>NC_140995.1:11370253-12082886 GCF_052327205.1 Somniosus microcephalus
CTGGGGGGAAGAGAGAGAGCGACTGGGGGGAAGAGAGAGAGCGACTGGGGGGAAGAGAGAGAGCGACTGGGGGGAAGAGAGGGAGGGGAGGGGAGGAGGGGGAGGGGGAGGGGGGGAGGGGAGGGGAGGGGGAGGGGGGAGGGGGGGAGGGGGAGGGGGGGTGGAGGGGAGGGAGGGGGGAGGGGAGGGGGGGAGGGGAGGGGGAGGGGAGGGTGGGGAAGGGAGGGCAGGGGGGAGGGGAGGGGAGGGGGAGGGGCGGGGGGGGGGAGGGAGGGAGGGAGGGCAGGGGGGAGGGCGGGGGCGAGGGGGGGAGGAGGAGAGAGGAGGGGGGGAAGAAGGGGCGAGGGGAGGAGGAGGGAGGAGGAGAGAGGAGGGGGAGGGGAGGGGGAGGGGAAGGGGGGAGAGTCCACGAGCCCCCTGATCCCCGTCCCCCCCAAACTCCCAAGCCCCCTGATCCCCACCCCCCGAACTCCAGAGGTTGGCCCCCCCGAGACTCGCACCCCCACCCCCACCCCCGAGGGCTCGCCCACCACCCACCCCCATGGCTCGCCCACCACCCACCCACCCCCGAGGCTCGCCCCCCCCACCAACCAAGCACCGAACTCCGGAGGCGCGATCTTCCGAGCACTGGCCTCCCGAGCTGGCTTGAACATTGCGGCTGTGCGAGACGGCCGGAGGGCCCGGTTGCCAGGGTAACCGTGACGCTGACCAAGCCCCGCCCCCCCGGCCGAGCCAGAGAGAGAGACGCCGCGTCTCAGCTGCTCCTGCTGCGCGCGCGGCCTCCCCCCGAGGGTCGCGGCCCCCCCCGAGTGTCGCGGCCCCCCCCGAGGGTTGCGCCCCCCCCCCGAGGGTCGCGTCCCCCCCCCCCCCGAGGTGAAGACCGCCGATTGCGGCTGTGCGAGACGGCCGGCGGACCCGGTTGCCAGGGTAATGCTTGATGCTCAGCAAGCCCCGCCCCCCGGCTGAGCCAGAGAGAGACGCCGCGTCTCAGCTCCTGCTGCGCGCGCACCCTAGCGGCGCTGGGCTGAGGCTCGGCCCTCCAGCCTTCGAGTGGGGCCGGGAGGTGCCTAGCTCGGGCGTGGGGTGCGGAGGAGACGCCGAGGCTTCTAGGCCTACCTAGAAAAACGGGGGAAAGGTAGGAAAATTAATGAGATTAGATAAGTTAATTACTTTCTAAATCATTTTTTTTTAAAACAATATGGCCTAGAAATTCAGTTGCGTTCGCCAGCCGTTAACGCCATAAGAGGGGTATATTTACAGCGCTAGGCACTTAGCGCCCGGGCGCAGGCCGATCTGCACCTACGCCCAAATTCAGTAGACATTTAGCGCCGGCGCAAAGTGTTTGCGCCCGCTCAGCTGCGCGCGCAGCTTATGACGTCATTTCGTCGTGCAACGCTGTTTGTGCACCCCAAACCGGAAATTCAGTGGCGCCCGCCCAATGTGGGCGTGGCGCTGTTAAGAACTGTGAAGTGGAACGCAACAGAGGCCCTGTGGGCCTCGGGGAGCGCTAATTAAAGGGCACTTACACTGACCTATAAAGCCCAGCCATTTTGCTGCAATGACTTTACTGCTTTGGATTTCTGGACAGAGACCAAGGAACAGAGCTTACTGATTTGGGACAACATAGGAGAGGTATTTTTGGCTTCTGGCCAGAGCTTTGACATTTGAATCATTGTGATTTCACTGTTTGCAAGTTTATTATGGGGGCTGTATGGGGTTCCAACCCTCAGTTGCAGCATTATGTGCGAAGGGCTCGCAGACGCTGTGTGAGAGGGCCAGCCATGCCTAGACGCAGAGGGGCCATCAGGCGTCGGCAACGTAGGCCTTACCCACTCAGGCAATACCGGCAGCAGGTGTCCTATCTCACCATGACTGCGGCGCATTGTGTTAAGAGGCTGCGCTTCAGAAGGGAGGTGGTTGCAGAGATCTGCCAGCTGCTTCACAAAGATCTGCGTCCACAGCTGATGTGCAGGACGTCTCTCTCGGTGGAAGTGAAGGTCACGGTGGCTCTGAACTTTTATGCAAGCGGCTCCTTCCAAGCCGCTGCTGGGGACATAGCGAACATCTCCCAGTTCGCCGTGCATCGCTGCATCCGGCAGGTCACCGATGCACTTTTCATGAGGAGACACCAATTCATCTCCTTCCCCATGACCCTAGAGAGGCAGGAGCAGCGTGCAGTCGGATTTGGCAGGATCGCGGACTTCCCCATGGTGCAGGGCGCCATTGACTGCACGCATGTGGCTATGCGGGCACCTCTCGACAATGCCGAGGATTACCGCAACCGGAAGGGCTACCATTCCCTCAATGTACAGCTGGTGTGTGACCACAGGCAGCGCATCCTAGCTGTCAATGCCCGCTTTCCAGGAAGCAGCCACGATGCATTTATCCTGCGCCAGACTACTGTGGCTGACATGTTCGAGGCACAGCCTCCACCAAGGGGATGGCTTATTGAGGACAAGGGCTACCCTTTGTGTACATGGCTTATGACCCCGCTCCACGCGCCCAGGACCCCAGCGGAGGAGGCATACAACGAAAGCCATCAAGCCACAAGGAACATCATAGAGCAAACGATTGGCATCCTCAAGCAACGGTTCCGCTGCCTGGATCGTTCCGGCGGATCTCTACAGTATTCGCCGGATAGAGTCTCCCAGTTCGTCGTCGTGTGCTGCATGCTGCACAACCTGGCTATCCGCAGGACTCAGGCACTGCCACCTGACGTTGCACCACCACCTCAGGAGGACGAGCAGGAGGACCATGAGGAGGAGGAGGAGGAGGAGTAGGAGTACCAGCCCAGGAGGGAGCCACAAGGTCCAAGGGCCGTCCGCCGGCGGCTTATTGAACGACACTTCTAGGCCCCCTGTCAGGGAATGGCCTGTGGCAATGAACGCACCTGAATGCAGCCGCTCCGCAAGCCCTCAGCCGGTTAACGCAACAACCACTTGAAACATGACACCTGGACATGCTGAATAAATAAAAAGCTTTATTTTACAAACTCAGGGCCCTTCCCACATGAAACAGAAAAACAGACGAGACCCCCAAAAAACAGTCAAAAACATCTGTCACTCCCACAACCTGGGGAGGAATAACAAAACTTGCCCATCCAATTGGCCTTCATCATCGGCCTTACAAAAATAAGCCCCTCCCTCCACAACACAAACACCCCCATAAAAACAAAAAATGCCTTCATCTTCGGCCTTACCAAAATAAGCCCCCCCCAGAACACAAACACCCCCATATAAAAAAAACCGCTATCACCACACTCTACTGGGTGTGCTGAGAGGGCGAGTCCTTATGCAGGCTTCTCCGGCCCCTGCCCGACCTGCTGCTCCACCTCAACCTGGGCCCTGTGGGTGTGGCAAGGCTGGGGGAAGGCTCATGAGGGCCACAATGCGTGACGGCAGATGCCCTTGGGGGTCGGCCTAGACGAGGCCCGGCCCGGGAGGGGCCGGCTGCTGACTGCTGCAGCTGTGGCTGGCCAGCATCAGTCTCAGCAGCAGCTCGTCGCACCTTGGCTGGGGGAGTGGCAGTGTCGGCTGCACCAATGGGGGCAAGCTGGCTGATGCCAGGCGCGCGCTGTTCGCCAGAGACACTGGCACTCGGCCGGGCTGGCAGTGCAGCAAGCGCAGCAATCTGGTGGAGGCCAGACCGCTGTGCTGCAGCAGGGCGGCGGGTGCCCTGGCGATGCTTCCGCGCCACAGCGAGTGTGGCAGAAGTGAGTGCCCGAACTGCCCTGGTATGTGCCCGCATCAGATCTGCCAGTGTCTGGACGGCACCACTCATGGACTCGCGACTCGCGTCCTGCGCTGCCGCGAGTTGCTGGACACCCCTGTCCTGCGCTGCCGCGAGTTGCTGGACACCCCTGTCCTGCGCTGCCGCGAGTTGCTGGACACCCCTGTCGTGTGCTGCCGCGAGTTGCTCGACCCCCCTGGCCTGTGATTCCCCGAAAGCGACCACACTATGAGCCAGGGACTCAATGGCCTGAGGCAACTGTCCCACAACCCCCATGAACTCCTTGTGGCACCGCTCCGACGCCGCAGACATCTCATCAAGGAGGCGCACCTCCTGGGCGAGGACCGTCTCCGGACTGGAGGGCGGACTCTCCCTCTGGGGAGAAGGCCGCCGAGCTGCCCGACCCTTCCCGCGTGCCTCGACCCCACTGGGCCCAGGAACTGCCCTCCCCTGCAACACTTCCCCCCTCTGGGGAGAAGGTCGCTGTGCTGCCCGACCCTTCCCGTGTGCCTCGACCCCACTGGGCCCAGGAGCTACACCCCCCTGCAACACTTCCCCCTGCCTCTCCTCCAGGCCAGACGTCTCCCCTCCATTGCCATCCCCTGGCGCGGATGAGGGTTCCCCCGATGTGCCGCCTTCCTCCTGGTCCTCGTCGTCCTCCTCCTCCAAGGGCCTGGCACTCTGAGCTTCAGGGACCACCTCCTCCTCACCAGCTGAAAGCAGGAAGGCACAAGAGTAGCTTTAGAGTGAGGACAGGGCATCAGCGAGGGAGGCATGAGTGGTGGCATTATGCGCATTGGTCGGACAGTGGGAAAGGATGTAGATCTGAAGCGCAAGGGCAACGAGAGAGGTCCAACCGGTCATGTCCTTACCAGTGGGTCCCAGTACAGGGTCCGCATCTCCAGTGGCAACAGGGCCAGTCACCCGGCCACGCATGAGTCGAGCCACGCTCTCCTCCAGCTCACTGAGCGCCTGGTACTGGGGACGGCCTCCCCCGGTGGCAGACTGGCTCCTCAAATTCCGCGCCAGCTTGGCCTGCAAGAGAAAGGACGGCCTCTAAGTACAGTGTGGTGCCCTGTTGCTGTGTGCACTGCCTCCCATGGTCGAATAGCTTGGCCAGTGTGGTGCCCTGTTGCTGTGTGCACTGCCTCCCATGGTCGAATAGCTTGGCCAGTGTGGTGCCCTGTTGCTGTGTGCACTGCCTCCCATGGTCGAATAGCTTGGCCAGTGTGGTGCCCTGTTGCTGTGTGCACTGCCTCCCATGGTCGAATAGCTTGGCCAGTGTGTTAAGTGCAGAAAGTGCTATTGATGATCATGCCAGTGCCATAGCTGCGGGAGGAGGGCTGCCCATTAGGCCTTTGAGGTCCCTTTGCCCATAATGTGAGGTGCACATGCAAGGATGAGGAGGACACTGGAAAGGGTACTCACCCTGACCATCCGAGTGAGGTCGTTGTACTTCTTGCGGCATTGTTCCGCACTCCTGGGGACATCGCTGGTGGATGACACCCTGTGGGCGATTTTCTTCCAGGCTCTCCTGTACTACCTCCTGGGAGCCTTCTTGCCACTGTCCGGGCACAAGATCTCTCTTCTCTTTTCAAAAGCCTTAAGCAGCACCCTCAAAGCATGCTCTGAGAAGCGCTGCGCTCGTTCACGGGCCTTCTCCATGGCTTCAGGCGCTATTTGGGTCCACCAGCAGTGTTGAGGCCTAGCTGCAGGGCTCCACTATGCAGGGCGTGGCAGCAGTCAAGTCAACCCTTCCCCCTTTAAGAGCTGGCCGGCGTCAGGGTGTCTGCTGTCAATCAAAACATGACCGCACCTGCGCTGCGCCCGGCCTCGGCGTTATCAGTCCGCATCGCCGGCTTAGCGCCTGAAGATAGCAGTGCAACGCCAGTTTCAGCGCTCGCCCAAACTCTTGGCCAAATCTACTGAATTTCAGCGAAGTGGCCTACACTTTCCGGCGGGCGCTAACTTTAGCGACCGCCCGACTTTACCGCCCCAAAAGTGGCCAGACTGAATTTCTAGGCCTATGTGTTTTAAAAGCAATGTTTTTTTTAAAGACGCAGAAAGCGGGAAAAAGAAAGGAAAAGTTTGGAATCAAGATGGCGGCGACTCACCTCGGTTCAGAACGATAAGGCCCGGCCACACACGCACCGATTGGCCCGGCGGCACACGCCAGCAACCCGGCGTACAATTGGTCGAGCTCGAGGTCACTCTGTCGCTAATGAGTGGATAATGAGATGCTAATGAGCGGAACGTTGAAGGTTTTTGGGATACCGCGGGTGCGATTTTAGCCCGGCCGAAACATAAATGTGCTTAAAACCGTCTCGGAAGCGTAAGCTTTCTTTGGAGGTAACGCGCGCGTAGGTACGCCCTGTAACTTTCGAGCGCATAGCCCGACAAACGCACAGGCGATGACAGACAGAATGACAGACAGAATGACAGAATGACAGAATGACAGACAGATGTACCGATTTATATATATAGATAATTAATAATTGATAGAGGAATAGAGTACAAAAGCAAGGAAGTTATGCTAAACCTTTATACAACACTGGTTAGTCCTCAGCTGGAGTATTGTGTCCAATTCTGGGCACCGCACTTTAGGAAGGATGTCAAGGCCTTGGAGAGGGTGCAGAGGAGATTTACTAGAATGGTACCAGGGATGAGGGACTTCAGTTATGTGGAGAGACTAGAGAAGCTGGGGTTGTTCTCTTTAGAGCAGAGAAGGTTAAGGGTGATTTGATAGAGGTGTTCAAAATCATGAACGGTTTTGATAGAGTAAATAAAGAGAAGCTGTTTCCAGTAGCAGAAGGGTCATTAACCAAAGGACATGGATTTAAGGTGACTGGCAAAAGAACCAGAGGTGAGATGAGATTTTTTTTTTACTCAGTGAGTTGTTATGATCTGGAGCGCACTACCCGATCGGGCGGTGGAAGCAGATTCAATAATAACTTTCAAAAAGGAATTGGATAAATATTTGAAGGGGAA
This sequence comes from Somniosus microcephalus, assembly GCF_052327205.1. Lineage (NCBI taxonomy): Eukaryota > Metazoa > Chordata > Chondrichthyes > Squaliformes > Somniosidae > Somniosus > Somniosus microcephalus. The sequence continues at coordinate 11,376,971 of NC_140995.1, forward strand.
AAGTTTGCGGAGCCATGGGGAAAGATCAAGGGAATGTGACTAATTGGATAGTTCGTTCAAAGGCACAGGCACGATGGGCCGAATGGCCTCCTTCTGTGCTGTATGATCCTATGATTCGATGTAAATGCTGTTTTGATTTCTGTAATGTATGTACCTTTAAGGAAGAGAACTACTTTTTACAGCTCCTGTATACTGTAGTACCGGCAGTGACCACACCTGCATATAAACCCTGAGTAGGGGTCTGTACAGTTAGTTTTAGAGTAACCCTCATCCAGTAAACACCTGTTGATTGTTCCCTGCAGTCTCTTGTCTAATTATTGAAGGACACAACATCAAGATACACGGATCTAACATTGGCGACGAGAAGATTCAAACCTACCTGCAACTCTGCATCACCTCCCAGGGATTCCCTCCTGGAGAACAGTGAAAGAAGAAGGCCGAGTCCAGAAGCACGGGCGTCGACCATGGGAAACCCCCCAGTCATCCAGCGGAGATTTGAGCATCGCAGGGGAGGCTGTCGAGAGCCGGGCTTGGTTCTCCAGTCGCGGTGGTTCAGCGAAACGGGCTGGCAACAGGTACGGCGCAGACTCTTCCTGGACAGCGGCGGCTAGAGCCGACCGACGGCACAGAAAAAGGCCGAGCAGCGTCGACGGGAGAAGAGAGAGGGTAGAGCGTACAGGGCGCAGCCGGTGTTCAGGACCGAGCGGCGTCGATGGGAGAGAGCAGAGCGCAGCCGGTGTTCAAGGGCTGAGCAGCATCAACGAGAGAGAGGCGCGCAGGAAAACGCGCAGAGCGCAGTCGGTGTTCAAGGGCCGAGCAGCGCCAGCGGGGAAGAAAGAAAAGCGCGGGATACGCCATTTTGAGCCGCAGCGGAGAAGAAGGGAGAGCGCGGGAGACGCCATTTTGAGCCAGTCTAACCACACCCAGGGATGCCGAAGAGTGGCAGTGTCACAGCGTTCGACAATGAAGTCGAAGATTGGACGACATATGTTGAACGCATAGAAGTGTACTGCAAGGCGAATGAAGTGCCAGATGACAGGAAAGCGCTGGTATTGTTGAATTCTATGGGTGCAAAAACATATGGCTTACTGCGAAACCTAGTAACCCCAGAGAAGCCAGTGGAAAAGGATTTTGAAAACATAGTGTCAATCCTACAGGACCACTTAAACCCCACACCGCTGCTGATAGCGGAAAGATTTAAGTTTCACAAAAGGAACCAGCATAAAGATGAAAGTAATACTGAGTATTTAACGGAACTGCGCAAGCTATCAAAACACTGCCAGTTTGGAACGGGACTAGCAGATACTTTAAGGGACAAGTTTGTGTGCGGGCTTCAAAGTGAAGGAACCCAGAAACGGCTTCTATCAGAAAAGGATCTTACGCTGGACAAGGCTTTCAGCATGGCAGTATCACACGAAGCAGCGGCACAGGCGCACGGCAGAGATACAATGGAGACCGCAAGAATATGGCACAAATGAAATGTCATACGGAACAGTGAAGTGCTTTCACTGCGGCAGAACAACACACGACCATAAGGATTGCTGGTTCAAGGACAAAGTGTGCAGACAGTGTGGAAAAGTAGGACACATAGCAAGAGTCTGCAGGTCGGGAAAGAAAACCAGCAGCAAGAAATCTCCACAGGAGAAGTACAAGAAGGTACATAAGGTGACGGAGAGTAGTTCAGACGAACAGAAAAGTGATACAGACTCCGGAAGCAAAGAGCTGGGTTGTCTGAAACTACATAATGTGATCAAAACGGAGGATCACCAAACTATCTGGGTCACGCTCAAGATAGCCGGAGTCAAAGTGAAAATGGAATTGGACACAGGATCAGCCCTAACAGTCATAAACCGAAGGGACTACAAGCGGCTATTCTCACATATACCCTTGAGAGATACAGAGATTGTCTTGAAGACGTACACGGGGCAAAAAGTCTACCCCAAAGGAAAAATAAGGTTGAACGTTATATATAACGGCAAGGAAACACCAAAAATGGACCTATATGTATTGCCAGATGGAGGACCACCACTACTAGGACGTGAATGGATCCGGAAGATACAGCTAGATTGGCATTCCATACAAGCACTGACTGTAGATGCCAAAAAGGATGACGACGTCACACCTGGACGACTGTCAAAAATGCTAACTGACGCACAAGAAGTGTTCCAGGAGGGACTCGGAACACTAAAAGGCATAACAGCGATGATCAAAATAGAGGAAAATGCAAGCCCAAAGTTTTTTAAGGCCAGACCGGTACCTTATGCGATCCGCCCAGCCGTCGAAGCAGAGCTGGAAGGTTTGGAACGTTCAGGAGTACTGTCCAAAGTGGACTGGAGCGAGTGGGCTACACCCATCGTTCCTGTAATAAAGAGGTCGTTGAGTAATACGCCTGGGGAACCAAAGAAGGTTCGCATCTGTGGGGACTTTAAGGTGACAGTGAACCCAGTCCTTCACACTGTACAATATCCGCTTCCGCGGATTGAAGATATTTTTGCCTCGCTATCTGGAGGGAAACGCTTCACTAAGATTGATCTGGCCCAGGCGTACCTGCAAATGGAGGTAGACGAAGCCTCGAAACAGTACCTCACGATCAACACTCATAAAGGTCTCTACCAATACAATCGGCTGGTGTTCGGGGTAGCATCAGCTCCGGCTATTTGGCAAAGGGCAATGGATCAAGCCCTGCAAGGGATTCCAGGGACCCAGTGTTATTTGGATGGCATCCTGGTCACGGGCGAAAATGACAGTGATCACCTCGCCAACCTGGAGCAGGTGCTCACTAGATTGAAGGAATATGGGCTCCGAGCTAATCGCCACAAATGCGAGTTTTTCCAGAAGCAGATCTCGTATTGTGGCCACGTTATTGATAAAGAGGGGTTACATAAGTCCCCTGAAAAGATTAAGGCAGTAGTCAAGGCTCCAGCACCGGAAAATGTGTCACAACTGAGGTCGTTCCTCGGGCTGGTGAACTACTACCATAAGTTCTTGCCGAATTTGTCTACCGCACTACACCCACTGAACACCCTACTGCAAACGGGGGTACCATGGAAGTGGAATGACGAATGTAAACGAGCTTCCCAGAAGAGCAAAGAATTGATCACATCAAAAGAGGTGTTGGCTCATTTCAACCCAGCACTACCAATTCAGTTGGCGTGTGATGCATCACCCTATGGCATTGGAGCGGTGCTGTCGCACAAATTCTCGGACGGCTCAGAGAGGCCAATAGCCTTTGCGTCACGATCACTAGCCTCAGCCGAGCGTAACTACGCCCAGATTGACAGGGAGGCCCTCAGCCTAGTGTGGGGAGTGAAAAAGTTCAACCACTATCTGCACAGGCAGAAGTTCACCTTGCTGACTGACCACCAACCACTTGTCTCCATCTTTAATCCAAAGAAGGGCGTTCCGGTGATGACTGCGCAACAGCTACAAAGATGATTCTTTTTTCTAGGGGCGCACCAATATGAAATCGAGTATAAGGGCACGAAACAGCATGGAAACGCTGATGGGCTATCACGCCTGCCACTGCCTACTGCGGAGGAAGCACCAGCAGTGGACCCTGTCGAAATATTTCATTCGATTATAATTGAACGCTTGCCAGTAACTAACGCTGGTATAGAGAAGGAGACCCGAAATGACCCGACACTGTCTCGGATATATGATTTGACGGTGAAGGGATGGCCAACACATGGCGACTCACTGTTGCCAGCATTCTCATCCAGAAGAAAACAGCTGTCAGTATGCCAGGGGACCTTGATGTGTGGATCCCGAGTGGTAATTTCACCCAAGTTAAGGGAGAGAGTGCTCAATGAGCTTCACGAATGTCATCTGGGAGGGGTGAAAATGAAAAGCCTTGCTAGGGCTTATGTGTGGTGGCCGGGGATCGATCAGCAAATCGAGGACCTGACAAAGAGCTGCTCAGGATGCCAGAAGATCCAAAATGCACCACCACATGCCCCTCTACACCCATGGGAGTGGCCCTCATCTCCATGGCAACAGGTGCATATTGATTTTGCTGGTCCATTCATGGACTCAATGTTTTTAATAGCCGTGGATGCGCACTCGAAATGGCCTGAGGTGATCAAAATGTCCTCCACCACCACGGAGAAAACTATTGCAGTCCTACGGACCATATTTGCCAGGAACGGCTTGTCAGAGCAGATTTGCTCTGATAACGGACCACAGTTTGTGTCCGAAGAGTTTCGAAGATTTATGAAAAGGAATGGGGTAAGGCATTACTCATCCGCCCCGTATCATCCAGCTACAAATGGATTGGCTGAGAGGTTCGTACAAACATTCAAAAAAGCAGTAAGGGCCATGTGCGATGATGACATTCCACTGCAGCATAAGGTGGACAATTTCCTGTTAGCCTACAGAAATGCGACACATGCAGTCACCAAACAGACCCCGGCCATGATGTTATTTAACCAAAGGTTGAGATCTCGTCTGGATTTTCTCAGACCAAATGTACGAAGAGATGTTGAGAATAAGCAATTCCAGCACATCAATGAGAAGCCGACAAGGAGCTTCAATGTAGGGCAACCAGTCTTGGCCCGCGACTACCAAACAGAGAAATGGCAACCAGGAACGATATGCACACGACAGGGGCCACTAATATACACAGTGGATGTTGGGGAGAACATTGTGAGACGCCATGTTGACCAGATCCTAGAGTCACAGGAACGAGTCAACCCCATGTCTCGCCCATACGTACCTGGTGATGAACCCGACGTACAGGTAGCATCTACCCCAGAAACAGTAGCATCGGAAGCGGATGAACCAACCGACGACAGGGGGCCAGAATCGCCTCCGCACCAAGAGCAAGACACTCAGGAAAGGCACTATCCAGAAAGGATCAGGAAGCCTCCCCAAAGACTGAATTTATAAATAGACTATTTTCAGTTAATGTTGCATGTTAAAAGTGTTAATTGTAATTAGTTGATATTTAATTGTTAAATTAATGTTATGGTACTGTTAATCTAAAAGGGGAGGAATTGTAATGTATGTGCCTTTAAGGGAGAGAACTACTTTTTACAGCTCCTGTATACTGTAGTACCGGCAGTGACCACACCTGTATATAAACCCTGAGTAGGGATCTGTAAAGTTAGTTTTAGAGTAACCCTCATCCAGTAAACACCTGTTGATTGTTCCCTGCAGTCTCTTGTCTAATTATTGAAGGACACAACATCAAGATACACGGATCTAACAATTTCCACTCCTGTAGTTGATCCAAATTCACTGACAGTTTCATCACTTAATAACATAATGGTGAAATTTAAATCCATATTACAGAGACCCTTCACAGAGCGCCGATGTTTTAAACTTTTTGTTACTGAAATATTAAAAAATTTAAAGTAAAATGATATAATCGCTTGGTATTGGTGATGGTGCCTCCATTATTGTATGCACTATGGCACAAAAATGGTATTTATGTCAGTGGTAATGTATGATGCACTATCAATTGCTACAAAAGACTGGAGATTGAGAAAGTAATAAACAGGCTTTTATTACCAAAGAACAGAGCATGCCTCTTGTGGTTGCCTGGTATCCAAAAGGGCCGGAGGCTTCTGAGCAGCGACCTTTATACCCAGCCATGAGGGTGGAGCCAGGGGCGGAGTCAGCTGAGGCATGCACAGACAAGTACAACAATATGCAAGAGTGAACAACAGTACTAACAGTGAACAACAGTACTAACAACAGTGGTGAACAACAATACTAACAACAGTGGTTTACCACAATGTACAAATACACAAATCACTAAAAGTTGCGACACAGGTTAGCAAGGCCATAAAAAAAGGCAAACCAAGCACTAGGGTTTATTTCTAGAGGGATAGAATTGAAAAGTAGGGAAGTTATGCTAAACCTGTATCGAACCTTGGTTAGACCACACTTAGAGTACTGTGTGTGATGAAATATTCCATTCATCACTGCCTGTGACTGTGGTCGGTTTCAGTGTCATTTCCCTTCCCCCAGTCCTCATTGTATTGTTTATTGGAATGTGCTGGAATGTGCTGTGTGTGTAGGGCTCCGCCCATACCTGGCCCCTTTTGTAAGCTAGCTCAGTCTGGCCTCAGTCTCCAGAAGGAAGATACCTCTCTCTCTTACGTGTTACTTTCTAAGTTAATAAAAGCCTTGTTTTGTTTCGCTAACATCGAGTCTTGGAATTATTGAGGCACATCACTGTGTACAGTTCTGGTCGCCATATTATAAAAAGGATATAGAGGCGCTGGAGAGGGTGCAGAGAAGATTTACAAAGATGATACCAGAAATGCGAGGGTATATATATCAGGAAAGGATGAACAGGCTGGGTCTCTTTTCTCTTGAAAAAAGAAGGCTGAGGGGTGACCTAATAGAGGTCTTTAAAATTATGAAAAAGTTTGATGGAGTGGATACAGAGAGAATGTTTCCACTTGTGGGGAAGAGCATAACTAGAGGCCATCAATATAAGATAGTCACCAAGAAATCCAATAGGGAATTCAGAAGAAACTTCTTTACCCAAAGAGTGGTGAGAATGTTGAACTCGCTACCACAGGGAGTGGTTGAAGCGAATAGTATGGATGCATTTAAGGGGAGGCTGGACAAGCACATGAGGAAGAAGGGAATAGAGGGTTATGCTGATAGATTTAGATGAGGAAAGACGGGAGGAGGCTCGAGTGGAGCATAAACACCGGCATGGACTGGTTGGGCCGCATGGCCTGTTTCTGTGCCGTATATCCGATATAATCCTATGTATGTAATCCTATGTAATGCTAACACTTACATATACACATTTGTATGCCACAATTCCACTCCACAGTGTCAGAACATAAGAACATAAGAAATAGGAGCAGGAGTCGGCCACACGGCCCCTCGAGCCTGCTCCGCCATTCAATAAGATCACGGCTGATCATCGACCTCAACTCCACTTTCCCACCCGATCTCCATATCCCTCGATTCCCCGAGAGTCCAAAAATCAATCGATCTCAGCCTTGAATATACTCAAAGACTCAGCCTCCACAGCCCTCTGGGGCAGAGAATTCCAAAGATTCACAACCCTCTGAGTGAAGAAATTCCTCCTCATCTCGGTCTTAAATGGCCGGCCCCTTATCCTGAGATATCAATGGGGATCACTGAAAAAAGACACTAAAACATTAAATAAATGTTAAAAAACCATCACATTTTTAAAAAGAATTAAAATTACATTAAATTAAATATTTTAAACAAAAATTAAATTTTTTGAAAAAAATAATTAAAGTTTTTTACGGGGCTAAAAATAAACTTACCTTTTGCAAAAGTATTTTAAAATTATAAATGAGTGAAAAATAATTAATATATTTTTTAACTTTTTTAAACTCTTCTGCTGGTAAAAGCAGGCCTTACGCAGGCTTTTACCAGACGTAAGATTTCTAAGTGTTTTCATCGGGTGGAGGTTCTGCAGAAAGTGGAACTCTCCCCCCGCAGAGGCCCTTCTCCAGGGCAGGCGTCCGATCAGCCAAGAGCATTCTTCACAGATCGGAAATGCCGGTTTTCAGCGCATGTGCTTCGCACGCCTGAAACCGGTATTTCCGATGTCCCTACGGGCGGGTACACCGCTCGTACACACCCGTAGGGATCGGAAAATACGGGCCATTGAATATCTCGTGTGAGACATAGAAACATAGAAGTAAGGAGCAGGAGTAGGCCATTCGGCCCCTCGAGCCTGCTCCGCCGTTCAATGAGATCATGGCTGATCATCCAAATTCAGTACCCTGTCCCTGCTTTCTCCCCATATCCCTTGATCCCTTTAGCCTTAAGAAATATATCTAACTCCTTCTTGAATGTATTTAATGAATTGACCTCCACTGCCTTCTGTGGTAGAGAATTCCACAGGTTCACCACTCTCTGGGTGAAGAAATTCCTCCTCATCTCTGTCCTAAATGGCTTACCCCTTATCTTTAGCCTGTGACCCCTGGTTCTGGACTCCCCCGCCATCGGGAACATCCTTCCTGCATCTAGTCTGTCTAGTCCTGTTAGAATTTTATAAGTTTCAATGAGATCCCCTCTCATTCTTCTAAACTCCAGCGAGTATAAGCCCAATCGACCCAATCTCTCCTCATACGTCATTCCTGCCATCCCAGGTATCAGCCTGGTGAATCTTCGCTGCACTCCCTCCATGGCATTCCTCATTCCTCATTTGTTTACTGTTCACACCAGTATTATCAGGCCTACCTGTGATCGGGACCAGCTGCAGGTACTAATTGCCCATAGTAGTTTTAAAGTGCTATGAAAGGCACATGCCGGAGCTGTGTTTTAACAGAGAACTCCAGCAGCTTCCCCTGAATGGGCTGTTAATCTTTGCTGCCGATTTATCAGGTCTTAGAGTCACCTGTTTGCCATCATGTTCGTCAGTTGATAACAGGTTTATTAGTGCTATAATAGGCAGGTGGAAGTATAAAGGTCCCGTTTGTGGGAATGTAAATTCTTCATTATGCTTTTCTTGTGTGGGGAAAGGAGGGCTTGGTTTGATTTTTACAACAAGGGAGGGGCCCAGTTAGCATAAACCCTTTCTCCAGTAAAAAGAGTCAAGCGTACTTGTTTCTCGTGATTTACTGAGATTGGATCTGCATTTTGAAGCTCAGAGCAGAAGCCGCGATGAGTAGCTGGGGCAGCCCTACAACAACAATAACAACTTGTATTTATATAGCGCCTTTAACGCAGTAAAACATCCCAAGGCGCTGCACAGGAGTATTAGAAGTCAAAAAAAAATTGACACCGAGCCACATAAGGATAAATTAGGGCAGGTGACCAAAAGCTTGGTCAAAGACATTGGGGGGAAAATTCAGTTGGTTGCGCCACCCGTTAGCGCCTTAAGAGGGCGCTAAGTGGGGCGCAAACCAACTAGCACCTGGGCGCGGCACTGCCCACGCCTCCCGCAAAATTCAGCGGGAGGTTAGTGGTGGCGCTAACCGTTAGCGCTGCGCCGCTGGCGATGACGTCATCGGCGTGCGTAGCGCCCCGCTCACGCCCCCGGCCGCTATCTTTGGGAGCGCCCCCCAACTTACCGCCGGACGCTATGTCCGACAGGGTCAGGGTGGTGTACCTGCGACCGGGGAGGCGCAGATTAAAGGTGAGGTGCGGGGCGGCCATTTTTGTTGTTGGCCACCTGCCTGCGCTCCCATCCCCGGCCTCCGGAACCACCCCCACCCCCCCACCCCCCCTGCAGAGTGCCGGCTGCGCTCCAAGAGCCCGGCACTTCTCTTGGGTGCCGGGCTCTTTTGCCTGCACTCCCGATCCCCGGGGGCCCAGCTGGGCCCCAAATCGCGCTGCGCAAGGCCCCTCCCCTTTAAGAAGGGGAGGAAGGCCTGCAATACCGCAGCACGTAGCGCCACAAAATTCACTCGCAACGCCCCAAGAGGGAGAGCGGGGCGCCTCCAGTAGCGCCCCGCTTCCCTTTGGGGCGCAACCGACCAATTTCCGGCGCGGGGACGCTAATTTTTCCAGCGCCCCGGCGAAGTTAGTGCCCCAAACGGGGCTATCCTGAATTTCTCCCCCGTAGGTTTTAAGGAGCATCTTAAAGGAGGAAAGAGAGACAGCGAGGTTTAGGCAGGGAATTCCTGAGCTTAGGGCCCAGGCAACAGAATACCAAATCCTAATAAAAAATCTACATTCAAAGAAAGTTAAAATTGCCTGTGCTATATTTCAATATATTGGACACCCCCTTCCTGATGCTCTCTCCTATGCTGCTGCTTCTCTCCCCTCTTTGTGGATGTTCTAATGATTGTTTAAGATAGTTTTGTGTTCAATAAGATCCCTTTTCTTCACAAGATCACAATTCCTTGTGTAAAATCGCATTAATCTTGAGGGATACAGAGATGCAGGCTGGGTGCCGAGTAGGAGGTAAATAGCAACAGTCTGCATTGATTTTGACCTTTGTAACAGGGTAAAATAGATGTCAGATAAATAGGTGCCTTTTCAATTAAAAAAAACATGTCAAATATTCCAAACTGGTAATATCTGAGTTGTATGTTAAAGCATTTTCTTAGTAGTTAGTTTGAAGTCACGTGAGAAAATGCCAGCCAAATTATTTCTTGGGCCAGATACCACTAGCATTCAACATCAGACAGAATCCTTAGCAAGCTGGTCGATCAGAAAGCTGCCTCGTGCCATTTTGGCTGTCTGACTGTCAGCTTCAACTATGAATATAGGGTCGACTGCACACTGCATACATTTCTTCTCTTTTCATGTTTTCAGCACATCTTGAAGCGTCTTGCACTCGTTCAATATGTGAGCAGTTTTTTGCCTTCAGCTGTGCTATTTGATATATTAACTGCTTCAGGTCCTTGGGACACTGGGTGGTTGCACGTGACTGAGGTAGAATTTCAGACTGGAGTGGACTCTAGTGGCCCTTCCTTCCTCTGAAATATTTGTACAACAGCTTCTCGCATATTGTCCCAACATTTGGTGTTGGTGCCGCTTGATCTCTAACACTGCATTTCCAACATTGAAATTAATAGTTCAATGTCGCCACCTGAAGAAGGTAATCTCACTCCACCAGCGCTGTGCTCCTGCTGCGGAGCCAACTTTTTAAACTTAAAAGGGAATTCAGGCAGCCCGCTGTACTGCCTTCACACCACCAATGACAGAAAAGATCTGTCGGTCCTTTCAGACCTTCTCTAACTTCAGAAATGTCCATGAGTGTTCAGAGACCAGTGAACAGAGCTCCACACATGAGCATGGGAACGTCGGGAACGGTAGCATAGTGGCTATAACAACATAACATAAGAGGTAGGAGCAGGAGCAGGTCATTTGGCCCCTCGAGCCTGCTCCGCCATTCAATAAGATCATGGCTGATCTGATCTTGGCCTCAACTCCACTTCCCTGCCCGCTCCCCATAACCCTTGACTCCTTTATGTTACTGGGCTAGTAATCCAGAGGCCTGGACTAATGATCTAGAGACATGAATTTAAATCCCACCACGGCAGCTGGGGAATTTAAATGCAGTTATTTAAATAAACCTGGAATAAAAAGCTAGTATCAGTAACCATGAAACTGTCGTAAAAACCCATCTGGTTCACTAATGTCCTTTTAGGGAAGGAAATCTGCCACCCTGACCCGGTCTGGCCGATATGTGACTCCAGACCCACAGCAATTGTGGTTGACACTTAACTGCCCTCTGAAATGGTCAGTTGAACCAAACCGCTTAAAGAAATATCACCACAGGGACTGCAGCGGTTCAAGAAGGCGGCTCACCACCACCTTCTGAAGGGGCAACTAGGGATGGGCAATAAATGCTGGCCTTGCTGGCGACACACACATCTCATTAAAAAAAATTTTTTTAATGTGTGAGGCTCTGCACCACCCGCCCCCCACCCCCCCCCAATCAAGAGAAGCGCCAACAGGCAGTATCAACATCGCTACCCCAGCATCATTCTCAAAATGTGCCTAACACTGTATTGTTTGACGCAATATAACAAAAGTGATGAGTGTTTAAACAAATATGTACACGGGATTTGCCGTTTGCCAGAATTTGGATTTTCTGACTCCAGCTCTAAAGTCCAAGCATAAAACCGATTGGTAAGCATTTTTCTTTACCAATTCCCTTCCCAGCGAACCTAGTGATCAGCTTGACTAGTGATTGACACGTGCAGGTATATTGGCCCATACATTTATTTTGTACTGTGCCGGCCTATACAAACAACTGATTAGTACATGGACTTTGCACAAATATTGGTGTGTACATGTAGAAAGCATTAGCTCTGACCTGGCAATATATATGATACTAGTATAGATATGGAAATAAATTCTAATAATTCAGCTGTAAGGTATATTGTAGTAATAGTGGACTGTTTTATATAAACAGCTTTCTCTCAATAAAACACTATTCTTGAGAGCCAAGAGAAAATGGTGTTCTATTGAGAGGGTGGTTACCGAGCTCCCTGTGCACCAAGTAATTTTCAAGACCTTTGTCTTCAAATCCCTCCGCAGCCTTGTTGAACTCTATCTGGGAAATACTCTCCAAGTGTATGTCCTAATATGCATCCTCTGTTCCAATAGCAGAATACTGCGGATACTGGAAATCTGAAGGAACAGAGAATGCTGGAAACACTCAGCAGGTCAGGCAGCATCTGTGGAGAGAGAAACGAGAGTCAACAATGTTTCAGGTCTGTGACCCTTCGACAGAACTGGAAAAAGTTAGAGGTGTAACAGGTATTAAGCAGGCGCAGAGGCAGGGAGAGGGGGGAGGGGAAGAAAGAACAAATGGGAAGGTCTGTGACAGGGTGGAAGGCAGGAGAGATTAAATGTTGCAAATGGGGATGGCAGAATCATCAACAGCTGCCTTGTGAAAAAATAGGGGCCGAGGTTATGGTCTGAAATTGTTGGACTCGATGTTGAGTCCAGAGGCTGTAAAGTGCCTAATCGAAAGATGAGCTGCTGTTCCTCGAGCTTACGCTGAGCTTCATTGGAACAGTGTAAGAGGCCAAGGACGGAGAGGTCAGAGTGGGAGTGAAGCGGTGAATTAAAGTGACAGGCGACCGGAAGCTCGGGGTCACCCTTACGGACTGAACGGAGGTGTTCCGCAAAGCGGGCGCCCAACCTGCGTTTGGTCTCCCCAATGTAGAGGAGATCGCATCGTGAGCAGCGAATACACTAAACTAAATTGCAAGAAGTACTCTTGCATCCTCTGCTCATCTGATTGATCACTACCTGTTCTCTGCTCCTGCTGTCCCGTCGTGTGAGGCTGACCCTTCACCCATTGTAACCCATTCTGCGGACTTCTCTTCCACAGTCACTGCGCACGCCGACCTCTCTCCCTGTCTTCAAAAAGCTCCTAAAAACTGATCTCCTGGACTGTACTCCCTGGGGCCAACACCCCGAAAGCCTTCCTTTCCTGTTTTGTAAAAACACTCTGTGGAATTAATTTACGTGCAAAGAGCTATATAAATGTAAGTTCTTATTGAAGTGTTTAGTGTGAAGCTCATACAAAGATCAGAGTACAAAGTACAGGGATGAGGTAAAAGATCAGCCTTGATCTCATTGAATGGTGGAGCAGGCTCGAAGGGCCAAATGGCCTCCTCCTGCTCTTATTTCTTATGTTCTTAACAATCCCTGCGGAACCACAATGAGAATATTTTTTCCAGTTTTGGGCACCCTACATTAAGGGGGATGCCAAGGCCATTGGAAAGGATGCAGAAGCAATTCACTAAGATTATACTACGGATGAGAGGCTTTAGTTACAAAGACTAGAGTAACTGGGACTCTTTCTATCAGAATTGAGAAGGGTAAGAGGAGATCTGAGCGAGGTGTTCAAAATTATGAGGCCTTTTGATAAGGTAATTAGTAAGGTACAAGGGGTACGGGGATAGTGCAGGAAAGTGCAGATGAGGCAGAAGATCAGCCATGATCTTATTGAATGGCGGAGCAGGCTCGAGGGGCCGAATGGCCGACTCCTGCTCCTAATTCTTAAGTTCTTATAATATATCACAGTACATATACAATTGCATATATTATGTTCTTATGTTCTTAAACAGAGAAAAACTATTTTCACTGGTCAGCGAGTCGATAACTAGAATTCATTCATTTAAAATCTCCACCTCAAGAACAAAGGGAGAGGTTGGGATTCATTTTTTTTAATGCAGTGGCTTGTTAGGTTATGGGATGTCCTACCAGAAATAGGTGGCAATACAGGTGGGAGTAACACCTATAAATAGCCTTTAAAAATATTTGAAAAAGAAAAATTTAAAAGGAGTTGGGGAAAGAGAAGAGGAATGGCAGGAAGTGGTTGCTCTTCCGGAGAGCGGGCACACACGTGAAGGGCTGAATGGCCTCTTTCTGTGCTGTGAAATTCTATGGTTCTACCACTCAAAATCAAGATCAGCTGGAGCCTAATACTCCTGATCAATAGCAGACCTTCCACAGAATAATAGACCGAACAGGATGCGGCGTACTCCAGTTAATCTAATATGGCTAATTTGTGATCAATTGTAGTGCTTGCTCATTCACTGCAATTGATTAAAATTAATGATCAGCAAAGTAAATAGCAGCTTCTTTCATGGAAAAGCAGATTAATGAGGTATGAAATGCTTCATTTCCTCCAGTTACCTGCTCAGCTGCAGAAATAAACTATCGGTGTTTTTTTAAAGGTGAAAAACTGCGGAAAACACACTGTACTTTTAGGGTGACACTTTTTTTTTTGGATTCGTTCCGAGGATGTGGGCGTCGCTGGCAAGGCCAGCATTTATTGCCCATCCCTAATTGCCCGTGAGAAGGTGGTGGTGAGCCGCCTTCTTGAACCGCTGCAGTCCGTGTGGTGAAGGTACTCCCACAGTGCTGTTAGGGAGGGAGTTCCAGGATTCTGACCCAGCGACGATGAAGGGACGGCCGATATACTTCCAAGTCAGGATGGCGTGTGACTTGGAGGGGAAATAAAAATAGTGTTGTAACTGAAACATCACTGCATTGTATGAAAGGAGAGCAACAGTATTAACATTACAATGCACACAAAGAAAGGCTGATTTCACAAATGTGCACTACTGCCAAGAATCGAAAATCATGGGTGTACGGGCTACGACCTTTCATCCAATAATTTTACTGCATTGCACCCAGGATTTTCAGTTCATTCGCTTTACTGGCCGTATAGAGCAGTGCTTTCCATCTGTGCACACATTTCATACCGGTTTGTATCGAGCTACAGTTATAGGAGCTGTTAGAACAGAGAGCGCCATGACAAGATCTGATGGGTTCTAATGCAAATCTCCTTATGATGCCTGGCTGCTATTATTGATTTATGCGTCTGTATTGTAGCAGTGGTACCACGAGCTTTGTGATAACATAAAGGAATCTGTTAAATACTTGGTGAATCAGCACCACATGCTCATCTTAAGACATCAAACACTCCTTTAATAGCACTTGCATGGATTTCCCAAAAGCTCAGCAAGTATATCTGGTGAGTAGCTGGGCCCCACAGCCCAGGAAGTTCTCAGATTCAAGGCTTAGTCTAAGAGACGTTAACTGATATCAGCCAGCGTAACAGTTGGAGTCATATAATTGGCTGCACTGTTGCTAGATTAGGGAGGGGGAAAATCAGACAAGGCCCCTGTTACTGATCATTATCCGGTGCATCTCTTTTGAGTAACTGTGTGTGTGCGTGTGTGTGTGTGGACATCAGGTGAGGACAATATCAATCCCCTGGCCGCGATTTTATCAATGGAGGCAGGTTGGGTGCGGGTCAGGTGGTTTCCGGCTTCCAGTCCCGCCCCCAGCTGCATCCGGCCCACAACCGTGATTTTATGTCGATTGGCCCTGCCGGCCAATTAAGAGGAAGCCGGTCAGGTGACATAATTTGATGACGCATCATCTGCCGGTTTTCTTAAAGGGACCACGCATAATTTTTTTTTGACAGCTCATTTCTCAGTGTTTGACAGCATTGAGGTGCTGCAAACACTGACAATCGCTGCACCCAGGCTCTCCAACGACTCCCTCCATAGGCTGGAATAGATGGCAGCTGCAGGTGAGGTGACAGAAGCGATCTGTCACTGGTGAGGGAGGTTCTCCCAATGAGGTGGCACTGGACATGGATTTAAAAACTTGTAACCTAAAGAAATGTGTAAATGTAGTAAAAATGAATTTCCCAACATCTTCTTACCTCTGAAACTCACCAGTGCACCATTGGATCCTTCACACCACTTCTGCAGCTGTCATCAATCCAGAAACATTACACAGACTCACAACATGCCACACTTACCTGGTGTGGTGTCCGGATGTTGGGAAACCCGAGGCAGAAGCGGCAAAATTCAAAATAGCCTGTCAACTACTAGCAACTTCGTGTTAATAGGCAGGCAATTGGCTTTAATCCTCTTCCCGCCGCTAGGTATCGGGTTCCTGCACAAATCGGGGACCCGACATTTGGGAAAATTGTTTGGAGGTGGGATCGCAGCAATGAAAACAATTTTACCCTTTGACCCGCCTCCAAACCTGCCCTCTGAGCGCCGGCAAATTCCAGCCCAGGGTTCTCTTCATTTTCCTTCATAAGGCATCAGAAAGTATTTCAATGCAGGGGGGTTGGCGCTCTCTAATAATGTGACTGGAGGGCCTGAACAATGCTCCAGTCGCTCCGGGCCTGTTAACAACAGGTGCTGAAAGGGGCGCTTGTGTTCAAAAAAAACTTAAGTCTGCACAGATTTCTTGGCCACGAACATTGGGAGCGATTTTCAACGGACGGCCTCCCGTCTCTCGCCTGAAAAGCATGGCGAGGAAAATTGGGTGGGCATCTCGGTCACCCCTTTGCCGCTCAAGGCCCACCTGATTCAATTTTCAGGCAGGCCGTGACATGAATCAGTCATTCATGAAAGAAAGACTTATGAAATAATACTACGGGTGGCGCTGTCCAGGGAAAGTATAAATACTCGGGCACGGGCCCAGCTTGCGCAGGACATTCTTAACAGGAACTAGTGAAGGACACAACTAGACCTCCATGTTGTAAAACAGTTGATTAAAGCTTTGTTTGACGCTTAGACCAAGTGCCTAGTAGTTTTCTTACATCAGGCCTTTAAGTGGGCGCCCAGTCCTCCCACCCGAGAGAGACCGGAGGCTGTTTAAATCTACAAGTCGGGGTGCTACGCTGGTTGTGGAAACCCCTCCCCCACCCCCGATTGTAGAAATGGGTGGAGTGCACACCATCCACGCTAGGCTCAGATGCAGCAGGCATTAAGTGGCCTTAATCCCCGGTGCTTAAAGGGACTACTGCAGGCCGCTCAGGAAAAGGTGAGTGTTTGGGTATTTTTGCTACATCCGCCCCCCCCCCCCCCCCAACAGCGCTGGGTCAAAATCCTGGAACTCCCTACCTAACAGCACTGTGGGAGGACCTTCACCACATGGACTGCAGCTGTTCAAGAAGGCAGCTTAAACACCAGCTTCTCAAGGGCAACTAGGGATGGGCAATAAATGCTGGCCTTGCCAGCAATGCCCACATCCCAGGAACGAATATAAAAAAAAATTTTTTTTTAATTACCCCAACATCCAACCCTATTTCACTTGGTCTTAACTCCCTATCTGCAATTGCACAAAAAATCAACTAGTATATGAAAAATAAATGGCTTGGTGCCGCTGCACTATCACTAAAGCCACCGGCCTACCTTTTCTGTAAGCAATGGGCCTGTACTGGTTGGTTGTTCCTGATGTGCCTCAATAAATCCGAGACTCGATGTTAGCGAAACAAAACAAGGCTTTTATTGACTTAGAAGGTAACACACAGAGGAGAATGTATCTTCCATCCAGAAGTCTGCCGTACTGGATGTGCTGCAGGCTGGGCCAGCTTACATAGGAGCCAGGTATGGGCGGAGCCCTACACACAGTACAATACAATGGAAATGAAACTGAAACCAACCACAGTCACAGGCAGAGAAATACTGATGAGTGATGAATGGAATATTTCATCACATTTCCATTGCGCAGTGATCCTTCACCCACCCACTTCTCATAGGAACTTGCCTGTTTAGGCACCAGCCACTGTCTGCGTGCTGCTGGTACCCAAAACCACGGACATACACTCCTGCATCACGCGCTGTGTGCTGGGAATGCCTACAGAATATTCAAATGGGCTGAACTCGTGGCGCCAGCTCCTTTCAATGCAGGTGTATTCAGCACCTCATGAGCGATGTATCTCAACACCACGGCAGCTTTGGCTCAGTGATCGCATTCTCATCTCCTGGTCAGAAGGTTGTGGGTTCAAGTCCCACTCCAGAGACTCGAGCATGTAATTTAGGCTGACACTCCCAGTGCTGTACTGAGGGAGCGCTGTACTGTCGGAGGTGCCGTCTTTTGGATGATAAGTTAAACCGAGACCCCGTCTGCTCTCTCAAGTGAACGTTAAAGATCCTACGCCACTATTCAAAGAAAAGCAGGGGAGTTTTCCCTGGTACCCTGGACAATACTTAACCCTTAACTAACACTACTGAAACAGATTATCTGGTATTGCTGTTCATGGGAGCATGCTCTGCGCAAATTAGCTGCCGCATTTCCTACATTACAACAGTAACTACTTCTTCTTCTTAGGCAGTCTCTCGGAACTGAGGATGACTTGCTTCCACATTAAAAATGAGCTCGCAGGTGGCTGATTAATCCAATGCGGGACCTACAGTCTCTGTCACAGGTGGGGCAGACGGTGGTGGAAGGGGCGGGTGGGTGGGGTGCTTGGGTTGACGTGCGCTCCTACACTTCAAAAATTACTTCATTGGCTGTAAAGATTGTGAAGGGCGCTATAAAAATGTAATTTCTTTCTTTCTCGCGCTGGCACTGCATTATCATCGACTCAGTGTGGAGAGGGACAAGTATTTCTGCCGTCAGTCATTACTTGTTCAATATTACTGGACAGAGTAGATAGAAGGAAACTGTTCCCATTGGAACAAGGGTCGAGAACCAGAGGACACAGATTTAAGGTGATTGGCAAAAGAACCAAAGGCGACATGAGGGGAAAAAACTTTTTTACGCAGCGAGTGGTTAGGACCTGGAATGCACTGTCTGAGAGGGCGGTGGAGGCAGACCCAATCACGGCTTTCAAAAGGGAATTGGATAAGTACCTGAAGGAAAAAAATTTGCAGGGGCTACGGGGAAAGGGCGGGGGAGTGGGACTCGCTGGGAGTCGGCAGGGGCTCGACGGGCCGAATGGCCTTCTTCCCTGCTGCAACCATTCTATGATTCTATGATTCCACAACCAGAAGGCACTATTTATTTATATAATTCATTATATAAAGAGTAAATAATGTACAAGGGTTGTGAGTAATGATCAGCGGAACAAGGCTTCAAAGTGCAACTGGCAATCATGAAACTGCACCTCAACAAGGGGTTAATGCCCTTAGGGGAGGAGGGGAGGAGAGAAAGAAAAAGCTCTCCTTATGTGTCTCTCACTCATCACATGCATTAGGTGAAGATATAAATAAATAAGAGCTGTGTTACGGTTGCAGAATATTGTGTGAGTAATGACTGACAGCAGAAGTGCTGGGCTTGAATAATCAATAAGTTTAACTATTCTGTACTGCCTTGTTTAAAGACGCCCCATACACACAGCACAAGGAACCCGAGGAGGGTGGAACTGATCTAATTTGCTCTCTCTCGTATCATGAAAACTTTTGATAAAATTAAGGCACCAATTGTAGTGTCACCGTGTACTCACAGTTGTTGAGATTTTCTAACTCTGCCTTCATCGGTAGAGTTTATCCCCTTTTCTTTATCCAACGTACGCTTAGAAAATGTCGCTGAAATGAAAAGGAGAACTGTTTTGGACATGTGGCAGGCACTAAAACAAATCACAGTTTTACACGAGGTTTATCTTGGTTTTGTTGGGATGTGCACCACATGGGTAAAAGCAAAATATCAAAAAGAAAAATACTGCAAATTAAATATGAAATGGGAACAGCAAATGCTGGAAAGCTGAAAATTAGAATTTACGAAGAGAAGAGATAGGTCAACAGTTCAGCTGTAGTTCATCGGAACAGAAAACTGAAAAGATAAGAAAGCCCCTAAATAGCGTTGAACATAAAAGAATAAAAAACAAGTGTCCTTGGGATTGATCACAAATAGGAAGGTCCTGAATTGAACGCCATGTGAACTGCTTATTAGAAAAGAAGGAAACTGTTAGTTGATATAAAAGAGCATCTCAGCGCGGCAACAAAAGGCAGGGTGGCCCTGGAGCGCGATCACGCTGCGCCCACCGGTTCGATACAGGCGTCTTGCGATCGGTGGGCTATTCTGGACATACCGCTTTTCATTGATCATCAAAACAGAATAACGGCCCGTAATTTCCGATCGGAGGCTTCCTGCGGGCAGAGGCCTCCTATCGGAAAAAAATCTACACCTTTACCTGAGGGCTCCCGAGGTCCGGACACTTCCGCTCCTGGGCCTCTCCACAGTCGGAACGTGCAGGGCCCAGGCATCTCAGGGACGCAGGCGGTTCGCAAGCGTCCCTGGGATCACGTGGGCCAGGCCAGCCAATGAAAGAAGGGAATCTCCCTTCATACTTTTGACAGATAGACCCATCAAATATATGAATGGGGATCAATGAAAAAAGACACTAAAACATTAAATACATTTTTTTTAAACCATCAGGTTTTTAAAATGAGTTAAAATTACATTAAATTAAACATTTTAAAAAAAATTTTAATTTTTTGAATAAAATCATTAAAGTTTTTTACGGGGCTAAAAATAGACTTACCTTTTTTTAAAGTATTTAAAAATTATAAATGAGCAAAAAAAAAATTTTTGTTTTACTTTTTTAAACTCTTATGCTGGTAAAAGCAGGCCTTACGCAGGCTTTTACCAGACGTAAGATTTCTAAGGGTTTTCTGCGGGCGGAGGTTCTGCAGAAAGCGGAACTCTCCCCCCGGCAGAGGCCCTTCTCCAGGGCAGGCGGAGGATCTGTCAGGAGCATTCTCCACAGATCGGAAATGCCAGTTTTCAGCACATGCGCTGTGCAAGCCTGAAACCGGCATTTCCGATGTCCCTACGGGTGTGTACACAGCTCGTACACACCCATAGGCATTGGAAAACACGGGCCTATATTTTACACTCGCACTGACTTGCAGTTTGTTGCGGGCCAATTGTTTTAGTGGTGCTCTCCTTGTAAAAGGGGGCGCTTGTCGCTAAATTGACATTTACTTTGTGGCAAATGCCACTTATTGGTTCGAGCAAAAGAATGTGAAAATAACCACGGCAATCGAAAAGGCCTGGGAGAAGCCTATGTAAGGAAATAGGCCAAAATTAAAACCATACAAATCCAGGAGGTCTGAAATTAAAACAATAAGTGATGGAAACACACATACTCAAAGAGAAAACATAGGCCAAGACTCAAGGCACAGAACCTTCCTCACCTTCACCCTTCACCAGAACTGTGTTCTGAAGAAGGTTCTGCACCCAAAGTTCATGTGGAGTCTCTGACCTCCATGGCTAATTTCCTGGCAGGCCATCACACAAAACTTTGTACAAGGACAGCTGATTTATAACATATACCACAACAGCCCTTCAGTGCTCACTCAAATGGAACCAGAACAGTGAGAGTTGGCAGGTTCCACCGTCACATCCAAAGTTGCTTCTGTCCTCAGCCAATGTCTGCACATGTGGGCTTTCCATTAGGGGGGGAAGGTGTTAATGGCTAGTTATGAGGAGTGGAAACCCTGGATGATTTTACCTTCCCCAGCCCAGAAGCACTGAGGCCAACTGTACTGTCTGTATCACTGCCGACATCAGCGAATGGCACAGAGCGGTGGTCAAACTGGGGACCTTCCTGGGCTGCAACTCACAAACACACCATGAAGGGCAATGACCAACTGGGCCATCAGGAAGGCCTCCACTTTTGTTTCGTCTATTCTGAAAACAATTGTGATTTGGAAAAGTATATATTTATATTCCACATTCAACCCTTTATCTGGGTAACTTTTAAGAACTATTTCCACATGTACGCTGACAATACCTAGCTCTACCTCGCCACCATCTCTCTCAACCCCTCCACGGTCTCTAAATTGTCAGACTGCTTGTCCAACGTCCAGTACTGGATGAGCAGAAATTTCCTCCAACTAAATATTGGGAAGACCGAAGCCATTGTCTTCAGTCCCCGCCACAAACTCTGTTCCCTAGCCTCTGATTCCATCCGTCTCCCTGGCAACTGTCTGAACCAGACTGTTCGCAACCTTGGTGTTGTATTTGACCCCGAGATGAGCTTCTGACCACACATCAGCACCATCACTAAAACCACCTATTTCCACCTCAGGAACATCGCCCGACTCCGCCCCCGCTTCAGCTCATCTGCTGCTGAAATCCTCATCCATGTCTTTGTTACCTCTAGACTTGACTATTCCAACGCACTCCTGGCTGGCCTCCCACATTCCACCCTACGTAAACTTGAGGTCATCCAAAACTCGGCTGTCCGTGTCCTAACTCGCACCAAGTCCCGTTCACCCATCACCCCCTGTGCTCGCTGACCTACATTGGCTCCCAGTTAAGCAACGCCTCCATTTTAAAATTCTTATCCTTGTTTTCAAATCCCTCCATGGCCTCGCCCCTCCCTTTCTCTGTAATCTCCTCCAGCCCCGCAACCCGCACCCGCCCCCCCCCCCCACCCCCCGCTACCCCCCGAGGTATCTGCGCTCCTCTAATTCTGGCCTCTCAAGCATTCCCGATTTTAATCGCTCCACCATTGATGGCCGTGCCTTCTGTTGCCTGGGCCCTAAGCTCTGGAATTCCCTCCCTAAACCTCTCCGCCTCGCTGCCCCTCTTTCCTCCTTTAAGATGCTCCTTAAAACCCACCTCTTTGACCAAGCTTTTGGCCACCTGCCTTAATATCTTTGTATGTGGCTCAGTGTCAAATTTTGTTTTATAACGCTCCTGTGAAGCACCTTGGGACATTTTACTATGTTAAAGGCGCTATATAAACACAAGTTGTTGTTGGATAACTCAAGCACATTAATGCTAACAATATTTTACTAACATTAGTCAAATGTAGATTACATTTTTTTGGTAACATTTAAAATATTTTTATTCAGGCAAAGTAACCACGATACAACAATAAGTATATCTGGCACAACAACGGCAACTTGTATTTATATTCCACAAACGTGCGAGAACCTTCAGACACCTGAACAAAGGTTAATGCTTCAGGTGGGTCTCCTCGCCAGCGCATCAATAAATATCTTGTGTTTGTTTCTGTGAAGCATATTTTGCCTTCACAGGTGCCTCTAAGTCTTTGAGGCCGATTCCGGTCTTGTGATGCTAATGTAACTTGAGCCAACACAGTGAACATTGTGTACGCTGTGTGGAAAATGAAAAAAAGGCAGTCTTTACCAACACCTGCAGCAAAAATCCCTGACATGTTTTCTCGGCAGTTGCACCGTGGATTCTGGCACCAGAATGCGCCAGCCGGCTTGAACAAGAGCTGGGAACTTGTATCAGTTTTTACATTTATCAATTTAAATTTAATCAATGCAAACAGAAAAATGTTCAGATGTGGTTTTAAACTTCTATCCTATCAGGAATTCTACCGCGGTTGATCTTTTCTATGCTGCACAATTTATGCAGTGTTTGCCCTTCATCACCATCTACATATTTCTTATCACCGCCGCCAAGCCCCCCAGAAAAAATCTATTACAGTGAGGGAAAATATCGAATCCCATTACTTTCAAGCCAAGTGTCTGCTACCAGCATCTAAATATCCTTTGTGTTGGCAGCCCATTTAGTTCCATCCTTTTGTATATGGTTAAACTATTACCAAATGTTCCCTTTTGATCGCCATTGTTCCTGGTGGCCCCCCCCCCCCCCCCACAGGCAGCCTGATTACGGGTCCTAATTTGAGGCCATCTCATGCCGATTGTCCCAAAGCAGAAGTCAGTGACGGTCCACCGGTCGCCCGTTCGCTCCGTTAGTGCTGCTCATCCGTAGAAAGCAAGTGGAACAACACCTCATCTTCCGATTAGGCACTTTACAGCCTTCCGGACTCAATATCGAGTTCAACAATTTCAGATCATAACCTCGGCCCTTATCATATTTTTATATATATTTTTTATCCACACCTTTGTTTTGTGACCTTCCCCCTTTTTTTCTCTCCCACATGGCAGCTGCCTCTCATTCTGCCAGCGCATTTCACACCTAATCTAGGGCCGTCTTTTGTCTCCACTAGTCCGATCACCATCTCGTCTGGTTTTGAATACCTCTTAATGTCTCTTCACTTCTCTTTTGTTCTCTCATCCCCATTTCCCAGACCCCAAACTGACCTTTTAATCTGTTTCATTTCCTGTGTTTTTTCAGTCCTGATGAAGGGCTTTGACCTGAAACGTTGACTCTATTTCTCTCTCCACGGATGTTGCCTGGCCTGCTGAGTTTTTCCCGCATTTTCTGCTGCTGGATACAGTTGCTCTGGCCCTTGGGACTTCGCCTCTGATCAGTGTGTTTGACTGGTTAATATTGGTTTGAAAGTTTGGTTTATCTTTTGTCTTTTGGAATCTTTCTCTGCATCTCCTTCTTGCATTACTTCTTTTGCTGCCTTTTTTTGGACAGCCGGACTTGTTTCTTTCCCCACAAGAATCCTGCTGACAGCTCCTTAGAAGGTATAGTGCCTGGTTCACCAGTCTTCCCTGCTGAATTGCTTGGTGGTGCTGCTAACTCTTCATTGACATTTTCACCCTTTACTCTACCGTGGTTTTGCCATCCTGGTCATCAAACTTGATGCTAAGTTCTCTTTTCAGGGCAAAGCTGTGGAGATAACAATTATTCTGGAAACCCTTGAGGATGTCGCCAATCTGCCCAGACATCTGAAGTGCTGCTTCAAGATGCTAGGTTTGATCATTCTGGTCGGAGCATGAGCTTTGTTGCATTTGGGTGGGCGTGTGTGCTGTGAGGAGGATGCCAAGAAACTGAGAAACTCCAGTATGATTTGGACAGGTTGGGTGATTGGGCAGATGCATGGCAGATGCAGTATAATGTGGATAAATGCGAGGTTATCCACTTTGGTGGCAAAAACAGGAAGGCAGATTATTATCTGGATGGCAATAGATTGGGAGAAGGGAAGTGCAACGAGACCTGGGTATCCTTGTGCACCAGTCGCTGAAGGTAAGCATGCAGGTGCAGCAGGCGGTTAAGAAGGCAAATGGGATGTTGGCCTTCATAGCGAGAGGATTCAAGTACAGGAACAAAGATGTCTTGCTGCAGTTGTACAGGGCCTTGGTGAGACCACACCTTGAGTATTGTGTGCAGTTTTGGTCGCCTTATCTGAGGAAGGATGTTCTTGCCATGGAGGGAGTGCAGCAAAGATTCACCAGACTGATACCTGGGATGGCAGGAATGACGTATGAGGAGAGATTGGGTCAATTGGGCTTGTACTCACTGGAGTTTAGGAGAATGAGAGGGGATCTCATTGAAACTTATAAAATTCTGTCAGGACTGGACAGACTAGATGCAGGAAGGATGTTCCCGATGGCCGGGGAGTCCAGAACCAGGGGTCACAGTCTAAGGATAAGGGGTAAGCAATTTAGGACTGAGATGAGGAGGAATTTCTTCACCCAGAGAGTGGTGAACCTGTGGAATTCTCTACCACAGAAGGCAGTTGAGGCCAATTCATTAAATATATTCAAGAAGGAGTTGGATATATTTCTTAAGGCTAAAGGGATCAAGGGATATGGGGAGAAGGCAGGGACAGGGTACTGAGTTTGGATGATCAGCCATGATCTCATTGAATGGCGGAGCAGGCTCGAGGGGCCGAATGGCCTACTCCTGCTCCTATCTTCTATGTTTCGATGTTTGTAATCTGCGTCTGTCTGTGTTTGGCATCTGGCAGTCGACTGCTGGCCGTGGCCTGTTGTGCCAGGTGCTCTTCATTGCTATTAAAGTGAAGTCATCCTGCAAGTCTCAAGGGAAGCAGGCATTGACCTGGCCCAGGCTAGAGTTCTGCGAGCTTTTCACTCACATGTACTGGGAAGGGCCAGCCCTGTCAGTTGGGCCTGGAGCTCAGCAAATGAGGAAGCGAGGCAGAAAATAGTTCACCTCATCAGTCCGTAAAGAGCTGCACACCAGAATAAAACGGATTCACCCACTCAAAGGTAACTGTCTGCATATGGGGCCAAAATTATTTTTCAGCCCTTTCAAAGGTTATATAAAAAGAAAAGAAAGACTTGCATTTATATAGCGACCACCAGACGCCCCTAAGCACTTTACAGCCAATGACGTACTTTTTGAAGTGGAGTCGCTGTTGTAATGTAGGAAACATGGCAGCCAATTTGTGCACAGCAAGCTCCCACAAACAGCAATGTGATAATGACCAGATAACCTGTTTTTGTTATGTTGATTGAGGGATAAATATTGGCCCCGGGACACCGGGGATAACTCCCCCGCTCTTCTTCGAAATAGTGCCCATGGGGATCTTTTACGTCCACCTGAGAGGGCAGACGGGGCCTCGGTTTAACGTGTAGGGGGTTTCTCTTGCTTGCTCTGGTCTCCTGCCAGGCTTCTTGCAATAATTACCTGTGAGTGGTTCGACCCACTCGCCCCTACGGTTCTAGACCTTGGACTTAGGTGCAGGGAGCTGTAGTGCAGAAAAACTCAATAGACCAGGTCGAATAGCACGAAATGGATGCCTTTATTGAACAGTTTACAGCATTATAAAATACATGTCATATGCACAGATTAAAGCAACTACAAGCATGCACACATCTATAAACTTAACTCTATAGAAATGGGGAACACACGGCACATCGTAAAAGGGGTAACACATTACAATTACCCTTAACCCCCTCCCCTATAACCTAACTAAGTTTCGATTTGAGGGACTCGGGATCATGCTCACCACTTTAAGAATTGCGAAAAAGGCTTTGCAGCCTTTCGACACAGCTTTCCGTCGTCACGTGGGTTTGGAAGCTTCTGGCGCAGCTTGTTTTCCTCTTGGTTCTCCTGCGATGAGCGCTCGCCGATGTGATGTTGAAGAACTGGGGTACTGGGCCCTGAGTGTCTTCTTCTCCGGCCTGGGTCGTCGATGATCTCCCGATGGTCTTCCCCGGGGCGGGACGCTGGTTCCGAAATGACTCTTTATACAGTCAGAATTGTCCTTCTGATTTCTCCAATGGTGGAGCAGAATTGGAGTACCTGGGCCCTGAGTGTCTTCTTCTCCGGCCTGGGTCGTCGATGATCTCCCGATGGTCTTCCCCGGGGCGGGACGCTGGTTCCGAAATGACTCTTTATACAGTCAGAATTGTCCTTCTGATTTCTCCAATGGTGGAGCAGAATTGGAGTACCTGGGCCCTGAGTGTCTTCTTCTCCAGCCTGGGTCGTCGATGATCTCCCGACAAAAGTACCCGGGCCTCCCTCGTCGTCTTCCCGTCGTGGCCGGGCCTTGCCTGGCCGAGCTGGCTTCCAAGCCGAACTCTTCTCATCGTCTTCTCGTCGTGGCCGGGCCTTGCCTGGCCGAACACCGAACACGTTCCGAACCGAAGTTGTTCAGAAGGTCCGAACCGAAGTGCTGCTTAGTTCCGATGGAGTCTGTCCCGAAGCGTACCGATGGAGAACTCACTGATGGACTTTACTCAATCCACAGTTATACTTTTTGGAACATTCTTATCTCCCGCCAAATCATAGTCCTGTCTTTGTAATAATTTTGGCGGGCAGAACTCTCTGCAGGGGTGATTTGTCTTCATAACGGGAGTCGGTGATAGCTTAACTGGCCTTCCTGGGCCGATAATGTCTTTGCTTTGTTACCGTAACTTGGTTTGTATATTGATCGGTCTGGAGATTGCCCTGGATGGCTGTTAAACGGTTTCTCTTTGTACCGTGTAATGGGTTTAAGTGTTCGTTCAATTGTCCGCCCATTTCTTGATGGGTCTCATCCTGTCGCCCAAATCTGTCCTGTACTTATAATCTAATCAATATGTATACTCAGTTCCATGAGTTTCGGCTTCCCGAAACTGGTTTTCGCGGGCTTTTAATGTCCTCAATCCACAAGCCTGTCTGGCTTGCAGTAACAGAAATTCAAATGGTCCCAGAAGCTGGTCACGAGGTCTGGCGGCCATTTTGTGTGCCCTTTTATCAAAGGTTTCTCTGTATAAGCTTCTTTTGGTCAATAAAGCTGTTTTATTAACCCTATTTTCCTACGTGATTATTTAATGAAAATTTCACGAATCTTACAAACGTCTCACCCAAAAGACCCGAACCGTGTTTGATGGCTGAGAAAGTGTTCTGTTGAAAGGTCATCGAGCTTCTCCTTCAAATAGCCCAGGCACATAGGATTGTGGTAAAGTGAAGGATTCATGACCTCTGCTTGGGCTTGCATGATCATGTGTGATTGGTCATTGACCACCTGCACATCGATGGAGTGCATGGGATTGATGCAGAGTCTGTGAAGGCAGATTTCCCTGGATATTCCCAGGTAATGGTGTCAGCTGTGGCTCAGTTGGGAGCACTCTCGTTTCTGATATCAGAAGGTTGTGGGTTCATGTCCTGCTCCAGGGATTTGAAAATCTAGGTTGATGCTCCAGTACGGTACTGAAGGAGTGCTGCACTATTGAACGGAGCTGTCTTTCAGATGAGACATTAAACCGAGGCCCCATCTGCCCTCTCAATGAAGCATATAAGAACCCGAGGCACTATTTTGAAGAAGCGTATGGGAGTTCTTCCTGGTTCATATTTATCTCTCAACCAATACCTAAAAGCAGATTATCTGGTCATTATCACATTGCTAAGTGGGAGCTTGCTGTGGGCAATTTGGCTGCTGCATTTCCCACATTACAACAGTGACTATGCTTCAAATAAGTACTTCATTGGCTGTAAATTGCTTTGGGACATCCCGAGGTTGTGAAAGGCGCTATATAAATACAAGGGCCTAGAAATTCGGTGGCGCCCCAAACAGGGCGCCAAGCTTGCCTGGGCGCCGGAATTACCGCTGTGATCGGAGCCGTTGCGCCCGCCGGAAATTCAGTTTGAGTGCCCCAAGAGGGACGCGGGGCGCTACTCGAAGCGCCCCGCGTCTCTCTTAGGGCGCTGAAACTGAATATCGCAGCGCAATGTGCCGCAGCGCCACACACTGCGGCACGGCGCGCTGCGGTACTGCAGGCCTTCCTCCCCTTCTTAAGGGGGAGGGGCCTGCACCAGCGCGATGACCGATCGCGAGTGCCAGCAAAAGAGCCTGGCACCGAGGAGAAGTGCCGGGCTCTCGGAAAACAGCCGGCACTGCCCGGCGGGGGGGGGATCAGGAGGCCGGGGACGGAGGTGCTGGCAGGCGGCCACCGGAAAAAATGGCCGCCCCGCACCTCCATCTTAATTTGCGCCACTACCGCCACAGGTAGGCCCCGTGAACCGGGCGCGATTTGCGACCGGCGTTACAGAGGCAGGCGCGACCAAATATCGCGATCGGGGCGGTAGCGGGGCGCTGCGCACACCGATGACATCATCGGTGGAGGCGCAGCGCTACAGGCTAACGCCGCCATTAGCGCGCCGCTAAATATCGCGGGAGGCGTGGCCAGTGGCGCTAAAGCCACTGAGTGCCCTCTTTAGGCGCTAACTGGTGGCGCAGCCCACCGAATTTCTAGGCCAAGCTCTTTCTTTCATTTTTCTTTTCTGTTGACGTGTGTAAGGGTAATCGACAAATACAGGAGAAGCCGCCTCACATTCTCCGTCAAAAACACAGAAAAAAAGAGGAAGCTCCAAAGGAATGGCTCGGGCTCAACGGGCCAAATGGCCTCCTTCTGTGCTGTAACAATTCTATGATTCTATGAATCTCCATATCCAGAATTTTAATTGCAGGGCATCCTTTAAGATCTCACATGCTGTCAGTTCAGCTCAGTGGGCAGCACACTCACTCTGAGTCAGAAGGTTGTGGGTTCACAGTCCCCACTCCAGGGACGTAACCACATAAAGCTAGGCTGACGCTCCATTGCAGTGCTGAGGGAGTGCTGCACTGTCGGAGGTGCTGTCTTTCGGATGAGACATTAAACTGAGGCCCCGTCTGCTCTCTCAGGTGGATGTAAAAGATTCCAAGGCACTCTTTTGAAGAAGAGCAGGGGGGAGTTATCCCCGGTGTCCTGGCCAAAATTTATCCCTCAATCAACATTGCAAAAAAACAGATGATCTGGTCATCATCACGTTGCTTGTTTGTGGGAGCTTGCTGTGCGTAAATTGGCTGCCGCGTTTCCCACATTACAACAGTGACTACACTTCAAAAGTATTTCATTGGCTGTAAAGCGCTTTGAGACGTCCGGTGTTCTTTCTTACAATATGGGTGACCTTCATTGTCCACCTTATTTGAACAAGCTGAGTACGCAGAGCCTTCCTTGGGAGAAATCTGGGGAATCGTGCTAGTGCTCATCAGCATCACATTAACATCCATTATAAAGTTTAAATTAAGCTCCGCACTGCAAAGATTGTGCTTTGTGTCAGGTGGCGATCCAGCGAAAGCGAAGCTCCTGCCTGCTTGTACGTTCTGTGCTATCTGGAAAATACACCCGAGTTGAATGCATCCCTATTGAATAATAAAAGACCGGTGTTCGGCACAGGAACCCAAATGGCAACATGGGTACAGTTCAGGACTCTGGGAAAGCCATCGATTCTGCAGAATTGTGTTGCCATCTCATGTTGCTGTTGACAAAAGGGATGAAGTCATTGGTGCTGCTGAATGATGTATCGGTGTCCTGCTTGATACATCAATAAGGTACTAAATTGACTGACACGGCAGATATCCCCGGTGTTAAAGAAAGACTTGCATTTATATAGCGCCTTTCTCAACCACCGGACAGCTCAAAGCGCTTTACAGCCAATGAAGTACTGCCACTGTTGTAATGTGGCAGCCAATTTGCGCACAGCAAGCTCCCACAAACAGCAATGTGATAAT
This sequence comes from Somniosus microcephalus, assembly GCF_052327205.1. Classification (NCBI taxonomy): domain Eukaryota; kingdom Metazoa; phylum Chordata; class Chondrichthyes; order Squaliformes; family Somniosidae; genus Somniosus; species Somniosus microcephalus. Next base: position 11,407,272 of record NC_140995.1, read on the forward strand.
GACCAGATAATTTGTTTTTTTATTTTGGTTGAGGGATAAATATTGGCCCAGGACACCAGGGAGAACTCCCCTGCTCTTCTTCGAAATAGCGCCCATGGGATCTTTTACATCCACCTGAGAGAGCAGACAGGGTCTTCGGTTTAACGTCTCATCCGAAAGACAGCACCTCCGACACTGCTGCACTCCCTCAGCACTGCACCGGGAGCGTCAGCCTAGCTTTATGTGCTCAAGTCTCTGGAGTGGGGACTTGAACCCACAACCTTCTGACTCAGAAGTGAATGCGCTACCACCTGAGCCACAGCTGACACTTAGAAAAGTCCGAAGCATAAAAATTGAGGGCCATTCTGACAACTGCCGGCCACTGTGTCTTCCTAAAGGACATGCCACAGCACTGTCAATGCTCCCTGCTAAACCTTAGCCTCCTTCGGCACATTTCTACAGTCTTTAACAAGTGGCTGTGCCTGGTTAAAGAGCCCTGCTGTGAGTCTTGTGCTATTTGACATCACGAGCAGCCCTTTCCTGCTCTTGCTCATCCTCCTCTGTTAAGTTCAGTGCTAGCAGAGCAGTGAATGCAGTCGCCGTACTGTGTGAAAACCTAGAATGTGGAAATGAAGTGTGCAGCAGCTGATTTATAAATGAAGATGCCAGTTCTCCCACTGCTGCCTCTCCGGCGCTACATGTTCCACATGAGGGAAAGTAATGCATTGAACCAGCGATCCGCAATATGGGGAACTTCCTTCTATAGTGCCCAATGTTCTTCTTCTTCTTAGGCAATCCCTCGGAACCGAGGATGACTTGCTTCCACATTAAAAATGAGTTCTCAGGTGACTGATGAGTCCAATGTGGGACCTACAGTCTCTGTCACAGGTGGGGCAGACGGTGGTTGAGGGGGCGGGAAGGTGGGGTGCTTGGGTTGACGTGCGCTACTTGCGCTGCCTGCGCTTGGCTTCCGCTTGCTCCTGGTGAAGAGACTCGAGGTGTTCGGCGCCTTCCCGGATGCTTCTCCTCCACTTTGTACGGTCTTGGGCCAGGGATTCCCAGGTGTCGGTGGGGATGTTACACTTTTTCAAGGAGGCTTTGAGGGTGTCCTTGAAGCGTTTCCTCTGCCCACCTGGGGCTCTCTTGCCGTGCCGGAGCTCCGAGTAGAGCGCTTGTTTTGGGAGTCTCGTATCGGGCATGCGGATAATGTGACCCGCCCATCAGAGCTGATCGCGCGTGGTCAAAGCTTCGATGCTGGGGATGTTGGCCTGAGCGAGAACACTGACGTTGGTGCACCTATCCTTCCAATGGATTTGCAGGATCTTGCGGAGGCAGCGTTGGTGGTACCTCTCCAGTGCTTTGGGGTGCCTGCTGTACATGGTCCATGTCTCTGAGGCATACAGAAGGGCGGGTATCACTACTGCTCTGTAGACCATGAGCTTGGTGCCGGGTTTGGGGTCCTGGTCTTCAAACACTCTCTTCCTCAGGCGACCGAAGGCTGCACTGGCACACTGAAGGCGGTGTTGGACTTCGTCATCGACGTCTGCCCTTGTTGACAAGGGCAGACATCGTTGACAAGGGAAATGAAAGTGTGCAGCAGCTGATTTATAAACGAAGATGCCAGCTCTCCCACTGCTGCCTCTCCGGCGCCACATGTTCCACCTGAGAGAGAGTAATGCATTGAACCAGGGAACTTCATTCTATAGTGCCCAATATTAATTGATTATTGGAACACCAATATGCCATGCTTCCATGAAGAGCTTCATTGGAGTAACAACGAATTGAAATGCAATGCCATCATTCTCATACCATTGCACAGTTCTGTCTTAGCGTGTTTAATTTGGGCAGCACTGCACGGCGCCATCTCACCACATCTTCCATCGTGTTACCATGCTACCGCCAAAATGGCCCGCTCTTACATTGTGCCATTGTGGTCAAAGCTGGCAGCTTCCTCGAGGGGCAACAGCCCAGGTAACGATGTTACAAGTCAGTCAGTCGGACTCAAATTCATTGATCTGCATAAAAACACCACTGTTGGCCCTGACGGTTTTTTTTTAAAACTTTAATGAGCAAACTCATTGTAAAAGTTTGCCGCGCAGCATCTGGAAGGAGCAGGCATATACTCCAGTGGTCAACATGGCAGAATTTCAACTGCATTTTCAAAGCAGATTATTTTTGGCTGTTCCAGGAACTTAGTTTGAGCCCAATCCCAATATGGTGACATTGGGATTTAGAGGCTCTGAAATGCCTAGCGATTCTGGCGCGCAACCCAAAATAATATGTATTCAGAAGAGCCTGGCGATGATAACGTTATTGTTAAGTGTTATCATTGCTTTGTCTTGCATGCATCTAAAAGCTGAAATTAGGAGAAGGGAAGGTGAGCGGAGAGGAAAGTTCTTTAAATGCAGTTTCTTTCCCCTCTCGAACATCTGGGGCCAGACGTGCAAACCCCTCAGTGGAATAGCGCTGGTAGTTGGACCTTTGCCCTGCTGCGTAAACAGGAATTCCATACCCTCACTACGTGGCAACACAAGAAACCGGCAAGAACTGACTGACGGCTTCAGAAAAAAATAGCTGACCTTGCCTCTGACAAACGAACAGACCAAAAAAACATCCTAAAGATAGGCCTTTTGACATAAGTTAGACTGAAAGTGCAGTGCGACGTTGGCTTGCCATAACCTAAGCTGCAAGTGTACCTAATATCCCATCACTTTCACTGCAGGAGAAAAAGAAAAGCCTTAAGTACACAAAAGTGTGGCTTGTAACAGTGAAGGGTTTGTAACTTATTGGAAGGAGGTGCCAGTGCTGACCACATAATGGGCCGGATATTCCGGTCCCTACAGGTGTGGGTACGCGCTGTGTACCCACCCGTAGGGACATCGGAAATGCCGGTTTCAGGCATGCACTGCGCATGCACTCCAAACCGGCATTTCCGATCTGTCAAGATCCTCCGCCTGCCCTGGAGAAGGGCCTCTGCGGGCGGATAGTTCCGCTTTTTGGAGACCCTCCACCCGCAGAAAACACTTACAATTCTTGCGCCTGGTAAAAGCAGACGTAAGGCCTGCTTTTACCAGGATAAGAGTTGAAAAAAGTTTTTAAAAAAATGTTATCACTGATTTATCATTTAAAAATACTTTTAAAAAAGGTAAGTTTATTTTTAGGCCTGTAAAAACTTTAATTATTTTTTTCAAAAATTTTAATTTTTGTTTAAAATAGTTAATTTATTGTAATTTCAAGTCATTTTTAAAATGTGTTTTTTTAAAAAATGTATTTGAAGTTTTACTATGTTTTGGGGGTGATCTCCATTCATATATTTGACAGGTCTTCCTGTCAAGTGTATGAAGGAAGATTCCCTTCTCTGGTTGGCTCCCCATGGCCCACGTGATCCCAGGGACACTGCGAATCGCCTGCGCCTCTGGGATACGTGGGCCCTGCGCACCGGCTGTTTGGAGAGGCCCAGGAGCGGAACTCTGCGCCTCCTGGGAGCCCTCAGGCCTGCGATCAGGATATCTGGGCCGATATTATTTACCCGGGGTTCCTAGCGACGGCCTCAGATAATGTTGATTTTGATAACTTTTTTTGTCGTGTTTTGTGACGTTTGTGTGCCTACTGCAATTCCGCCCGTCAAGAGAAAAGCGTCAACTCAAACCGCCACAGATATTTTAAATAAGACAATGAGCATAAAAGTATTTTGTACAGAATTCAATACAACTTTGCAGGGCCCATTAAATCTGATCCCAGATATATCAAGCTCGTTTGCAAACTGGGATCTTTCACAGCAGACACCTACAGTGATCCCACGCAGCAGTGCTTTCTACATGCGCAAAGCACACTCACCCACTCTTACATCTATCCCTGTCCCTGACCCCATGGCAGGCTTGAAGCAGGCATGGCGTTCGGTGGATTGAGGGTGTGCTGATTCAGCTATTTGACAAAAATAACTTTTAATTTTAAAATAGTTTCAGGAAGGACGAGCGTGAGTTGAAATAAACCCATAGAATCAGGTTCTGTTGCAGAGTTGCATCCAAAACATTAAGGGGGAATAATTCGGTTGCTTTGCACCTCCCATTAGTGTCCTCTTAGGGCGTTAACGGAGCGCAAATCAACCAGCGCCCTGGCGCGGTGCTGCCAACACCTCCCGCGAAATTCTTTACAATCTATATTAACGATTTGGAAGAAGGGACCGAGTGCAACGTATCCAAGTTTGCCGATGATACAAAGATGGGAGGGAAAGCAGTGAGTGAGGAGGACATAAAAAACCTGCAAAAGGACATAGACAGGCTAAGCGAGTGGGCAAAAATTTGGCAGATGGAATATAATGTTGGAAAGTGTGAGGTTATGCACATTGGCAGAAAAAATCAAAGAGCAAGTTATTATCTAAATGGAGAGAAACTGCAAAGTGCTACAGTACAAAGGGATCTGGGGGTCCTGGTGCATGAAACACAGAAGGTTAGTATGCAGGTTGCAGGTGATCAGGAAGGCCAAAAGAATCTTGGCAGGGAAGTGGACGTGAGTCTAAGTTTGGATCAGCCATGATCCTATTGAATGGCGGAGCAGGCCCGAGGGGCCGTATGGCCTACTCCTGCTCCTACTTCTTATGTTCTTATGTTAGCGGCGGCGGTAACCAGTAGCGCCCCACGGCGCTGCGCCGCCGGCGATGACGTCATCGCCGTGTGCAGTGCCCCGCCGCAATCTTCGGGAGCGCCCCTTGACTTACTGTCAGACGCTATGTCCGACAGAGTCAGGGGGGCCTACCTGCGTCCGGGGGGGCGCAATTTAAAGGCGTAGGTGCGGGGTGGCCATTTTTGATGCTGGCCACCTGCCAGCACCTGCCCCCGCTCCCATTCCCAGCCTCCTGACCCGCCCCCCACCCCCCGGTGGAGTGCCGGCTGCGCTCTATGAGCCCGGCACTTCTCTTGAGTGCCAGGCTCTTTTGCTGGCACTCCCGATCCCCGGGGGCCCAGCTGGGCCTTGGGTCGCGCTGCGAAGAGGAGGAAGGCCTGCAATGCCACGGTGCGACTTGCCGCAGCGCCATGTAGCGCTGCGATATTCCCTCGCAGCGCCCCAAGAGGGAGGCGGGACTAAAAGTAGCGCCCTGGCGAAGTTAGCGCCCCAAAGGGGGCGCTACTCAATTTTTAGCCCTAAACATTATAGATGCCGATCAGACTACAGTGCGTTTCAAACATTTTCCTGCACGTGAGACTACAGAATGTACAAGCTGGTGATAAGAGCATGCAAATGTTTAAGACGCATTGGAGCACAATGGCTGAACTAATTATAATAAATCGCCCCTTCCTATCTCTGTAATCACCTCCAGCCCCACAACCCCCCGAGATATCTGCGCTCCTCTAATTCTGCCCTCTTGAGCATCCCTGATTATAATCGCTCAACCTTTGGTGGCCGTGCCTTCTGTTGCCTGGGCCCTAAGCTCTGGAATTCCCTGCCTAAACCTCTCCGCCTCTCTACCTCTCTTTCCTCCTTTAAGATGCTCCTTAAAACCTACCTCTTTTGACCGAGTTTTTGGTCACCTGCCCTAATTTCTCCTTATGTGGCTCGGTGTCAAATTTGTTGTCTTAAAATACTGCTGTGCAGCGCCTTGGGACGCTTTACTACATTAAAGGCGCTATATAAATACAAGTTGTTGTTGTAAATGAATTAGAGCCCACCATTAAAATAACAGAGAGGGGAAAGTCATTCAGATCTGTTAAGCATTCATCTGCTTCATCGCCAGCAATCATTTCTGACCTATATTGCTCGTTCGGCTCTGTTGAAGGGCGTATTTTCTTGCACGTGATGTACCAAACGATGGTTTGCAGGAACGTGGAACTGAATGTTGCCCTTTCAGGAACTGCCTCCCAATCTGAGCTTTGTAATACTTTCATTGATTGCTGATTTCACTCCTGACACTTCCCGGTGGACACTGACCCCTCTCTTACAGATGGTGCAGGTCTCCCTGCCTGGTTACATCGCAGTAAAGAAAGGGACCTCCACCACAAGCTTGTAAGCAAACTTGAAAACCACTTTCAAAGTTAGATTTGGGTCAGGGTTCCGACTAGCCCCCGCCCGAACCGAGGGGCCCGAGGATCGATGGAAATTGTTCCTTGGGGGTCGTCAGCATACTCGGCGTGAGCTGTTGGCCTTGGTCTCGCCTCCACATGCAGTTCGCCTGAGTGAGGACATCAATGGCAGGCTGCTTGCCTCACCGGCAGCGGCCCTCAGGTAAGCCCTGGGCTTGTGGGGTTGAAGCGAGCTACGGGATGGGGGGCGGGGGGGGGGGGAGGAAGGAATGGTGAAGGTAGTAAAAATCTCATAGTCATAGTGTCATAGAGTTATACAACACAGAAAGAGGCCCTTCGGCCCATCGTTTCCGTGCCGGCCATCAAGCTCTATCTATTCTAATCCCATTTTCCAGCACTTGGTCCGTAGCCTTGTATGCTATGGCATTTCAAGTGCTCATCTAAATGCTTCTTGAATGTTGTGAGGGTTCCTGCCTCTACCACCCTTTCAGGCAGTGAGTTCCAGATTCCAACCACCCTCTGGGTGAAAAAGTTTTTCCTCAAATCCCCTCTAAACCTCCTGCCCCTTACCTTGAAACTATGTCCCCTGGTTATTGACCCCTCGACTAAGGGGGAAAGTTCCTTTCTATCTACCCTATCTATGCCCCTCATAGTTTTGTACACCTCAATCAGGTCCCCCCTCAGCCTTCTCTGCTCTAAGGAAAACAACCCCAGCCTGCCCAGTCTCTCTTCATAGCTGAAGCGCTCCAGCCCAGGTAACATCCTGGTGAATCTCCTCATCTAATCCTTCATCTTCCTATTGCTGCTTTACTCACTCTTTATCTCTTCTTCTGTTTCTCTCTGGTTCTCACTCCATCTTTCTCGTCTATTCCGCTTCTTTCTCTGTAGTCCTGTGTTTCTGCTACTCTCTCTCTCTCTCTCTTTCTCATCTCTTCTGTTCTCGCTGTTCTTACGTTTCTCCGTACGTCTCTTCCTCGCCCTGTGCTCTTCTATGTCTGTTGTTTTCTTTTTCATGTGGGCCAGGTCATCACATCAGCCAGTCAGTGGTGGGAGGGCTTTGGACCAGGCGGGCAGGACACGGCCGAGGTTGGGTCCTCGGTGGCGTTAGAACATAAGAAATAGGAGCAGGAATAGGCCACTTGGCCCCTCGAGCCTGCTCCGCCATTCAATAAGATCATGGCTGATCTTGGGCTCAAAGCCACTTCCCCGCCCGCTCCCCATAACCTTTCACTCCCTTATCTATATTGCGCGCCTCCCTCCCACGTTGTTGCTGCTGATTCACCTCTTCATCCTCCACTTCCTCCTCCTCCTCTCCCTCTTCCTGCTCCTGAAGTGGTGCACCAATCCCTAGTGGCAATGGCTGGGTTCCCATAATTGCAAGGTTGTGAAGCATGCAGCACACAACAATGAAAAGCAAGATTTGCTCGGGAGAGTACTGCAGGGCTCCTCCAGAGTGGTCAAGACACTGGAGCCATTGTTTCAAGACGCCGGTCGTCTGCTCAAGGAGGCTCCTGGTCACGCTCTGGCTTTCATTGTATTGGAGCTCAGCAGGCGTGTTGGGGTTACATAGAAGATAGGAGCAGGAGTAGGCCATTCGGCCCCTTGAGCCTGTTCCGCCATTTAATGAGATCATGGCTGATCATCCAAATTCAGTACCCTGTCCCTGCTTTCTCCCCATAGGAGGAATTTCTTCACCCAGAGAGTGGTGAATCTGTGGAATTCTCTACCACAGAAGGCAGTTGAGGCCAACCTCCCCATATCCCTTGATCCCTTTTGCCTTAAGAAATATATCTAACTCCTTCTTGAATATATTTAATAGGTTGGCCAAGGCCAGAGGCTGGGTTTCGGGTCACAGATGCAAAGAAATAATGGGCCAAGATCGCAGGCCAGGATCGCAGAGGCAGTGCAGCAGCACAGTGAAGCAGGGGGCACTGAGGAGCGCCACCTCACAGTGCTATAATGTATGTACCTTTAAGGGGAGAACTACTTTTTACAGCTCCTGTATACTGTAGTACCGGCAGTGACCACACCTGTATATAAACCCTGAGTAGTGATCTGTACAATTAGTTCTCGAGTAACCCTCATTCAGTAAACACCTGTTGAATCGTTCCCTGCAGTCTTGTTGTCTAATTATTGAAGGACACAACATCAAGATACACAGATCTAACAAGTGCCACCTAGCTAAAGGAGTAATAAAAGGCGAGTATGGTGGTATGTTGGCTTTTACTGTCTATAACTAAAACCCAGGCATGAAAGAAGTAGTTTGACAGCATGACAACCAAATCGTGCCACAGAAAATAAGTGCGGCAAAGAGTCTCAAAACGTTTAATATGTTTACATAGATAAATGTATCAGCATATCATGGCCAGATAATTGAGGCAATCGCCACCCTTTTCACCAGCCAGTGTTCAAAGTGACTCTTATTTTGCTGTGAAAATGTGTTCCCTTCACCTCTCCTTTGGGAGAACTGTGAGATGTCGTTGTGCTGTGACCTGAATTCATGGGTTTTGAATCTGTAAATGAAGCTGTGGCTCATGCTTGACTCATTAAAGGTTCAGTTAAATATTTATCTGTGGGTCAACAACGGGAAACGGAAGCAATTAGACAAGAGGGTCAGAAGAAGCAACCTTTTGTAATAATTACCCCCCGCCCCCACCCCCGCCTCCTGTCCTCATTGTTCCGCCTCCTGTCCTCATTGTTTCCATTAGTTGTAAACCAATTCATCAGCCTTTTCAGCAAAAAGGATGTACACTTGAACTAAACTTTCATTTTTAGATCTGAAACCTCAAGTTCAGCGTGATCTATGAAGGCCTAGAAAAGTCACTGCACTGGTGATTCTAACCACAACCGAGCGAGTGAGGTCACTGGAATTTTTTTTTTGATTCATCCACCACACAAATACTTTCAGAGAAATTACCACCTGTTTCTTTGTAGAGTGCTGCCCACGCTCAGTGACAGCTGGGCTTGGTGATCTGACAAAGCACAACATGTTCAGGCAAGCGTGGATCTATCGATACCTGAGTCCAGGCCAAAGAGGAAGTAGAACAGAAAGCCAATTACTGAAGAGTTGCTAAACAGACACCTGCACAAGTGACTCATCAGTTTGGGACCATTTAAGTAACTTGACTCTCTTTACAAGAGACCCAACAGTTCACAAGGGGCGGGAAGGCTTCGTTGCGTTAAACAAATATTTTGTTGATGTATTGTAACTATGAAGCCTTGTCATTATCAAAAACGTAATTAATTAAACAGTGCTCCTGACATGCAACTTCTCCATTCCAGAAGCATCCATCAGCGTGACTTATCCTCCGATAATGTCTGCGTTCTAAAGATAGAATGACTTGCATTTATATAGCGACCATAGAGCACATATTCCAGAAACGCTGTTTACGGAGGTCACGGTCCATCATCAAAGACCCTACCCACCCCAGCCACAGTTTGTTCGCCCTCCTGCCATCTGGGAGACGCTACAGATGCATTCGCACCCGTACGACCAGATTTAGGAACAGCTTCTTTCCCAGGGCTGTCATCCTACTGAACTCCACAAATAAACTCTAAAGCTTGCACATCTGCCAATGCACTTTATTATGGTTATGTTTATGTTAATGTATTACAAGCCAAATGTATGTTGAATGTTTAAATGTCTTAATCTAAATGTACACTCTCGGGAGCCGCAAGCCTACATTTCGTTGTACTGCACTTGTGCACTAACAATGACAATAAAGTTGATTATTATTATATTATTATTATTTCATGGCCACCGGATGTCTCAAAGCGCTTTACAGCCAATGAAGTATTTTTGAAGTGGAGTCACTGTTGGAATGTAGGAAACGCGGCAGCCAATTTGCGCACAGCAAGCTCCCACAAACAGCAATGTGATAATGACCAGATAATCTGGTTTTGTTATGTTGGTTGAGGGATAGATATTGGCCCCAGGACACCGGGGATAACTCCCCTGCTCTTCTTCAAATAGTGCCATGGGGTCATTTCCATCCACCCGAGAGAGCAGACGGGGCCTCAGTTTAATGTCTCATCTGAAAGACGGCACCTCCGACGGTGCAGCACTCCCTCAGCACTGCACTGGAGTGTCGGCCTAGATTTATGCGCTGAAGTCCCTGGAGTGGGACTTGAGCCCACAACCTTCTGACTCAGAGGCGAGTGTGCTACCCACTGAGGCATGGCTGACACTAAGGGTCGTTTTACAAGGTCATGAGGCTGACGGAGAGTCTCGACCACCAGCAGCGTATGACGGAATTTCAGGGCATGCTGCCCATGAATTTCTGACCATTTAATTGGCTGGAAAACTGCGGGCAATGGACACCCTAATTTCTGCTTTAAACTGCTGGATGGCATGGCACCGCCCCCCCCCCCCCTCCACCCCCCATCCCGCCATGGTGGCAGTGACTTGTAAAATTACCCCTAATATCTCAACAGGCCAGTCAACTCTTAGGTGTGTTCATTTTGTTATTAAATTACAAGGAGATTCCTTCATCAATGGACACTTGGCGGGGAAGAGTTCCTCTTGCGCATTGTAGGGCTGATTCAGCGATGGTGGTCTCCGCGGGCACACCCAATACATTGTGTGGGGGGGGTTTGGGTGCCCTCGTTAAATTGTGAGGCAACAAATTCAGTAAAAGAACATTTTTTTTCAAACCTTCTTGAAGCCTCGCGGTGAGCAGGCAAGAGCCTCGTTGTAGCTGCCTGGGGCGGAAGTTTCCTCGGAACTGCTCCACCGTAACTCCATCGGAAGTGTATCAGAGACCCAGCTTCTGCAGGTAAGCAGGGTTTCTGCTGCATCGCCGGCAAAGTTATGGCAGTGGAGTGGGAGCGTTACCGAGGAGACGCCGTTCTTCATATCAGTAAACCCCGTGCAAATCGGTCCCGCACCAACATCTCCAATTCCTTTCACCTCTCTTACCACTACTGTCGCTGGCTCACATAAAATGGACAATGCTGGGATTTACTGCTCTGCTCTTGGGGAGGGGGCTAGGCGGGGGCAGGGAAATACCTTCTTAAAGGTATGCTTGACTGTTCACTGTTTTATCTGACGTTCTTGCTTTGCTTTTTTGAATATCCGAATTGCTCTTCTTCCACGACCTCCCGCTGGTGTCAAGTGCTTTGATTCAACATTGCCAGCCTGGTTTTTTTCCACGACTTTTATCTCACAACCCTTTTTTGCTGATAGTTGCACTTTCACTTGCAGCAAGTGACTTGCTTAGCCTAGCACGTGCCTAGATTTTGAGAAGGGCGAGGAGTTTGTTTGGAGGTGCAATGCCAGTTGAGGCATTTTGGTTCCCGGTCAGCCTGGGCCCAGCAGCTAGCTGTGTAAACCGAGTCACGCCTTACCTGGATAGGCCTGAAAAGACTTGCCCTCGGGCATCTGTGCTTCATGAGGGAGGCTGATGTTCCAGACAACTTCCCACCACAGGAGCGGTTCTGCTTTCAGTTGTGAAAGAAATGCCGATGATATTGCGGCCTTCCAAGCAGGCACCAGATCAGCCAGGCTTCCTTGCACCAATGCATCGAACAAGGGACAAAACCCCTGTTTGTCAGGGGAAAACACTTTCATTGCTTTCCCCCATGGGAAAGAAGCAGCAGCAGGAGAGGGCACTGCACTTTTACCAAGTGGCAGGATTCCCAGAAGTACAGGGCCTCATTGATGGCACACATGTGGCTATCCAGGCCCCTAACGTAACATCATGTCTATACGTATAGAAAAGGTCTCCATTTCATTATTGGACAGGAGGTTTCTCGCCACGAGTTCTGAATCATGGGATATGGTAGCATAGTGGTTATGTTACTGGACTAGTAACCCAGAGGGCAAAACTCATGAAACTTAGGACAGAAATGAGGAGGAATTTCTTCACCCAGAGAGTGGTGAACCTGTGGAATTCTCTACCACAGAAGGCAGTAGAGGCCAATTCATTAAATATATTCAAGAAGGAGTTAGATATATTTCTTAAGGCTAAGGGGATCAAGGGATATGGGGAGAAAGCAGGGACCGGGTACTGAATTTGGATGATCAGCCATGATCGCATTGAATGGCAGAGCAGGCTCGAGGGGCCGAATGGCCTACTCCTGCTCCTATCTTCTATGTTTCTATGAAACATGAATTCATAATCCCACCATGGCAGCTGGGGAATTTAAATGCAGTTAATTAATTTGGAATAAAAAGCTAGTACAGGTAGACAGACTATCCTTTATCCGAACTTCCGAAAACCGAAAACCTCTAAAAACTGAAAGTTTTTTCGTTCAGCGTAAGTCGTGCGCACGACATGACCAGAGTGGCGCACGACTTACGCTGAGCAGGGCAGAGGGTCACAGAGTTCCCTCCTGGGTAGGAGATTACAGGCCGAGCCAGGCAGTGTGAAGGAGGTATCGGGAGAGTGAACCCAACAATACAGCGGCCCGTCCGATAGCTGCAGCGGCCCGTCCGATATTCTTTTCTCCACCCCCCCCCCCGACCCGACTTGACCCGACCCGGCCCGCGGCCCGTCCGATATTCTTTTCTCTCCCCCCCCCCCCCCGACCCGACCCCCCCCGACCTGAACCGCGGCCCGTCCGATATTCTTTTCTCCCCCCCCACCCGACCCCCGACCTGATTTGCGGGCCAGCTTAGTAGGAGTCAGCCGATATCCGGCTTTCCAGAGAAGCAGGAAGGGGAATGAGACACGGAACAGTCGCAAGAGGTAGCCTGAACTTTTAAAATTTATATTAAATACAAATTTCCCAGTTTTATAATAATACCTTCTGAAATCTGAAAAATTCCGAAAACCGAAACTCAGCTGGTCCCAAGGCTTTCGGATAAGCGATAGTGTACCTGTATGAGTGATGGTGGCCCTAAAACTACCAGATTTGTTGTAAAAACCTATCTGGTTCACTAATGTCCTTTAGGGAAGGAAATCTGCCGTCCTTAACCGGTCTGGCCTACATGTGACTCCAGACCCACAGCAATGTGGTTGACTTATAACTACCCTCTGAACTGACAGCTCACACACCACCTTCTCAAGGGACGGGCAATAAATGCTGGCCTTGCCAGCTACGCCCACATCCCGGGAATGAATTAAAAAAAAGTGAATGAGCAAAATCCTGGTAGCAGCCACAATGCCTTCATTTTGCACCACACCACCGTTATATGAAAGAGCAGACAGACATCACTGGTTACCACTAAAGGACCAAGAAGGTACACTGCAGTCTTGAATACTGATCCCCTTGAGAAGCGCATGATCAAATGCAGAATGCAGATACAGCCATGCTCATGCTTCAAACCGGATTGCGGTGTCGTGCTCAAGCAGAGATTCCATTGTTAGGACAGGTCAAGAGGGTCCTGTTCAATAGTCCTCACCAGATCTTCACCATCATATGCTTCTGTTGCATGTTGCACACACTTCTTCATCCAGAGAGGAGTAAACATGAAGACAGACAAGGAGGAGGAGGAACAAGAAATAACTGATTTGCAGCCCGAAAAGACTGATGCACCAATCATTGATTGATAGCACTTCCACCTAAAATCTGTAATTCAGCCCCTGCATGAACAGTCCTTTCTATTAAGTACAATACGGTGACCCTCGGAACAGCATATCCACCATTACAATCAACTGTACCTTAATCGCCATATGTACCCATCACTTGCTGCCTTAATATGCCCCTTACATTCCCCAATTTTCCCATGGTAGGTATTGTAATTAGTGTTCACTCACTTTGAGATACACAAATGGTATATGTACTTTCAATAGTGTCAGGGGTAGCTCAGCGAGTAGCACACTCGCCTCTGAGTCAGAAGGTTGTGGGTTCACAGTCCCCACTCCAGGGACTTGAGCACATAAAGCTAGGCTGACACTCTCCCAGTGCAGTGCTGAGGGAGTGCTGCACTGTTGGAGATGCCGTCTTTCGGATGAGATGTTAAACCGAGGCCCCGTCTGCTCTCTCAGGTGGACGTAAAAGATCCCACGGCACTATTTCGAAAAGGAGCAGGGGAGTTATCCCTGGTGTCCTGGGCCAATATTTATCCCTCAACCAACATAACAAAAACAGATTATCCGGTCATTATCACATTGCTGTTTGTGGGAGCTTGCTGTGCGCAAATTGGCTGCTGCGTTTCCCACATTACAGCAGTGACTACACTTCAAAAATACTTCATTGGCTGTAAAGCACTTTGAGATAGCCGGTGGTCATGAAAGGCGCTATAGAAATGTAAGTCTTTCTTTATTAGAAACAATATTTTTCTTTTCTTTCCTCGGAGAGTAGTGAGCCACATTGTTGGCTGGTGTGGTGGGTGCTGACTCTCTGTACGCCTTCAAGAGAGAGCTGGGTATGTTCTTGGCTGGGGCAGAGATCGCATCGTGTAAGGGTAAGTGGTTTTACAGATAATACATGGTTCCTGCGATCTCCTGGATTGGTTTCAATTGCTTGCGGGAGTCAGAGAGAAAATTTCCAGAACATTTTTTCCCTTATGTGCGAGTTAGGTTGATTGGCTATGATAAATTGACCCTTAGTGTTAGGGGGATTAAATACGTGGGGTTACGGGGATAGGGTGGGATATGTGTTGGTGTAGGGGTTACGGGGATCGGGTGGGATATGTGTCGGTGCAGGCTCGATGGGCCGAAATGGCCTCTATCTGCACTGTGGGGTTTCTGTGATTTCTGTGATTCTGTGATTAATGGCCCTGGGTTTTTAATCTGTTTCTTTGCCTCTCTCAGGAGATGACATGGCTGTGGCTATGGGGGGGAGGGGTGGGATGGGGTGGGTGGTGATGGGCTGGGGGGATGGAGAAAGATTCTAGTCATGATGCTCCAGCCAACATGAGAGTGGGGCAGGCTTGCTGGTCCAGCTGGTCCATTCCTGCCCATCAATGTTGTATGTTCGTAATATCATAGCGTGAAACATACTAAGGTGAAAAATCTTTATTAAAAAAATGATAAACAGCTTGCAATGAATAGGAAGAAGCAGCAAGAGGGGAAAATCAGAGGTGAAAAATGAGTATTAATACCATTCCTTTATTAATACAATAAAAATGAACGTCATGTTATTTTTGTTCCAGTTATTTTTCCCTCAGAGGTGCAACATTTACCAGCTATAATGATCGAAGCAAGGTTTGAAGACTCCACACAAACATAAGAAGAAATCCGATGTTCTATAAATAAACCAAACAACATAAATAACACTAGTGCAATAGCAGAATACTGCAGATGCTGGAAATCTGAAATAACAACAGAAAACGCTGGAAATACTCAGCAGGCCAGGGCAGCATCCATGGAGAGAGAAACAGAGTTAACGTTTCAGGTCGAAGACCCTTCGTCAGAACTAAATAACACTGGAATGAGCAATCAGGATACGCTGCACAGAGTGTGCCCTAATGCAATGTTTCCCGGTATAAAAAAAGGATTTATTTGCTCCTGTGGGAAAAATTGCTCTTTTCTGTACCATGGCTGGATTGTCTATAATCGTTGTACAGATTTTAAAAATCGCAGGTCTGTTTGATTTTTGTTTTATGATACGTTAACAGACGCTACAAATAAATCTCTCTCCCCACTCCTGAAAATTTACCCAAATTATTTGCCGGTGCTGGTATTAAGAATGGATTGACAGTATATCGGAAAAAAAACTTCTTTTAAGTCCACTTGGTTTTCCTAACTCTAGTTATAGTTTGCCAACTTTAATGATTGTATGAAGTTTGAAGGGCATTTGCACTCCGTCGCTGTTTGCTATGGGGCAAGAGCTCCAACCACTCAGGTGCAGTGGTGGGGGGGGGCAAGGAAACAGGGGAAGAGACGTTTCGATAGCAAAATACTGCGGATGCTGGAAATCCCAAATAACAACAGAAAACGCTGAAAAACTCAGCAGGCCAGGGCAGCATCCGTGGAGAGAGAAACAGAGTTAACGTTTCAGGTCGAAGACCCTTCGTCAGAACTGGAAAAAAAGCAGGAAAGGGGACAGATTTTAAAGCAAGTGGGGGCTGGGAAAAGGGGGAGGGGATGAAAGAACAAAAGGGAAGGTCAGCGACAGGATAGAAAGCAGGAGAGATTAAGAGACATTGAGAGATATTAAGAGATATTCAAGGAACAAAGGATGGCTCTGGATGAAGTGTGAATGGTCCTGGCAGAATGAAGAACAGCTGCCCTGTGGAGAGACGTTTCACCTGGCTTGCACTGGTTTGCACTAGGCCTGGCTTTTCGAACCCGTGTGCACCCAAGGGCACAAGCACGAGCCTCATTAGAGCTTTCATTCTGAGGACGTGTCAAGGTTGCGTCCTGGGAATTCCTGGGAGTTGCAGCCTCGAGGCGAGGCTAGCGCTGCGTGCCTTCAAACAGTTCGAGCAAAGGCTCCCCTCCTGCAGGTGGTTTTAAAGCTGTGTAACTAAACCTTTTTGCAGTTAATTGGCAGCGCATTTTTTTCTTTTAGCCGATTTTTCCCATCTCAGTATTGCACTTTCCTTCGATCTATTTTCTTTTCTTTCCAGTTTTGAAGAAGGGTTTGACCTGAAACGTCAACTCAAATTTCTCTCCACGGATGTTGCCTGACCTGCTGAGTTTTTCCAGCATTTTCTGTTGTTATTTTGCACTTTCCTTGGCTCTTTTTGGTCTTTCTTCCCCCCATTGGAAATTGGATCTTTTAAAAAAATTAATTATGGGACGTGGGCGTCGCTGGCAAGGCCAGCATTTATTGCCCATCCCTAGTTGCCCTTGAGAAGGTGGCGGTGAGCCGCCTTCTTGAACCGCTGCAGTCCGTGTGGTGAAGGTACTCCCACAGTGCTGTTAGGGAGGGAGTTCCAGGATTTTGACCCAGCGACGATGAAGGAACAGCCCGATATATTTCTAAGTCAGGATGGTGTGTGACTTGGAGGGGAACTTGGAGGTGGTGGTGTTCCCATGCGCCTGCTGCCCTTGTCCTTCTAGGTGGAAGAGGTCGTGGGTTTGGGAGGTGCTGCCAAAGAAGCCTTGGCGAGTTGCTGCAGTGCATCTTGTAGATGGTACACACTGCAGCCACGGTGCGCTGGTGGTGGAGGGAGTGAATGTTTAAGTTGGTGGTGAGCCGCCTTCTTGAACCGCTGCAGTCCGTGTGGTGAAGGTGCTCCCACAGTGCTGTTAGGGAGGGAGTTCCAGGATTTTGACCCAGCGATGATGAAGGAACAGCCAATATATTCCCAAGTCAGGATGGTGTGTGACTTGGAGGGGAACACTTTAAATAGTTGTCTTTTTTTCACATTTGAATCTGAGGTAGGGTCGCCAACCCTCCATGATTGTCCTGGAGTCTCAAGGAATTGATGGTTAATCTCCAGGAGACTGTGAGGAGCAAACACCCAGGAGAAAAATCTTAGGGTCACAAACAAAATTGTGTTTTTGCCATTTTCTCTGAACATTTTCATTTACTAGTTATAAAAACAATGGAGATTGGGAAATTAAAGGCTATTTCACTAACAGTCAAGATTAAACCAATTGGGGGATGAGTCTGTTCCTTTGCCAATTGCCGTGGACAGGTACCAGGGTGGGAGGTCATGGCATAATACCGCCAGGAATACACCCAACCAGCCTCACCTGAAGCCAGGAAATTCCTCAAAGCTGCTCCTGCTCCGCCAGCGTTCCTTCTCCGGAGGTGTGGCAGAAACCTCGGTTGGCGTGTAAATGGACACGCACACACATACACACACACACACAGACACACACACACAGACACACACACACACATACAGACAGACACACAGACACACACACAGACGCACATACAGACACACACACACACATACAGACACACAGACACACACACATACAGACACACAGACACACACACATACAGACACACACACAGACACACATACAGACACACACACAGACAAAGGGAATAATTTTCCTCTCTGATGCACAGGGCGAAGATGAGGAAAAGTTGTCATGGCACCTATGACAGTAATCGCTATCTCCTTTATGTTGCCCGGGGATTTCCGGTGCTTTCCCCTAGTCGGGGTGGAATGCTCGCAGCCACAACAGGAGTAGGCAAAGGGTAGCTGTGAAGATGAGGCAGGAAGGGGTTCTCTTGGTTCACTGGGTGTCATTTTTCTCCAGGTATGCTGGAAGAGTGCCCGTTTTGAAGTGCATCAAAAGAAGTTAATGGCTGGCGTTGTGATTGGCTCCCCGTGGATCAGAAGGTCTAAGGAGGGGGGAGGGGCACTTTGCCAGGCGAGGTGACACTGGCGGAGTGGGAGCTGCTCCGAAGAATGTTCCAGCCCAAGTTTCATTCCCCAACCACTGAAAATGGCTTGCCTGAAATAGCCGACAGTACTCTGTGGATAGCACAGGCATTACTTTGGCAAGTCACCTTGCCCTTGGGGAAATGGAGGAGGAAGAGGAGTCTTATAACCTGGGGCATGGGCAGGTGCATCACCTGCGTGCCTTTCTCCAATGGGCTCCACTGTGTGCAG
The DNA here is from genome assembly GCF_052327205.1 of Somniosus microcephalus. Classification (NCBI taxonomy): domain Eukaryota; kingdom Metazoa; phylum Chordata; class Chondrichthyes; order Squaliformes; family Somniosidae; genus Somniosus; species Somniosus microcephalus. The sequence goes on from NC_140995.1 coordinate 11,425,680, forward strand.
GGTAGGATCTCCCAGGCCTGTCAAGGGCACGTGAGCCCCTCCAGTTTGCAAATGCCCCCCCCTCTATTGTGGGCTTCCTTTGTCCATGATCAGGAAGGGATTAATGTAATGCTGACTGTTTCCTGAGGCCTGCAATCGGCCACTATGCTCCCCAAATTATGACTGGAGGAACATGCAAGTTGATACTGGGGGGAGTCTTTAAGCATCGTACCCACCATCGGTGAAAGACTTCCTGAGATGTTGAAACCCTTGACCATGTGTTGCCTTGCCCCAGTGTTACAGAGGGGGGTGGGGTCATAGAAAATCTGGCAAAAACTTGGGATTTTCTGCGGTAATATCGCTGCTAAATACCCCATTAAAAGTTAGACCTTGCTGGATCAGGTGTAACTGGGGTTTTAACAGCGTATTGTCTGCTAAACAAAGGTTATGGCCCTGAAAAACTCATTTTAATTTTGTGGAGTGTCAAATTTACCCATTTTAATAAAAATTACACTTTTTAAGAAACTTCAAAAAAAAAATTTTTTTTTTTTTTTTAACAGTTTATTTATCTTTATTTCCGGTTTACCTTTTCCCCAATGTGAGAGCCCCAGTCTTTGTTTTGCTCTCGCTAACATTTATAAAAAGTCCAAATAAAAAGGAGCTTCTTCACTTCCTGGTTCCCAGTCTGTGAGAAGTCTGCATTGTGATTGGCTACTTGGACAAGCTTGTCGACCTCACAGCAGCTCGCACGATGGAATTCCCACTACACTGCGCTGACCTCAGTTGAACGCGGGAAAAGCCAAACTTCTCGCCACAGAGAGTGCGAGATCTTTGTGGGAAGCTTTCTTCGGGGCCAGCGGTGAACGTCTTTGCCGCGCCGCTGACCGCAGATTCCAGGCCGATATAGTTATCTGTATTTATATATTCAACCTAGATGTAGGGGTGCTTTTGAGTTGGCGGCATTTTCAGGTTTGTATGAGTTATTTGTTAAAGCTGTTCAGCTTGCCCTGGTACCCTAGGTTGGCACGCATAAGTAAGCAGGTCACCGAGTGTCATCCTCTTGATCACAGTGACATAGAGGTGGAGAACAGGGAGAATAATCTCTCTAAATGATAAAGGAAGGCATATTAGCAGTCGTGTTCCCCAAATCTGGAGAATCTCTGCACTACATCCTAACCTTTCAGACCTTAGAACTCATTCTTCCTCCTCACATTGGTCACAGGTTTATTACCATTCTAGCCCCACCTAATGGATTTTTTTCTCCTATTTTCAATAAGCATTCTCTATTCACCAATTATTTTACATAAAGCCTTTATCTCAATTTGCAATTTTCATCTCCAATCACGTTCTACCCAAAAAGATTTACCCAATCACAATGCAGCAATAAGTTCTTCAGAGAATCAGTTGCAATGATTTTTTTCCCTACCCAATCCACCATATAATCCCTAAAAATAAAGTTTGTAACATAATAAATACATTAAAATGTTCCAAAAAAAATCAACTTGCCCGTCCTATTTTCCAATCACATCAACCCCCCCCAGCAGCTCACAATTCGACCACCCTGATAGGCTTCATGAACATCCCTGATCTCACATACATCTTCCCTCAATACTTCAGCTGTGGCTCAGTGGGCAGCACACTCGCCTCTGAGTCAGAAGGTTGTGGGTTCACAGTCCCCACTCCAGGGACTTGAGCACATAAAGCGAGGCTGACACTCCCAGTGCAGTGCTGAGGGATTGCTGCACTGTCAGAGGTGCCGTCTTTTGGATGAGACGTTAAACCGAGGCCCCGTCTGCTCTCTCAGCTGGACGTAAAAGATTACGGGGCACTATTTCGAAGAAAAGCAGGGAAGTTCTCCCCGGTGTCCTGGGGCCAATATTTATCCCTCAATCAACATCACTAAAAAACAGATTATCTGGTCATTATCACATTGCTGTTTGTGGGGCCTTGCTGTGTGCAAATTGGCTGCCGCGTTTCCCACATTACAACAGTGACTCCACTTCAAAAGTTCTTCATTGAATGTAAAGCACTTTGAGATGTCCGGTGGTCGTGAAAGGCGCTATAGAAATGCAAGTCTTTCTTTCTTTCATGGCCTGAAGTTCTCAGCCAAACAGTAGCACTAGCTCCCATTACAGATTCAGGTATAAAGAATACAATCATACTGTGAGGTTAGTGAAACAAATCATTCAAATGGAGCTCCCAGAATCAAGCCCACCATTTGCCTCCCCCCACCCGCTCCGTCCCCCACCCCCCCACCATATGGCTGCTCCAATCACAGACTTACCAATCTCTGTCGGCCTGAGCTATTTCTCCACCCTTGCACTAGCGGTCTCCTTCCTGACAGCGGGAATCCCACTGGGAGCCCACTGTGCATGTGTAATAAGCCCCAAGCCAGGAACATGGTGTGGGGCTGAGGACATACAGAGATGTGGGCAGAAGTAGCACCTCCCAGGACCTCGGCCCTAAAGAGGAGAATCTCCCCCCCAAATCTCAGACATAATTCGATTTTGTCATTCTTACTGTGACAACGCCTAGAACATAGTTCTGGAGCTCTTGACCTTGCATCACAAGCTTTTCATTTTCATGTATAAAACTGTGGTGTCAGCGGCGGTTTACAAGATGTCACCATACCCAACATGAGGATGCCACGGTGCTCACATGTTTCAGCTGCTTTGCCCCTTCCAGTTTGTATGGGAGGTGGGAAACTCCATAAAATGGCAGCTTCAGGAGTCAGGGGTAAAATTGAATGTTGGCGGGGACGCAAAATGAGCGGCGGCAGATTGGCCGCCCATTATACAACCCGCCCGATCTTACTTCCATGGGAAAGAAAATCAGGCGGGATGTAAAACGGGCGGCCGAACTTCCACGACCTGTTTTGCACCCAAACCACCCAACTCCATTAAATTCTTACTTTTATGTAAGCACAAATCTTAATTCTTGCTCTTACAGACTTGTTTAAGTGGGGAAATACTATGCAGCGTTAATTAAAGGAGGCGGAATGCTCTACTGAACATTACCGACTCGTTACCCTCTTTGGTGAGTGGAAAACAGGTTCCATCAACAGTCAACGTTCCTCCATTTGTTTTCAGGACTTCTCACTCATTTCACATTTAAGTCACATCTTAACTTGATAATGGCAAGTTGCCTGGATAGCGTACTGGGAACATAAATAGTGGCATTCTTGGCTTACAGAAACCATACAAACTTGACATGATCTGGGATGAACTAAAATCACAAGCCAATGCCCAGCTATACTCCTTTTAAAAAGGGCCAACTTGAAAGGAATGATGGAACAGCTAAAACAATTCAACTAGGGGATAGTACTCCAGATAACATAAGCTGAAAAACAAATGGGATACTTTTAAAAACATCCTACTGAGCATGCGGGATAAGACTAGGAAGCACAGACTAAACAATTGTGACCTTACGCGCATCATCAAGACAATATGAAGTGAAATACGTAAGAAAAACAAACTCCACGAAGGCAGTTGGGTCAAAGATGAGAGAAACCATTGAGAAGAATACCGGAGCTTCCGAAAAAAAGTTTAAGAGGGTTAAAGAGGGAGCTAGAAATGAGCCCAGCTGTGAAAGCCAAACACAACAGCAAGATATTCATCCAGTGTTATAACGAAGAATATTGAAAAAGAATTGCGATCTTCTAAGGAAGCAAAGGCATTTGAAACTATGGATAAACTAAAACATATGAACATACTATTAATATAATGATGATTATTCCCTGAAAGTGTTCACTGGAGGAAGTATTGTTAGCAGGGAGCTTCCACAGCTAATAACCACTTACAATGAAAGTCCTATACAGCCTCAAAGAACTCAAAGCCATTAAATCTTACAGATGAAAACTAAGGGTGTTAGTTGAGATTAGGAACAAAAGGGGTGATTCTATTATCCTGCACATTCAATGGTGCACAGCACTCACCAGGAGCACCGATCGGAGAATCTGATTACAATACGCACTCTCTGACCCGCATTCCCAGAGATTATGCCTCCTCATTTGAAGCATATGATCACGGAATTACTCCTATAATCTACAAAGTGTTAATGTTTGGGCTCTCTTCCAACTCTCTATTCCTGCTGACAACAAAAAGGCTCTTTCCATAAGCAGACTCACATCTCCTCTGATCTGAAACCTATAACCTTACACGTGATGTGAAGACATTAGTGAACCACAGGACTGACACTGAACCTTTTATTGAGATAGCTCGCACCAGATCTCATGTGTACTGTCCATCAAAATCTCCGGTTCACTCTAATAGGTGGCAAACGTCATAACGTCAAATCATATTGTTCAGGCTAAAATTTGTAGTCAGATTTATTTACAAGAAATACAGTTACACAGAAGCGAACAAACATAGGAAATATTCAGCAATACAATACTTGATTTAAACCATTCAAGGGAATAATACAAGGTCCAAAATCTTACTGTCCCTTTGAGAATCTTTTAACTGCATTTCTGATTAATGTAACATCAGTGTTTCAGCAAGGAAACAGCAGGCAAATGTAGAACTGAACACATGATTGTTGTTCTTTCCTTGCAGTGGAGGTCAGCTTCTTTAAAGAACATCGCAGATTGAAGCATTATTTTCCCACCAGGTGTGTAGATGTGTTATTTACCAATTATGTTGTCCAGGTGGATAGAGTGTGAAAAGAAGCCCCTTGACTGTCTGTTACTTTTTTGGGGGGATGGATTAGCAACTGACTTGCATATCAAGTAGCTTTGTTCCTAGAACAATGCCAGCATGTACCAGGCGCAGATGTTGAATATTTCAGGTACCCCAGTTGCCATGAATGGTGCTGGCCAACTGCCCAGAATATATAAATTGTCCTGAAACTGAGGTGGGGTCAGGATGTATCCATTGGGATGGCCCAAACTTCTGCCCCACCCCAGATCCATCCCAAAAGCTCGCCAATAGATTTTCTGGCCCAGTTACTCAGTGAATGTCTTTGAACTAGCTGAAGCGAAGGCTGACAGCAAATTCAACACTTACTGGCTTCCATTTCCCATCCCCACTCCCCATCCCCCCTCCACCTGGGCACCAATCAGGAGGAGTGCATCTGAAGTTCCTCAGGGCAGTGTCCTAGGCCCAACCATCTTCAGCTGCTTCATCAATGACCTTCCCTCCAACATAAGGTCAGAAATGGGGATGTTCGCTGATGACTGCAGTGTTCAGCGCCATTCACAACTCCTCAGATAATGAAACAGTCCATGCCTGCATGCAACAAGACCTGGACGATGTTCAGGTTTGGGCTGATAAGTGGCAGGTAACAATCACGCCACAGAAGTGCCAGGCAATGACTATCTCCAGCAAGTGAGAGTCCAACCACCTCCCCTTGACATTCAATGGCATTACCATCACCAAATCCCCCACTATCAACATCCTGGGGGGTCACCATTAACCAGAAACTTAACTGGACCAGCCACATAAATACTGTGGCAACAAGAGCAGGTCAGAGGCTGGGTATTCTGTGGCGAGTGACTCACCTCCTGACTCCCCAAAGCCTTTCCACCATCTACAAGGCATAAGTAAGGAGTGTAATGGAATACTCTCCACTTGCCTGGATGAGTGCAACTCCAACAACACTCAAGAAGCTCGACACCATCCAGGACAAAGCAGCCCGCTTGATTGGCACCCCATCCACCACCTTAAACATCCACTCCCTCCACCACCGGCGTACCGTGGCTGCAGTGTGTACCATCTACAAGATGCACTGCAGCAACTCACCAAGGCTTCTTCGGCAGCACCTTCCAATCCCACGACCTCTTCCACCTAGAAGGACAAGGGCAGCAGACGCATGGGAACACCACCACCTGCAGGTTCCCCTCCAAGTCACACACCATCCTGACTTGGAAGTATATCACCGATCCTTCATCGTCGCTGAGTCAAAATCCTGGAACTCCCTCCCTAACAGCACCGTGAGAGTACCTTTATCACACGGACTGCAGTGGTTCAAGAAGGCGGCTCACCACCACCTTCTCAAGGGCAACTAGGGATGGGCAATAAATGCTGGCCTTGCCAGCGACGCCCACATCCCATAAACAAATTTAAAAAAAGAAAAAAATGCGCTCTACTGGGATTGAGGTCACTTAAATCAGTCTGACATATTCCAGGCCTAGGCCCACCCCTTGACAGAGCCTTGATCCTGTAGACAGGGATGGAAGTCCAGTCGCTGCTGCAGCCTCAGAGGCTGATGGCTTCGAGGCCTTGTTCAGAAGCCACTACCTCAGAGGCCTTCAGCCCTGATCCTTGCCCTGATGGCACCTGTGGAAGGAAAAGACTTAACTTGTGGCCAGTCTCCGGTGGCACACAAACCCCGGGGACTGAGCGAGGCCGAGTGCAAGACCAACAGCCTGCTTCCTCTGGGTGCTCATCTAAATAAATTCCTTCGCCACATTCAGACAGGAAACTGAGGTATCTACCTTGATAAGGTCCTCTCTCCTTAGGGATCAGACTCTTGGCCCTTCTCTGCCCTGCTTTCAGGGCTTGCCTACTTCCCTTGTCTCTCAGTGACCCCAGCTGAGTGCAGCAGTCAAGGTCCGGCCTGACCACAGCACCATGCTGTGTCAGGACAGGGGCTCATGCTCCACTTGCACTTCTTGCAATCTAGTATACTGTATTCGCTGCTCACGCTGCGGTCTCCTCTACATTGGGGAGACCAAGCGCAGATTGGCTGATTGCTCTGCGGAACACCACCATTCAGTCCGCAAGCGTGACCCCGAAATTCCCGGTCTCTTGCCATTTTAACTTCCCGTCCCACTCCCACTCTGACCTCTCTGTCCTCGGCCTCTTACACTGTTCCAACGAAGCACCAGCGGGTCTCTCCTGCCTCGTTACAATGTGATTTGCATCCAGGTGCAAGCAACCCCCCCCCCGCCCCCCAGGAAAACCCCTGCCAATCCCTCAGCAGTGCAGAAGGAGTGGAGACTGGCATCACAAACCTCCGTCCCTTTTCCCCCTCTGCTTTGCACCTGGAGACTAAGCCGTCAGAGGCACAAAGCAGAGAAGAAACTGAGCCACCATGGCCGGTCAATGCTGAGCAGCAAGCAACAACGCAAAGAGAATGCTGAGCATGAGTGGCAAAATAGTGGAACATGACCTAAAAACAGAAAGTGCCGCAAATGCTCAGCAGGCCAGGCAGCATCCATGGAGAGAGAAACGGAGGCAGGTCGATGAGCTTTCATCAGAACTGGAAGAAGTTAGAGATGTAACAGGTTTTAAGCAAGTGCAGGGACAAGGAAAGGGGGAGGGGGGAAGAAAGAACAAAGGGGAAGGTCTGTGATAGGGTGGAGGACATTGTGGTGGACATTGTGGACTTCAGGAAGTCTAAAGGCGGAAGTCACACCCCCATCCACATCAATGGGGCTGTGGTGGAAAGGGTGGACAGCTTTAAGTTCCTCGGAGTCCACATCACGGAAGACCTCTCCTGGTCCCTCAATACCTCCTCTCTGGTGAAGAAGGCCCAGCAGCGCCTATATTTCCTAAGGAGGCTGAAGGGATGTAACCTGTCACCCCTGATCCTCTCTAACTTTTACCGCTGCACAATAGAGAGCATCCTGACAAACTGTATCACAGTATGGTATGGCAGCTGTAGCTACTATGACCGGAAAGCCCTGCAGCGGGTAGTCAAAACTGCCCAACGCATTACCGGCACCCGGCTACCGACCATAGAGCACATATACCAGAAACGCTGTTTACGGAGGTCACGGTCCATCATCAAAGACCCTACCCACCCCAGCCACAGTCTGTTCGCCCTCCTGCCATCTGGGAGACGCTACAAATGCATTCGCACCCGAACGACCAGATTTAGGAACAGCTTCTTTCCCAGGGCTGTCATCCTACTGAACTCCACAAATAAACTCTAAAGCCTGCACATCTGCCAATGCACTTTATTATGGTTATGTTTATGTTAATGTATTACAAACCAAATGTATGTTGAATGTTTAAATGTCTTAATCTAAATGTACACTCTCGGGAGCCGCAAGCCTACATTTCGTTGTACTGCACTTGTGCACTAACAATTACAGTAAAAGTTGATTTGATTTGATTTGATTTGAGGTCAGGAGAGATTAAATGACAAAAGGGATGATGGTGCGAGGCAAAAGGGGATGGTAATGGGATAAGTTAAGAAACAAAAGATGGTTCTAGAGGAGGTGTAAATGGGAACGGCAGAATCATTACCAGCCCCCGCTGTCCAAAAAAATGGGAGCAGTGGTTATGATCTGAAAATGTTGAACTCAAATGTTGAGTCTGGAAGGTTGTAAAGTGCCTAATCAAAAGATGAGCTATTCCTCGAGTTCCTTGGAACAGTGTAAGAGGCCGAGGACAGAGAGGTCAGAGTGGGAGTGGGACGGGGAGTTAAAATGGCAAGAGAGCGGGAATCTCGGGGCCACGCTTGCGGACTGAACAGAGGTGTTCTGCAGAGCGATCAGCCAATCTGCGTTTGGTCTCCCCAGTGTAGAGGAGACCGCAGCGAGAGCAGCGAATACAGTATACTAGCTTACAAGAAGTACAAGTGGAGCATGAGCACCCATCCTGACACAGCATGGTGTTGTGGTCAGGCTGGACCTTGACCGCTGCACTCAGCTGGGGTCACTGAGAGACAAGGGAAGTAGGCAAGCCCTGAAAGCAATGCAGAGAAGGGCCAAGAGTCTGATCCCTAATGAGAGAGGACCTTATCAAGGTAGATACCTCCTCTTTATGTAGAAATATTTGAGACATTTCTGAGAGGTGTGATAAGGCACAGTATAAAAATAAGTCACACTTTTTCCTTCTCTTATGTGAAAGGATTAATATTTTGTAAATTTTTTGTCATGCACAATTTTTCTCACATTTGCTTGTACACAGTCGATTTTGCACCTTATAATGCATTCATAAGGGACATAAACAGCCAACTTACCATCTGGTGCTAGATTCCTCTCCAATTTCATCAATTCCAATTTCGAGTGTGTGCTGATAAACCTGTTTGAACCATGTATCAGGTGCGTGCAAAATACAAAATGCTGTTGGCAGGCAGGCCTCCCGAGGAAGCGAAGCAGTTTTATTTCTTCAGTGACATGCTGAGACAAGATGGTGAGAGGTTGCTGACAGAGGGATAACTTCTTGGAGGATGTATAGTCTCCATTGATCGCCTGTCAAAACTAATGATGCAAACAGTAACATTATATATTGCTCTTGCCTTCCCTGCTCCGAGCGAATTTCAAACACCTCTCGCTGATCGAGTCGGCCTCAGTCACTTCGTATAGTTTTTTAATTTGTTCTTGGGATGTCAGTAGCGCTGGCGAGGCAGTATTTCTTGCCCACCCCTAGTTGCACTTGGGGGCATTAAAAGTCAACCACAGAGGCCGCGGTTTCGCCGACCGAGGCGGACTAGGTGTGGCCGAGGTAGACGCCGGACGGCGACCCCGGCTGTAAGAGAAGAATTTTCCGTTGATTGGGCTCGTTAAGCCTGCCCTGCGAGGTTTCCGGCCAATTAAAAGGAAGCGGGTCTGATGACGTCATCTGATGACGCGTCATCAGCCCGTTTCCTTAAAGGGGCCATGTCCAAATTGATTTTGACATTTGCGCTGTCAGTGTTCTACAGCATTGAGGTGCTGCAAACACTGCACAAAGGTGCAGGGCTGCACCCAGGCACTCCCATGGCTCCCTCCATACAGCACGCAGGGAGGTTCTCTTCCCTTCCCATGGGCGGAAGACGCCTCCCCAGGAGACCAACGCAGCCTGGTTTCACATTGCACAGGAGGGCACAAGCAGGGATGTCGTCAGGAGGACCAGGCTGCAGTGGCGCAAACGTAGAAACATAGAAGATAGGAGCAGGAGTAGGCCATTCGGCCCTTCGAGCCTGCTCCACCACTCAACGAGATCATGGCTGATCATCCAAACCCTAGCACCCTGTCCCTACACCGACAGCCATCCCACCCAAGCCCTATACCCGTAACCCTGTAACCCCACGTATTTAATCCCCCCTAACACTAAGGGTCAATTTTTATCATCGCCAATCAACCTAACCCGCACATCTTTGGACTGTGGGAGGAAACCGGAGCACCCGGAGAAAACCCACGCAAACACGGGGAGAATGTGCAAACTCCACACAGACAGTCACCCGAGGCCGGATTTGAACCCGGGTCCCTGGCGCTGTGAGGCAACAGTGCTAACCACTATGCCACCGTGCTGCCCTTTAGTAGATCACGAAATGTTACTGCCAAGCCACACTCAACCTCATCCTGCTGTGCCACTCATCACATCCCCATCACTCTGTCTTCCCTACCCTACTCCTGCACATTTTTACTCTCACCAACTTACCTTGCACCTCCACCCATCCCTCTCTATCTAAATTATCACTTCCCCATCTCACTAGCCACCCCTCACACTCACCCTCATTCTACTGCAAGCATATAAACTAACAACACACAAGGGTAGGCACTTTGGTGGTTTAGCCAGTGTTCATGTGAAGTTCCTGTTAATGTGGTGTCAAACATTAAAATCTTTATTTTCAACATTTTGCGCTCTTGGACAGATTTGTGTGCACCTTTGGAAGTGGCTTAGTGAGTTGCAGTGAATGGTGAGACATAACGGTACCCCCTCCCCCCCACCCCCACAATGGCGATGAGTGTGAATGGAATGGCTTGGACATTGTAGGGATGCTTTATAGTGCTGATGTGGGGTGGTGCCAACCTGGTGCATCAGGGTGTGCAGCGACAAGTGAAGTAAATCTGGCCATGGTGAGGCCATCCCTGGCCTCCCAGGCAGCAATGTGGTCGGGTGCTGATGCCCTGTGTCCTGTGCAGCATCAGGTGATTGTGGAGAAGATTGGTTTTGTTGTTGATGTGCCTGGTGATGTTGGTGCTGGGGCTGATCGTGGTGGGATTCTGAGGACCAAGGTGAGATTTTTTCAAGGGCACCGTGTTGCTGGAATAGATGGCAGCTGAAGTTGAGATGACAGAAGCGATCTGTCAATGGTGAGAGAGCTTGCTCCAAGGAGGTGACAGTGGATAGAGAGTTTACTCCAAACACTTCCAAACTGCATAAAGTTCAAAAGTGGGTTCCAAATCATGAAGACTCCAGCTTCTAAGGTTGTGAAGTGAACAGCTGCGAAATGGTAGGTTTTATACCACCTTTGCAGCTGTCACCTATTCACGGGAATGGAGAGTCATTGAGAACATGACATACTTACCTGACGTGATACCCGCTCTCCGGGAACCTCATTAAAAACCTGCTAAAATGGTAAGTACATGGGAAAATGATGCTTAACTACCTTTTAATAAGCTCTTAATTATCTAAATTGTCTGACCCGCCGCTTGGGAAACTGACAAGAAGGCGGGTTTACAGCGGGATACTGACCCGCTGTCAGTCTTTGTGATTTTGACAGCGGACCCGCCTCCAAACCCGCATTCTGAGTGCCGGTAAAATTCCGGCCAAGGTGTGGGACTGGAATTAAAATATGGTACAGCAGTGCAGTGGTTATGTTACTGGACCAGCAAACCAGAGGCTTGGACTAATGATCCGGAGATGAAAACAAAACGGGGGGGAAAAAAAGTCACGTGTAGGCCAGATCAGGTGGCGGTGATAGATTCCCTTCCTTGACATTAGTGAACCAGGTGGGTTCTTACAACAATTCAGCTGGAAGTGCACATCTGGGCAACAGGTGAAGACAAGGCTGGGCTCCGTCATGATGCTGCCACAGATGAATTGGCTGCTGGTGCTCCTGCATGAAGAATGGTCAGTGCATGTGGAACCTTACTCCAGGAAGGAGTTAGTGCCTTCAGAAGAAGGGGAGGGGAGGGGAGGGGATAAAACTCAGCAGAAAAAGAAGGGGAAGAAAAAGCATGGACAGCTGCTTTGCTTTTGACAGCAGACCGCCATATGTATTTTCTCAAAAGGCGGGTGGAGCAACAAAAAACTGGGTTTGATTGTCATGGCAACATCTGTTTTCCCAAGATCCCTGAGTAATATATTATAATCAATTTGAAATACATAAATAACCAATAATGCAACGCCGCGCACCAATTGGAAAGGGCAGATAGACTTTGATGTCGACACCATCATCCACATGTTTACAAATTCCCAAGGAATTAATGTATTAAAAGATTAATACATTTGTTCTGTCCCAATTGTCAATTCCCACATTCTTCAAGACAGACGGCGACTTGAATGGCTTGCTGTTAGGCGAGTATGTCTGATGCAAATCTATCTCTCGGTTAGGCCTATCCTTCTGGATCAGCGGGCCAGATCCTTGTGGTGGAACTAGTGAGGGTCCACTTACACTGTAACTTTAGTGTGGGTGTGAAGTGGGAAAAAAAAACTTGTATTTCTATAGCGCCTATTCACGACCACTGGACGTCTCAAAGCGCTTTACAGCCAATGAAGTACTTTTTTGAAGTGGAGTCACTGTTGGAATGTGGGAAATGCGGCAGCCAATTTGCACACAGCAAGCTCCCACAAACAGCAATGTGATAATGACCAAATAATCTGTTTTTGTTACATTGGTTGAGGGATAAATATTGGCCAGGACACCGGGGATAACTCCCCTGCTCTTCTGCGAAATAGTGCCATGGGATCTTTTAGTCCACCCGAGAGCGCAGACAGGGCCTCGGTTTAACGTCTCATCCGAAAGACAGCACCTCTGACAGTGCAGCGCTCCCTCAGTACCACAATCAGCTAATTTAAACAATACCTGTAAACACATATCTTGTGGTATATAATGCCAGGCTCTCAACATTTTGAAAATGGTAAAAAAAAACATTTGGAAATACTGCAAATGTTGTAGCTTCTTCCTGGACAACTTCACATCGAGAAGTACTTTGTTTCTGCGGCAAATGAACCTCTGCCAGTGCTCGCCTCTCCTTCTCCGCTTCCACCCCTCGCAGGTTTACCTTATTCTTCTTTAGTGAATACTTCGAGAGAACAATTGTTTCGTATTTCAATGGCTCGCTCACTTCACTACCACTTTTATCTGTTAGCGTTCTAACTTCCTCTTTAACCGTTGATACTGAATGAACTTTCAGTGTTTATGCTTAACGTCTTTAGCTAGACTCATCTCCAGGGCCCCCTTTATGCTTCAAAACGTCCCTTTGAAACTATGCCAGCGCCTTCCAGAATCCCCACCCTCCGTTGACCATCAGGCTTTATATAATTTGATTTTCTTCCTTTTTTTTAAAATTCCCATTTTGATGGATTTATTCATCCTATTTGGGAGGCTTATTTCGAACTTACACCAATGATCTGACTACTGAAACTAACGTTGGGTAAGTTTGTCAAAGATGAATACAGTAGAGATGGAGGATGCACCCGAGACTTTGCGAATGGACTTCGATCGGTTTTGCAGTTGAACAGATGAATGATAAATATGTTCATTCCATGATTAGAAAGTCTTATATGTAACACTCGCTGTAAATCAAAGTTGTTGCACGTGCTTGAACTGATGTTACATAAGAACATAAGAAATAGGAGCAGGAGTCGGCCATTCGGCCCCTCGAGCCTGCTCCGCCATTCAATAAGATCATGGCTGATCTTCTACCTCATCTCCACTTTCCTGAACTATCCCTTGATTCCCTTAATATCCAAAAATCTATCGATCTCTGTCTTGAATATACTCAACGACTGAGCCTCCACAGCCCTCTGGGGTAGAGAATTCCAAAGATTCGCCACCTGCTGAGTGAAGAAATTCCTCCTCATCTCAGTCCTAAATGGCCGACCCCTTATTCTGAGACTGTGACCCCTGTTCGAGTTGCTCTTTCATGCAGCAGTTTTTCCTTCTCCTAGACTTTTTCTATATTTGTTTGCGTTTTGCTTGATGGCCGTATCGATGGACACCAGCATGACATGGCCAGCCACAGGCTGCAGCTGATCAATATAGCTGCAGTTGTTGAATAGGGGCAGCGCATGTTGAGAGCACGCTGTCGTATAGCTGGGGTATCCTGGGGCTAATAGTGTAAAACACCTGATAATGGCTCGGCCACCAGTTAAACGCCTCTCCTGATTGACTCCAATGTCCATTTTACGGTATCATCTGAAGTCAAAATTAACAACCCCCACCCCCACTATTTTTAACAGGAATATTGAATCCCTCAGCTCATAAAAATAACAGCTGCAATTTTTTAATCTGATACCAACAAGAAAATACTGATACAAAAAGAAAATACAGGAATCCCGCCCCAACCGCGGTTTTGCCATACGCGGATTTCACGTATACACGGTTTCCGCTCTGCGACAACTTTCGCCAACCAGTGAAATTCGCGTATCCGCGGTTTTTAATTTAGGAATAAGTAAATAACATGATTTTTATGCTTTTTATATTCTTTTTTATTGTGTTTATACGCATTTATACTGAATTTGCCAACTAACCACGGGGGTTTCCAGGGACGTATCCCCCGCGGTTGGGGAGGGGCCCCTGTACTGCAGATGCTGGAAATCTGAAATACTGAGGCTGGAACCAACAACTTGCACACCTCCTTCGACATAATAAAATGCTGCACGTAGGAGAAAGCAGGCAGTGTGTAGTAGAAGAAGAAGAATGTGAAGGCGGGGAAGGAAGTAGCAGAGTATAAAAGTTAGGTAAGGAATTCCAGAGAGTATTTCCAAGACAGCTAAAGGCTCTGACATTGAATGAGGACTGGTAGGAGTTAGAGATACCTAGGAGGCCGAGGTCAGAGGACGATAGGACACTGGGCGGGATCTAGGGCTGGAGTCGGTTGCAGAGGTAGCAGGGTTGAAGTTATAGAGCGATTGTAAACAAGAACAAGGATTTTTGAATTCAACATGTTAGGGGGCAGGGAGCCATTGGAGGTCTATGAGAACAAGGGTGTTGCATAATCAGAACCCAGTGAGCGACAGAATGTGAACAGTGGAGTTTTGGATGAGTTAGAGGTTGTGTTGAGTGAAGTTAGAGGCCAGGGTTTGGGTGGTGGAGAAGTAGGGTCTTGTGGTAATGAAAATATCTTCTTCTTCTTCTTCTTAGGCAGTCCCTCGGAAACGAGGATGACTTGCTTCCACATTAAAAATGAGTTCTCAGGTGACTGATGAGTCCAATGCGGGACCTACAGTCTCTGTCACAGGTGGGGCAGACGGTGGTTGAAGGGGCGGGTGGGTGGGGTGCTTGGGTTGATGCGCGCTCCTTGCGCTGCCTGCGCTTGGCTTCCGCTTGCTCCCGGCGAAGAGACTCGAGGTGTTCGGCGCCTTCCCGGATGCTTCTCCTCCACTTTGTGCGGTCTTGGGCCAGGGATTCCCAGGTGTCGGTGGGGATGTTACACTTTTTCAAGGAGGCTTTGAGGGTGCCCACCAGGGGCTCTCTTGCCGTGCTGGAGCTCCGAGTAGAGCGCTTGTTTTTGGGAGTCTCGTATCGGGCATGCGGACAATGTGACCCGTCCATCGGAGCTGATCGAGCGTGGTCACAGCTTCGATGCTGGGGATGTTGGCCTGAGCAAGAACACTGGCAAAAAAAATCTACTAGGGTTCCAGTGACAGTGCGAGCGAGGTAAAGGGAGATGCACACAATGCTGCTGAGGTAGAAGTAAGCGGTCTTAGTCATGGATAAGAGATGAGGCTTAAAACTCACCACCTGGTTCTGTCTGAGCAAGCAGATATTGAGGGGGATGGAGTCGGCAAAGGGATGGCGTTTTTGGTGAATTAATTTTGGTACGTTTTTGGCTTTGGTTTTCTCAATGTTCATTGGGAGAAATTTCTGGCTCTTCCACAATTTAAGTTCAGCTAGGCCGTCTGGCATCAGAGGCAGTCATGAAATCAAGGGTTGCAGCGGAGAAGGAAAGGTGGCGTGTCATCAGCGTCCCGCGCCAATGCCTAATGCCTCCGAGTGGCAACATCGTTCAAGAGGTGAGGTCTGCAGGTCTGCTCACCGATTCGCAGTGCGCAAAGCAAAATGGCAGGCTCTGCTGGTGGCTCACAGCTGCCTCGTTCTAATATGGCCATTATATTCGTTAAATCCCGTGCCAAATTTCGCATTCTTCAGGTGAGCTCCAGCCCCGGCACACACCTCACCGATGAAAATGGGCACACGACTAATCCAATGGCCTGGCCTGCTGTAGAGGTATTCCTACAGCTGGGTATCTGTCGTAAATGCTCGCGCTAACGTTGTGGAGCTACATTTTCATCGCCAGCCCTCCCAGCTTTCCAGACCCGATACGCATTCCCGGCATTGGCATGCCAACAGCAACAAAAAATGTATTTTTCCCCCAAGAAGTATCGATGTTCTTTTGCATTCGGCTGCCTGCTTTAGTTTATCTTTCTGCGGAGGGAGCCATTTCTGTATAAGGGCTTTATTCTTTACATAAGACTTTGCCCCAGTATCGATGTCTGCTCTTGCAATTGAAGTTGCAGCTCGGAGCAGTTCCCATTGTATGCCAAGACTTTTAAATAATGAAGCTGAATTCACGAGGTGACACCGAATGCAGGTGCACTGGCAACTGAGGCGTTATTTCCACACTTGTTAGTAACCCAGGATTGGCATCAATAGAGCCTGACACTGCTACCTGGGGATGGCCGAGCAGTTAGGAAGGCCAATAATATGTTGGCCTTCATTGCAAGAGGATTTGAGTACAGGAGCAAGGATGTCTTACTACAGTTATACAGGGCCTTGGTGAGACCACACCCGGAGTACTGTGTGCAGTTTTGGTCTCCTTACCTAAGAAAGGATATACTTGCCATAGAGGGAGTGCAGCAAAGGTTCACCAGACTGATTCCTGGGATGGCAGGACTGTCGTATGAGGAGAGATTGGGTCGACTAGGCCTGTATTCACTCGAGTTTAGAAGAATGAGAGGGGATCTAATTGAAACGTATAAAATTCAGACAGTGCTAGACAGACTGGATGCAGGGAGGATGTTTCCCCTGGCTGGGGGGTCTAGAACGAGGGGTCACAGTCTCAGGATACGGGATAGGACATTTAGGACTGAGATGAGGAGAAATTTCTTCACTCAGAGGGTGGTGAACCTGTGGAATTCTCTACCACAGAAGGCTGTGGAGGCCAAGTCACTGAATATATTTAAGAAGGAGATACTGTAGATAGATTTATATACACAAAAGGCATCATGGGGTATGGGGAGAGAGCAGGAATATGGCATTGAGATAGAGGATCAGCCATGATCATATTGAATGGCGGAGCAGGCTCGAAGGGCTGAATGGTCTACTCCTGCTCCTATTTTTCTATGTTTCTAAGATGTCTTCTCTTCACCACCTCGATTTTATGTAAGCCTGCAATGTGGCTAGGGCAGACGAGTTGGAATTTGAGGGAATTTTGAGAGATGATATCATCCCGTCTCTTTTAGTGACATCTGCACGCAAAGAGGCGGGGGCAAAATGCGCCCACTCCCAGTGGAAATATCCCTGGGCAGATAAAGGGGCGGACACCTGGCGTAACTAGGTCCCTCCTCAAATTCTGCCCCCACCCAGCTGCCCGCCCAGATAATGACGCCAATACATTCCCAGGGGCTCAGAAAGGTCAATCCGAACACTTTTTAAGTTCTAGAGTCTTTTCTAGTTTAGTACCGACTGATCTTATTAATAAACAGTACAGGCAAGACAGTAAAGAGAGACAGAAATTTAAGATAACCACCAAAAGAATTGAGAAGAAGTTAGTAACAAATGTCTTTATACAGAGAGAGTTGAGAATGTGGAACTCTCTGCCACAGACCATTGAAGCAGCAGATTCATGGGGGGTAATTTAAACTCCCCAGGGCATTGTGGGGGAGGTTAAAATATTTTTAGGAGGCTGCGTGACTCCATTGTATCATTTCTTTTCTTTTTAACACGTGAAGTGCCGGAAGGAACAGGCAAGTACATTTACTGCACTACTTGTGGCCAGGAGGAGCCCTCAACTCCACGAGTTTAGTTTCCTCCAGGCTCGACAAGCTAACCTGTAAACCTCCCACCCACCCTGTGATCTGACCGCCACGCGCCGCGACCTGACCCTCCACGGTCTGACCCCTCGCGATCTGACCCCTCGCCATCTGACCCCTCGCCATCTGGCCCCCCGTGACCTGACCCTCCACCGACTGACCCCTCGCGATCTGACCCCTCGCCATCTGACCCCCTGCGATCTGACCCTCCACGATCTGACCCCTCGTGGTCTGACCCCTCGCGATCTGACCCCTCATGATCTGACCCTCCACGACCTGACCCCCAGCGACTTGACCCTCCATGACCTGACCCTCCATGATCTGACCCCTCGCGATCTGACCCCTCGCGATCTAACCCCTCGTGACCTGACTCTTTATGATCTGAGCCCCCACGACCTGACCCTCCACGATCTGACCCTCCCCGATCTGACCCCTCGCGACCTGACCCCTCGTGACCTGACCCTTCGCGATCTGACCCCCCACGACCTGACCCGCCACGATCTGACCCCTCGCAATCTGACCCTCCACGATCTGACCCACCATGATCTGACCCTCCATGATAAGACCCCTCGCGATCTGACCCCTCGCGATCTGACCCTCCACGATCTGACCCTCAATGATCTGACCCCTCGCGATCTGACCCTCAATGATCTGACCCCTCGCGATCTGACCCATCGCGATCTGAAAATCCGCGATCTGACCCCTCTCGATCAGACCCCTAGTGATCTGACCCCTCACGATCTGACCCTCCACAATCTGACCCTCAATGATCTGACCCATCGCGATCTGAAAATCCGCGATCTGACCCCTCGCGATCTGACCCCTCGCGATCTGACCCCTCACGATCTGACCCTCCACAATCTGACCCCTCGCGATCTGACACCTCGCGATCTGACCCTCTGCGATCTGACCCTCCACAATCTGACCCCTCGCGATCTGACCCCTCGCGATCTGACCCCCGCAATCGGACCCCTCACGATCTGACCCTCCGCGATCTGACCCCTCGCGATCTGACCCCTCGCGATCTGACCCTCCGCAATCTGACCCATCGTGATCTGACCCCTCATGATCTGACCCCTCATGATCTGACCCCTCGCGATCTGACCCCTCGTGATCTGACCCTCCGCAATCTGACCCATCGTGATCTGACCCCTCATGATCTGACCCCTCGCGATCTGACCCTCCGCAATCTGACCCATCGCGATATGACCCCTCATGATCTGACCCCTCGCGATATGACCCTCCGCAATCTGACCCCTCGTGATCTGACCCCTCATGACCTGACCCTTTATCTAACCCTCCGCGATCTCACCCTCCGCGATCTAACACCTCCCCCCCCACCACCGCCCGATGACTGAACCCCTCACCGGTGCCAGATCTTTGGCTGCGGCCTGGAGCCTTCAATCTGGCTGGCTGCGGCCAGGAAACAGTTAACCTTTTTTTTAAAATCAGGAGCTGCCATTAAATTCAACAGGACCTCCGGGAAACCCGTACTTCCCGGTTTGCCGGCCACTTCACCTTATCTCCACACCCTTCCCACCTACCTGTTAACCTCAGGACCCATAAGTCCTTTGAAGGGGGAATTAGACAGCTGTTTGAAGGAGAATATTAACGGGTATGGAAAGTGAGTAGGGGAGTGACATTAGACTCGGTAGCTCAGCCGGCATCTGACACTTGAAGGGCTGAATGGCCTGTTTCTGTGCCGTAACATTCAAAGCTGACAAAAAGACAAAACTTATCAAATAATCAGCAAATAATTTCGATACCACGCACACTTTGTTCCAGAGGCCTTGCGCGTACATGTTTGTCTTTAATCTCATCACCTCACCTGTTAACAAGATCAATTAACTCTAAGTACCTAATTAAGGTGCATTGGGAACATTCCCAACTATTCATGTGACGATAGCGTGTAATAAACAGCCACACAATTAACACGGCAATCGAGCTGAAGGATAGACCTGTTCACTCCAGACTGCTTTTGATTTTTTAGAAAGTTGGAGCCGTGAGATTTTCTTTTGAAAGGTTGTCGGTGTGTGAAGCCTGCGTGCCATCTTTATTGGCAGAGTGTTTCACCTGCGACAGGTGATCACCCTTGGGTTAATTGTTCATTCCTTGCTGAACAAGCTCTTGCTGCTGGAATGAAGTGCGAACCCGCCTTCGGGGGGGGCAACCTGTCAAAAGCCCAGTGAGGAAAAAGGCGTTTCATTTCCGTGCCACCGGGAGCAGGAAACTGAGCTGCAACTAAACTATGCAAAAGACGAAGCTCAACCAGAATTCAATCTAATTTGTTACCAGATCAAATTTGAAACGTGGGTCAATAGGTTAAAAAAAAAAGGCATTGAACCTAAGGTTGCTTGTTCTACAACGACAAGTCTAAAAGCAATTTGACATTTTGCGGGGGGGGAAGTAAAGAGACAAGCACAATTCTGGTGAAAGCTTTAATATGGCCTAACAGTTACCATGGAGATGATGGTTTCTTGAGCTGACAGTGGAATTTGAATCTAACATGGTCATTGCAATACCTTTTGTGGAGGGGGTGTTGCTATTTGTTCTCTGTTATGGCAACAACATATTGTGACAGTTGTATTGTGTCCTGATTTGTGATGTGGCCTTCGGTCGCCTCAGGAAGAGAGTGTTTGAAGACCAGGATCTCAAAACCGGCACTAAGTTCATGGTCTACAGAGCAGCAGTGATTCCCGCCCTGCTGTATGCCTCAGAGACATGGACAGTGTACAGCAGTCAACTCAAAGCACTGGAGAGGTACCACCAACGCTGCCTCCGCAAGATCCTGCAAATCCATTGGCAGGATAGGCGCACCAAAGTCAGTGTTCTCGCTCAGGCCAACATCCCCAGCATCGAAGCTTTGACCACGCTCGATCAGCTCCGGTGGATGGGCCACATCGTCCACATGCCCGATACGAGACTCCCAAAACAAGCGCTCTACTCGGAGCTCCGGCACGGCAGGAGAGCCCCAGGTGGGCAGAGGAAACGCTTCAAGGACACCCTCAAAGCCTCCTTGAAAAAGTGCAACATCCCCACCGACACCTGGGAATCCCTGGCCCAAGACCGCACAAAGTGGAGACGAAGCATCCGGGAAGGCGCCGAACACCTCGAGTCTCTTCGCCGGGAGCAAGCGGAAGCCAAGCACAGGCAGCGCAAGGAGCGCACGTCAACCCAAGCACCCCACCCACCCGCCCCCTTCAACCACCGTCTGCCCCACCTGTGACAGAGACTATAGGTCCCGCATTGGACTCATCCGTCACCTGAGAACTCATTTTTAGTGTGGAAGCAAGTCATCCTCGGTTCCGAGGGACTGCCTAAGAAGAAGAGAAGATGTGGCACTCAGGACAGGGTGAGGGCAGTACTGACGTGGCACCTGACATACTGCCACTGGTATTTCATTTAGCACTTGTGGATGTATCACTGTGACCACAATGGTGCAAAATACCGCACAAAGAAGCCGAGCACATGTGACAGGTAGCAATCATGTAAAAAAGATAATGAGGACACACTCAAATAAAAATAGTATTAGATCAAAGGAAGAGGCTTATAATATTGCCGAAAAGAGCAGTAAGCCTGAGGATTGGGAGGATTTTAGAATTCAGCAAAGGAGGACCAAGAAATTGATAAAGAAAGGGAAAATAGAATATGAGAGCAAACTAGCGAGAGACATAAAAAACAGACTGTAAATGTAGTGTATGTACTTTGCAGAAGGAACGATATTCTGCAGCCCCTGTATACTGCAGTACCAGTAGTGACCACCCCTGTATATAAGCCTGCGTAGTAACTTTGTATAGTAGTTCCAGTTTGTCTCCACTCAGTAAAGACCTGTTGTAACCAACTCCTGCAGTCCGTGTCTCAATTACACATGGACATAATAGTAAAAGCTTCTATAGGTAGGTAAAAAGGAAAAGATTAGCGAAAGTAAATGTGGGTCCCTTACAGGCTGAGACAGGGGAAATTATAATGGGGAATAAGGAAATGGCAGAGAAATTAAACAAATACTTTGGGCTGGATTTTCCAAGCCCCGAGGAGGTGGGCATGGAGGCGGGACAGTACGTAAAATCGGAGAAATTGGGGGCGGATGGCAAACCCGCCCCCATCCCACCTCCGTGCCCTTTTGCCAGGAGGCAGGAAGATGTGCAGCTTCGGGCCCGATCTCTTAGAGGCGGGAAAGGCATTTAATCCTTTTAACTGCCTGTTAACAGGTAGTTAACAGGCAGAAAAAAAAATTAGTGCCATTTTACCTTCACAGGTGAAGGCTTCCCGACCTCAGAGAACCCCGCTGGGTTGGAGGAGACGTGGAGGAGGTCTGCGGTGGTCAGAGGCACCTGGAAGTAAGATGTAGAGGTGAGTGATGGGTGCAAGTGTGGAGTGGTAAGTATGCAAGGCGAGTGATAAGTTTAAAAAAGCGTTCACTTACCTTGTTTTCCTTCCATAGCCTTTAGCCGCGCTGTATCAGGAGAGCAGACATCCTGCTTGTCAATTTCAGGTAATGGCTGATGGACCCTCCGATCCATCAGACATCTGAAATTTACAAATTTGCAATGTTTGATGTGTCCTCACCTCAGAGACTCATCGAACTAAAGAGAATGTCAGTGTTTGACAGCTTCACAGAGCTGTCAAACGCTGTCATTTCTTCTTTCAAGAAGTCTTGACAGATAGAACGTCTGACGTTGACGTGCTCTGTCAGTGACTTCTTCCCTAATTGGCTTGCTGAGCCCGCAGGGCGGGCTTAACAAGCTCAATCAGGGGAAAATCCCTCTGAATTGTCAGGCGAGGATGGAGGCTGGACATTGACACGACAAGCAGCTGTCTCGCCTCCAAGTCGCCTCCATTCACAAAATCCAGCCCTTTGTGTCTGTCTTTACGGAAGAAGACGCAAAAAACTTCCCGGAAATAATGGAGAACCAAGGCTCTAGCGAGAATGAGGAACTGAAAGAAATTAGTATTAGTAAAGAAATAGTACTGGAGAAAATAATGGGACTGAAAGCTGATAAATCTCCTGGACCTGATGGCCTACATCCTAGGGTTTTGAAAGAGGTGGCGATAGAGATAGTGGATGCATTGGTTGTCATCTTCCAAAATTCCATAGATTCTAGAACGGTTCCCGCAGATTGGAAAGTAGCAAATGTAACCCCACTATTTAAGAAAGGAGGGAGAGAGAAAACGGGGAACTACAGACCAGTTAGCCTGACATCAGTAGTGCGGAAAATGCTAGAATCTATTATTAAGGACGCGGTAACAGGACACTTAGAAATTAATAATAGAATTGGGCAGAGTCAACATGGATTTATGAAAGGGAAATCGCGTTTGACAAATCTGTTGGAGTTTTTTGAGGTTGTAACTAGCAGAATAGATAAGGGGGAACCAGTGGATGTGGTGTATTGGGATTTTCAGAAGGCATTCGATAAGGTGCCACACAAGAGGTTATTAAACAAAATTAGGGCTCATGGGAATGGGGGTAATATACTAGCATGGATTGAGGATTGGTTAACAGACAGAAAACAGAGAGTAGGAATAAACGGGTCATTTTCAGGTTGGCAGGCTGTAACTAGTGGGGTACCACAAGGATCAGTGCTTAGGCCTCAGCTATTCACAATCTACATCAATGATTTAGATGAGGGGACCAAATGTAATATATCCAAGTTTGATGATGATACAAAGCTGGGTGGGAATGTAAGTTGTGAGGAGGATGCAAGGAGGCTTCGAGGGGATATAGATAGGCTAAGTGACTGGGCAAGAACATGGCAAATGGAATATAATGTGGAGAAATGTGAAGTTATCCACTTTGGAAGGAAAAATAGAAAAGCAGAGTATTTTTTAAATGGTGAGAGATTGGGAAATGTTGGTGTTCAGAGGGACCTGGGTGTCCTTGTACACGAATCACTGAAAGTTAACATGCAGGTACAGCAAGCAATTAGGAAAGCAAATGGTATGTTGGCCTTTATTAAAAAGGATTTGAGTATAAGAGTAAAGACGTCTTACTGCAATTGTATAGGGCCCTGGTGAGACCACACCTGGAGTATTGTGTACAGTTTTGGTCTCCTTACCGAAGGAAGAATATACTTGCCATAGAGGGAGTGCAACAAAGGTTCACCAGACTGATTACTGGGATGGGGGGATTGTCCTATGAGGAGAAATTTCTTCACTCAGAGGGTGGTGAATCTTTGGAATTCTCTACCCCAGAGGGCTGTGGAGGCTCAGTCGTTGAGTATATTCAAGACAGAGATCGATAGATTTTTGAATATTAAGGGAATCAAGGGATATGGGGATAATGCAGGAAAGTGGAGATGAGGTAGAAGATCAGCCATGATCTTATTGAATGGCGGCGCAGGCTCGAGGGGCCGAATGGCCCACTCCTGCTCTTATTTCTCATGTTCTTATGTAAATTCGATGGCGCGTGCACGTTTTCCAGGCACAAATCAAGCACTTTAAGCATCTCCCTCTCCCGATCACTGCCCCTCCCTCTCCCGATCACTGCTCCTCCCCCTCCCGATCACTCCCCCTCCCCCTCCCGATCACTGCCCTCTCGTTCTCCCGATCGCTGCCTCCCTCCCTCCTGATTGATTCCCACCTCCATAATTCTGGTAGGATTTGGGCCAGGGGTGAACAGATACTCTGGAGCCCCATCGCACCATCCCGGATTCCAATTGCACACTGCTTCCAGCTGGCTTCATTGTTCCGGTGTCCACAGGGTCTCCAAGCCTCCTGTTTGTGGAATTAGTTTTAAAGTTGTTCCTCCATAACAATAGAAATATGTTTCCAAGTTCTTCAAACAAGGTATTGGACTTTTTCCACTATAACACCCACTTATGTACTGTAAATATTAAAATTGCCTCATAAATATTCAGTCCCACAAAATGATGTTTCACTCTGCCAAATCAAATGAGTAAATTATTAACATGCAGCAGAACAACTCAGTCTGCTTTCTGATTCACGGAGGAAAAAGTCCGTTCATTTGGATTTTAAATGGGCAATCTCAAAATAGAAATACTTCTATGAAGATCCTACATTTGAAACTATTAATGAGCATCATTGTCGGGATTATGGCACACAAGTGTTTTTGTCGCAGTGTTGGATACTAAATATTGAGTGGTTTCTTTACAAAATAGGGCACTCTGACTTGCAAACTAAGAATTTTTGACAACTCTGCTCCTTTTAAATTTCAAATTCTGCTAACTGAAGAATTCAAGTCCCGCTCCAGGGACTTGAGCACATAAATCTAGGCTGACACTCCCAGTGCAGTGCTGAGGGAGTGCTGCACTGTCGGAGGTGCCGTCTTTCGGATGAGACGTTAAACCGAGGCCCCATCTGCCCTCTCAGGTGGACGGAAAAGATCCCGTGGCACTATTTCGAAGAAGAGCAGGGGAGTTATCCCCGATGTCCTGGTCAATATTTCTCCCTCAACCAACATAACAAATACAGATTATCTGGTCATTTTCACATTGCTGTTTGTGGGAGCTTGCTGTGTGCAAATTGGCTGCCGCATTTCCCACATTACAACAGTGACTACACTCCAAATAGTACTTCATTGGCTGTAAAGCGCTTTGAGATGTCCGGTGGCTGTGAAAGGCGCTATATAAATGCAAGTCTTTCTTTCTTTCGTAACTATACGTAGGCTGGGTTTTCGGTTCTTAACCAAACTATCAAGTGGGTCACATTGAGGGAAAGATCTCTCTATCTGTTTCTGTTTCTATTTCTTTGCCGGGTTGTGTGTCTGTGCTCGACTGGTTAAACACCACTGCCCGAGAGTGGTGACGTGTGGGTTGGTGTTTCTGGCGCTCGGCACTCTCTCGATCTTGTCGTGGCAGCAAAGAAAGATCCCTCATGAGTCAGTTGTGGACTTTAACCCTCTCCACATTTTCCTAGCATGTCTCACCAGTGCCATTTTTATATCACCAGCATTGTATCGGCCCCAAAACGAATATTAAAAATATACATTACATGCAGCAGGATTTGCTAATTTACGCTTGTTAATTATATATTTGCGGCGTAACAGCAGGGTAAAACACTGGTTGAATAATTAATAGTTATTTCTACAATGGGACTATTAGATAAAACGGCCAAAGGTTCAGGGGACAGCGAAATAACAACAGAAAATGCTGGAAAAACTCAGCAGGCCAGGCAACATCCGTGGACAGAGAAAATAGAGTCAACGTTTCAGGTCGAAACCCTTCGTCAGGACTGAGAGAAAAGACAGGAAATGAAACAAAAGGCAGTTCGGGGGCTGGGAAATGGGGGAGGGGATGAAAGAAGAGACATTAAGAGATATTCAAGGTGAGACGAGATGGTAATAGGACAGGTAAAGAAACAGATAATGGCTCTAGATGAAGTGTGAAATGCGCTGGCAGAGTGAAAACACTAGGAGATCCGCAGGGTTCAGGGGACAACACTAGGAGATTCGCAGGGTTCAGGGGACAATGCTAGGAGATCCGCAGGGTTCAGGGGACAACACTAGGAGATCCACAGGGTTCAGGCGACAACACTAGGAGATTCGCAGGGTTCAGGGGACAATGCTAGGAGATCCGCAGGGTTCAGGGGACAACACTAGGAGATCCGCAGGGTTCAGGGGACAACACTAGGAGATCCACAGGGTTCAGGCGACAACACTAGGAGATTCGCAGGGTTCAGGGGACAATGCTAGGAGATCCGCAGGGTTCAGGGGACAACACTAGGAGATCCGCAGGGTTCAGGGGACAACACTAGGAGATCCGCAGGCAGAGGACGTGTGAAGTTTTTTGTTGTTGCTGGTTTTTGTGGATAGATACAGAATGTTGAAGGGAAGCAGCAGCCCTCGTGTTCCTGGTATAAGCACGCCTTAATCACGAACAACTTGTACGTTCCGGCTCTCATCATATTCTTGCAGAGCTCAGGCAGCCCGTTTTTTTTTCCTGGCGTTGCAGAGGACGGGATATGACGACGATGGCTACTTGGATTACTGCTGCTGGTGTCAGAAGGGGGTGGACAGAGCAAACTTAACTAAAGAACTTTCTTTGGTTTGTTACCAGGTGCAAAACCTCATTTGAACAAATAACGTCAGGGGGGGAATGGAAATCATTATTCTTCAATAAAATTGATGAATGGATCAGTGTGACTCCTCTCTAGAGCTGTTAACTTCTACAGGTTCATTGTGTAAAGCAATACGTAGTAGGTAACTAAAATGGGCGAACATTTAATTGTAGTTAGTCCATTTTTATCGTAGCTCATCACCAGGTGATTGAAGCAGTAATAGAAGCAGTAAGTATATGCCTGTTCTGATAAAGTTTATAATTAAACTAATAAGGATTTAGCTTTCAGCCATCATCACGAAAAAAAACTCTCTTTTTTAGACAAGAATCAATGATTGAGGCAATGTAGAACATTGTGTAACAGGGTGATGTGCCATCAATAACTCAAAGACAAGATATTAAAGGATTCAACTGAAGGCTTTTAATCGCTAAGAACATTGCACGTCATTCCACATCGGATTCGTCTGGCAGAATGACTCATACAGCTCTTGAGACCTTTATATGACAAAAGACAGGGGCGGAGCCAATACACACAATAGGGGAAAAGGGGGGGCGGTACACACAATACAATGCAGGTAAAACACAGGGGCTGATGAAGGCATATATTTCATCACAAGGGCCAAGGTGAAATCTCCACTAGAAATACGGAGCACTCCACAAAACATGCAACCCTCAAGATATGAGCCACCTCCCCCCCACCACCCCCTCCGCACCCATTACCTTATTGGCCCAGAAATTCGTGTCGGGGGCTTCCCGCGGGTGCAAGCCCCCGACCTACACTTACCTAGCGCGCCGACAGTTGAAGCCTGGGCCTACGTGGATTTCCTGTCTGTGGCCTGGTTCAGCTCCCGGCGCGCTGTGCTTGCGTGACCCAGCGGTGTACTTAGTGCGATGCGTCGGCTGGGATCACGTGAGCACTGGGCAACCAATCGGAGGATGCAAAAGTTCATTCATGAGTTTGACAGAAAGAACTGTCACACTCATGAAAACTCCGGGTGCCCCAAAACAGTACTTAAACTTGAAATAAAATTTTAAAAAAACATCACACTATTTAAATGAACTATAAATAACTTTAAATAACTGTTTTAAACAATAAATTAAATTTTTGAAAAAAATAATTTTATAAAATATCAGGGCTAAAAATGCACTTACCTTACTGTAAAGTCTTTAAAAATAATAAACCTGTGGAAAAAAAATTCTAATTTTAATTATTAGACCACTTACCTTTTAAAATTAAGTCCATACGTCTGCTTTTTTCAAGTGTAAAAAGTGGAGGCCTTCACGCACGGGCAAACCTGGAAAAAAAAAGGAAGTTCAACGCGCACGCGCAGACTCCTGCGCGCACACGTTCGACCTCTGAACCCCTTGGTTCAGAGGATCGGAAATGCCGGTTTCCCGCGCATGCGTAGTGCATGCAAGATTCCGGCACTTCCATCGGGTCCACGCGTGAGTACTCCGTCCGTACTCACGCGTTGGGACCCGAATTTCTGGGCCATTGTTTTAGCCTCTATAAGCAGAGTTGTTCAATTAGTGCCGACCGGACTGGATCTAAGGAAGCTTCTGCTGGGTGCTCCTGCAGGGTTGAACCGTCCCAATTTGTTTCTGTGTAGATCAGTAACAGCTAATGGACAAAGGGCACTGTTTTTCTTCGTGTCCCGTCTGTATTCAAGCACTGTTCCCAGAGGGAAGAGGATTGTGCTGTCACGGTGTGCCTCCTGACATACACCATCAGTTCGTTGAGCCACAGGGCTGTTGCAATTGCCATTTGATGTGCCGAAGGGTGTGCAGCTAGTTTGCTGGGGCAGTTGGAGTGTTCAGGTGTTTATATTGTCATGACTTGGCTTGATGGCCCTTGTTGTGCTGAACAGGGCCCAAAAACAGTAACAATAATAAGTCTTATTTAAAGTTTAGAACCTCTCCAAATAACTACATTCACCACATCTGCTAATTGATAGGACTTTATCATATTTCTTAATCGTGTTGAGGATTCAAGTGATAATACCGCACAGTAAAGAAACATTGGATACCGTAGTTTATGTGGGTGCTTAATTGGTATAAACCCAGTTAACCAGCCTGAAGTCAAACTTTGATAACCTGACCCACAGTAAGATACCTCTTTCTATCACACTCCTATCATTGAGCACCAAATAACAGTGAGCTGTTACTTAACAAAATACACATTATACATTCCAATTTTTATATACATAGCAGATTGCAGATCTATACAAAAAGAAACAGATACCCGTTGCATTCGTAAATCCTTTTTAAAAAAAAAATGATTTCCCTGATGTTTCCATCAAATTTTCTGAGATTAATTCATTTGCAGATGTGCGCACCACTGGCTGGCCACAGAGCACCTCTCGAGCAGCCTGCCTGCTTGGCATCACCTTATTGATTTTCTTTGTCCAACCACCTCAGGCAGGAATATTCCCTTTGTGAAGCCCACTAGTGTTGGGGGCAGAAAATAAATAATTTACAACAATTGTCACAAAGGCTCATGAGAAGCTAAGTAACAGAAGCGGGGGCAGCAAACACATAACATAGAAGGACAGGGGCTTCTGTATATGACCAAGTCTTGCTAACCATCATTTTGTTTTTAAATTCAGGAAGTTACAGGCAAAGTGCACTGCAAGCTGTCGGGTGCCATCTTTTTGAGTCTGTTCATGGGGTGATTTTATCAATGGGGACGTGATGGAAGCGGGACTGCTGCTTGTCGGGTTTTAGCCCCGCCTCCATTGACGTCTGGCCAACCCACGCTATTTCCCTTGATTGACCTTGTTAAGCCCGCCCACTGGGGTTTAGCAGGTCAATTAAGGGAAAGCCGGTGACAGAGAACGTCAGCGTATGACGTTTCATCTGTCAAAAATTTTTGACAGATGAATTGTCATCGTTTGACAGCTCTGTGAAGCTGTTCTTTGGTGAGTCCTTGTACTCAAGGCTCAACAAACCTCTTTCCTGAGCAGAACGCAGAATGCAATGGCCATTCTGCTTTCCCTGCCGGTGAGATGAGGCAGCTCCGCAGCCTAAAGGGATGAAGCCTAGAGGAAGAAGCAAAGGTAAGTAATCTTATTAAAACACTCTACACTCACCTTACACACTTACCTCTCCACACTTGCACTCATCACTCACCTGCACACCGGACATTTCGGCCCCGCAGACCCCCGCAGACCCACGGCCTGCCTCGCTAACCCTGGCGAGGTTCGGAGCCGTCGGGAAGCCCACACTTTAGGGGCTGGATTTTGTCAATGGAGGTGACTTGGAGACGAGACTGCTGCTTGTCGTGTCAGTGCCACGCCTCCATCCTCGCCTGACCATTCAGAGGGATTTTCCCCTGATTGAGCTTGTTAAGCCCGCCCGGTGGGCTCAGCAAGCCAATTAGGGAAGAAGGCACTGACAGATCACTGTCAGATGTGCTATCTGTCAAAGATTTCTTGAAAGAAGAAATGACAGCGTTTGACAGCTCTGTGAAGCTCTGTGAAGCTGTCAAACACTGACATTCTCTTGAGTTTGATTCGTTTTTGTGGTGAGGACTGAAAAAACATTGTAAAAAAGTAAATTTCAGATGTCTCATGGATTGGAAGGTCCATCAGCCATTACCTGAAATTGACAAGGTGGATGTCCGCTCTCCCGATCCAGCACGGCTAAAGGCTACAGAAGTAAAAAAAGGTAAGTGAACACTTTTTTAAACTTATCACTCACCTTGCATACTTACCACTCCACACTTGCACCCATCACTCACCTCTACACCTTACTTCCAGGTGCCTCCGACCGCCGCAGAGCTCCTCCACGTCTCCTCCAACCCGGCGGGGTTCTCCGAGGTCGGGAAGCCTTCAGCTGTGAAGGTAAAATGGCACTAATCCCTTTTTCTGTTGGTTAACTACCTGTTAACAGGCAGTTAAAAGGATTAAAAGCATTTCCCGCCTCCAGGAGACGGGACCCGAAGCTGCACATCCTCCCGCCGCCTGGCAAAAGGGCACGGAGGCGGGATGGGGGCGGGTTTGCCACCTGCCCCCAATTTCTCCGATTTTACGTGCTGTCCCGCCTCCATGCCCACCTCCTCGGGGCTTGGAAAATCCAGCCCTAGGACTCAAAATAGGGATTAACCAAGAAACTGCCTGTTAACTACCTGTTATCAGGCAGTTAATTGGCACTAATCCCCTTCCTGCCTCCAGGAGACAGGAACCGGCGCGGGTCGGGTACCCGCCTCCTGGGAAGATGGCACAGAGGCGGGTTTGGGGGCGAGACGGGCGCCCGCTCCCAGATTCTGCCATTTTCCCGGTAGTCCTGCCTCCGAACCCGCCTCCCCAGGGCTGGCAAAATCGCCCCCAAGGTGACGGTGAGCATTCAGGGAAACTGGATGAACTCAAGGCTGAGGCTTTCCATACCGGCACAGGCCGCCCAGCAGAACACATTGTTGAACCAAAATTTTGCTGTCGAGATAAGTTTAATAACTTTGTGTAACTTCGATCACACTTTATGGGCTGGATTTTCATTGAGGAGGTTGTAGTCCCGCCTCCATCGAGTTGTGGCCAACCCACGCGATTTTCACTTGATTGACCTGTTGAGCCCACCCAGCGGGCTCAGCAGGCCAATTAAGGGCCACCCGGCAACAGGTGACGTCACAGATTGAGATTTCATCTGTCAAAAGCTGTTTGAAGCTGTCAAACACTGACAATCTGTACTCTAAGTTAATTCCTTCCTCTCAGGCTGATTTAGAGATCTCTCCAGAACAGAAAGCTGAATGCTGCAACTTTTGACAGCTCGCGGCCATTCTGCTTTCTGTGCCGGTGAGATGAGGGACTCTCGAGACCTGAAGGAAGGAAGGCTGTAAAGGTAAGTAAAACTTCTTTAAAACACTTTACACACACCAAACACATTTACCTCTGCACTCATGCACCCATCACTCACCTGAACACCGGACATCTCGAACCCTCCAAGTCCTTCAGCCCGACGGTCCGCCTCGCTAACTTGGCGTGGTTTGGAGCCGTCGGGAATCCCACACTTCAGCAATAAAAATAGGGATTAGGCTAAAAACTGCCTGTTAACTACCTGTTAACAGGCAGTTAGTTTGCACTAATCCCCTTCCCGCCTCGGGGAGGTGGGTCCCAGCACAGGTCGGGTATCCGCCTCCTTTGAAACTGGCATGGAGGCGGGTTGGGGGCGGGATGGGTTCGTGACCCCCCGATTTCGGGATTTTAACCCCCCACACGCCTCCAATCCCGCCTCAACAGCCCAATGAAAATCCTGCCCCATGTCTTTGTTATATTATAAAAAATTAAATACCACAACGACGGGGAAAAAATTCTGTTTGTGGGAATTTTCAAGTTCTTAGCATAAAGCAGCTCGGAATGTCGTGGCGGGGAGAGGGGTGGAGACAGGAAGAGCTAGAAAGGGGGGTGGGGTAAAGAGTCTGGTTCATGGTAGTCTTGTAATAGACAATTGGTGCGTGGGTAATGTTTTTTTTTGCGAGGCCCCCCTTACTCTTGCAGGTTTATAAATTGTTTTCTTTGGAACAGAGGAGGCTGAGGGGGGAGACCTAATTGAGGTGTATAAAAGTATGAGAGGCCGAGATAGAGTGGAGAGGAAGGATCTGTTTCCCTTGGCAGAAGGGTCAACAACCAGGGGTCATAGGTTTAAAGTAATTGGTCGGAGGTTTAGAGGGGATTTGAGGAGAAATTCTTTCACCCAGAGGGTGGTGGGGGTCTGGAACTCACTGCCTGACAGGGTGGTAGAGGCAGAGACCCTAATCACATTTAAAAAGTACTTGGATATGCACTTGAAGTGCCCTAACCTACAGGGCTACGGACCAAGAGCTGGAAAGTGGGATTAGGCTGGGTAGCTCTTTGTCGGCCGGCATGCACTCGATGGGCCGAATGGCCTCCTTCCGTGCTGTAAATTTCTAATTTCTAAATGTTTCTTCTCCAGCTGTTAACTGTCCCATTTAGGATATGAGAGTGTATGGGCGGCCTACTTTGTCCCGTAGTTCCCATTTATCTTGGGAGGCAAACCAGTAGCCCCACAAATCTCCTGACCGCTGGCAGTACCATTCCACCACTGATCCCACAGGAACTGAGCAGTCAAAAGACCAGCAGTCGCTACATTTGAACCATTTCTGACAAGTGACCTTGACTGATGCTAAAATCCAGTCATAGCATTGGAACCATCAATAAGGCTATAATGAGGTGTGCTGCTCTTGTAGCAAGAGATTCCTATAGCTTGAGGAACAGCACGCCATCTTTCGAGTGGGCACTTTACAACCTTCTGGACTCAACATAGAGTTCAACAATTTCAGATCATAACCTTGGCCCCGATCCACACTTTTTGTTTGTGTCTGTTCTTCTCTCCCACATGGAAGCTGTCTTCCATTCTGCCAGCGCAATTTACACTTCATCTAGAGCCATCCTTTGTTTCTTAACCTGTCCCATTACCATCTCCGCTCGCCTTGAATATCTCTTATTGGCCCAGAAATTCGGCTCTCCCCGGGTGAGTACACATGGGGTACTCACCCGTAGGCCGAATGGAATTACCGGTTTCCTGCATGCACTGCGCATGCGCGGGAAACCGGCACTTCCGATCCTCTGAACGAAGGGGTTCAGAGGTCGAACGCGCGCGCAGGGGAGGCTGCGCGTGCGCTTTGAACTTTTTTTTTTTTTTACAGGTTTTCACGCGCGGTTAAGCCTGCAGGATTTACACATTTAAAAAGCAGACGTAAGGCCTGCTTTTTACAAGGTAAGTGGTCAATTAATTAAAATTAAAACATTTTTTCCACAGGTTTATTATTTTTAAATACTTTAAAGCAAGGTAAGTTTATTTTTAGCCCCGTTATAATATTAAATTATTTTTTCAAAAATTTAAATTATTGTTTAAAATAGTTATTTAATGTAATTTATAGTTTATTTAAACAGTGTGATTTAAAAAAAAATTATTTGAAGGTTTACTGCTATTTTGGGCCCATAGTATTTATAAGTTTTGACAGGTCTACCTGTCAATCTTATGAATGGGCTTTTCCCTCCTCCGATTGGCTGCCCGTGGCTCACGTGATCCCAGGGGACGCATCGCATTAACTACACCCCTGGGACACGTAAGCACAGCGCGCCGGCAGCTGGGCCAGGCCCCGGAGCGGAATTCCACGGGGCCCTACAGCTCAACTGCCGGCGCGCAAGGTACGTGCAGGTCGGGGGCTTGCACCCGCGGGAAGCCCCCGACCCAAATTTCTGGGCCAATGTCTCTTAACCTCTCCTGCCTTCTATCCTATCACAGACCTTCCCTTTTGTTCTTTCATCCCCTCCCCCATTTCCCAGCCCCTAAACTTGCTTCAAAATCTGTTCCATTTCCTGCTTTTTTCCAGTTCTGACGAAAGGTCATCGACCTGAAACGTTAACTTTGTTTCTCTTTTCACAGATGCTGCCTGACCTGCTGAGTATCTCCAGCATTTTCTGTTTTTATTTCAGATTTCCAGCATCTGCAGTATTTTCTTTTTGTATTCCTGTAGTCAATCTGACTGGTCTGGATGAGCAGCAGGGGGATCTAGCATTAGAAATTCCGGGATTCACTGCTTCACTTCTCTTCCAGCTCTCTTTGTGGGATGTGGGAAATACATAAACATCATTGGAAAAAATAACCTTTAATCTACCTTCTTCTCACTTGCTGCTATGCTTAGTCAACGTGCAATTGTTAGTTAAGCAGTAGGAAGTTGAGCAATGTTTACAGCTACCATGAGAGTAGCAGATTAATCCCAACTTGTCAGTGCTTGCCTCATGCCTCTATTTGCTCTGTTCATATAACAGGCAGTTGGATTCTGGAAGACAAAGGTAAAGGTGCGGCCAAAGGAGTGGGCTTCTTGACTCAAACATGCCCCCTTTGATGCCTCTGACTCAATTACAACCGATGGTTAGATCATGGTCCGAGTTGTTTTCTAGCAGCAGCTGGCGTTCCAGCCCGTGTGACGCGCTCCATCAGTTCTTTAATCGTTACTAAATGCTAAGTGCTTCCTGCTAGTGAGCACACTGTCCATTTCATTTCAGGAAGATATTCTTCTGTCTCCTGGCTTCTCCACAAAGCCCTGAAGAAATCTTGAATCTAGTCAACTGCTTGCTTGAATCTTAACCCATCTCGATGCAGATATTTAGAAAGGAAGGATTAAAAACAAACCATGTGAAACATGATGTATTTATTTGTCTAAGTCTTGGTTTAGTGGCTGTCCCATTTTTTTTATTCATTCACGGGATGTGGGTGTCACAGGCAAGGCCAGCATTTATTGCCCATCCCTAATTGCCCTTGAGAAGGTGGCGGTGAGCCACCTTCTTGAACCGCTGTAGTCCGTGTGGTGAAGGTACTCCCACAGTGCTGTTAGGGAGGGAGTTCCAGGATTTTGACCCAGCGATGATGAAGGATCGGCCAATATACTTCTAAGTCAGGATGGTGTGTGACTTGGAGGGGGTCTTGGAGGTGGTGGTGTTCCCATGCGCCTGCTGCCCTTGTCCTTCTAGGTGGAAGAGGTCGCGGGTTTGGGAGGTGCTGCCGAAGAAGCCTTGGCGAGTTGCTGCAATGCATCTTGTACATGGTACACACTGCAGCCACGGTGCGCCGGTGGTGGAGGGAGTGAATGTTTAAGGTGGTGGATGGGATGCCAATCAAACGGGCTGATTTGTCTTGGATGCTGTCGAGCTTCTTGAGTGTTGTTGGAGCTGCAGTCATCCAGGCAAGTGGAGAGTATTCCATCACACTCCTTACTTGTGCCTTGTAGATGGTGGAAAGGCTTTGGGGAGTCAGGAGGTGAGTCACTCACTGCAGAATACCCAGCCTCTGACCTGCTCTTGTTGCCACAGTATTTATGTGGCTGGTCCAGTTAAGTTTCTGGTCAATGGTCACCCCCAGGATGTTGATGTTGGGGGATTCGGCGATGGTAATGCCGTTGAATGTCAAGGGGTGGTGGTTAGACTCTCGCTTGTTGGAGAAAGTCATTGCCTGGCACTTGTGTGGCGCGAATGTTAGCTGCCACTTATCAGCCCAAGCCTGAACGTCGTCCCGATCTTGTTGCATGCGGGCATGGACTGCTTCATTATCTGAGGAGTTGTGAATGGCATAGTCCTTTAAACATATTCCTTGTGCCTGGAGTGTTTAACAGCAAGCTAAAGACAAGGCAATGCCCCAGCAGGTCCCAACACAGTGTTGCAAGTTTCATTAGTACAAGTTTGAGAGAGATATAATTCAAATTTATACAGTATGTGCGATTTGGTTTAGTTTGTCTTTCACTGTCAGCTCCTTTTGAATTTGAGGTCAGATATCCAAAATTTTGGAAGTCCCAGTCACTGTTTTCTGGGGAAAAATAAGAGATTCCTTTGCTTACATTGGGGACAGTTGAAAATCCAACGAGGAGGTAGTTTGAAATCTCAGGAATGCAAACAGTCAGCTCCAGTTAATTTAAGATTCCCTAATCACTAGGAAAACACTGGAGTAGATCTTGGTTTTCCCCACCCAAATGGTACTCCGGTGGGGAGGATCATGCCCCCTTTATAGAACATTGCAATCAATGGAATGACAAGCAGACGGGGTTCTATAAAGGGCAGGTGATCCGCTCAGGGGGTAAAGGCCAGCATCGACCCCACCACATGTATTTGAAGTTATCTACAAAGAATTAACTTAGTTCTGAGTGCCGCTAACTTATTTGGTTAACTTGAGGAGTTAGGTGGCAAGTTGTTGACTGTAAATATGTATCTCTATTATATGACGGTTACTTATGTTACTTAAGCACCCGGGAAGGCGCCGAACACCTCGAGTCTCTGCGCCGGGAACAAGCAGAAGCCAAGTGCAAGGAGTGCACATCAACCCAAGCACCCCAACCACCCGCCCCTTCAACCACCGTCTGCCCCACCTGTGACAGAGACTGTAGGTCCCGCATTGGACTCATCAGTCACCTGAGAACTCATTTTAATGTGGAAGCAAGTCTTCCTCGGTTCTGAGGGACGGCCTAAGAGAAGAGAGAGAGTTACTTACGTGCGTTCATTTTTTGTAAAGTAAAATCACTTGATATGCTAAATTTAAAACGAGATTTGATGTGATGCTCTACTACTTTCAAGAAGTGAAGTGAGGTCTTCGGGAGGCATAAGTCCAGACGCTAAAAGCAGTTACCAGAAAGGGTTTGCTGTTTGTTTTCCTGGGCTTACCGATTACTCTAGGCAAAGATGGACACTCTCAAAGCAATTGGAAGATGGGACTCACCCATCAGAACCATAGAGCCATAGAAATTTATAGCATAGACCATTCAGCCCACCATGCCTGTGCCAGCTCTTTGCTAGAGCAATCCAAAATGGATTCCACTGCCCCGCTCTCTCCCCATGTCTCCTGACTTCCCACTTCACTCTCTTAGTGATCCTTTTCAATTTATGACCACTTGTCAGTGACTCCAAACCAGAATAAATAGTCTTTCCCTATTCACTGTATCAAAACTCTTCATAACTTTAAAATCCTCAATTAAATCTCCTGCTAGCCTTCTCTGGTCCGGTGAAAATAGTCCCAGTATCTCAAGTTTCTCCTCATAACTGGAGTTTCCCATCCCTGGCGTTATCCTGGTGAACTTAAAATACATGAGCTAAAATAATCTAGGGTATAAAGGCTAGAAAAGACCCAAAAATGTCATAAAAACTAAGAATAAATAATGGCCCAGAAATTCAGGTCCCAACGCGTGAGTACGGACGGAGTACTCACGCGTGGACCCGATGGAAGTGCCGGAATCTTGCATGCACTACGCATGCGCGGGAAACCGGCATTTCCGATCCTCTGAACCAAGGGGTTCAGAGGTCGAACACGTGCGTGCGGGAGCCTGCGCGTGTGCGTTGAACTTCCTTTTTTTTTCAGGTTTTAACGTGCGGGTAAGTCTGTACATTTTAGAAATGTAAAAAGCAGCCGTAAGGACTTCATTTTCAAAGGTAAGCGGTCAATTATTTAAAATTAAAACATTTTTTCCACAGGTTTTTTACTTTTAAATACTTTAAAGCAAGGTAAGTTTATTTTTAGCTCCGTTTTTTTATAAAATTATTCTTTTCAAAAATTTAAATTTTTGTTTAAAATAGTTATTTAATGTCATTTATAGTTTATTTACAAAGTGTGATTTTTTTTAAAATTTATTTGAAGGTAAAGTACAGTTTTACAGCCTCAGCATTTATACGTTTTGACAGGTCTATCTGTCAAGACTTATGAATGGAGCATTCCCTGCTCCGATTGGCTGCCTGTTGCTCACGTGATCCCAGGGGACGCTTCGCACTGACTACGCCCCTGGGACACGCCAGCATAGCGCGCCGGCCTCTGGGACAGGCCTCAGCGAGGAATTCCACGCAGGCCAAGAGGTCAACTGCCGGCGCGCTAGGTAAGTGTAGGTCGGGGGCTTGCACCCGCGGGAAGCCCCCGACCCGAATTTCTGGGCCATAGATTTTAAAAAGTAAGATCAGTGACATAAAATAGATTGCTGTATTCTAGATGTATGAAAATTCCACAAAGGTAGAAGTAATCTGAGCCAACAATTTTGCTTTCATCGTTGAGAATGCTGGCCAAAGCTCAGAACTCTGGGACGCAAGAGCATGACAACAAAAAAGAAAACGAGGATATCAGGAAGAGACAAAGGTATAAGAGAAAGGGAGGAGCAAACAGTTTGGAGATACCACAAAGTTGTATGAAATAAGGAGGAAGAGTAAATGTACACCTTGAAGAGCTGAAGATTGAATGAAAAGCAGAAGGAATAAAAAGGGGATATTGGGGTTCACCAGCTAGAGGAGAAATTAGAAAAAGGAAAATAAAGGTCACAGACTCCAGCACAGAAGAGGGAAGACAAACAGTTTAGTTTTAATTTAAAATAACAACAGAAAGTGCTGGAAACACTCAGCAGGTCAGGCAGCATCGAGGAGAGAGAAACAGAGTTAACGTTTCGGGTCAAACCCTTCGTCAGAACTGGAAAAGGTTAGGGAGGAGAGATCTTTAAACAGGGGCAGGTAGGAGGGGAGGAAAGAGCAAAGGGAAGGTCTGTGATAGGCTGGAAGGCAGGAGAGATTGACTGACAAAAGGGATGATGGTGCAAGGAGCAATGAAGATGAACAAGACTAAAGAGACGAACGAAAATCCTGTCGGAGAGAAGAGCAGAACTTCTTCAAGGTGGGCATTCCTGGAAGAGAGGTGGCAGTGAACCAAACACTAATACAACTGCAAAATACTGCGGATGCTGGAAATCTGAAATAACAACAGAAAATGCTGGAAACACTCAGCAGGTCAGGCAGCATCGAGGAGAGAGAAACAGAGTTAACGTTTTGGGTCGAACCCTTTTTAATTTAGTTGTAATTTAGACTGATTGTGGTGATTATATTGAACAGACTGCCCGTGGAGACAGTGGAGGTAGAGCGTGTCAGCAATTTCACAAAGGAACTGCACAGATATTTGGCAGAGAAATCTATTTGAGACTGAGGTGAAGTAGTGCATGATATTTATTGAACTTTTGGGATGAGAATGACCACAATAGTCTCCTCTAGTCCAGTGAGTACAGCGTATGAGAGGCAGGGGTTATCTTCTGGAATGTGGGACCAGTCTGATGAACCATAATGGCCCAGAACTTGGTGTCGGGGGCTTGCCGCACGTGCAAGCCCCCGATCTGCACTCACCCTGCGCGCTGACATCTGAAGCCCGGGTCTGCTTGCATTTCCTCTCACAGGCCCGGTTCAGATGTCAGCGCGCAGTGCTTACCTGATCCAGTGGCGTAGTTAGTGCGATGTGCCGGCTGGGATCAGGTGAGCACTGTACAACCAATCAGGGGAGGGGAAGGTTCATTCATGAGTTTGAGAGTAAGAACTGTCAAACTCATGAAAACTACGGGGGCCCAAAACACTATTTAAACTTTAAATAAAAATTTAAGAAACATCCCAATCATTAAATGAAGTATAAATAAGTTAAAAAAAATAATTTAAACAATAATTTTTTTTTGAAAAAATAAATTTTTAATAAAAAGGGTCTAAAACTAAACTTATCTTATTGTAGATTCTTTAAAATAATAAACCTGTGGGAAAAAAAATTCTAAATTACACTAAAACACCACTTACCTGTAAAAATAAATACTTACGTGTGCTTTTTACAAGCGTAAAGACCGGAGGCCTTTACACATGCGCAAATCCCCCAAAACAGAGGAAATCCAAGACGCACGCGCTGCCCCCTACAGCGCACGCGCTAGCCTCTTCACCTCTTGGGCTAGAGGAGAGGAAATGCCGGTTTTCAGCGCATGCGCTGTGCATGCTGAAAACCGGCATTTCCTCCGGCCAGACGCGTGAGTACCCCTTCCGTACTCACGCGTTTGGGGAGGAATTACTGCCCCAATGTTTTTTTCCTTCCCTACATGTTTCTATGTGATTGAGTACAAGTCCTGTCTTATAACATCAGAAGGACAAATTAAGAGGAAGAATTTAAGAAACAAGTAACAGATGCAAATAATTGAGAAGTTCAAGAGAAAGAAACAGGATCTAAGCTAAAATGCATTCAGGAGAGAAGAAAAGACACGAGGCTCTATTTTGACTTCTGGTCGGCTGCCTGTTCCGGCAGTGAAGAGGTCCCCGTGATAGAAACATAGAAATATAGAAGAATAGGAGCAGGAGTCGGCCATTCGGCCCTTCGAGCCTGCTCTGCCATTCAATATGATCATGGCTGATCCTCTATCTCAATACCATATTCCCGCTCTCTCCCCGTACCCCTTGATGCCTTTTGTGTCTAGAAATCTATCCATCTCCTTCTTAAATAAATTCAGTGACTTGGCCTCCACAGCCTTCTGTGGTAGAGAATTCCACAGGTTCACCACCCTCTGAGTGAAGAAATTTCTCCTCATCTCAGTCCTAAATGTCCTACCCCGTATCCTGAGACTGTGACCCCCTCGTTCTAGACCCCCCAGCCAGGGGATTTTTGAGGCCCCCGCCTCATTTAAATCTGGCAGGCGGGCTGTGGGCTGCCAAACAGGCGACCCGGTAGAGCTCGC
Source organism: Somniosus microcephalus (assembly GCF_052327205.1). Taxonomy (NCBI): domain Eukaryota; kingdom Metazoa; phylum Chordata; class Chondrichthyes; order Squaliformes; family Somniosidae; genus Somniosus; species Somniosus microcephalus. The sequence goes on from NC_140995.1 coordinate 11,466,527, forward strand.
TGAATTGAGGCATCAAAAATCAGGCCAGTGCGGCCACCAGCAAGGTAAGTTGTGGAGGTGGGTGATGTGGGGGGGGCGGGGGGTGGTGTTGGAGGAGGTTAGGGGGCCCCGGGCGACAGCGGCCCATATTATATTTGTGGGGCCCCCGGAGGAGCACAGCCTTACAGTGCAACCCAACTGGCCAGAAATGAATGTAAACACCAGGGGCTGGATTTTGTCAATGGGGAGCTTTTGGAGGCGGGGCTCCCACTTTGTCGGGTTTTAGTCCCGCCTCCATCAACTTCTGGTCAAACGACGCTATTTTCCCTTGATTGACCTTGTTAAGCCCGCCCAGCGGGTTTAGCAGGCCAATTAAGGGAAAGCCGGTTACAGAGAACGTCAACGTATGACGTTTCATCTGTCAAAAATTTTTGACAGATGAATTGTCATCGTTTGACAGCTCTGTGAAGCTATCAAGCACTGACATTCTCTGTAGTTTGATGAGTTCTTGAATTTAAGACTCATCAAACCTCTTTCTTTAGCAGAAATTAGATGGTTGCTGCATCGGAGAATGCAACGGCCATCTGTCATCTCTGCCACGAAGGTGCGAGACTCTCCTCATACTCACCGATTGAAGCCTACAGGAAGAAACAAAGGTAAGTAAACTTCTTCAATCACTTTCCACTCATCTCACATACTCACCTCTCCACACTTGCACCCATCACTTACCTTCACAGCGCACTTTTGCACCCCGCAGACCCCCTCAGACCCATTGTTCGCCTCGGTGACCCTGGCGGGGTTCGGAGCCTTCGGGAAGCCCGCACTTGTGAGGGCAAAAAGGAGAAAATCCTCTTATCTGCCTGTTAACTACCTGTTAACAGGCAGTTAAGTGGCTGTAATCCCCTTCCCGCCGCCAAGGAGACGGGACCCGGCGCGGGTCGGCTACCCGCCTCCCGGGAAGATGGCCATTTTCCTGGCAGTCCCGCCTCCATACCCGCCTCCCCAGGGCTGGCAAGATCCGCCCGTGCTTTCAGTAAGATCCACAAGAATTGCTGCAAGAATCACTTTTTCTGCCGACCCGTTTGATAAGCTTTGCACCTGAGGCACAGCCCAGCTACCATCAATGCCAAGTTTTTAACAGCCAGCGTTCATGGAAGAAAATGACACAGACGGTGTTTTGACCCCACCTCCATGACCTTTTAATGCAAATTTAATCTCTCACATTTTCAGATGGTTTCTTCCCACCTGTGCATCCCCCGCCCCGCCCCCCACCCCCCACCCCCACCACCACCACGGAAATGCCCACCATTCTCAAGAAGGGTTGTTACCTGGCTTAACGGGTCTCTGAAAAAGGGATAATACAAGAAATGGGCACGAACGGTGAGTTCCAATGAGGAAATATGGTGGCCGTTTTCTCAATTCCCATGAGCAATGCTATAGAGGATCAACCAATATACACAGGCCAGCTGTAATTATTAGGCCTGTGTTCTGGCACTGGGTGGTGCCGAGATGGAGGACGTAGCTGGATTCTGTTCTTCCAAAGTGGCTCCTGGGAAAGGCAGTCCCAGTAGAGTTGTTATCCTACACGCAAGGGATAAATTAAATGTATTGGCGATAAGAGTCACTTGTCATATGTTGTTGGGCAAATGCGAGGCCTGAAAGTCATGAAGAATGGGAGATTGTCTTTTTCTCTCATTAATAACCAGCTGACAACATACCTGGACGCCATTGTTGTGAAACGCAATTTCATCAGAGGGTTGTCAATTATGGGAGCAACACAGGTATCCTCCCTTTTGTTTTGTCGTTAAGGTGACATTCACCCCAGCAACGTTCACTTATCCGGCATGCACTGAGGCAGAACCAACGCTATCTCAAAGTTATTTTCCAATTGCCTCCTGAAACGCCCATAGAATTGTAATGAAACCTCGTACGCACAGGTGGCCGGGGTTCTGACTCCAGGAGCTAGCTGCTGTTTTATTTTTTTTCCCAAAGAAATGGTGTCATCCCCTTTTACCATAATTAACTTGATGATTTCGCCATCAGCAGGAAGTCGCTGGCGACGGCTGTGTCCAGGTTCAGCGGCAGTTAAGTCGGAAGCCAAGTTGGGCAACTGGTATGGCAGCTGTTCTCGACCCATGCATTAACGTTCAGTGAACTCGACTCCTTGATAAGGATCATAGCTCCCCACATTTATCAGTGCCACAACAGACTACTATAGCTTTAGCTGTAATTTAAAAATTGATTTTTTTTTTAAGAGATAATCTATTTTTAATAAGAAAAAGTAACGAGAAATTCATTCCTTCCGTCGGGGCCCAATTCATTCCCCTCCCACCCCGATGCCACAATTAACTCCATCACTAGAGGGTGAAAGCAGGTGGCTTACTCCAAGCTCCCGTTCAAGGGCACTCTGCAAATAGCCACTGTGGTCCAGGCCGTCTTGTTCTTGGTTTTTTAAAATTCTCTGTGCCTGTTCTAGATAGGCACAGCTGCCTTGTTTGAGATCAGGATCCCTCCATGTGGAGGAGTAAAGTGAGCAAAGTCCTATCCTATTCCAGCCTGTGGCTCAGCAAAGTGACACACCCTCAAAGCCTCCTTGAAAAAGTGCAACTTCCCCACCGACACCTGGGAATCCCTGGCCCAAGACCGCACAAAGTGGAGGAGAAGCATCCGGGAAGGCGCCGAACACCTCGAGTCTCTTCGCCGGGAGCAAGCGGAAGCCAAGCGCAAACAGCGGAAGGAGCGCACGTCATCCCAAGCACCCCACCCACCCGCCCCCTTCAACCACCGTCTGCCCCACCTGTGGCAGAGACTGTAGGTCCCGCACTGGGACTCATCAGTCACCTGAGAACTCATTTTTAGTGTGGAAGCAAGTCATCCTCGGTTCCAAGGGACTGCCTAAGAAGAAGCATACCAAGACACAGGGCTAACCTTGGAGCCCTGACCTTTAAGCCATATGAATTATTGAATTCATTCAGTGCCACACCAGGCAAGCTGGTATAAATATTTATTCTCCTATACCTGGTGCTCGCTGGGATTTTATGCAGCTGTTTTTATGGTCACATCCATATGTAGCATTGTGTTCACTCCAGAGTCCAAAGACTGTCTCACAAAGCATAGGAACATAAGAACATAAGAAATAGGAACAGGAATAGGCCACTTGGCCCCTCGAGCATGCTCCGTCATTCAATAAGATCATGGCTGATCTTGGGCTCAAAGCCACTTCCCAGCCCGCTCCCCATAACCCTTCACTCCTTTATCTTGTAAAAATCTGTCTATCTCCACCTTAAATGTATTTAATGACCCAGCCTCCACCGCTCTCTGGGGCAGAGAATTCCACAGATTTACGACCCTCAGAGAGAAGAAATTCCTCTTCATCTCAGTTCTAAAAGGGCGACCCTTTATTTTAAAACTGTGCCCACGAGTTCTAGATTTCCCCACGAGGGGAAACATCCTCTCTGCATCTACCTTGTCGAGCCCCCTCAGTATCTTATATGTTTCAATAAGATCACCTCTCACTCTTCTAAACTCCAATGAGTATAGGCCCAGCCTGCTCAACCTTTCCTCATAAGTCAACCCCCTCATCTCTGGAATTAACCCAGTGAATCGTCTCTAAACTGCCTCCAATGCAAGTATATCCTTCCTTAAATAAGGAGACCAAAACTGTACGCAGTACTCCAGGTGTGGTCTCAACAATACCCTGTACAGTTGTAGCAGGACTTCCCTGCTTTTATACTCCAACCCCTTTGAAATAAAGGCCAACATTCCATTTGCCTCTTTGATTACTTGCTGTACCTGCATGCTAACTTTTTGTGTTTCATGCACAAGGACCCCCAGGTCCCTCTGAACTGTAGCATTTTGTAATCTCTTTCCATTTAAATAATAATTTGCTTTTTTATTTTTCCTGCCAAAGTGTATAACCTCGCACTTTCCCACATTATACTCCATCTGCCAAATGTTTGCCCAATCACTTAGCCTGTCTATATCCCTCTGCAGGTTCTTTGAGTCCTCTGCACAACTTGCTTTCCCACCCATCTTCGTACCATCCGCAAACTTGGCTACAGTACACTCGGTCCCTTAGTCCAAGTCACTAATGCAGATTGTAAATAGTTGAGGCCCCAGCACCGATCCCTGTGGCACCACGTTTCTCTGATTTTCTGCCCAGAAATCCAAATTCAGGATTTCCCTTGGGGGGTTCGTGCCCACGTATTGTGCACTCTTCCATATACCTGCTCAGTTCTGTTGTTTGAGTCAGCCCTTCAGCTCCCACCTTTCAGGAGCGCCCTGGGGGATGTGGAGTTGGGGCCTGTCAGTGTGGAGGAACTGACTTGTTTTCACGCTGGTCCGATGCCTCTGTTAAAGTGAGATCTGAAGGTGTGCACAAATTTATTCACTTGTGATTTGTGTGGGAGTGGGCACAGATTTATTGGGCAGTATAGGCTTTGCCCTGTATTTAGTGCACGTGAATATGCCTCAGCACATCTACCCACAATGGGCAGAAGCGATATTTTGTTTACATTGCAACACAAGCAAATCAGGTGACTGGAGAATTGCATGAAATACATGGTACAGAATGGGAATGTGACAATAGGTACCGAGGAATCCACTCCTGTTCACAAAAAGCAGGACAAATCCAATCCGGCCAATCACCACCCCATCAGTCTACTCTCAATCATCAGCAAAGTGGTGTCGTCAACAGTGCTATCAAGCGGCACATACTCACCAACAACCTTCTCACTGGTGCTGAGTTTGGGTTCCGCCAGGACCACTCAGCTCCAGACCTCATTACAGCCTTAGTCCAAACATCACTTCACTCAGAGGGTGGCGAACCTGTGGAATTCTCTACCACAGAAGGCTGTGGAGGCCAAGACACTGAATATATTTTAGAAGGAGATAGATAGATTTCTAGACACAAAAGGCGTCAAGGGGTATGGGGAGAGAGCGGGAATATGGTATTGAGATGGAGGATCAGCCATGATCATATTGAATGGCGGAGCAGGCTCGAATGGCCGACTCCTGCTCCTATGTTTCTATGTTTCTATGTTTCTACTACGTTATTACACAGCCAACCCAAATCAGTAACAATGTGCGAATCTCTCTAAAATGGACTTGGTTACACTAGAACCAATTCAAAAGCTGTGATGTGCATACATTGTACTCCGGTTATGAAGGTCCAATTGGGGCCATCTTGGAATGGATCCAACCTCCGTGTGCCAGTTTAGCCAAGGCACTGGACTTTTTCCTCTGTTGATGTGAACCAGATTAACCTACATCATTTTCCACAGTGTCAGCCGTGGCTCAGTGGGCAGCACTCGCGCCTCTGAGTCAGATGGTTGTGGGTTCAAGTCGCACTCCAGGGACTTGAGCACATAATCTAGGCTGACACTCCCAGTGCAGTGCTGAGAGAGTGCTGCACTGTCGGAGGTGCCGTCTTTCGGATGAGACGTTAAATCGAGGCCCTGTCTGCTCTCTCGGGTGGATGTCAAAGATCCCATGGCCACTATTTTGAAGAAGAGCAGGGGCGTTCTCCCCGGTGTCCTGGGGCCAATATTTATCCCTCAATCATCATCACTAAAAACAGATTGTTATCACATTGCTGTTTGTGGGAGCTTGCTGTGCACAAATTGGCTGCCATGTTTACAACAGTGACTACACTTCAACAAAAGCACTTCATTGCCTGTAATGCACTTTGGGTCGTGAAAGGCGCTATAGAAATGCAAGTCTTTCTTTTTTTTAATATAGTTACCTTGGCCCCAAATGTTCTTGAGACATGGATGTGAAACGGCTGTGAGATCAATGGAGGAGGCGCAGAAAATTGTGTAGGACCTGGGAATGCGAGTTATCAGTCAAGAAGAGTAGCTGTGGGGTGTTCCGTCTGGGGCCTGGGGTTGGGTGGTATTTCTGTCTGCACCCCCTGTAGAAGGCCTATGACATCAAAAGGAGGTAAGGGCAGCCTCCCCCACCAGAATCCTCACAGCTACCATCTCCTGAGCAGTGAGCAACCTGGATTCATGAAAGAACTGGAGTTCAGATCCTTGGAAGGGAGTACGTAGGGCCTACCAGGAAGACTAGGCCCAGGTCTGTTTCTAAACACCCCAGAAGAAGACAACGAGCAGCATCGGGCAAATTGACCCCCTTTAAAAGGTGGCCGATTGTCAAGTTACAGTGTATTTTACACAGGATTAACATTCAAAGCAACTCCAATACAATCTGTTATCCACAAATCATGGGTTCTTTTCAGACCTTTACCTGAACCAGATTTTAAAAATACTTCCCTGCATAATAGAACATAAGAAATAGGAGCAGGAGTCGGCCATTTGGCCCTTCTAGCCTGCTCCGCCATTCAATGAGATCATGGCTGATCTTCTACCTCATCTCCACTTTCCTGAACTATCCCTTGATTCCCTTAATATTCAAAAATCTATCGCTCTCTGTCTTGAATATACTCAACGACTGAGCCTCCACAGCCCTCTGGGGTAGAGAATTCCAAAGATTCACCACCCTCAGAGTGAAGAAATTTCTCATCATCTCAGTCCTAAATGGCCAGCCCCCTTATTCTGAGACTGTGACCCCTGGTTCTAGACTCCTGAGCCAGGGGAAACATCCTCCCTGCATCTACCCTGTCAAGCCCTTTAAGAATTTTGTATGTTTCAATTAGATCACCTCTCATTCTTCTAAACTCTAGAGAATATAGCCCTAGTCTACTCAATCTCTCCTCATAGGACAATCCCCCCATCCCAGGAATCAGTCTGGTGAACCTTCGTTTCACTCCCTCTATGACAAGTATATCCTTCCTTAGGTAAGGAGACCAAAACTGTACACAATACTCCAGGTGTGGTCTCACCAGGGCCCTATATAATTGCAGTAAGACATCTTTACTCTTATACTCAAATCCTCTTGTAATAAAGGCCAACATACCATTTGCTTTCCTAATTGCTTGCTGTACCTGCATGTTAACTTTCAGTGATTCGTGTACAAGGACACCCAGGTCCCTCTGAACACCAACATTTCCCAATCTCTCACCATTTAAAAAATACTCTGCTTTTCTATTTTTCCTACCAAAGTGGATAACTTCACATTTCTCCACATTATATTCCATTTGCCATGTTCTTGCCCACTCATTTAGCCTTAGACCCTTTTATGTTACCTTAAAAAAAAGAGTATTTTCTGGGGAGGAGATTATAATAAAGTCATTGCCTGAAATAATCTAAACTTGCAAAAATTTCCTAAAATCCAATTCATTTTCTGACCTGGTACAATATTAAGTTTTTCAAGGTGTGCATATTGGCGTTATATACACAAAACATTGTGTTGCAATACATTCACTGTCAACATATTTATTAATTAGTTTTGACGTCTTAAAGGAGAAATTACTCTGGGGAGCTGAGGGTGAAGGGGATACCACTGTAAAAGAAACTCCTACCTAGTAGGAAACACCTGTATTTTTGGCCTACTTCTTCATCCTTCTCCTCCCTAGGCAAGAATACAACCTGCTGAAATCAGAGGCATGGAAAGTCAGCGACAGCTGTTGAATTTTGCCAGCTTAGATCCTAATAGCAACAAGTAGGTCCCGCATTGGACTCATCAATCACCTGAGAACTCATTTTTAATGTGGAAGCAAGTCATCCTCGGTTCCGAGGGACTGCATAAGAAGAAGAAGAAGCAACAACGACAACAACAACTTGCATTTATATAGCACCTTTAGCGTAGTAAAATGTCCCAAGGTGCTTCACAGGAGCGGTTATCGAAAGAATTTGACACCGAGCCACATAAGGAGATATTAGGGCAGATCAAAGATGTAGGATTTAAGGAGCGTCTTAAAGAAGGAAAGTGAGGTAGAGGGGTGGAGAGATTTAGGGAGGGAATTCCAGAGCTTAGGGCCTTGGCTGCTGAGAGCACGGCCGCCAAATGGTGCAGCGATTAAAGTCGGGGATGTGCAAGAGGCCAGATTTGGAGGAGTGTCGATATCTCGGGGGGTTGTGGGTCTGGAGGAGATTACAGAGATAGGGAGGGGCAAGGCCATGGAGAGATTTGAAAACAAGGATGAGAATTTTAAAATCGAGGCGCTGCTTAACCGGGAGCCAATGTAGGTTAGCGAGCACAGGGGTGATGGGTGAACGGAACTTGGTGCGAGTTAGGACACGGGCAGCAGAGTTTTGGATGATCTCAAGTTTACGGAGGGTGGAATGTGGGAGGCCAGCCAGGAGTGCATTGGAATAGTCAAGTCTAGAGGTAACAAAGGCATGGATGAGGGTTTCAGCAGTGAATGAGCTGAGGCCGGGGCGGAGTCCGGCGATGTTACAGAGTTGGAAATAGGCGGTCTTAGTAATGGCGCGAATATGTGGTCGGAAGCTGATCTCGGGGTAAAATACAGCACCAAGGTTGCGAACAGTCTGGTTCAGTCTCAGACAGTTGCCAGGGAGAGGATGGAGTCGGTGGCTAGGGAACAGAGTTTGTGGTGGGCACTGAAGACAATTGCTTCGGTCTTCCCAGTATTTAGTTGGAGGAAATTTCTGGTCATCCAGAACTGGATGTCGGACAAGCAGTCTGACAATTTAGAGACTGTGGAGGGGTCGAGAGAAGTGGTGGTGAGGTAGAGCTGGGTGTTGTCAGCGTACATGTGGAAACTGACGCTGTGTTTTCGGGTGATGTCGCCAAGGGGCAGCATGTAGATAAGAAATAGGAGGGGCCAAGGATAGATCCTTGGGGGACACCAGAGGTAATGATGTGGGAGCGGGAAGAGAAGCCATTCCAGGTGATTCTCTGGCTACGACTGGATAGATAAGAATGGAACCAGGTGAGTGCAGTCCCATCCAGCTGGACGACGGTGGAGAGGCGCTGGAGAAGGATGGAGTGGTCAACCGTGTCAAAGGCTGCAGACAAGTCAAGACGGACAAGGAGCGATAGTTTACCTTTGTCACAGTCACAAAGGATGTCATTTGTGACTTTGATGAGAGCCGTTTCGGTACTGTGGCGGGAACGGAAACCTGATTGGAGGGATTCAAACATGGAGTTGTGGGAAAGATGGGCACGGATTTGGGAGGCGACAACACGTTCAAGGACTTTGGCGAGGAAAGGGAGGTTGGAGATGGGGCGGTAGTTTGCAAGGATGGAGGGAGCCAAGGGTTGGGTTTTGAGGAGGGGATGACGACGACGGATTTGAAAGGGATAGGGGGACAATACCTGAGGAGAGAGAACCGTTCACAATGTCAGCTAACATGGGGGCCAGGAAGAGAGGTTGGGTGGTTTAGTGAGCTCGGAGAGGGCATGAGGGGAATCGGAGAGAAACTAGAGAAAGATGTGAGTTCAGGGCTAGGGTGGGGGGGAACCTTAGAGGAAGTTTGGCCCGGTGGGCTAGGGGAAGGGAGGGCAGATGCAGCTGAATGGATGGTGACAATCTTAGTGACAAAGAAATCTATGAGCTCCTCGCATTTGTTGTTGGAAGTGAAGGTGGAGGAGGCAGGGGAGACAGGTTTAAGAAGATGGATTATAGTGTAGAAAAGCCGAGTGTTATCTTTGCATTCCAGAATGATCCTGGAATAGTGAGCAGTTTTGGCAGAGGAGAGCAGGACCCGCTAATGCTTTATGTGGTCCAGCCAGATCTGGCGATGAATGGCTAATCCAGTTGTCCGCCATATCCGTTCAATTCTGCATCCCTTGGACTTAAGGGAGCAGAAATGAGGGCCGTACTAGGGGAACGACCAAGGTGAGAGAGAGTAATGGTTTTAATGGGGACCAGGGCATCAAAGGTGGAGGTGAGCGTGTGGTTGAGCAGCTCGGTAGCTGCAGAAATGTCATGGCGAATGGAGAGCCAAAGGCCGGACAGTTGGGGATTTTGAAAGTGCAGTTGTAAGAAATTTGGGAGAGAGTTTCTTTCCGGGGTGGACACAGAAGGAAGTAGAGTTGGGAGGGAGAAGGGGGTGTGGGTGGAGAGCGATACAAGGAAGTGATCAGAGATGGCCTTATAACAACAGAAAATGCTGGAAAAACTCAGCAGGCCAGGCAACATCCGTGGAGAGAGAAATAGAGTCAACGTTTCAGGTCGAAACCCTTCGTCAGGACTGAAAAACACAGGAAATGAAACAGATTAAAAGGCCAGTTTGGGGGCTGGGAAATGGGGATGAACGAACAAAAGAGAAGTGAAGAGACATTAAGAGGTATTCAAAACCAGACGAGATGGTGATAGGACTAGTGGAGACAAAAGACGGCTCTAGATTAGGTGTGAAATGCGCTGGCAGAATGGGAGACAGCTGCCATGTGGGAGAGAGAAAAAGGGGGATGGTCACAAAACAAAGGTGTGGATAAAAAATATATATAAAAATATAATAGGGGCCGAGGTTATGATCTGAAATTGTTGAACTCGATATTGAGTCCTTATCTGTGATTGGCACGTGGGGAGTAGCGAGGCCGCGAGAGATGGCAAGGCCGAGGGGGGTGGCCGTGAATATGGGTGGGGGAGTTTACATGGAGGGAGAGATTAAGGGAGGATCGGAGGGCAGTGAATGCAGAGGAGAGAGAGCGAGATGAATTGAGCATCCAGGAGCAGTCCAGATACCACTCAGCAGGATTTACAGTGGGGCCATTCACTTAATGATTATCAGTGCTGTTCTTGGTGGGGTTCTTCCTGCAAAGAGGGGGAACCAGGAATGATCGTCTCCATGTGGGGGGGAACAAATTACACATCCAAGTATCTCCTGCTACATGGGCCATTTATAGTTACTTTTATACTGGCACTTGTGTAGATCATATTCCAGCACTTACACGATTAAATTCCTCTTTTTTATTCCAGTGGCTGAATTGTGGACCCACGAAAATGTGGTCTACATTCCCAGTGTCGGGGCCAGTGGGGCGAAGAGCAGTCAGTAGGAGCTGGTTTACAGATGTCTGTTTTGCCAGAGCCCGAACTAAAGAAGTTTAAAAATAACTTGGCAAATTTTTCCCCGAGTTTTTTCCCCTGTGAAGGCCGAGCTAGAAACACTATTTAATATTCCCTTACAGTGATGCTCCCCTATAATGGTCATTTCACTGGATTACTCGACATAGTGACGTCGGTGGAGGGGGGGGGGTTGTTACTGTTTGTCAACAAGATCAGGAGATTTTCTTGAAAGATTACAGGATTAGAAGAGACCGTCACGGTCCATCTGGTTGGTTCCGAATTTGAAAAGATGCTGCATTCTACTCTATCTCAGGTAGCCCTCTGCGTAAACAATCTTAGAGAAAGTCTCAATTGTTGGTTCGCCTGCTCTCTTCTGAGCTTCAGTCTGTGCCCTCTTGCTGTAGTCGCTAGTGTGGAATGGGGAAGAGGAACCACAGTGATTGGCTGTAAGGTGGCACTGCACGCAATCTGCCATTCAACTCTGACCCTCACATACTTCAATCAGCGCATCAACGGTTGCACTTTAATTCAGGGGAGTGGGTGGTGAGTGGAAGCATCAGTGGGACTCCCCATTTAACTCATCCTAATCCATACGGTCTGGAGTGAGGATTTCAACCTCTACCAAATTGTTAGAAAACTTTTATTCAGTTAACGTTTCGAATTTAATTTGAAGACCATTTTTAACACTGAAATATAATTAAAATTGTTACTGTTCTATATGTGAGCTTTTTTGGAAATTGTAAACCATAAGATTTTAAATGACTGGTGCTTCTGTCAATCTTTAGGGTTAAGGACATTTGTTGAATGCGTTTGTGAAAACTGAGGCTGCAGCAGGGTTCTTGTTTACTGACACATAGAAACATAGAAGATAGGAGCAGGAGCAGGCCATTCGGCCCCTCGAGCCTGCTCCGCCATTCAATCAGATCATGGCTGATCATCCAAACTCAGAACCCTGTCCCTGCTTTCTCCCCATATCCCTTGATCCCTTTAGCCTTAAGAAATATATCCAACTCCTTCTTGAATATATTTAATGAATTGGCCTCTACTGCCTTCTGTGGTAGAGAATTCCACAGGTTCACCACTCTCTGGGTGAAGAAATTCCTCCTCATCTCTGTCCTAAATTGCTTACCCCTTATCCTTAGACTGTGACCCCTGGTTCTGGACCCCCCCGCCATCGGGAACATCCTTCCTACATCTAGTCTGTCTAGTCCTGTTAGAATTTTATAAGTTTCAATGAGATCCCCTCTCATTCTTCTAAACTCCAGCGAGTACAAGCCCAATTGACCCAATCTCTCCTCATACGTCATTCCTGCCATCCCAGGTATCAGTCTGGTGACACTCTGGGCAGGATTTTAACTTGGAGCCAGGTAGGGAGCGGAGGGGTTCGATTAACTTGGAGGCAGGTAGGGAGCGGAGGGGTTCGATTAACTTGGAGGCAGGTAGGGAGCGGAGGGGCTTGATTGCAGTCGGGAAACCCGGGAGAACGAATTTAACAGCAGGGCCTGATTAACATGTTTTTTCTGAGAGGCTGGCTGGCTGTCATGCGGGTAGGCCTGCGTCACCAGGCTGCCGCCGGGGAGCAGAGAGAAGGGAGGGATCGTAAGCCGGGATCGGGGTGGGTCGGAAGGCCGGGATCGTGGATGGGGGGGAGGGAATTGGAAGGCTGGGATGGGAGGGGGTCGGAGGTCGGGGGTGTGGGGGTCGGAAGGCCGTGATTGGGTGGATGGCGGGGGGGGGGGGTGATGTATCAGAAGGCCAGGATGGGTGGGCCGGAGGGGGGGTTGGGGGCCGGCAATCGGAGGCTGGAGTGGGGCCGGGGATCAGAGGCTGAAGGTGGGTTCGGGGCGGGGTCGAGGTCTGGGGATCAGAGGCTGGGAGGGGGGGGCGGCCAGGGGCAGGGATGGGAGGCCTGAGGTGGGTTCGGGGAGGGACTGGGGGCTGGGGATCGGAAACCGGAGGGGGGACCAAAGATCGAAGGTCTCGTGGGGGGGCGGGGGGAGGCCGGAGGCCTCATGGGGGAGGTTGGGGGGAGATCGGAAGGGTTGGGGGGTTCCGATTGCAGTGGGTGGGTGAGGCAGAGACGCTGGATCCAGCAGGTAAGTGGAAAGGCACTTAGCTCCTGGATCCTGCAGCCCTCACCTTTCTTTAGCTGGCGGGTTCTCCGAGGCCCGGGATACCCGGCTAATCAGAGTTAAATTTAAAATGGAGATTCAAAATGAGGCACGCAGCCTCATTCTAATATTTAAAACCAGAGCTGGGTGGGTTGGAGGCAGGTTGGGGGTCGGGATTCAAATTTCTACCACTTTAATCCGCCCATTTTTGTGGGTTAAAATTGCCCCCCTATACCTACTAAACATGACTGAATGAGAAAGGCTAGGGGGAAAAGTTTAGTTGTTTGTGCCTCCCGTTAGTGCTTTTAGAGGGCGCCAATTGGGGCGCAAAGCAACTAGCGCCCGGGCGCAACGATGTTTGCGCCGCTCACGAAATTAACTAGACATTTTGCGGCGGTGCTAAACACTACCGCCGCGATCTCCTGCGCCGGCAGATCGTGACGTCAGTCGAGTGCGCAACGCCCCGGTAGCACCCCGGACTGGATATTGAGTGGCGCCTCCTGCCTTACCGCCTCCCGCTAGCAACGACAGGTTGAGGGGAGCGTTTTGCTGTCAGAAAGGGACTGGGGGAGCGCTATTTAAAGGCGACCGCTTCCTGCCTTTTTTTGTCGGTGACATTTTTGCACCACGCATTCTGAGAGAGAGAGAGAGAGAGACTTCTGGAGAGATTCAACGCTGTGTGAAGGAGTTTTGAGTACTGAGCAGCACTTTGCAGGTTCATTTTGATTTGCCCTTCCTTGCTTTGCCAGCGCTCTGAGGTAGCACCCTCGCTCCTCGGCCTTTGCGCCTTAAGACAGGTGTGAAGTGCCCGATTTAGCGCTCCAATCACCTCCAGGGGCGATAAAAGCCAAGTTTGCTGTCGGAGGTGATAATTAGCACCAGGCGCTAAACTTTGCGCACGGCCGATAACGGCGCCCCAAACGGGGCGATACCAAACTTTTCCCCCTAGAAGTTTCATATTGGATCTGGATTTGGTTCCCATAATAAAAACAATTTTGGATTCTAGACTCTGAAGGCAAGTTGCATTCATCAAATGCAAACCCAAAAAGGGGAGGCAGGACAACACAACGGTACATTATACAATAGCAAAATACTACAGCTGCTGGAAATCTGAAACAACAACAGAAAATGCTGGAAATACTCAGCTGGTCAGACAGCATCAAGTAGAGAGAAACAGAGTTAACGTTTCAGGTCGATGACCTTTCGTCAGAACTGGAAAAGCTGGAGATGTAACAGGTTTTTAAGCAAGTGTCGGGGCCGGGAGAGGGAGGAGGGGAGGAAAGAACAAAGAGGAAGGTCTGTGATAGGGTGGAAGGCAGGGGAGATTAAGAGACAAAAGCGATGATGGTGCAAGGCAAAAGGAGATGGTGATGGGACAAGTTAAGAAACAAAAGTTGACTCTAGATGAGGTTTAAATGGCGATGGCAGAATGATCGACAGCTGCCATGTGAGAGAGAAAAGAAAAAATAGGGGCCGAGGTTATGGTCTGAAATTGTTGGACTCGATGTTGAGTCCAGAAGGCTGTAAAGTGCCTAATCGAAAGATGAGGTGCTGTTCCTCGAGCTTATGTTGAGCTTCATTGGAACAGTGTAAGAGGCCGAGGACAGAGAGGTCAGAGTGGGAGTGGAGCGGAGAATTAAAGTGACAGGCGACCGGAAGCTCGGGGTCACCCTTATGGACTGAACGGAGGTGTTCCGCAAAGCGGTCACCCAATCTGCGTTTGGTCTCCCCAATGTAGAGGAGACCACATCGTGAGCAGCGAATACAGTATACTAGATTGCAAGAAGTACAAGTAAATCGCTGTTTCACCTGGAAGAAGTGTTTGGGGCCCTGGACAGTGGGAAGGGAGTGTAGTGTATGTACCTTTAAGAGAGAACTACTTTTACAGCTCCTGTGTACTGTAGTACCGGCAGTGACCACACCTGTATATAAGCCTTGAGCAGGCATCTGTACTGTTAGTCTTTAGACTACCCTCCTTCAGTAAACACCTGTTGATTGTTAATCTGCAGCCTCCGTCTAGTTATTGAAGAACACCATACTTTAAGATTCACGGATTCAACAGTGGCGACGAGGTCGATTCGAATCTACCTGCAACTCTGCATTTCCTTCCAAGGATTCACTCCGGGAGGACGGTGGAAGAAAGTCGAGGCCAGAAGCACGGGCGTCGACCATGAGCAACCGCCCAGTCATCCGGCAGAGAGTGAACATCGCAGGGGAGGCTGTTGAGAGCTGGGCTTGGTTCTCCAGCCAAGACGATCCAGCAACAGACTGGCAACAGGTACAGCGCAGACCCTTCCCGGACAGCGGCGGCTGGAGCCGACCGACGGCACAGAAAAGGCCGAGCATCGTCGACGGGGTAAGAGAGAGGGTAAAGCGTACAGGGTGCAGCCGGGGGTTGAAGACTGAGCGGCGTCGACGGAAAACAAAAAGAGAGAGAGGGTAAAGCACAGCCGGGGTTCAGGACCGAGTGGCGGCAATGAGGGAGGCGCACAGGAGAACGCGCAGAGTGCAGCCAGGGCTCAAGGGCTGAGCAGCGTCCGCGGGGAAAGAAAGGAAGCGCGGGAGATGCCATTTGAGCCGCAGAGAAGAAGGGAGAGCGCGGGAGACGCCATTTTTGAAGCCGCAGCGGAGAAGGGCGAGCGCGGGAAGAAAGGAAAGCGCAGGAGACGCCATTTTGAGCCAGCGGAGAAGAAGGGAGAGCGCGGGAGACGCCATTTTAGACAGTTTAACCACACCCAGGGATGCCGAAGAGTGGCAGTGTCACTGCGTTCGACAATGAAGTCGAAGATTGGGCGACATATGTGGAACGCATTGAGGTGTACTGCAAGGCGAATGAAGTGCCAGATGCCAGGAAAGCACTGGTTTTGTTGAATTCCATGGGTGCAAAAACGTATGGCTTACTGCGAAACCTAATAACCCCAGAGGAGCCCGTGGATAAGGATTTCGAAAGCATAGTGGAAATCCTACAGGACCACTTAAACCCCACACCGCTGCTGGTAGCAGAAAGATTTAAGTTCCACAAAAGGAACCAGCATAAAGACGAAAGTAATGCTGAGTATTTAACGGAACTGTGCAAGCTATCGAAACACTGCCAGTTTGGAACGGGACTAGCAGGTACGTTAAGGGACAAGTTTGTGTGTGGGCTTCAAAGTGAAGGAACCCAGAAACGGCTTCGATCAGAAAAGGATCTTACGCTGGACAAGGCTTTCAGCATGGCAGTATCACACGAAGCAGCCGCACGGGGCACTGCAGAGATACAACGGAGACCCCAAGAATATGGCACCAATGAAATGTCATATGGAGCAGGGAAGTGTTATCGCTGTGGCAGAACAACACACGATCAGAAGGATTGTTGGTTCAAGGACCAAGTGTGCAGACAGTGTGGAAAAGCAGGACACATAGCAAGAGTCTGCAGGTCAGGGAAGAAAACCAGCAGCAAGAAATCTCCACAGGAGAAGTACAAAAAGATACATAAGGTGATGGACAGTAGTTCAGATGAACAGAAAAGTGATACAGACTCCGGAAGCAAGGAGCTGGGTTGTCTGAAACTACATAAGGTAATCAAAATGGAGGATCACCAGACTATCTGGGTCACGCTCAAGATAGACAGAGTCCAAGTGAAAATGGAATTGGACACAGGATCAGCCCTAACAGTCATAAACCGAAGGGACTACAAGCGGCTATTCTCACATATACCCTTGAAAGCTACAGAGATTGTCTTGAAGACGTACAAGGGGGCAAAAAGTCTACCCCAAAGGAAAAATAAGGGTGAACATGATATACAAAGGCCAGGAAATACCAAAAATGGACCTATATGTATTGCCAGATGGAGGACCACCACTACTAGGATGTGAATGGATCCGGAAGATACAATTAGATTGGCATTCCATACAGGCACTGAAGGTTGAGGCCAAAAAGGATGACGACGTCACACCTGGACGACTGTCAAAAATGCTAACTGACGCACAAGAAGTGTTCCAGGAGGGACTCGGAACACTAAAAGGCATAACAGTGACGATTAAAATAGAGGAAAATGCAAGCCCAAAGATTTTTAAGGCCAGACCGGTGCCTTATGCGATCCGACCAGCCGTCGAAGCAGAGCTGGAAGGTTTGGAACGTTCAGGAGTACTGTCAAAAGTGGACTGGAGCGAGTGGGCTACACCCATCGTTCCTGTAATGAAGAGGTCGTTGAGTAATACGCCTGGGGAACCAAAGAAGGTCCGCATCTGTGGGGATTTTAAGGTGACAGTGAACCCAGTCCTTCACACGGTACAATATCCGCTTCCACGGATTGAAGATATTTTCGCCTCACTATCTGGAGGAAAACACTTCACTAAGATTGATCTGGCCCAGGCGTACCTGCAAATGGAGGTAGACGAAGCCTCGAAACTATACCTCACGATCAACACTCACAAAGGTCTCTACCAATACAACCAGCTGGTGTTCGGGGTAGCATCGGCTCCAGCTATTTGGCAAAGGGCAATGGATCAAGTCCTGCAAGGGATTCCAGGGACCCAGTGTTATTTGGACGACATCCTGGTCACGGGCGAAAATGACAGTGATCACCTCGCCAACCTGGAGAAGGTGCTCACTAGATTGAAGGAATATGGGCTACGAGCTAATCGCCACAAGTGCGAGTTTTTCCAGAAGCAGATCTCGTATTGTGGCCACGTTATTGATGAAGAGGGGTTACATAAGTCCCCTGAAAAGATTGAGGCAGTAGTCAAGGCTCCAGCACCGGAAAATGTGTCACAACTGAGGTCGTTCCTCGGGCTGGTGAACTACTACCATAAGTTCTTACCCAATTTGTCTACAGTATTACACCCACTGAACACCCTACTGCAAACGGGAGTACCATGGAAGTGGAATGACAAATGTAAACGAGCTTTCCAGAAGTGCAAAGAATTGATCACATCAAAAGAGGTGTTGGCCCATTTCAACCCAGCACTACCAATTCGGTTGGCGTGTGATGCATCACCCTATGGTATTGGAGCGGTGCTGTCGCATAAATTCCCAGACGGGTTGGAGAGGCCAGTGGCCTTTGCGTCTCGGTCACTAACCTCAGCCGAGCGCAACTACACCCAGATTGACAGGGAGGCCCTCAGCCTAGTATGGGGAGTAAAAAAATTCAACCACTATCTGCATGGGCAGAAGTTCACCTTGCTGACTGACCACCAACCACTTGTCTCCATCTTTAATCCAAAGAAGGGCGTTCCGGTGATGACTGCACAACGGCTACAAAGATGGCCCCTTTTTCTAGGGGCGAACCAATATGAAATAGAGTATAAGGGCACGAAACAGCATGGAAACGCTGATGGGCTATCACGCCTGCCACTGCCTACTGTGGAGGAAGCACCAGCAGTGGACCCTGTCGAAATATTTTATTCGTCGATAATTGAACGCTTGCCAGTAACTAACGCGGATATAGAGAAGGAGACCTGAAATGATCCGACACTGTCTCGGGTATATGATTTGACGGTGAAGGGATGGCCAACACATGGCGACTCACTGTTGCCGGCATTCTCATCCAGAAGAGAACAGCTGTCAGTATGCCAGGGGACAGTGATGTGTGGATCCCGAGTGGTAATTCCACCCAAGTTAAGGGAGAGAGTGCTCAATGAGCTTCACGAAGGCCATCTGGGAGGGGTGAAAATGAAAAGCCTTGCTAGGGCTTATGTGTGGTGGCCGGGGATCGATCAACAAATCGAGGACCTAACAAAGAGCTGCTCAGGATGCCAGAAGGTCCAAAATGCACCACCACATGCCCCTCTACACCCATGGGAGTGGCCCTCCTCTCCATGGCAACGGGTGCATATTGATTTTGCTGGTCCATTCATGGACTCAATGTTCTTAATAGCAGTGGATGCGCACTCGAAATGGCCTGAGGTGATCAAAATGTCCTCCACCACTACGGAGAAAACGATTGCAGTCCTATGGACCATATTTGCCAGGAACGGCTTGCCAGAGCAGATTTGATCTGATAACGGACCACAGTTTGTGTCCGAAGAGTTTCGGAAATTTATGAGAAGGAATGGGGTAAGGCATTACACATCCGCCCCGTATCATCCAGCCACAAATGGATTGGCTGAGAGGTTCGTACAAACCTTTAAAAAGGCAGTAAGGGCCATGTGCGATGATGACATTCCACTACAGCATAAGGTGGACAATTTCCTGTTAGCCTACAGAAATGTGACACATGCAGTTACCAACCAGACCCCGGCCATGATGTTCTTTAACCGAAGGGTGAGATCTCGTCTGGATTTGCTCAGACCAAATGTGCAAAGAAATGTTGAGGATAAGCAATTCCAGCACATCAATGAGAAGCCGACAAGGAGCTTCAATGTAGGACGACCAGTCTTGGCCCGCGGCTACCGAACAGAGAAATGGCAACCCGGAGCAATATGCACACGGCAGGGGCCACTAATGTACACAGTGGATGTCGGGGAGAACATTGTGAGACGCCATGTCGGCCAGATCCTAGCGTCACAGGAACGAGTCAACCCCATGTCTCGCGTATCTGGGGATGAACCCGACATACCGGTAGCATCTACCCCAGAAACAGTAGCAGCGGGAACTGATGAACTAACCAACGACAGGGGGCCAGAATCGCCTCCGCACCAAGAACAAGACACTCAGGAAAGGCGCTATCCAGAAAGGATCAGGAAGCCGCCCCAAAGACTGAATCTATAAATGGACTATTTCAGTTAAATGTGCATGTTAAAGTGTTAACTGTTATTTGAATGTTATGGTACTGTTAATCTAAAAGGGGAGGAATTGTAGTGTATGTACCTTTAAGAGAGAACTACTTTTACAGCTCCTGTATACTGTAGTACCGGCAGTGACCACACCTGTATATAAGCCTTGAGCAGGCATCTGTACTGTTAGTCTTTAGACTACCCTCCTTCAGTAAACACCTGTTGATTGTTAATCTGCAGCCTCCGTCTAGTTATTGAAGAACACCATACTTTAAGATTCACGGATTCAACAGGGAGGAGGTAAAAGGGCAGGTGTTGCATCTCCTGTGATTGCACAGGAAGGTACCGGGCGAAGGGGAAGGGGTGTTGGGGTGTTAGAGGAGTGGATCAGGCTGTCGGGGAGGGGCCAGTCCCTTCAGAATGCTGAAAGGGGAGGTGAGGGGAAGATGTGTTTGGTGGTGGGATCACGCTGGTAGTGGCAGAAATGGCGGAGAATGATCCATTGAATGTGAAGGCTGGTGGGGTGAAAGGTGAGGACAAGGGGAACCCTATCATGGTTGTGGGAGGGAGGGGAAAGGGGTGAGAGCAGAAGTGCGGGAAATAGAACGGACATGGTCGAGGGCCATGTCAACCACGGTAGAGGGGAATCCTCGGTTGAGGAAAAAGGAAAACATATCGGAAGGTGGCATCGTCAGAACAGATGCGGCGGAGATGGAGAAACTGGGACAATTGAATAAAATCCTTACAGGAAGCGGGGTGGGAGGAAGTGTAGTCCAGGTAGCTGTGGGAGTCAGTGGGCTTATAGTGGATGTTTGTCGATAGCCTATCTCCAGAGATGGAGACAGAGAAGTCGAGGAAGGGAAGGGAAGAATCGGAGATGGACCATGTGAAGGAGAGGGAAGGGTGGAAATTGGAAGCAAAGTGAATTAAATTTTCTAGTTCAGGGCGAGAGCAGGAAACAGCACCAATACAGTCATCAATGTACCGGATGGAGACTGGTTGGGCCTCTGTTCAAGGAAGAAGTGGAACGCCCTCAGGCCATCCTGATGGGGGATGGAGGTGTAGAGGGATTGGACATCCATAGGGAAAAGGAGATGGTTGGGGCCAGGAAAGGGGAGAAAAAATAGAGTCGAGATAGGAAGAAATCAGTTCTGTGGGGCAAGAACCGGCTGAAACGATGGGTCTACCAGGGCAGTCCTGTTTGTGGATCTTGGGAAGGCGGTAGAAGCGGGCTGTGTGGGATTCGGGGACTATGAGTCTGACAGTCATGGAGGGAAACTCTCCAGAGGAGATGAGGTCAGTGACAGTCTTGGAAACAATGGCTTGATGTTTGGTAGTAGGGTCATGGTCCAGGGGGAGTTAGGTGGAGGATTCGGAGAGTTGGCGTTCAGCCTCCGCACGGTAGAGGTCGGTTCGCCAAACAACAACAGCACCACCCTTGTCAGCAGGTTTAATGGCAATGTTGGGGTTGGACCGGAGAGAACGGAGTGCTGTATGTTCAGAGGGAGGTAGGTTGGAGTCAGTGAGGGGAGCAGAGAAATTGAGATGGAGCCCAGGATTCTATTCACCTTCTGGGTCTGATTTTGGAAATTTGGATGAATTATCTTATTAACGTTAAAAACTTTATTGTGCATTTCTGGATCACCTTAGAATCGAGCCAACTAACACTCCCAGATTTGGCAGGAAACTCGTGCATGAGATCATGGCCTCAGACATGTCTGGACTGCTGAAGATCCCTGTTGTTTTTGTATAAACCCTCTACTTTTATTAGTTAATCATTTTAACTTATCCATGAATGCTGGAATAGCCCCACCTCCATCATCTTCTATTGCTTTCTGTCATTCTCCAACAAGAAAATATACTTGCAAATGGCAAAGCCAGGTGGAAAGCATTAGAGCGAAGGAGATATGAAGCCCAAATGATTGATGCTGGGCTAGTCCCTGCTACCCACGTGATGGACTCTGTTTGACACTTTTAACCATGTTTCTGTTTCAGGTGCGAGTCAATGCCCGAGGAACGCAGCTCACAACTAAAAATCTCATGCCTCGAATTCGCCCAATTTTTGACAGCAAGGCCTGCAATGTATTCTTCTCCTTCTTAGGCAGTCCCTCGGAACCGAGCATGACCTGCTTTCACATTAAGAATGAGTTCTCAGGTGACTGATGAGTCCAATGCGGGACCTGCAGTCTCTGTCACAGGTGGGGCAGACGGTGGTTGAAGGGGCGGGTGGGTGGGGTGCTTGGGTTGACGTGCGCTGCTTGCACTGCCTGCGCTTGGCTTCCGCTTGCTCCCGGCGAAGAGACTCGAGGTGTTCGGCGTCTTCCCGGATGCTTCTCCTCCACTATGAGCATAGAAACATAGAAACATAGAAGATAGGAGCAGGAGTAGGCCACTCGGCCCCTCGAGCCTGCTCCGCCATTCAATGAGGTCATGGCTGATCATCCAAATTCAGTACCCTGTCCCTGCCTTCTCCCCATATCCCTTGATCCCTTTAGCCTTAAGAAATATATCTAACTCCTTCTTGAATATATTTAATGAATTGTCCTCAACTGCCTTCTGTGGTAGAGAATTCCACAGGTTCACCACTCTCTGGGTGAAGAAATTCCTCCTCATCTCAGTCCTAAATGGCTTACCCCTTATCCTTAGACTGTGACCCCTGGTTCTGGACTCCCCGACCATCGGGAACATCCTTCCTGCATCTAGTCTTGGGCCAGGGATTCCCAGGTGTCGGTGGGGATGTTGCACTTTTTCAAGGAGGCTTTGAGGGTGTCCTTGAAGCATTTCGTCTGCCCACAATATTATTTACCTGCACAATGTATTCTGCGGCACACAATCCAGAATTAAATCCAGCTATACTTTGTAGCTGTATTGCAGCAAGATACTGTGCAAATCAGGCAGAAGCCGGGGCCCTTTCCCAGATCAGCCTGGGCCTGAGCTGAATTAATAATGATCCTACTTCAAGCACTGGACTTCAACCGGTTTTTGAAACCGTTTCATTTCTGACAGGGTGGTATAACCCAAAACGTACAACAGAGCCTGTCTAAGATGAACCTCCATTCACATTAAAATAATATTGTGGCACCATCTCATTTTTCCCTTTATTAGTTCATGAGTTTGTTAAATATAATATTGTAGGAATGTCTAGTTCCTATCAAAAGACTGAGGTCCACTCAGGCGATCAAATAAACGAGTTTTAATGAAAACTAACAGAGTTTAATGGATAATTACAGGAGAACATCGAATATAGGTCTAGTCAGTTCAGAGGCTCCATGAGGAGTGCTTGGGCGGTCCCGTGGCTGACGTCATGACGTCATCACGTTTTTCCCGCCAGTGGGGGATCACGTGATGAACCGCGTTTGCCCGCGCTATTAAAGTGATCGCGCTCTGTACATGTAAACAGTGAAAACAAAGATACAGACTCAGGCTGTGGCTAACATCTTATTAAAGGGAATTATATACAACTGATCGGAGTCCCTTAGTGGCTCCGCCACATGATGCTGTTCTGTCCCATGATGAAAATGTTTGCAGGAGCAACTCTTGATGTTTTCCTGGTATTTGACGCTTTGTAAAGTAACACAATTGTGCAACTAAATGCAAACGTGACATTAAATCTGTCAAAGACATTATTTAAACACTTAGAGAATTGTAGAATCGTACAGCACAGAAGGAAGCCATTCGGCCCATCGTGCCTGTGCCGGCTCTTTGAAAGAGCGATCCAATTAGTCCCACTTCCCCCCCTGCTCTTTCCGCCACAGCCCTGCAAATTGTTCCTTTCAATCTAGAAGTCGAAATTGAAATGACGAAGTCAATGTGCTGACCCGGGTCTGCCATTTGTAGCTCCCAAAGGGTTAACTATAGTAAGTGGCCCTTTGGAGATCATACACGAATGCGCACAGCTTTGTTTTTCCTCGCAGGGAAAATAGTCTGTATCTTTCAAGCTGCTTCCAATGACCAAAACCAACCGTTGTATCTGTAGCCTGCAAACGGAGTTCGCAGACGACAGCAAAAGAAAATGAGAACTACTGCTTGACATGAATCAGTCATTCATGAAAGAAAGACTTATAAAATAATACTGAGCAGCCTACTGGTGGCGCTGTCCAGGGAGAGTATAAATACTCGGGCACGGGCCCAGCTTGCGCAGGACATTCTTAACAGGAACTAGTGAAGGACACAACTAGACCTCCATGTTGTAAAACAGTTGATTAAAGCTTTGTTTAACGCTTAGACCAAGTGCCTAGTAGTTTTCTTACGTCACTGCTTGTTGAACTTATTGAACTGATCTTGTTGAAGCATATAAGATTCTGAGGGGGCTCGGCAAGGTAGGTGCAGAGAGGATGTTTCCCCTCATGGAGGAATCTAGAACTAGGGGCATAGTTTCAGAATAAGGGGTCGCCCATTTAAAACAGAGATGAGGAGGAATTTCTTCTCTCAGAGGGTCGTAAATCTGTGGAATTCTCTGCCGCAGAGAGCCGTGGAGGCTGGGCCATTGAATAAATATTTAAGGTGGAGATAGACAGATTTTGGAACAATAAGGGAGTGATGGGTTATGGGGAGCGGGTGGGGAAATGGGGCTGAGCGCAAGATCGGATCAGCCACGATCTCATTGAAATGGCGGAGCAGGCTCGAGGGGCCGAATGGCCGACTCCTGCTCCTGTTTCTTATGCTGTTAGTCTTCAGCACATAACCCACAACCACTCAGAAACTGGACAGACTGCAACAGGTTAAAAAAAAAAATAGACTGGTCAGCGTGCTTGCCTGGCACTGACTACAGTGCCTGTGGCAGCTGTCAGGAAATAAATAGAAGAGACAGCCGCAGATAAAGTGTTGGATGTTTTAAAAAGGAGCAGAAGATAGACTCTGTGGCAGGAAGTTGAGGTGTCAGGCCACTGAGCGATATGCTGCTTGCACACATTGGCATTAAAGAATGGAACCACCAGATAATGAGCAAGAGGACACAGCTGTCACTGGGATGATGAAGTAACTCCAAGGAAGTCAAACTTTGTCTGTGGTAAGTTACCCCACACTTTGTTTTCTTTGTATTATGTTTTTTTTTTCCTCCTCAGTTTTTTTAGTTGGAGTTTCTCTATTCTGTTGATTTCACAATCTAGGAGCATTTTATCCTTCTACCTACATCATACGTCGCTCACAGTCTTCTCTCTTTCAGTGCGGATTTCATGAACACAACCACAAACTGCAGATGACTTAAAGTCACAGAAACCCCGTTCCAGCGGCAGGTAGAACATCACAAAGGCAGATATCGGAACATAAGAGCCTTGATACTTTACCGAACAAAGATCTATCAGTTTCGGGCGTGAACATTTCAATTGGCCCCCCAGCAACCATCGCCTTTTGGGGGGACGAGTTCCAGATTTCCACTACCCTTTGTGTGAAGAAGTGCTTCCTGATTTCACTCCTAAATAGCTTAGCTCTAATTTTAAGATTATGTCCTCTCTTGTTCTGGATTCCCCCACCAGAGGAAATAGTTTCTCTGTATCTACCCTATCGAATCCCTACCTTGAATAGATCATCCCTCAACCAGGAGGGAGCTGTTCCGTTGGGACGGGCTTCACTTGGCCAGTGCTGGGACTAGAGTCCTGGCGGATCATATAACTAGGGCTGTAGAGAGGGCTTTAAACTAACTAGTGGGGGGGAGGTTCCTAGAGAGCAAATAATAAAAATGACAACAGAGAAGGTCATAGACTTAGGTAGCAGTGGGGAAATTAAAAACCAGAGCGTGTCAGGAAGGGGCAGAAGGTATGGAGTAAAAGGTAAAGTAATAAAAAGGGCAAAAGCAGGAACTAAGTGTCACAAAACATCTTTGAAAGTTCTCTATCTGAATGCACATAGCATTCGTAACAAAATAGACGAGTTAATGGCACAAATAAATAGATATGGGTATGATCTTGTGGCCATTACAGAAACATGGCTGCAGGGTGACAATGCCTGGGAATTAAACATACCAGGTTATTTAACGATCAGGAAGGACAGGCAGGAAGGAAGGGGAGGTGGGGTGGCTATGTTAATAAAGGAAGGAATCACTGTAATACAGAGAAATGATATTGGGTCAAAAGATCAGGATAATGAAACAGTTTGGGTGGAGGTAAGGAATAATAAGGGGAAAAAAACACTAGTGGGCGTAGTCTATAGGCCTCCAAACAGTGGCAACTCTGTTGGACGGAGTATCAATCAGGAAATAGTGGAGGCTTGTAATAAGGGAACATCTATAATTATGGGGGATTTTAACTATCATATTAATTGGACAAATCAAATTGGGCAGGGCTGCCTTGAGGATGAGTTCATTGAGTGTATTAGGGATGGGTTTCTTGAGCAGTATGTAACTGAACCGACCAGGGGGCAAGCAACCTTAGATCTGGTCCTGTGTAACGAGACAGGATTAATTAAAAATGTCCTAGTAAAGGATCCCCTTGGAATGAGTGACCATAACATGGTTGAATTCCATATTCAATTACAGGGTGAGAAGGTTGGATCTCAAACAAGCGTGCTAAGCTTGAATAAAGGAGACTATGAAGGTATGAGAGCGGAATTGAGTAGAGTGGATTGGGAAAATAGATTAAAGGGTAAGACGATACATGATCAGTGGTGTACATTTAAGGAGTTATTTTACAACTTCCAAAAAATATATATTCCACTGAGAAGAAAAGGGTGTAAAAGAAAAGACAGCCATCCGTGGCTAAGTAAAGAAATTAAGGATAGTATTCGACTAAAAACAAGGACATATAAGGTAGCCAAATCTAGTGGGAGGATAGAGGACAGGGAAAACTTTAAAAGACAGCAAAAAATAACAAAAAGATTGATTAAGAAAGGGAAGATAGATTATGAAAGTAAATTAGCAAAAAATATAAAAACAGATAGTAAGAGTTTTTATAGTTATATAAAAAGAAAAAGGGTGGCTAAAGTAAATGTTGGTCCCTTAGAGGATGAGACCGGGAAATTAATGGTGGGAAATATGGAGATGGCAAAAACACTGAATGAATATTTTATATCAGTCTTTACAGTAGAAGACAGTAAGAATATCCCAACACTGGACAAACAGGGGGCTAAAGGGGGGGATGAGCTTAACACGATTAAAATCACTAAGGAAGTGGTACTCGGTAAAATAATGGGACTCAAGGCGGATAAATCACCTGGACCTGATGGCATAAGAACATAAGAACATAAGAACATAAGAAATAGGAGCAGGAGTAGGCCAATCGGCCCCTCGAGCCTGCTCCGCCATTCAATAAGATCATGGCTGATCTGATCCTAACCACCAATCCACTATCACAGAACCATCTCCTGAATCTAACAGAATTAGACACACGAAATAGGAGCAGGATCAGGCTACACGGCCCCTGGGCCCGCTCCGCTACCCACAGGGCCATGACCGATCCGAACCGAGACTCATGTCCAAATTCCTGCCTGCTCCCCGTAACCCTTAATTCCCTTTACCTGGACCTGATGGCTTACATCCTAGGGTCTTGAGGGAAGTGGCAGTAGGGATTGTGGATGCATTGGTAATAATTTTCCAATACTCCCTGGACTCGGCAAAGGTCCCGGCAGACTGGAAAACTGCTAATGTAACAGCCTTATTTAAAAAGGGCAGTAGACAGAAGGCTGGAAACTATAGACCAGTTAGCCTAACATCTGTGGTAGGTAAAATTTTGGAGTCCATTATTAAGGAGACAGTAACAGGACATTTGGATAATCATAATTTAATAGGACAAAGTCAGCATGGTTTTATGAAGGGGAAGTCATGTTTGACAAATTTGCTGGAGTTCTTTGAGGAAGTAACGTATAGGGTGGATAAAGGGGAACCAGTGGACGTAGTGTATTTAGACTTCCAAAAGGCATTTGACAAGGTGCCACACAAAAGATTATTGCTTAAGATAAAAAATCACGGGATTGGGGGTAATATTCTGGCATGGATAGAGGATTGGCTATCTAACAGAAGGCAGAGAGTTGGGATAAATGGTTCATTCTCAGACTGGCAATCAGTAACTAGTGGTGTTCCGCAGGGGTCAGTGCCGGGTCCCCAACTCTTTACAATCTATATTAACAATTTGGAGGAGGGGACCGAGTGTAACATATCAAAGTTTGCAGATGATACTAAGATGGGAGGGAAAGTAGTGAGTGAGGAGGACATAAAAAACCTGCAAGGGGACATCGACAGGCTAAGTAACTGGGCAGAGATTTGGCAGATGGAATACAATACTGGAAAGTGTGAGGTTATGCACTTTGGCAGGAAAAATCGTAGAGCAAGTTATTATCTTAATGGCAAGAAACTGGAAAGTATTGAAGTACAAAGGGATCTTGGGGTCCTGGTGCACGAAACTCAAAAGGTTAGTATGCAGGTGCAGCAAGTGATTAAGAAGGCCAATGGAATGTTGGCTTTCATTGCTAGGGGGATAGAATATAAAAATAGGGAGGTATTGCTTCAGTTGTACAAGGTATTGGTGAGACTGCACCTGGAATACTGCGTACAGTTTTGGTGTCCATACTTAAGAAAGGACATACTTGCTCTCGAGTCAGTACAAAGAAGGTTCACTCAGTTAATCCCGGGGATGAGGGGATGGACATATGAGGAGAGGTTGAGTAGATTGGGACTCTACTCATTGGAGTTCAGAAGAATGAGAGGCGATCTTATTGAAACATATAAGATTGTGAAGGGGTTGGATCGGGTGGATGCGGGGAAGATGTTCCCGATGATGGGTGAAACTAGAACTAGGGGGCATAGTCTTAGAATAAGGGGCTGCTCTTTCAAAACTGAGATGAGGAGGAACTACTTCACTCAGAGGGTGGTAGGTCCATGGAATATGCTGCCCCAAAAAGCTGTAGAAGCTACATCATTACATAAATTTAAAACAGGAATAGACAGTTTCCTAGAAGTAAAGGGAATTAAGGGTTACGGGGAGCGGGCAGGAATTTGGACATGAGTCTCGGTTCGGATCGGTCATGGCCCTGTGGGTAGCGGAGCGGGCCCAGGGGCCGTGTAGCCTGATCCTGCTCCTATTTCGTGTGTCTAATTCTGTTAGATTCAGGAGATGGTTCTGTGATAGTGGATTGGCGGTTAGGATCAGATCAGCCATGATCTTATTGAATGGCGGAGCAGGCTCGAGGGGCCGATTGGCCTACTCCTGCTCCTATTTCTTATGTTCTTATGTTCTTATGTTCTTAAGCCATCAGGTCCAGGTGATTTATCCGCCTTGAGTCCCATTATTTTACCGAGTACCACTTCCTTAGTGATTTTAATCGTGTTTAGCTCCTCCCCCCCTTTAGCCCCCTGTTTGTCCAGTGTTGGGATATTCTTACTGTCTTCTACTGTAAAGACTGATATAAAATATTCATTCAGTGTTTTTGCCATCTCCATATTTCCCACCATTAATTTCCCGGTCTCATCCTCTAAGGGACCAACATTTACTTTAGCCACCCTTTTTCTTTTTATATAACTATAAAAACTCTTACTATCTGTTTTTTATATTTTTTGCTAATTTGCTTTCATAATCTATCTTCCCTTTCTTAATCAATCTTTTTGTTATTTTTTGCTGTCTTTTAAAGTTTTCCCAGTCCTCTATCCTCCCACTAGATTTGGCTACCTTATATGTCCTTGTTTTTAGTCGAATACTATCCTTAATTTCTTTACTTAGCCACGGATGGCTGTCTTTTCTTTTACACCCTTTTCTTCTCAGTGGAATATATATTTTTTGGAAGTTGTAAAATAACTCCTTAAATGTACACCACTGATCATGTATCGTCTTACCCTTTAATCTATTTTCCCAATCCACTCTACTCAATTCCGCTCTCATACCTTCATAGTCTCCTTTATTCAAGCTTAGCACGCTTGTTTGAGATCCAACCTTCTCACCCTGTAATTGAATATGGAATTCAACCATGTTATGGTCACTCATTCCAAGGGGATCCTTTACTAGGACATTTTTAATTAATCCTGTCTCGTTACACAGGACCAGATCTAAGGTTGCTTGCCCCCTGGTCGGTTCAGTTACATACTGCTCAAGAAACCCATCCCTAATACACTCAATGAACTCATCCTCAAGGCAGCCCTGCCCAATTTGATTTGTCCAATTAATATGATAGTTAAAATCCCCCATAATTATAGATGTTCCCTTATTACAAGCCTCCACTATTTCCTGATTGATACTCCGTCCAACAGAGTTGCCACTGTTTGGAGGCCTATAGACTACGCCCACTAGTGTTTTTTTCCCCTTATTATTCCTTACCTCCACCCAAACTGTTTCATTATCCTGATCTTTTGACCCAATATCATTTCTCTGTATTACAGTGATTCCTTCCTTTATTAACATAGCCACCCCACCTCCCCTTCCTTCCTGCCTGTCCTTCCTGATCGTTAAATAACCTGGTATGTTTAATTCCCAGGCATTGTCACCCTGCAGCCATGTTTCTGTAATGGCCACAAGATCATACCCATATCTATTTATTTGTGCCATTAACTCGTCTATTTTGTTACGAATGCTATGTGCATTCAGATAGAGAACTTTCAAAGATGTTTTGTGACACTTAGTTCCTGCTTTTGCCCTTTTTATTACTTTACCTTTTACTCCATACCTTCTGCCCCTTCCTGACACGCTCTGGTTTTTAATTTCCCCACTGCTACCTAAGTCTATGACCTTCTCTGTTGTCATTTTTATTATTTGCTCTCTAGGAACCTCCCCCCCACTAGTTAGTTTAAAGCCCTCTCTACAGCCCTAGTTATATGATCCGCCAGGACTCTAGTCCCAGCACTGGCCAAGTGAAGCCCGTCCCAACGGAACAGCTCCCTCCTGCCCCAGTACTGGTGCCAGTGTCCCAGGAAGCAAAACCCATTTCTCCCACACCAGTCTTTGAGCCACGCATTTAACTCTCTACTTTTATTTGTCTTACATCCTAGGGTCTTGAGGGAAGTGGCGGTAGGGATTGTGGATGCATTGGTAATAATTTTCCAAATCTCCCTGGACTCGACAAAGGTCCCGGCAGACTGGAAAACTGCTAATGTAACACCCTTATTTCAAAAGGGCAGTAGACAGAAGGCTGGAAACTATAGATCGGTTAGCCTAACATCTGTGGTAGGTAAAATTTTGGAGTCCATTATTAAGGAGACAGTAACAGGACATTTGGATAATCATAATTTAATAGGACAAAGTCAGCATGGTTTTATGAAGGGGAAGTCATGTTTGACAAATTTGCTGGAGTTCTTTGATGAAGTAACATAGAGGGTGGATAAAGGGGAACCAGTGGACGTAGTGTATTTAGACTTCCAAAAGGCATTTGACAAGGTGCCACACAAAAGATTATTGCTCAAGATAAGAAATCACGGGATTGGGGGTAATATTCTGGCATGGATAGAGGATTGGATATCTAACAGAAGGCAGAGAATTGGGATAAATGGTTCATTCTCAGACTGGCAATCAGTAACTAGTGGTGTTCCGCTGGGGTCAGTGCTGGGTCCCCAACCCTTTACAATTTTTATTAACGATTTGGAGGAGGGGACCGAGTGTAAAATATCAAAGTTTGCAGATGATACTAAGATGGGAGGGAAAGTAGTGAGTGAGGATGGCATAAAAAACCTGCAAGGGGACATAGACAGGCTAAGTAAGTGGGCAGAGATTTGGCAGATGGAATACAATACTGGAAAGTGTGAGGTTATGCACTTTGGCAGGAAAAATCGTCGAGCAAGTTATTATCTTAATGGCAAGAAACTGGAAAGTATTGAAGTACAAAGGGATCTGGGGGTCCTGGTGCACGAAACTCAAAAGGTTAGTATGCAGGTGCAGCAAGTGATTAAGAAGGCCAATGGAATGTTGGCTTTCATTGCTAGGGGGATAGAATATAAAAATAGGGACGTATTGCTTCAGTTGTACAAGGTATTGGTGAGACCGCGCCTGGAATACTGCGTACAGTTTTGGTGTCCATACTTAAGAAAGGACATACTTGCTCTCGAGTCAGTACAAAGAAGGTTCACTCGGTTAATCCCGGGGATGAGGGGATGGACATATGAGGAGAGGTTGAGTAGATTAGGACTCTACTCATTGGAGTTCAGAAGAATGAGAGGCGATCTTATTGAAACATATAAGATTGTGAAGGGGTTGGATCGGGTGGATGCGGGGAGGATGTTCCCGATGACGGGTGAAACTAGAACTAGGGGGCATAGTCTTAGAATAAGGGGCTGCTCTTTCAAAACTGAGATGAGGAGGAACTACTTCGCTCAGAGGGTGGTAGGTCCATGGAATATGCTGCCCCAAAAAGCTGTAGAAGCTACATCATTACATAAATTTAAAACCGAAATAGACAGTTTCCTAGAAGTAAAGGGAATTAAGGGTTACGGGGAGCGGGCAGGAATTTGGACATGAGTCTAGGTTCAGATCGGTCATGGCCCTGTGAGCAGCGGAGCGGGCCATGGGGCCGTGTAGCCTGATCCTGCTCCTATTTTGTGTGTCTAATTCTGTTAGATTCAGGAGATGGTTCTGTGATAGTGGATTGGCGGTTAGGATCAGATCAGCCATGATCTTATTGAATGGCAGAGCAGGCTCGAGGGGCCGATTGGCCTACTCCTGCTCCTATTTCTTATGTTCTTATGTTCTTATGTTCTAAACTCAAGGGAATGCAAACCAAGTTTATGCAACCTGTCCGCATAAATTAACCATTTAAGAAAGAAAGAAAGAAAGACTTGCATTTCTATAGCGCCTTTCATGACCACCGGACATCTCAAAGCGCTTTACAGCCAATGAGGTACCTTTGGCGTGTAGTCACTGTTGTAAGCCCTGGTATCAACCTGGTGAATCTGCGCTGTACCCCCTCCGAGGCCAATATATCTTTCCTGAGGTTCGGTGCCCAAAAACTGAATGCAGTGACTCCAGATGGGGATAGACCAAGGCTCTTGGTTGCAAAAGGGTTTGAGTACAGGAGCAAGGATGTCTTACTACAGTTATACAGGGCCTTGGTGAGACCACACCTGGAGTACTGTGTGCAGTTTTGGTCTTCTTACCTAAGAAGGGATATACTTGCCATAGAGGGAGTGCAGCGAAGATTCACCAGACTGATTCCTGGGATGGCAGGACTGTCGTATGAGGAGAGATTGTGTCAACTAGGCCTGTATTCACTCGAGTTTAGAAGAATGAGAGGGGATCTCGTGGAAACATATAAAATTCTGACAGGGCGGGTCTAGAGCGAGGGGTCACAGTCTCAGGATACGGGATAGGACATTTAGGACTGAGATGAGGAGAAATTTCTTCACCCAGAGGGTGGTGAACCTGTGGAATTCTCTGCTACAGAAGGCTATGGAAACCAAGTCACTGAATATATTTAAGAAGGAGGTAGATAGATTTCTAGACACAAAAGGCATCAAGGGGTATGGGGAGAGAGCAGGAATATGGTATTGAGATAGAGGATCAGCTATGATCATATTGAATGGCGGAGCAGGCTCGAAGGGCCGCATGGCCGACTCCTGCTCCTATTTTTCTATGTTTTTATGTTTCTCTGTACAGTTGAAGCTGGTGCTGGCTGCCTCAGGCCAAACCAATAGGACCCACCGCCTGTTCGAGGCGCGGATACTCGATGACGATTTTCTGTCTTTTCCCAATGTGGCGGGCGGCACTCATCCAGCCGGAAATGTGCCGGTGCTTCCTGCACGCCATCTTTGGGGGCTTAGTAGGCCAGTTAGTGCCCGAAAAACACGGCCAAATTTATAGGTCAAAGTCTCCCATTATAGTAACTTTGTTTTTGCTACATGCTTCCCTGATATTTATACATCTCCCCATTATATCATTACTATCAAGAATGCTGCAGTCAACTCGTATGAGAGTCTTGCATCCTTTCCTGTTCTTTAACTCTACCCATACTGTTTCTACTGACCGAACACCCTGACTGAAATCCTTCCTTTGCTAATGCGGCAATTTCGTCTTTTTATCAATATTGCTGCTCCTTCTCCTTTCTCAGTTTCCTTGTCCTTCCTAAAGATCCTATAGCCTGGAATATTTAGCTCCCAATCATTCTCAGATTGTAGCCAGGTCTCTGAAGTGGCTACTACTTCCTACCCTTTAAGCTGAATCTGTACTTCTAACTCACTTGTTTCACTTCTTATGCTATGTGCACTCATGTACAGAACTCGTATCTGGGTAACTGTCCCCCCACCCTGCCCTGCCCAAATGTCCAGCTGTATTTTTTCTTTCTCACACTTTTTGGGCAGGATTTTCATTGCACCGTGGAGGCGAGATTGGAGGCATGTGGGAGGTTAAAATCCTGAAATCGGGGGTCCCGACACCATCCCACCCCCCAACCCGCTTCCATGCCAGTTTCAAAGGAGGCGGGTACCTGCCCCGCACTGGGACCCACCTCCCCGAGGCAGGAAGGGGATCAGTGCCAATTAACTGCCTGTTAACAGGTAGTTAACAGGCAGTTTTTAGCCCAATCCCTATTTTCATTGGTGAAATGTGGGATTCCCGACGGCTCCAAACCACGCCAAGTTAGCGAGGCGGACCGTCGAGCTGAAGGGCTTGGAGGGTTCGAGATGTCCGCTGTTCAGGTGAGTGATGGGTGCATGAGTGAAGAGGTAAGTGTGTTTGGTGTGTGTAAAGTGTTTAAAGAAGTTTTACTTACCTTTACTTACTTTTACAGCCTTCCTTCCTTCAGGTCTTGGGAGTCCCTCATCTCACCGGCACAGAAAGCAGAATGGCCGCGAGCTGTCAAAAGTTGCAGCATTCAGCTTTCTGTTCCGGGGAGATCTCTAAATCAGCCTGAGAGGAAGGAATCAACTTGGAGTACAGATTGTCAGTGTTTCAAACGCTGATATTTCATCTGTCAAAAGGTCTTGACAGATGAAATATCAATCTGTGATGTCACCTGTTGCCGGGTGGCCCTTAATTGGCCTGCTGAGCCCGCTGGGCGGGTTTAACAAGGTCAATCAAGTCAAAATCACGTGGGTTGGCCACAACTCGATGGAGGCGGGACCACAACCCCGAAAGTTGTAGTCCCGCCTCCAACCTGACTCCTCAATGAAAATCCAGCCCAGGGTGTGAATTTTCCCCTCCCCCTCCCCTAACTAGTTTAAATCTCTCCCTGCTATGTAAAGGTACCGATTCCACATATAAAACTTTCACCCTTTATGATCTCAGGAAATGTAACTTCTACAAGAAACATGACAGAAGATAACCTGTCAGTAATTCTTACACTAACTTAACCAGCATGTGTTCAGTGGAGGACTGCACATTAGGGCTAATTTGGATGTTATTAATGTCAGTTTACAAATTCCAACGTAGCTTTACCATAGTAGCAAATTCTTTTCCGCTTGTGGATTAAAAACGTTGAATTACCAATAGACTTGGGGCGAATCTAATTCATTTAATTTACACTATAAATTCAGAATACTTATATTGTAGGAGTCTACGTACTCCTAGCAAAAAATACTGAACTCTGAGAGGTTCAACAGAAAAGGTTTAATTGTTGAGGCTACATATTGAACACAAAATGGCGTCAGAGACTACACCAAGTCCGACTGCCTTTCATCAGTCCACAGCTTCGGCTGCTCCTCCCCCGCTCTGGGCTTAACTATGTTGCAGATCGAGTTTCTTAAAGGTGTGATCCTTCTTCAAGGCATGACGCCTGATTTATAGTCTACGGACCGAAAAGCGGATTGTGTCCTTTCTGTGATCGGTACGCCACAATATGGTGTATTGTACAGGAGTTCAAAATCGCACTCAACATAGACATTAGCCTATGCCAGACTGAAATGCCATGTTGGCCTTTATTGCAAGGGGGTTGGAGTATAAGAGTAAAGAAGTCTTGCTACAATTGTACCGGGCCTTGGTGGGACCACACCTGGAGCACTGGGCACAGTTTTGGTCTCCTTATCTAAGGAAGGATATACTTGCCTTGGAGGCGGTGCAACGAAGGTTCACTAGATTGATTCCTGGGATGAGAGAGCTGTCCTATGATGAGAGATTGTGTAGAATGGGCCTATACTCTCTGGAGTTTAGAAGAATGAGAGGTGATCTCATTGAAACATACAAGATTCTGAAGGGGATTGACAGGGTAGATAATGAGAGGTTGTTTCCCCCTGGCTGGAGTGTCTAGAACTAGGGGGCATTGTCTCAGGATAAGGGGTAGGCCAGTTAAGACCAAGATGAGGAGGAATTTCTTTATTCAGAGGATTGTGAATCTTTGGAATTCCCTGCCCCAGAGGGCTGTGCATGCTGAGTCTTTGAGTATATTGAAGGCTGAGATCGATAGATTTTTGGACTCTAGGGGAATCGAGGGATATGGAGATCAGGCGGGAAAGTGGAGTTGAGGTCGATGATCAGCCATGATCTTATTGAATGGCGGAGCAGGCTCGAGGGGCCGTATGGCCGACTCCTGCTCCTATTTCTTATGTTCTTATGAAATGATTCTTATGGAACAGTGCGGCTATGACAAATGTGCCAACCATGGCAGTCGTCGTCCTTGTCATTATTGGTCTTTATGAACTCTGATTATTTATCTTCAGGAAAAGTCCTCGGTTATTGACAGTGTTGTAATTATTGCGAGTTCTTTGTTCCAGAAGAAAGCACCAAGGTCATCCCTAGCCATGTCTGGATGAATAGGTTACAGTCCTTTCAAAACTCCAAAAAAGCACTTCGTTGGCTGTAAAGAGCTTTGAGACGTCTGGTGGTCGTGAAAGGTGCTATATAAATGTAAGTCTTTCTTTTTTTCTTTCTTTCTTTTAAGGGAGGAAGAGGATAGAAAGGTGGTATAGGAGGACGAATATAAGAGTTTCAGGCAAGAGCTGCCGTCCTCAAAGGATCTGGAGGCTGCTCAGAAAATGGGGATTTTTTTTTGTTCTTTCATTTTTATTTTTGTGGGGTCAGGAGTGCCCACAAAACACCTCAGGTCCATTGTTGGCCGGGTAAGGAACAACCTCCAGGATTGCCTCAGCCCTCCCTTACCCCCTCCGCCCAACACCCAGCTCCCCCACTCCCCCCGTCCAACCCCCAACCCCCGCCCAAACTCCGCCCCCAACCCTGCCCAACCCCCAACCGCTGCACAAACCCCCGCCCCCCCACTCCCCAACCCAGCCCCCCGCCCCCGTGCAATCCCCGCCCCCCATTCCCCTCCACCATTAAACCCCCAATCCCCGCCCAACCCCCAACCCCCGCCCAACCCCAGCCCCCCACTCCACCCCGCCCTGTTCCCCCACCCCCCCGCCCCCCACTCCCCCTGCCCAACCCCCAACCGCCACCCCCCCACTCCCGAAGCCAACGCCCCCCCCCGCACCCCCACTCCCCTCCGCCCAAACCCCACCCCCCCCGCCCCCCCATTCCCCTCCCACCCCCCCACTCCACTCCCCCCCACTCCGCTCCGCACCACCCCCCCCCCGCCCCCGCCCAATCCCCAGCTCCGACTGGTGAGCTGCCACAGCGAACAGTTCGGCACTCAGAGCTCGTTGGCGATGTGTAAATGAGGCCCAGGCCTCAAAGTGGCGCCTGTCAATAACAACAGGTGTGTTCCACCCACCGGCTGTCCATTGTGTACCTCAAATTAAAATCGGCCTTTACAGCTATGACAGGTGTCCAAGAGAAGGGCCAATTCAAATGCAAGCACAGAATCATAGAACCATAGAATTGTTACAGCACAGTAGGAGACCATTCGGCCCATCGAGCCCGTGCCTGTTCTCTGCAAGAGCAACTCAGCTAGTCCATTTCCCCTGCCCTTTCCCCAGAGCCCTGCAATTATTTTTCCTTCAGGTACTTATCCAACTGCAGGAAACTTTCGTTTAACCGGAGGTTAAATGTCCGGAAAGCTCTATCTACCGGCAAAATTCAGGAGCCGTTTCCAAAAAGTTTTTTTACTTCTCATTGCTTTTTTTTTCCAGTCAGGCTCTGCAAGCTCTAGCTGAAGCTGTTGCTTAGCTACAGAGACGTTTTTAAGCTGCGGCCGACTGTTTTGAAGCTGTTGGGTTTGTTGATTCTCACGGAGCTCAAAAGCTCCGTATGTTTTAACATTAGCGCTGGTTTCTACGGCAG
This sequence comes from Somniosus microcephalus, assembly GCF_052327205.1. Classification (NCBI taxonomy): domain Eukaryota; kingdom Metazoa; phylum Chordata; class Chondrichthyes; order Squaliformes; family Somniosidae; genus Somniosus; species Somniosus microcephalus. Next base: position 11,504,190 of record NC_140995.1, read on the forward strand.
TTTTGATGGTACGGCACCAGCTCGGTCCCGTCAGTGCCGGATACCAGAAAGTTTTCTGTACCTTTTGAAAGCCGTGATTGAATCTGCCTCCGCCTCCCTTTCAGGCAGTGAATTCCAGATCCTAACCACTCGCTGCGTAAAAATGTTTTTCCTCATGTTGTCTTTCGATCTTCTACCAATCACTTTAAATCTGTGTCCTCTGGTTCTCGACCCTTCCGCCAATGGGAACAGTTTCTCTCTATCTACTCTGTCCAGACCCCTCATGATATTGAACACCTCTATCAAATCTCCTCTCAACCTTCTCTGCCCTAAGGAGAACAACCCCAGCTTCTCCAGTCTATCCACGTAACTAAAGTCCCTTATCCTTGGAACCATTCTTGTGAATCTTTTCTGCACCCTCTCTAAGGCCTTCACATCCTTCCTAATGTGCGGTGCCCAGAATTGGACACAATACTCCAGTTGAGGCCGAACTAGTGTTTTATGAAAGTTCATCATAACTTCCATGCTTTTGTACTCTATACCTCTATTTATGAAGCCCAGGATCCCATAAGCTTTTTTAACCGCTTTCTCAACCTGCCCTGCCACCTTCAACGATTTGTGCACATATACCCCCAGGTCTCTCTGTTCATGCACACCCTTTAGGATTGTACCCTTTAGTTTATATTGCCTCTCCACATTCTTTCTACCAAAATGTATCATTTCACACTTTTCTGCGTTAAATTTCATCTGCCACGTGCCTGCCCATTCCACCAGCCTATCTATGTCCTTTTGAAGTCTATCACTATCCTCCTCGCTGTTGACTATACTTCCAAGTTTTGTGTCATCTGCAAACTTTGAAATTGTGCCCTGTACACCCACATCCAAGTCATTAATATAATCAAGAAAAGCAGTTGTCCTAGAACCGACCCCGGGGGAACACCACTGTGTACATTCCTCCAATCCGAAAAACAGCCATTCACCACCACTCTCTGTATCCTATCACTTGGCCAATTTCGTATCCATGCTGCCACTGTCCCTTTTATTCCACGGGCTTCAACTTTGCTGGCAAGCCTATTATGTGGCACTTTATCAAATGCCTTTTGGAAGTCCATGTACACATCAACCTCATTGCCTTCATCAACCCTCTGTTACCTCATCAAAAAGTTTAATCAAGTTAGTTAAACATGATTTGCCTTTAACAAATCCATGCTGGCTGCCCTTAATTAATTCGCACTTGTCCAAGAGACTGTTAATTTTGTCCCGGATTATCATTTCTAAAAGCTTCCCCACTACCGAGGTTAAACTGACTGGCCTGTAGTTGCTGGGTTTATCTTTACACCCTTTTTTGAACAAGGGTGTAACATTTGCAATAACAACAGAAAATGCTGGAAAAACTCAGCAGGTCAGGCAACATCCGTGGAGAGAAATTTGAGTTGACGTTTCGGGTTTGACCCTTCTTCATTTTCTGTTGTTATTTCGGATTTCCAACATCTGCAGTATTTTGCTATTGTAACATTTGCAATTCTCCAGACTTCTGGCACCACTCCTGTATCCAAGAAGGATTGGAAAATTATGGCCAGTGCCTCCACAATTTCCATCTTTACTTCCCTCAGCATCCTAGGATGCATCCCATCCGGTCCTGGTGACTTATCTACTTTAAGTAGAGCCAGTCTTTCTAGTACCTCCTCTTTATCAATTTTTAGCCCATCCAGTATCTCCTCTACCTCCTCCTTCACTACGCCTATGGCAGCATCCTCTTCCTTATTAAAGACAGATGCAAAGTACTCATTTAGTACCTCAGCCATGCCCTCTGCCTCCATGCGTAGGTCTTCTTTTTGGCCCCTAATCAGCCCCACCCCTTCTCTTACTACCCGTTTACTATTTATATGCTTATAGAAGACTTTTGGATTCCCTTTTATGTTAGCTGCCAGTCTATTCTCATACCCTCTCTTTGCCCCTCTTAATTCCTTTTTCACTTCCCTCTGAACTTTCAATATTCAGCCTGGTTCTCACTTGTATTCTCAACCTGACATCTGTCATAAGCCCCTTTTTCTGCTTCATCTCACTCCCTACCTCTTTTGTCACCCAGGGAGCTCTGGCTTTTGTTGCCCCACCTTTCCACCTTGTGGGAATCTACCTCAACTGTACCCAAACCATTTCCTCTTGATAGGCAGCCCATTGTTCGATTACGTGTCATCTGCCAGTTTTCTTAAAGGGACCATGCACAATTTTTTTTGACAGCTCATTTCTCAGACTTTGACAGCATTGAGGTGCTGCAAACACTGACAATCACTGTACAAAGGTGAGCTCTTGCACCCAGGCTCTCCAATGACTCCCTCCATAGGCTAGAACAGATGGCAGCTGCAGGTGAGGCTACAGAAGCGATCTGTCACTGGTGAAAGAGGTTCTCCCAATGAGGTGGGAATAGACAGCCAATTCAAAACTTGTTACCTACAGAAAAGTGTGAATGCATTAAAAATGATTTTCCCAACATTTTCTTACCTCTGAAACTCACCAGTGCACCATTGGATCCTTCACACCACTTCTGCAGCTGTCATCAATGAAGAAACATTACAGCAGACTCACAACATGCCACACTTACCTGGCGTGGTGTTTGGACGTCAGGGAACCCGAGGCAGAAGTGGCAAAATTGAAAAAGAGCCTGTTGACAACTATCAAGTAGCTGTTAACAGGCAGGTAAGTGGCTATAATCCTTTTCCCGCCGCTAGGAGTCGGGTCCCTGCGCAAATCGGGGACCCGACACTTGGGAAGATTAATTGGAGGCGGGTTGACAGCGGGTTTCCTACCCGCTGTCAATCTTTGCGATTTTGACAACGGTCACACCTCTAATTTCGAACTCTGAGTACCAGCAAATTTTCGGGCAGTCATAACGGCACAGAAGGAGGCCATTTGGCCCATCGAGTCCGTGCCAGCTCTCTGTAGAGCAATCCAGTCAGTCCCACTCCCCCGCTCTATCCCCGTAGCCCTGCAAGTTTATTTCCCTCAAGTGCCTATCCAGTCTCCCCTTGAAAACATCGAGTGTCTCTGCTTCCACCACTTCCGTCGGCAGCGAGTTCCAGGTCCTCACCACTCGCTGCGTAAAAAAGTGTTACCTCACATCCCCCCCTGTATCTCTTGCCCTTTTCGTTGACAAGCAGTCGTAACCTATTACACATTGCGGAAATCCCCCTCCCTCCCCGCCCGGTATCTGATTAATAAGGAAAGTACTTTGTGGTTGTCAGCTCTTCATGGTAGTATTGATTTTTTACTTATTTTACAAAAAAAAAACCTGTATTAATTCTAATAGGTTGAGGTGACATCTCGGTGCTCAAAGACGAGATATGTGCATATCCTGCTGGCACACAGGATGTGGGCATGACTTCAGCTGGTTTTTTTTGGCTAAGCCTGTTGCATCTTCCGGGAACTGCGTCCACACGGGGAGAAGGCAGTGGGAGGGTGTGCCATCCTGTCTGGATTATGTGGGATGACGTCGGCAGCAGATGCTCCTGCACATGTAATTCGAAACAAGGCAGCGCTTGGTGTCAGCTGAATGCAGATTGTCGATGTCAGGCCGTTGCTGAAACATGCCATTCAAGCCGTCGTTTCTGGAGCAGCACTGCCTTTTGTGCAGGTGTAAATAGGCCGTGTTTCAAACGGGAACAGAAAAATCCAAGCAGTACAATTTGCTCTCTTACATAAACTCAATCTTTGGAAATAAAGAAGGCACACGATTTTTTTTTAAATTGTGGTACAGTTTTAGAATAAGCAGCTGGACATTTTTATTTTCCAGAAGTGCGTTTTAGAATTTTAAAGAAAAACTTTGTTGCTTTTTTTTTCCCCATTGATGGTCTTCACCTTTTTTGAGCCTTTGTAACTCTGCAGGGAATATTTAGAGTTTAGAACTGTCCACAAATTGTCCTATCAGCTGCTGTCCAAACGTCTGCGAGGAACGTGCATGTTCTGTAACCAAGAGATGTGGGCACTGACGTAAGAAAACTACTAGGCACTTGGTCTAAGCGTTAAACAAAGCTTTAATCAACTGTTTTACAACATGGAGGTCTAGTTGTGTCCTTCACTAGTTCCTGTTAAGAATGTCCTGCGCAAGCTGGGCCCGTGCCCGAGTATTTATACTCTCCCAGGTCAGCGCCACCCGCAGGCCGCTCAGTATTATTTCATAAGTCTTTCTTCCATGAATGACTGATTCATGTCAGGCACTTTATGAGACATCTACCTCTGCAATTTGTACTCCCCTTTTGGCAGATTTCTGCTGCTGGGGTACGTTCTTAATTTCTTTGTTTCTGTTTTGCCCCTATTGACCCTTTGGTAGTTCAGTCATCTTTTTTAACAAGCTTTGAGCGCAACAAGACAACTTGCGTCCCATTCTGACCTGTTCTGCCTTTCCCCTGGTAGCTGGGATTGACGTAAGCAGCCCACAACTGCACTGTTTTTGCATCACTGTGCTGTGATTCATGTTGAATAACTTTTTGCAAACATCCTGCGGCGCTTTGAAAACGATGAATTTGTGTCTTTATGTCGCCCGTCTGCAGCACTAGTGCAAATGGCAAACACAGTCAACTCCTTAATAAAAATAGACAATGCTGGAAATACTCAGCAGGTCAGGCGGCATCTGTGGAGAGAGAGAAACGGAGTTAACGTTTCAGGTCGATGACCCTTCGTCAGAACCGGAAAAAGTTGGAGATGGAACAGGTTTTTAAGCAAGTGCAGGGGCCGGGAGAGGGGGGAGGGGAGGAAAGAACAAAAGGGAAGGTCTGTGATAGGGTGGAAGGCAGGAGAGATTAAGAGACAAAAGGGATGATGGTGCAAGGCAAAAGAAGATGGTAATGGGACAAGTTAAGAAACAAAGGATGGCTCTAGATGAGGTGTAGAGTTCTGACGAAGGGTCATCGACCTGAAACGTTAACTCTGTTTCTCTCTCCACAGATGCTGCCCGACGTGCTTGAGTATTTCCAGCATTTTCTGTTTTTTATTTTAGATTTCCAGCATCAGCAGTATTTTGCTTTTGTATTACAGTCAACTCCTTGTTGGATGAAAGTTATCAACAGTTTTTTTTTTAAGTGTTCTTGTCAGGAACCAACATTGCACTGACTAATTATGGTATGTAGAGAGGATATGATGTGAACCAATAAAGAGATTCAGATGATACCACACAGAAGAGTTTGAGTGGTTTGCACTTGCCATTTGAATCTTGAGATTGAATTATAAAAGTAAAAGGAGAGGTATTCCTTAATTTGTTGTGTTGACTAATAGTGTAATATGAACATTTCTGTTAAAGCAATATTCTAATTAACATCTGCTTTAACATCTCAAAATGTATTTTCAGCACCGACTATTAAGTTTGGATTACAGGCGCTCCAGACCCAGCCTAACAACAACAACTAGCATTTATATAGCGTCTTTAACATAGTAAAACAGGAGCGTTATCGGACAAAATTTGACGCTGGGCCGCCTAAAGTGATACAGGAAACTCTCGATTTACCGGCACCCAAACAACCGGATATCTCGGTTAACCGGCAAAATTCAGGAGTAGGTTCAGTTAAGTTTTTCTTCATATTAGTGGTTCTTGATTCTTGGCTGTGTAATCGGGTGTTCCTGCACTTGTTGCTAAGCAACAGGGATGCTTGGTTTGTGGTCGGGCTTCTTGCACTTGTTGCTAAACAACAGGGAAGCCTGGATTTGTTGCTGTGTACGGAGCTCTCCTACCTTTTACTATACCTCTCTGTAATCCGGACTTTTTGATAAACCGGCACCACGCCGGTCCCGTCGGTGCCGGATAAAAAAGAGTTTCCTGTACTAGGGCAGGTGACCAAAAGCTTAGTCAAAGAGGTAGGTTTTAAGGCGCGTCTCAAAGGCGGAGAGAGAGGTAGAGAGACGGAGAGGTTTAGGCAGGGAATTCAAGAGCTTAGGGCCCAGGCAGCCGAAGGCACGGCCACCAGTGGCGGAGCATTAGAAATCGGGGAAGGAGAAAATGGCACAATTGGAGAATCGCAAATTGGAGATCTCAAAGGGTTGTAGGGCTGGTGGAGGTTACACAGATAAGGTGGGGGGGCAAGGCCATGGAGGGATTTGAAAATTAGGATGAGAATTCTAAGTTCGAGTCAAATACACTTAAAAATAATGAGGCCCATCTCCGACAGAGCAGGTACCCCAAGAATTTCAGGACTTCTGTCCAGCCTAGGTCCCGCTAGGTGGTGGAGGCTCGACAACTAAATTAACTGACAGCAGGAATAGAAACATAGAAACATAGAAGATAGGAGCAGGAGTAGGCCATTCGGCCCCTCGAGCCTGCTCCGCCATTCAATGCGATCATGGCTGATTATCCAAATTCAGTACCCTGTCCCTGCTTTCTCCCCATACCCCTTGATCCCTTTAGCCATAAGAAATATATCCAACTCCTTCTTGAATATATTTAATGTATTGGTCTCTACTGCCTTCTGTGGTAGAGAATTCCACAGGTTCATCACTCTCTGGGTGAAGAAATTCCTCCTCATTTCTGTCCTAAATGGCCTACCCTTTATTCTTAGACTGTGACCCCTGGTTCTGGACTCCCCGACCATCAGGAACATCCTTCCTGCATCTAGTCTGTCTAGTCCTGTTAGAATTTTATAAGTTTCAATGAGATCCCCTCTCATTCTTCTAAACTCCAGCGAGTACAAGCCCAATCGACCCAATATCTCCTCATACGTCATTCCTGCCATCCCAGGTATCAGCCTGGTGAATCTTTGCTGCACTCTCTCCATGGCAAGAACATCCTTCCTCAGATAAGGCGACCAAAACTGCACACAATACTCAAGATGTGGTCTCACAAAGGCCCTGTACAACTGCAGCAAGACATCCTTGTTCCTGTACTCAAACCCTCTCGCTACGAAGGCCAACATACCATTTGCCTTCTTAACCGCCTGCTGCACCTGCATGCTTACCTTCAGCGACTGGTGCACAAGGACATTTTAAACTTGTGCTTGCAGTAAAGGTAAGCGGTCACATCCAACCTAAATTAGTCAAAATGGGCTGGATATTTTTTTTTAAAAATTAAATGACTAAGGTCTCCAACTCCAATCGGATCACAGAGCTGGACGTTCTGCCCCACTAAGCGCGAGCCTCGAAGCACTTCCAGAGGGATCTCTGTTTATATTTACAGTTCAGGGCATTGTCGAGGGTTGCTCCCTCTGGCTGGAGATTGGGAGTGGTGGCAATTCGCCCAGTCTACATCAAATGCCCACAGGAGAATTGAGCCCTTTGAGCGCACATGGAGTGGCTTTTTGCAGCTTAGTGTTAATGGAGCTAAGCCCACCAGGCACATGAAGGTGTGCTCTACCCTTCGGAGCAATGAGTACAATGGAGCCTGATTTACAACCTCAAATACCATTAAAGCGCATTAGTCATTTTAAAATTGGTAGTATCTATGCTATGATATGACAGTTATCAGATTAGACTTTCTAGCATTTGCAGTGTCTGTACTTTCATTACTGTTGTGGTGTTCCATTGATGATGCAGTCAATGGATGGTGTGATGTATTCACTATCACGTGTATAGATTACATTGAACTAAGTTCCTCTGAACCGTAACTATAACTTCTAGAACACAGTAGCGATGTTCAAACTAAAAGACTGGTGTGGTGAGTTTGACTCCTTTGGCCCCAATGCAATGTATGCCTGTGTGATGCATGTTAGGACGAACTCCTGGCTGTAGTGGGACCCACAAAGACTGTTCAATAATGGCAGTGGTGATCTGGTCTGATATGGATGAGGAAATGGCTCTTTGAATTGGGACAGGAAGAGAGTTGCTCTGTGAACTGGGGGCTGCTGGAGAAGGAGAGTCTACCCTCAACAGTGGGGGGGGGGTTGGAGGGAAGAGTGTTTCCATGAACTGGGGGATCAGAAGGGAATGGTGACTCTTGTGAACTCTGGAGTTAAAAGAAAAAAGAGAGTACCTCCAGGAACTCGGAGAGTTGAAGGGAAGGAACGTCTCAGTGAACTGGGGGAGAGCTGGAGGGTAAGAGTGTATCTGAATTGGGGAGTTCACAGAATCACAGAATCACAGAAACCCCACAGTGCAGATAGAGGCCATTTCGGCCTATCGAGCCTGCACCGACACATATCCCACCCGATCCCCGTAACCCCTACACCAACACATATCCCACCCTATCCCCATAACCCCACGTATTTAATCCCCCCTAACACTAAGGGTCAATTTTTATCATAGCCAATCATCCTAACCCGCACATCTTTGGGGTATATTGTCACAGTTGAGGGGTATATTGTCACTGTGAACTGGGTAACTGAAAGGGGATGGTACCTTTCTGAACTGAGAGTGAGGCAAAGGGCAGAAAGTACATCTATGAACCTCAGAGGAGTTGGAAGGGGAGAATGTAGGCGAATTGGGGGTAGGGTTGGAAGGAGAGACTCTCGGGGCTGAATTTTGCCGGTGCTCAGATGGTAGGTTCGGAGGCGGGTCAGCTGTCAAAATAGCAAAGATTGACAGCGGGTAGGGAACCTGCTGTCAACATAAGAAATAGGAGCAGGAGTCGGCCATTTAGCCCCTCGAGCCCGCTCGGCCATTCAATAAGACCATGGCTGATCTTCTACCTCATCTCCACTTTCCTGCACTATCCCCATATCCCTTGATTCCCTTAATATTCAAAAATCTATCGATCTCTTCTTGAATATACTCAACGACTGAGCCTCCACAGTCCTCTGGGGTAGAGAATTCCAAAGATTCACCACCCTCTGAGTGAAGAAATTTCTCCTCATCTCAGTCCTAAATGGCTGACCCCTTATTCTGAGACTGTGACCCTTGGTTCTAGACTCCACAGCCAGGGGAAACATCCTCCCTGCATCTACCCTGTCAATCCCTGCAAGAATTTTGTAGGTTTCAATGAGATCACCTCTCATTCTTCTAATCTCTAGTGAATATAGGCCTAGTCTACTCAATCTGTCCTCATAGGACAATCCCCCCATCCCAGGAATCAGTCTGGTGAACCTTCGCTGCACTCCCTCTATGGCAAGTATATCCTTCCTTAGGTAAGGAGACCAAAACTGTACACAATACTCCAGGTGTGGTCTCACCAGGGCCCTATATAATTGCAGTAAGGTGTCTTTAGTCTTATACTCAAATCCTCTTGTAATAAAGGCCAACATGCCATTTGATTTCCTAATTGCTTGCTGTACCTGCATGTTAACTTTCCTGACATCAGTAGTAGGGAAAATGCGAGAATCTATTATTAAGGACGTGGTAACAGGGCACTTAGAAAATAATAATAGGATTGGGCAGAGTCAACACGGATTTATGAAAGGGAAATCGTGTTTGACAAATCTGTTAGAGTTTTTGAGGTTGTAACTAGCAGAATAGATAAGGGGGAACCAGTGGATGTGGTGTATTGGGATTTTCAGAAGGCATTCGATAAGGTGCCACACAAGAGGTTATTAAACAAAATTAGGGCTCATGCGATTGGGGGTAATATACTAGCATGGATTGAGGATTGGTTAACAGACAGAAAACAGAGAGTAGGAATAAGCGGGTAATTTTCAGGTTGGCAGGCTGCAAGGATCAGTGCTTGGGCCTCAGCTATTCACAATCTACATCAACGATTTGGATGAGGGGACCAAATGTAATATATCCAAGTTTCCTGATGATACAAAGCTGGGTGGGAATGTAAGTTGTGAGGAGGATGTAAGGAGGCTTCAAGGGGATATAGACAGGCTAAGTTATGAGTGGGCAAGAACATGGCAAATGGAATATAATGTGGAGAAATGTGAAGTTATCCACTTTGGTAGGAAAAATAGAAAAGCAGAGTATTTTTAAATGGTGAGAGATTGGGAAATGTTGGTGTTCAGGGGGACCTGGGTGTCCTTGTACACGAATCACATAAGAACAAAAGAACATAAGAAATAGGAGCAGGAGTCGGCCATTTGTCCCTTCGAGCCTGCTCCGCCATTCAATAAGATCATGGCTGATCTTCTACCTCAACTCCACTTTCCTGCACTGATGCCCTATTACCTTTGTTACTCTCTCTGTCCCTTCCTGACCCACTCTGCTTATTTTACCCAAAATGCTACTTAGCTCTAGAGCCTTGACGTTTTTCTCGCTGCTTTTAAGTTTACTTTTTCCTGAATCCTCCCACCCCCTTGATTAGTTTAAAGCCCAGTCTACCGCCCTAGTTATTCGGTTCGCCAGGACACTGGTCTCAGCCCGGTTTAAGTGGAGCCCGTCCCAACGGAACAGCTCCCTCTTTCCCCAGTACTGGTGCCAGTGCCCCATGAACTGAAACCCCTTCCTCCCACACTCTGAGCTGAAGTTCCTCAGGTTGCAGGCATTTACTGCTAATGTGGTTGTCCGGGATCTCACTGCTCTCCACAAACTCCCACATGCTGTAGCTGTGGCACACCGCCTGCACTGCCATCCCTATATGACCTTGTTTTATTTAATTAAATTTAATTAAATTTGTATTTAGGTAACTTAGTTTACAGTCAACCCGCCTCCACGGGAGTCACTCAGGTGTCGGGTCTGTCAGCGCTGAACAGACCCGACATCAAGCAGCGGGGGAGGCAATTAACCTCATTAAATGGGTTGTTAACATCCAATTAGCTGTTATTTTAAGCCTACATTTCAATTTTACGTGTTCCCCCACGGGCTACCCGCTGATCGGGGAACACGTCAGCTCAGTATGTTGTGAGTAGATTCAGCATTGAATTATCTCATAACCTGACAGCTGCCAAAGTTGTATGAAAGATCCCATGTTACAGCTGTTCACTTTCAAAGCTCAGAAACTGTTGGTTACTGCATTTGGAAAACATATTGAGCTTTCTGCAGCTTGCAAGTGCTTGGAGCCAAATCTCTATCCAGTACCACCTCATTGGAACAACCTCTTTCACCATTGTCAGATCGCTCCTGCCATCTATTCCATCAGCATCAGTGCCCTTGAAATTATCTCACCTTGGTCCTCAGAATCCCACCACGATCAGCCCCAACATCAGCAGCACCAGGCACACCAGCAGCACCAACAACACCAACCTTCTCCGCAATCAACTGATGCTGCACAGGACACAGGGCATCAGCACCTGAACACATTGCTGCCCGGGAGGCCAGGGATGGCCTCACCATGTCCAGATTTACTTCACTTGACCCTGGCTGGCACATGATGTGCCAGGTTGGCACCACCCCACACCAACACCATAAAGCATCCCTACATCCTAGGGTACTTAAGGAGGTGGCCCTGGAGATAGCAGATGCTCTAAGGATCATCTTCCGGAACTCCATTGACTCGGGAACAGTACCCGTGGATTGGAGGGTAGCTAATGTTACCCCAATATTTAAAAAGGGGGGTAGAGAGAAAGCAGGGAATTATAGACCAGTAAGCCTTACATCGGTTGTGGGCAAAATGCTAGAGTCCATTATTAAGGATAAAATAGCGGAGCACTTGACAAATGGGGAAAGGATCGGACAGAGTCAACATGGATTTACAAAGGGTAAATCGTGTTTGACTAATCTGCTGGAATCTTTTGAGGAAGTAACTGGTAAAATAGATGGGGGAGAGCCAGTGGATGTGGTGTACCTTGACTTCCAGAAAGCCTTCGATAAGGTTCCACACAAAAGATTATCATGCAAAATTAAGGCTCATGGGATTGGGGGCAAAGTATTAACATGGATAGAGAACTGGCTGGCGGATAGAAAACAGAGAGTTGGAATAAACGGCTCGTTTTCGGAGTGGCAGGCAGTGACCAGCGGGGTGCCGCAAGGATCTGTCCTGGGACCCCAGCTGTTCACAATATATATAAATGATCTGGATCAGGGAATTGGATGCAATATTTCCAAATTCGCTGACGACACTAAACTAGGAGGAGGGGTGGGCTCTGATGAGGATGTCAGGAGGCTACAGTGCGATTTGGACAGGTTGGGGGAATGGGCGGATACGTGGCAGATGCACTATAATGTGGATAAATGCGAGGTTATCCACTTTGGGGGTAAAAACAGGAGGGTAGATTATTATCTAAATGGCAATAGATTGGGAGATGGGGAAGTGCAGAGGGACCTGGGTGTTCTTGTGCACCAGTCACTGAAGGAGAGCATGCAGGTGCAACAGGCGATTAAGAAGGCAAATGGTATGTTGGCCTTCATATCAAGGGGGTTCGAGTATAGGAATAGGGATACCTTACTACAGCTGTACAAGGTGCTGGTGAGACCGCATCTGGAGTATTGTGTACAGTTTTGGTCGCCCCATCTGCAGAAGGATGTTCTTGCCATGGAAAGAGTGCAACGGCGATTCACCAGGCTGATACCTGGAATGGCGGGAATGACCTACGAAGAGAGATTAAATAGTTTGGGCTTGTACTCACTGGAGTTTAGAAGATTGAGAGGGGATCTCATCGAAACATATAAAATTATGGCAGGCCTGGACAGGCTGAATTCAGAGAGAATGTTTCCAATGGCCGGGGAGCACAGAACCAGGGGCCACAGTCTAAAAATAGCGGGCAAATCATTTAAAACAGAGATGAGGAAGAATTTCTTCACTCAAAGAGTGGTGAGCCTGTGGAATTCCCTGCCACAGAGGGCTGTGAAGGCTAATTCAATAAATATTTTCAAGAGAGAATTGGATATATTTCTGAAGGCTAAGGGGATTAAGGGTTACGGAGAAAAGGCGGGGACGGGGTACTGAACTGGTAAGATCAGCTATGATCTCAGACGAAGATCAGCCATGATCTCATTGAATGGCGGAGCAGGCTCGAAGGGCCGAATGGCCTACTCCTGTTCCTATCTCTATGTATCTATGTATCTATGTACAATGCCCAAGCCATTCCTTTCACACTCACCACCATTGCGGGGGGTGGGGTGTACCCTTATGTCTCAGCATTCACTGCAACTCACTAAGCCACTTCCAAAGGTGTACACAAATCTGTCCAAGAATGCAAAGTGCTGAAAATAAAGGTTTCAATATTTGACAGCACATTACCAGAATCTTCACATGAACATTTGCTAAACCACCCTTGTCTGTTGTTAGTTGGAGTTGGTATGCTTGCAGTAGAATGAGGGTGAGTGTGAGGAGTGGCTAGTGAGATGGGGAAGTGATAATGTAGATAGAGAGGGATGGGTGGAGGTGCAAGGTAAGTTGGTGTGAGTAAGGATGTGCAGGAGTAGGGTAGGGAAGGCAGAGTGATGGGGATGTGATGAGAGGCACAGCAGGATGAGGTTGAGTGTGGCTTTGTACTAACGTTTCGTGATCTACTGAGATCATTGAAACGTTTGCGGCACTGCACCCTGGTCCTCCTGACCACATCCTGCTTGTGCCCTCCTCTGCAATCTGCAACCAGGCTGTGTTGATCTCCTGGAGAGGTCTCTTCCACCCATTGGAAGGGAAGAGAACCTCCCTGCGTGCTGGGACTCCCTCCATAAGCATAGGGAGGGAGTCATGGGAGAGCCTGGGTGCAGCCCCGCACCTTTGTGTAGAGAATGTCAGTGTTTGCAGCACCTCAATGCTGCAGAACACTGACAGCACAACCGTCAAAATCAATGTGGACACGGTCCCTTTAAGGAAACCGGCTGATGACGCGGCATCAAATGTTGTCAGCAGACCCGCTTCCTATAATTGGCCGAGAAACACGCTGGGCGGGGTTTAACAAGCCCAATCAACGTAAATTAATTTCACAGAGCGGGCTGGAGCCACCAGCGGGGTCGGGACCCGCCACCGACGTCGCCCGCCGCGGACCTGCCGAGGTTAGTAAAATCCCGGCCTATGTTCCTATTTAGGGGTCCACGTACAGGAATCACCAAAAGCCAGTGGACTGGTACAGAAAATAACTAAAAAGGCTAATGGAATGGTGGCCTTTATCACAAGAGGGCTGGAATACAAAGGGGTGGAAGTCATGCTACAGTTGTATAAAGCTCTGGTTAGATCCCGTCTGGCGTGACTGTGTTCAGTTCTGGGCACCACACCTCAGGAAAGAGATACTGTCCTTGGAGGGAGAGCAGCGCAGATTCACCAGGATTATGTCAGGGCTTAAACGGTTAAATTATGAGGACAGGTTGCACAGACTAGGCTTGTATCTACTTGTAGATGGAGTTAAGATACAGATCAGCCATGATCCAATTGAATGGTGGAACAGGCTTGAAGGTCTGAATGGCCTACTCCTGTTCCAATTACCAATCCTCTTTCTTTTGTGTTATCAGCAGATTTTGAGATTGTGTTCCCCAAAATCAAGTTCACATCATCTACATATATATACAGAGAACAAAAGTGAACCCAGCTCTGCACACTGGGGTGTTCCATTTCCAACCATTCTCCAACCTAAGCAACACCCATATGCCCTAACTAATTTTCCCTTTATATCAACCAAATTTCTACCCACACTGCTACATTTAGTCTTGTACAAGTCAGGAGTGTGATGGAATACTCTCCACTTGCCTGGATGAGTGCAGCTCCAACAACACTCAAGAAGCTCGACACCATCCAGGACAAAGCAGCCCGCTTGATTGGCACCCCATCCACCGCCTTAAACATTCACTCCCTCCACCACCGGCGTACCGTGGCTGCAGTGTGTGCCATCTACAAGATGCACTGCAGCAACTCGCCAAGGCTTCTTCGGCAGCACCTCCCAAACCCGCGACCTCTTCCACCTGGAGTTAGCACATTCTCCCCGTGTTTGCGTGGGTTTTCTCCGGGTGCTCCGGCTTCCTCCCACAGTCCAAAGATGTGCAGGTTAGGTTGATTTGGCTATGATAAATTGACCCTTAGTTTTAGGGGATTAAATACATGGGGTTGTGGGGATGGGGTGGGATATCTGTCAGTGCAGGCTCGATGGGCCGAAATGGCCTCTATCTGCACTGTAGATTCTGTGATTCTGTGGAAGGACAAGGGCAGCAGGTGCATGGGAGCACCGTCACCTGCAAGTTCCCCTCCAAGTCACACACCATCCTGACTTAGAAGTATATCGACCGATCCTTCATCGTCGCTGGGCCAAAATCCTGGAACTCCCTCCCTAACAGCACAGTGGGAGTACCTTCACCACACGGACTGCAGCGGTTCGAGAAGGCGGCTCACCACCATCTTCTCGAGGGCAACTAGGAATGGGCAATAAATGCTGGCCTTGCCAGCAACGCCCACATCCGAAATACAAATAAAAAACATTTTTTTTAAATGCCTAATTTTTTCTAATAAGCCCCTTGTGGAAGCAGTATTCCAGTCTGGAATAGATGTGGATTTTTTAAGCACAGAATTCCTCTGTACTCTATGAGTAATTAAATTGTAAACCTGCTCTTTATAAATGAGTTTATGTTTTCGTTACACCTAAGCCCTGATGTTGTTTGGTTTTGCCAGAAAGCCTTTGGCACTTTGTGCAAACATGCCCTGAGTATTTAACCCCTTTCCAAATCCAACAATGCTTTTTTTGCCAGTCAGTATCCTATTAGTATTCTGCCATGGCTTAGAAATCTCACGCTTGCTGCACAATAACCTCACCAAGAGTGAATGAGGTGAGGAATCCAAGTTATGGGATGGTTTATTCCCAGTCAGTAATAAAACGCAGAGCTAAATATCCCCCAGGGCACACGCAGCAACTCGTATGGGAACCACAAATCTGTGTTCACTTTCTTTGCTTTTTTTCCCCCCCAAAGGCCATCAATACTAAATGGAAGCTGTGTTGAAACAGGTAGCCTAATCTACTGGTTGAAATCAATCTCGCGATCTCCTGTAATTGTCTGTGTTTTTTGTCCCAATGCTGCAGTTTTTACATTTCGTCAGTCTGTTATATTTTGTGCTATGGCAGAAATGTGTTGGCCCTGAATTTCATTGTACGACCGGTGCACTTTTTTTCAGCTCAAAGGGGTCCGCATTGGTTCAGTGGGTAGCACTCTCGCCTCTGAGTCAGCAGGCTGTGGGTTCCAGTCCCACCCGAGAGAGTTGAGCCCGGTAATCTAGGCTGACACTCCCAGTGCGGTGCTGAGGGAGCGCGGCACTGCCGGTTAAACCGGGGCCCCGTCTGCCCTCTCAGGTTGGTGTAGAAGATCCCACGGCCACTATTCAAAGAAGAGCAGGGCAGTCCTGGCCAAAACTTATCCCTCAGCCAACATCATTAAAACAGAATGGCCTAGAAATTCAGTGGGCCTTGCGCCCACTTAGCGCCTAAAGAGGTCTTTTGCGCCGGCGGGGTGGTTGCGTGGAAATTGAGTGCAGCGGTATTGGCGGCGGTAGCCGTTAGCGCTGCGCCGGGACCGATGACGTCATCGGTGTGCGCGGTGGCCCGTAACGCCCCGAAACCGCGCCGATCCCCATATTTATTTGCGCCCACCTCCTCCGAAGCGGGCGCAAACAGCGAACAGAAAACGGGGCCGTCCTGCTGCCATAGTGGGGCGCTTTAAAGCTGAAGGTGCGGCCGGCCGCTTTTTCGGCGGCCGCCTGCCCGCACCTCCTTCCCCGGCCTCCTCCACCCCCCCCGCGGCATTGCCGGCTGGTTTCCGTGGAGCCCGGCACTTCTCCGTTGTGCCGGGCTCTTTTGCCGGCACTCGCGATCGGGGCTCCGGCCGTTGCAGGCACCTCCCCCTTAAGAGAAGGAGGAGGCCTGCAGTACCGCAGCCTGCCGCACCGCATCGGGTGGCGCTGCGGCAACTAGCGCGCCGGTATTCAGTTGCAGCGCCCCAAACGGAGGCGGGCACACCCTGGTATAGCGCCCGCTTCCGAATTGGGGCGCAGAAGACGAATATACGGCGTGCGCTAATGCCTCCCCGCCCAGCGCTAACTTTTGGGCGCGAGCGAGCTGCCCGCGCCCAAGTGAATTTCTAGGCCAATATCTCTATTATCTCCTTGCTGTTTGTAGATCTGGCTATGTGCAATTTGCCTGTAGTGTTTCCTATGTTACAACAGTTGTAAAGCGCTTTGGGACATGAAATGCACGATACAAATGCAAGTCTTTCTAATAATCTTACCCCTTCTCTCAAATTGCTTTGACACATTTAGCTTGCAGTACCCTTGATGAGGTGAGGCGAAGGCACTGTTAATCAGGCTGAATTGTATTCAGTTTTAGGTGGCCAATATGGCATGAAATATTCTTCAGTGGACTAAGAACATAAGAACATAAGAAATAAGAGCAGGAGTCATCCATACAGTTCTGACTAAAGGACATCGATCTGAAACGTTAACTCTGTTTCTCTCTTCACAGATGCTGCCTGACCTGCTGAGTATCGCCAGCATTTTCTGTTAAGATCCCCAAGGCGTTATTCAAAGAAGAGCAGGGGGGGGAGTTCTCCCCAGTGCCCTGGGGCCAATATTTATCCCTCAACCAACATCGCTAAATCAGATGATCTGGTCATTATTTCATTGATGATTGTGGGACCTTGCTGTGCGCAAATTGCCTGCCGCGTTTCCTACAATAACAACGGCGACTACACTTCAAAAAGTACTTCATTGGCTGTAAAGTGCTTTAGCACACCCTGCGGTCGTGAAAGGCGCAAGTTCTTTCATTCTTTTAGAGTCATGGAGTTATACAGCCCTTCGGCCCATCGTGCCCGCGCCTGCCATCAAGCCCTGTCTATTGTAATCCCATTTTCCAGCACTTGGTCCGTAGCCTTGTATGCTATGGCATTTGAAGTGCTCATCTAAATGCTTCGTGAATGTTTTGAGGGTTCCTGCCTCTACCACCCTTTCAGGCAGTGAGTTCCAGATTCCAACCACCCTCTGGGTGAATTTTTTTTTCTCAAATCCCCTCTAAACCTCCTGCCCCTTACCTTGAAACTATGCCCCCTGGTTATTGACCCCTCTACTATGGGGAAAAGTTCTTTTCTATCTACCCTATCTATGCCCCTCATAATTTTGTACACCTCAATCAGGTCCCTCCTCAGCCTTCTCTGCTCCAAGGAAAACAACCCCAGCCTGTCCAGTCTCTCTTCATAGCTGAAGCGCTCCAGCCCAGGTAACATCCTGGTGAATCTCCTCTGCACCCTCTCCAATGCAATCACATCCTTCCTATAGTGTGGCAACCAGAACTGCACAAAGTATTCCAGCTGTGGCCTAACTAGCGTTTTGTACAGCTCCATCATAACCTCCCTGCTCTTATATTCTATGCCTCGGCTAATGAAGGCAAGTATCCCATATGCCTTCTTAACCACCTTTTTTCAATTCTCAACGTGCACTCCCAACACAAATCGCTCTGTGCCAGGAGCGCAGATTTGTAAAATCCACCCCACCCCCCACCCCCAGCCCCCCCCGACCGTGTTAAGGTGTCAGGGTAGAACGTCCAATTAGTGAGGTTCAAGTTGGAATGCTTCAAACACACGTGCAGCATTTGTGTGTGCACTATTTTTACACAGGCATTTACTTTAAGTGGGTTAACGCCTGTGCAGAACCAGTGCATGCAGGAATGCAGTACGAGAGCATTAAGTGTTTGTATGTGAACTCTGTCACTTGGAAGCTCTGCACTGCAGTGTCAAGCTTCTGCATGCTTGTCACCTCCGTGTAAAATCTCTGCATTTTTCTGTCCTCCAATTCATTGACCCGGATGTAATCTGTCACCCCCGATCCTCTCTAACTTCTACCGCTACACTATAGAGAGCATCCTGACAAACTGTATCACGGTATGGTATGGCAGCTGTAGCTCCCATGACCGGAAAGCCCTGCAGCGGGTAGTCAAAACTGCCCAACGCATCACCGGCACCCGGCTACCGACCATAGAACATATATATCAGAAACGCTGCCTACGGAGGGCACGGTCCATCATCAAAGACCCTACCCACCCCAGCCACAGTCTGTTCGCCCTCCTACCATCTGGAAGACGCTACAGATGCATTCGCACCCATACGACCAGATTTAGGAACAGCTTCTTTCCCAGGGCTGTCATCCTACTGAACTCCACAAATAAACACTAAAGCCTGCACATCTGCCGATGCACTTTATTATGGTCATATTTATGCTAATATATATGTACAAATGTATGTTGAAATGTTTAAGTGTCCTAATCCAAATTGTACACTCTCGGGAGCCGCAAGCCTACATTTCGTTGTACTGCACTTGTGCACTAACAATGACAATAAAAGTTGATTTGATTTGATTTGTAATTTCCGATCGGAGGCTTCCTGCGTACGGATGCCTCCCATTGGAGAAAAATCTACGCTCTTACCCGAGGGCTCCCGAGGTCCGGACATTTTCACTCCTGGGCCTCTCCGCAGTCGGAACGCGCAGGGCCCACGTATCCCAGGGGCGCAGGCGGTTCGCAAGCCTCCCTGGGAGCACCTGGGCCAGGCGAGCCAATGGGAGAAGGGAATCTCCCTTCGTAGACTTGACAGATAGACCCGTCAAATATATGAATGGGGATCACCCCAAAAACACATCAAAACATTAAATAAGTTGAAAAAAAACCATCACGTTTTTAAAATGAGTTAAAATTACATTAAGTTAAATATTTTAAACAAATATTACATTTTTTGAAAAAACTAATTAAAGATTTTTACGGGGCTAAAAATAAACTTGTCTTTTTTAAAAGTATTTTCAAATTATAAATGAGTGAAAAAAATATATATTTTTTTACTTTTTAAACTCTTATGCTGGTAAAAGCTGGCTTTACTCAGGCTTTTACCAGGCGTAAGATTTCTAAGGGTTTTCAGTGGGCAGAGGTTCTGCAGAAAGTGGAACCCTCCCCCCGCAGAGGCCCTTCTCCAGGGCAGGTGGAGGATCTGTGAAGAGGATTCTCCACAGATCGGAAATGCCGGTTTTCAGCGCATGTGCTTCGCATGCCTGAAACCGGCATTTCCAATGTCCCTACGGGTGTGTACACAGCTCGTACCCACCCGTAGGCATCGGAATATCTGGGCCAATATTTTGGATTTTTGTTATCTCAATCATAATTAAATAAAATCTTTCCTCGCTCTCCCCCCACCTCCCCCCATCCAACTTTTTCTCTCCCAGTCGTATTCCACAAAAAAAAATTCCCCCCTGCACACAGTTGTTATGACAGTTCCCCACACCATCCCATTATAGCCTAAAATAACATTTATCGCATTAGCAACATCAAAAGAAAATTTGCCCCTAAACCTACCCATCCCATCTTGTACTTACTCCAGCAACTCCCCTTCTCCTACACATATGATGCGAAGGAACCATTCAACGTCATCAACTATCTTGACCTTGCTTTTTGCACTCCCCCACCAACAGCGAGCATCTGCTTTTCCCAAACCGCTGTACTCTATGGCCCAGCCCGACTCAAGCCCCGTTTTCTGCGGCCCGAGTTAAGGGCATAGATACTTGTGCAGCAGGCCCGAGGACAGGCAAATTGTCGACGACACATAACTGCTTTCACAAAGTGCTCTGTTGTTTGCCTGCCTGAGACAGAGGTCCACCTTGAACTGCCAGCGCATTTCACACTTCATCTAGAGCCATCCTTTGTCTCTTTACCTGTCCTATTACCATCTCGTCTCGCCTTGAATATCTCTTAATGTCTCTTCACCTCTCACAGACCTTCCCTTTTGTTCTTTCATCCCCTCCCCCATTTCCCAGCCCCCAAACTTGCTTTTTCATCCGTTTCATTTCCTGCTTTTTTTTTCTCAGTTCTGAAGAAGGGTTTCGACCTGAAACATTGACTCTATTTCTCTCTCCACAGATGTTGCCTGGCCTGCTGAGTTTTTCTAGCGTTTTCTGTTGTTATTTCCACCTTGATCTTGTTGCAATCTGTTTTCCCGCCCACCACGGACAAAGTGCTCTGGGCTCCACCCACCTGGCTACAGCCGAGTCTCAGCTTGGGAAGATGCAGCGAGCGGACGAATACTTCAATCAAGATTTAGAAAGACTCAACTGGTCTCGGGAGAGCCCCTGAGCTGCAGCCCAGCTGCAATGTTTTTTTTTTAAAGTATACAGTTACAGTCCCGTACGCCCACAAAGCCCACGACCTCTGCGCCTGCCTGCTCTGCTCCAAAGGCCCACCTTGGCTCAGCCAAGTCCAAGTGACCAGCCTTCATCCAGACCCCACTATCCTGCCTCCTCTGCCACTCCCTCCCAGATCCAAGTCAAACGCACTTGGCTTCGGCCCAGCTACAAGGCCACCCAGTTTCTCTCTCACCCATTGCGTGGTGCAGCAGGTTGGTGAGATGTGCTATAGCAAAATACTGCGGATGCTGGCAATCCGAAATAACAACAGAAAATGCTGGAAAAACTCAGCAGGCCAGGGCAACATCCGTGGAGAGAGAAATAGAGTCAACGTTTCAGGTCGATGACCCTTTGTCAGGACTGAAAAAGCACAGGAAATGAAACAGATTAAAAGGCCAGTTTGGGGGCTGGGAAATGGGGTTGAAAGAACAAAAGAGAAGTGAAGAGACATTAAGAGGTATTCAAAACCAGACGAGATGGTGATAGGACTAGTGGAGAGACAAAAGATGGAATGAAGATGAACAAGGTTGAAAAGCCAAACGGAGATCCCGTCGAAGAGAAGAGCAGAACTTCTTCAAGGTAGGCATTCCTAGAAGAGGTGTGGCAGTGAACCAAACACTAGTACGATAGCAAAATACTGCGGATGAGGTGTGCTGCCTGCTTTTAAACCGTTTGGCTTCCTTGGAGCATTTGAGTGGGGCTGTGATGGTCAGGCTTCTTACGAAGGGAATTTAGTTTTAGCTGATGGTCTACAGGAGAGCTGTGGTTTCAGATCCAGGGAGAAACAAAATTGCTTCTATGTCGATCAGAGGGCTGGAGCCTCAAGGGTGCCTCGAGGGGAGGGGAGACACACCAATCATCACCTTTACAAGCTGGCAGGCAACTCACACGTCATCACGCCAGTGTTTTACGAGAAAACAAGTCAGACTTATTCAGTGGCATTTGAGGCTGTTGCTATCAACCATTCAAATCTTTTGAAAGTTGGGACAGGAGTCTGTCAGAACCAGATAGGTTGGAGGATGTGAGTGGAACTAGTCAGATGTTATTTCCTCCTATTCTTTGTTATGCACAAACTTGAGGCCAAAAAAAAAGAAAGAAAATGAGCCGTTGATTTCTGTTGCAGTTTGTTTAGTTCATGTTTGTCCCCCAAATACGTTATAAATGACAAATAAACTGCCGAAATGCAGCTTCTGAAAACGTCAAGTTCTTTGTAGGTCTGGCAGTCGTCTTATGTGAAATTATTTTCTTCAGAATACTGGTTGCAATTGCTTCTGTGACATAAGGTGGATGTTTCCCTGGTCTGAAGGCACGAACTGGTTTTATTTGGCAATTTCTATCATTGTGCTTGTGAAACACCCGCGGTTTGGAAATAATATGGGGAATGGGTTTGGAGCTATGATGCATTTTACTTAATTAAAAAAATTATACTGAGATTCACATTCAGAATTACGGTCGGCTCCAAAATGACAATAAGGCGTCAACAATCAAAGTGTTCTGGGGCCATGCCCTCAGAGAAAATAATGTTGCTGCCTTTGTCACTGATATCGCCCTTTAGTAATTTCTGAATCATCACTGTTCCCAACTGCGTACGGCAATAAAAATATAGAAATATTGAGGGAAATAAACTTGCAGGGCTACGGGGATAGAGCGGGGGAATGGGACTGAGCGGGTTGCTCCGCAGAGAGCCGGCATGGACTCGATGGGCCGAATGGCCTCCTTCTGTGCCATTATGACTCTATGACTCATTATGACACTGTGACCCGCAGCGTAGATTGTAACAAGGCTACGTCTCACTGGACTCAGTCGAACTCCTTGGCTTCACGTGCCACAGGTCTATCTATACAGTGCTGTCTTTGTGAGCTGTCAGATTTATTGAAGCGATTGGCAAGCTTTCGCTAGTTTTCTAGGTTAGCATGTATGAAAACTAGATGGAGAGAGAGCCAGACAGACAGAGTAGATAGAAGACAAAATGAAAAACAAAGCAAGGGAGACAAAGAGTTAGACAGTGGGAGATAAGCGAGGAGTCAGTTCCAGGAAAAAAGAGACGCATGCGGTATTTTAATTTTTGTCTGTAAGCAATGCTACTGGAGATTAACTAGTTAATGATTTCTTTGTAAAAATTGGGGTAAGGGGTAAACAGTTGTACGCTGCATGCACTTCATTCGGGTCTTCATTCTGGTCTCCTTATCTAAGGAAGGATATACTTGTCTTGGAGGCGGTGCAACGAAGGTTCACTAGATTGATTCCTGGGATGAGGGGGCTGTCCTATGATGAGAGATTGTGTAGAATGGGCCGATACTCTCTGGAGTTTAGAAGAATGAGAGGTGATCTCATTGAAACATAGAAGATTCTGAAGGGGATTGACAGGGTAGATGCTGAGAGGTTGTTGTCCCCTGTCTGGAGTGTCTAGAACTAGGGGGCATAGTCTCAGGATAAGGGGTCGGCCATTTAAAACTGAGAGGGGGAGGAATTTCTTCACTCAGAGGGTTGTGAATTTTTGGAATTCTCTGCCCCAGAGGGCGGTGAATGCTGAGTCTTTGAGTATATTCAAGGCTGAGATCGATAGATTTTTGGACTCTAGGGGAATCGAGGGATATGGAGATCAGGTGGGAAAGTGGAGTTGAGGTCGATGATCAGCCATGATCTTATTGAATGGCGGAGCAGGCTCGAGGGGCCGTATGGCCTACTCCTGCTCCTACTTCTTATGTTCTTATGTTCTAGTAGATAGATGTATCCCAGTAATTTTTCTTTTCTTTTAAGAAAAAAGAAAGACTTGCATTTATATAGCACTTATCATGACCACAGGACGCCGGGTATGCACAAGTTGCTCTGATCTTTCTGCTTCTGTGAAATGAGCTTCAGCCCAAATAATAAAGTCTAACGCTACGATATTTACCACCATTCGGTGGACAGTACATCGCAGTAACTTCAGATGTAAAATACCATGCTAAACGGGTGATTGTTAAGCCCGGGGCACACTATCCTGTTCGTGTCACGGATAAAAGTTTCAGATCATACGAAGGTGCGGGTCTGCTAATGGAAACTGCCTTCTTGGTGTGGACATGAGATTAACGTGTTAGGGGAAAGCCTGAATTGTAACAGTTCCACCTGGCTGAGACTGTGCACCTCATTAACCTCAAGTGCCGTTTCCTTAGAGGGCCACATGCATTGAAAATTGCTAGTTTGGAAACACTTGATTACATCCCCAGAGCACTCTGCCTGTCTGCTTCACATATCCCATAATGTCAAGATTTTAAATCACTTTAATGTGTTAATGGGCTATTAATGGACAGCAGAACTCACACATGCACGTAGGCTCTGCCCCTCTCATATGCTTTCCATTGCCCTGTATCTGTGTCCAGATAAATTCCCTTGTTAAGTGCAAGATCTCCCACAGATATACAAGCACTGGAATGAAACACTCCATTGTGCAGGAGTAGCTTGCTTTTGTAACATTTAGGGGGGAAAATTCAGTTGTTTGCACCTCCCGTTAACGCCTTAAGAGGGCACTAATGGGGCGCAAAGCAACTAGCGCCCGGGCGCGGCGATGTTTGCGCCGCTCATGAAATTAACTAGACATTTTGTGGCAGCGCTAAACACTGCTGCCACGATCTCCTGCGCCGGCAGATTGTGACGTCAGTCGAGTGCGCCACGCCCCGTTAGCGCCCGGACCGGATATTGAGTGGAGCCCCCTGCCTTACCACCTGCCGCTAGCAACGACAGGTTGAGGGGAGTGTTTTGCAGTCAGGAAGGGACTGGGGGAGCGCTATTTAAAGGCGACCACTTCCTGCCTTTTTTTGTCGGTGACTTTTGTCGTGTATTGATTGTGAGTTTAACACCAGTCAATACGGTAATGTAATTTGCGAGTTTAACACCAGTTAATACGGTAATGTAATGTGCATTGCATTATGGGAATTACCCGGGAAAACGGCAGTCGGCCATTTTACCAATAAAGTAAAGATCACAGTTATAAGCCTGTCTGCCTGACTCTGATTTAATTCGACGTATTTACATGCTTGATTGAACGCATTAAAGCATAGATACAACATTGGCGACGAGGATAATGAAAAGAATCTTTTTAAATAGGTAATTGCCCAAGTTTTAGTTAGCTAGGATGGAGAAGACCGGCATTCAAAATTTTGCATGCTTCACCGAGCCAGCCACGTTGGGTCCAAGATGGATGAGGTGGTTAACGTCTTTTGAGCTTTATGCCAACGGCAAAGGACTCATTATCGACGATACCTCTACAGCTGCCACAAAGCAGAGGAGAAGAGCTCTACTTCTACACCTAGCAGGACCAGATGTCCAGGATATCTTTTCGACTCTACCAGACACAGGAGAGCCAGCAGACTACACGGCGGCGGTTAGTGCTTTGAATCACTACTTCGTGCCCCAGGTCAACGCAGCATTTGCTAGACAGACTTTTCATAAGTTGTCCCAGAAGGCAGGTGAGACTGTGCAACAATTTGCTACTTGCTTGCGGCAGGCTGCTAAAGACTCTGCTTTTGGGGGGGTGGTGGATAATCAAATAAGAGACGCTATCCTGAGTAGGTGCACGTCAGCCTATGAGCGGAGGAAATTGCTAGAGGAAGGGCAAGGTCTAACGCTCGCCCGCACGTTACAATTGGCCTCACAATGTGAAAACGTCGAGGAGCAGATGTCAGCCATGTCATGTACAGAGAAGGCGGAGACAGATACTGTTCGTCGTGTTACACAGAAAAGAGGGTATTATGCGAAAAGCTCGACAGTGAAACCAAAGGGAAATGGCGATAGGAACGAAAGGAAATGTTACAGATGTGGACACACAGGCCACATGGGCAGAGATCCGAAATGCCCAGCACGTGGACAAACGTGTCATAAGTGCAAGGGAAAGGATCATTTCTCCAAAGTATGCCGCACAAAGGGTACAAAGAAACACAGTGTGAACAATGTAGAGGAACAAAATAACTGTGCATTTGCTGTTACTGGAAATAACGTGACAGAGAGACTTACCTTTTGTGTGGGGGGAGTAAACCTGAGAATGTTAATTGATTCGGGTGCAACTAATAATGTGATAGATGAGAATACATGGGAAGGATTAAAGTCAGAACATATTAAGTGTCAGTCACATGTCCCTAAGACAGAGAGAAAGTTATTCTCTTATGCTTCTAGCCGACCACTGTCAGTTAAAGGTGTATTCACATGTGGGATTACAATAGGTAAGAGAACTGAGCAGGCGGAGTTCATTGTGGTTAAAGGCCATGGAGAGCCGTTGCTAGGAAGGGAGACAGCCATGAAACTGGGAGTTTTAAAAATAGGCGCAGATGTCTCAGCTGTGGTAGATGTAAGACAGCTACTAGAACAGCGGCATCCAAAGGTGTTCCAGGGAGTAGGAAGGCTGAACACAAAACAGATCAGTTTGTATATCGACCCACAAGTGAAGCCTGTGGCCCAGCCACTCAGGCGTATACCATTCAACTTAAGGGGGGTAGTGGAGGCCAAAATAAAACAATTGAGGGACATGGACATTATCGAACCTGTAACTGGTCCCACCCCATGGGTAAATCCTGTGGTTATTGTACCAAAAGCGGATAAGGATGTAAGGTTATGCCTAGACATGAGACAAGCAAACCAGGCAATAGTGAGGGAACGATATCCAATCCCCACCGTTGATGAGATACTCCAAGGTATGAACGGCTCGACGGTGTTTAGTAAGCTAGACCTGAAATGGGGTTATCACCAGCTAGAACTGACCCCTGAGTCACGAGAAATCACAACGTTTGCAGTACATAACGGAGTATACAGGTACAAGAGGCTGATATTCGGTGTATCTTCAGCTAGTGAGCAATATCAGCACGAGATAGCTAATGCCTTAGCTGGAATAGAGGGTGTTGAAAACATCTCAGACATTATCGCGCATGCACACGACCGGGAAACGCACGACAGATGCCTGCACGCTGTCATGACCAGACTAATAGAAAGTGGACTGACACTAAACTCAGAGAAGTGCCAATTCAACATGGACCGATTGATTTTCATGGGAATCCTGTTGTCTGAAAAGGGCATCGGGCCAACAGCAGAGAGAGTGCAAGCGGTGGCAGAAGCTCGGGAACCAGAGAATGCTACAGAGGTGAGGAGTTTCTTGGGACTCATTGGGTACAGTAGCAGATTCATCCCGCAGTTTGCAACGCTATCAGAGCCACTGTGACGCCTGGCGAGAAAAGACACACCATTTAAATTTGGATCACAACAGAGACAGTTATTCAGTGCACTCAAGGAAGAGTTGGCCAGAGCCGGCACTTTAGCATACAGGTTGACTATCCCTTATCCGAAAACCTTGGGACCAGCTGTGTTTCGATTTTCGGAAATTTTCGGATTTCAGAAGGTATTATTTCAGACTGGGAAACTCTGAACATTAATTTGGTAATTAGTATTTGTATTTAATACAAATTTTAAAAGTTCAGGCTACCTCTTGCGACTGTTCCGTGTCTCATTCCCCTTCCTGCTTCTCTGTGCTGCCGCTCCCAGTGTGTTTACAGCTCCCCCTGCTCCGTATCTGAATTCCTCGACTTAGCGGGGGTCTGGGGCTCGACTGCCGCCGCCAGTTGTGGGAAAGCCGGATATCGGCTGACTCCTACGCTAAGCTGGCCCGCAAATCAGGTCAGAAAAGCATCGGCCGCGTCGGGTCATGTTTGGTGCCACTCGGGTTATGTCGTGCGCACGATTTACGCTCCACAAAAAAACTTTCGGTTTTCAGAGGTTTTCGGTTTTCAGAAGTGCGGATAAAGGATAGTCTACCTGTATTTTGATAAGGACGCACCAACCAAGGTGATAGCAGATGCCAGTCCTGTAGGTTTAGGCGCAGTACTAATTCAGGACCAACAGGGACAAGAGGTGCCAATATGCTATGTAAGTCGTCGTTTAACAGACTGTGAGAGGAAATACTATGGGCTTGTGAGAGGTACACCACGCATTCTGAGAGAGAGAGACTTCTGGAGAGATTCAACGCTGTGTGAAGGAGTTTTGAGTACTGAGCAGCACTTTGCAGGTTCATTTTGATTTGCCCTTCCTTGCTTCGCCAGCGCTCTGAGGAAGCGCCTCGCTCCTCGGCCTTTGCGCCTTAAGACAGGTGTGAAGCGTCTGATTTAGCGCTCCAATCACCGCCAGGGGCGATAAAAGCCAAGTTTGCTGTCGGAGGCGATAATTAGCACCAGGTGCTAAACTTTGCGCACGGCCGCTAATGACGCCCCAAACGGGGCGATACCGAATTTTTCCCCCATGGAGTTTACGGTGAGGAAGTCTGAGGACATCCATTTTGGATGTGAGAAAGTCAAATCAGAATATTTCCTTAATGGTGAGAGACCAGGAGCTGAGGTGGAGCAATGGGATTTAGGAATCCATGTTTACAAATCACTATAACCTAGTGCACAGGTACAACAAAGTAATTTTTTTTTTAAAAAGGTGAATGGAATGCTAGCCTTTATCTCGAGGTCTATCCCTGCAAGCCTCCACGGACAAGGTGGCACACCTCCGTCAGAGCCATCCCAGTGATCCTGAACCTCCTCATGCACTGCTCCTCCACCGCCACTGTCGCAATCGGCGCAATGGCCCGGATTTCACGAGGCCTGTGACCGCGTACGCACACCCTGCGCGGCCGTAAGCGCCCTGCAGGTTCCGGGTCTCTGTGTGCGCTGCACATGCGCGAAAAACCCGGGGCTTGTGATCCGTCAAGTTCCAGCTCGACGGACCTTCCACACCCCCCGGGAAACGGGCACTCGCTGGCGCAGGGTCGCGCCCAGCGAAGGCCCACGATACTCTTACACCTGGTAAAAGCAGCCATGGGGGCCTTGTTTTACCAGCGTAAGGGTTTAAATAAATATTTACATACATTTTTTAAAAATCATTTAAAAATTCAAAAATCTTTTAAAATTTAGTTTGTTATTTTCAGTCCCCTTTTAAAATGTTTAAATTTAAATTTATATTTCAAAAAATAAAATTTTTGTTTTAAATGTTTAATTAAATTGTATTTTAATTAATTTTAAACACGTCATGATTTATTTTTATTTAGGTTGTGTGAAAATGTATTTTTTGGGTGATTCCTATTCGTGCTCATGGGGATTCCGGACGTAAATGGAATCCTCATGAGCATAATGGGAATCCCCCCTTTGTCATTGGTTGGGCCGGCCCATGTGATCTCAGGGGCGCTGGAGAATCGCGCGCGTCCCCGGGATACGTGGGCCTTTACGCAGGCCTACGCCCACAGGCCCAGGACCGCAGGAGTCCCATGATACGGAGGCACCAGCTGGGTGCGGACTTTTCTTGCAGACCGGAGACATTCGCCCACGGGAAGCCTCAGTCTGCAACTTCAGGTCCACTATCTGGAGTAATACACAAAGCAAATCCTCCTCCTCCTGTTCTTTTCCCTCTTCTTCGTCCTTTTTCTTTTCCTCATCCTCATCCTAGTCCTCGTTCCACTGCTCCTCCTTTTCCTCCTCCTCCTCCTCCTCCTCCTCATCCTAGTCCTCGTCCTCCTCCTTTTCCTACTCCTCCTCCTCCTAGTCCTTGTCCTCCTCCTCCTCCTTTTCCTCCTCCTCCTCCTCCTCCTTTTCCTACTCCTCCTCCTCCTCCTATTCCTTGTCCTCCGCCGCCTCCTCCTCCTCCTCCTAGTCCTTGTCCTCCTCCTCCTCCTCCTCCTTTTCCTACTCCTCCTCCTCCTCCTAGTCCTTGTCCTCCTCCTCCTCCTCCTCCTTTTCCTAGTCCTCCTCCTCCTCCATTTCCTAGTCCTCCTCCTCCTCCTCCTCCTCCTAGTCCTTGTCCTCCTCCTCCTCCTCCTCCTCCTAGTCCTCGTCCTCCTCCTCCTCCTAGTCCTTGTCCTCCTCCTCCTCCTTTTCCTAGTCCTCCTCCTCCTCCTTTTCCTAGTCCTCCTCCTCCTCCTTTTCCTAGTCCTCCTCCTCCTCCTCCTCCTAGTCCTCGTCCTCCTCCTCCTCCTCCTAGTCCTACTCCTCCTCTTCCTTTTCCTAGTCCTCCTCCTCCTCCTCCTAGTTCTACTCCTCCTCCTCCTTTTCCTAGTCCTCCTCCTCCTACTTCTCCTCCTTTTCCTAGTCCTCCTCCTCCTCCTTTTCCTAGTCCTCCTCCTCCTCCTCCTCCTCCTAGTCCTCGTCCTCCTCCTCCTCCTAGTCCTTGTCCTCCTCCTCCTCCTTTTCCTAGTTATCCTCCTCCTACTCCTCCTCCTAGTCCTCCCCCTTCTCCTCCTTTCCATCTTTGCTTTAAGAAGTTAAAAAGCTAACTTCCCTCACTTTTTGCTAATGGTTGTTTTTGGACAGGCAGGAATCCTCAGAGACGCACTGAGAACAGATGAAAAGTCCGTTGCCACTTTTTAACACTATTGCGCTTCTTTACACTCTCGTCTACTTTTTTTGGAAAAAAATCTTGAACGAAGGAAAATATGACCCTAGGTGTACATTTTCACTTTCATTAATTATTAGTGGGGAACGCTGCTTTATACTCACTTCTCCTTTTTCACTAAAAATAGTGGATAGAGGAAAATATAGCCCCTGCTTACCTATTAATAAACAAGAAATGGCCTCAATGCCAGTTGTACGTCCAACAGATGGCATATCCTTATTTTTTACGGTCTTGCATTTATATAGCGCCTTTCATAACCTCAGGACATCCCAAAACACTTTGCAGCCAGTCAAGTACTGTTGTAATGTAGGAATCGCGGCAGCCAATTTGCACACAGCAAGGTCCCGCAGACAGCAAAGAGATAATGACTAGATAATTGATTTTCTTTTAATCATGTTGGTTGAGGGATAAATATTGGCCACAACACCAGGAAGAACTCCCATTGCTCTTCTTTGAATAGTGCAATGGAAGCTTTTACACCCACCTGAGAGGGCAGACGGGGCCTCTTGGTTTAACATCTTATCTGAGACACTGCACCTCTGACAGTGTAGCACCCTCTCAGTGATGCACTGGAGTGTCAGCCTAGATCTCGTGCTCTGGACTTGGACTTGAACCAACGACTTCTGACTCAGAGGCAGCAGGACTATCCTCATGCCCCCCTCCCCCCACCCAGGCAGATTTACCATGTCTGTAGTCCTCCTAGTCCTCATCCTCCTCATCCTCATCCTCGTCCTCCTCCTCCTCCTCATCCTAGTCCTCCTCCTCCTTGTCCTCCTCCTCTTCCTCATCCTAGTCCTCCTCCTCCTCCTTTTCCTAGTCCTCCTCCTCCTCCTCATCCTAGTCCTCCTCCTCCTCCTCCTTGTCCTCCTCCTCTTCCTCATCCTAGTCTTCCTCCTCCTCCTCCTCCTCATCCTAGTCCTCCTCCTCCTCCTCCTAGTCCTTGTCCTCCTCCTCCTCCTCATCCTAGTCCTCATCCTCCTCCTCATCCTAGTCCTCCTCCTCCTCCTCCTAGTCCTTGTCCTCCTCCTCCTCCTCATCCTAGTCCTCGTCCTCCTCCTCCTAGGCCTTGTCCTCCTCCTCCTCCTCCTTTTCCTAGTCCTTGTCCTCCTCCTCCTCCTAGTCCTTGTCCTCCTTGTCCTCCTCCTCCTAGTCCTTGTCCTCCTCCTCCTCCTTTTCCTAGTCCTTGTCCTCCTCCTCCTCCTCCTAGTCCTTGTCCTCCTCCTCCTAGTCCCCATCCTCCTCCTCCTCCTTTTTCTAGTCCTCCTCCTCCTCCTAGTCCTCGTCCTCCTCCTCCTCCTCCTAGTCCTTGTCCTCCTCCTCCTCCTCCTACTCCTCCTCCTCCTTTTCCTAGTCCTCCTCCTCCTCTAGTCCTTGTCCTCCTCCTCCTCCACCTCCTCCTCCTCCTAATCCTCCTAGTCCTTGTCCTCCTCCTGTCTGTAGTCCCATAGTGAGTATGCTCTACAACTCATTGGGTCCCGCTCCGCCCCATGTGTCCCGCTCCGCCCCATGCGGAGTAATGTAATTTGCGGCCCCTAGGGGTGCGTACGAGGTGCACACGCGCCCGTAAAGGCCTCGCAAGTTCCGGGTTCAGGCAAGCGCTGCGCAGGCGCTAAAATCCGGAACTTGTGTCTTGGCAGATCCTCCGCATCCCCGGGAACAGGGCCGCCCTGGGCGGAGAGTTGGGCTATCTGCCCAACGAATGCCCGTGCAATTCTTACGCCTGGTAAATGCCGGCGTAAGGTCTGATTTTACCAGCGTAAGAGTTTTAAAAAACACAAAAATAAAATTTTATCAATAATTTATACATTTAAAAACCTGTGAAATAAGGTGGTTATTGTTAGCCCCTTTAAAACGTAAACTTATTTTTCAAAAAATTACATTTTGTTTTAAATATTTAATTAAATGCCATTTTGATTAATTTTAAATATGTGAGTTTTTTTAATTATTTATTTGATGTGTAGAGGTATTTTTGGGGTATTCCCATTTGTGCTTATGGGGTTTCCGTATATACAGAATCCCGATAAGAATGAATGGGGATCCCCTTCTGTTGATCGTTGTGCCAGCCCCACGACCCCAGGGGCGCTTGCGAACACGCCTGCGCCCCTGGGACATGTGGGCCTCTACGCAGGCCTACACATAGAGGCCCAGGAGCGCAGGTCTCCGTGGATCCTGAGGCAGAACGCAAGTTCGTAGATTTTTTTGCCGGTCGGAGGCATCTTCCCGGGAAGCCCGCAAATTCAGGCCCATTGTTGTCAATATGGAGTGACTCACGGAGTTCACTGGATCAAATAATCCTTCCTGGACTTAATGCCGCTCGAGGCCAAAGCTATGTGCATAGAATTGCTAGTTGGTAACATAATTCGCATTGTTGAAACATTACCACATACCGAGGTATTGTTGAATTTAACCATTTTTGAGGCAAGAATTTATATTTAATCGATAAGCCTCGTCATTTCTCTTTGTATATTTTGTCAGAAGCGAATTAGTGGTTGGGATCATTGAAATGGATGGCACATCACTTTTTTAAAATTCGTTTTTTATGGGATGTGGGCATCGCTGGCAAGGCCAGCATTTATTGCCCATCCCTAATTGCCCTTGAGAAGGTGGTGGTGAGCCGCCTTCTTGAACCGCTGCAGTCCGTGTGGTGAAGGTACTCCCACAGCGCTGTTAGGGAGGGAGTTCCAGGATTTTGACCCAGCGACGATGAAGGAACGGCCGATATACTTCCAAGTCAGGATGGTGTGTGACTTGGAGGGGAACTTGGAGGTGGTGGTGTTCCCATGCGCCTGCTACCCTTGTCCTTCTAGGTGGAAGAGGTCGCGGGTTTGGGAGGTGCTGCTGAAGAAGCCTTGGCGGGTTGCTGCAGTGCATCTTGTAGATGGTACACACTGCAGCCACGGTGCGCCGGTGGTGGAGGGAGTGAATGCTTAAGGTGGTGGATGGGGTGCCAATCAAGCGGGCGGTTTTGTCCTGGATGGTGTCAAGCTTCTTGAGTGTTGTTGGAGCTGCACTCATCCAGGCAAGTGGAGAGTATTCCATCACACTCCTGACTTGTGCCTTGTAGGTGGTGGAAAGGCTTTGGTGCTCCCACAGCTGTACCTGTGAATCCCCACATAACAAACTCCCTAGTCTCAATCATACCATTGGGGGGAAGGTGCACAGTAAAGACTACAGACTGCCCTCCCACCCCCGCACATACACACATACACACACACAGGAATGGAAAGGAAATGTACAGGCAAATCTACCCCACAGTCAGGCCATTTTAATTCGCCTCCCAGCCTCCAGCTCCATAACATTCCTGATAGCAGTTCTCAGGCCTGTCCTCTCAGTCGAGGAACAAAGTGTGGAGCAAGAAGGCTTGAAGTAGGCGGTCAGGTTGTCCCACATGAAGAAGATTCTCCTGTGTAGTTACCCAATCACCTACAAAATTCATACCTTCGTTCATCATTCAACAAATTGTCCAGTAAATCTTAAGCAATGCTCCATCTCCTCCAGGACAAATGCAGACATGTCCCAGGTAGTGTTAATTTCTATGCGAGCACAATCCTGATCCAGGCAGCAGCCTTCCGTGACTTGTGTAAATGTCATTTGGGAAATCAAAAGCAGCTCTTACTGGAAAATGACAAGTTGTTTTATTTCAAAGAGTTCTCAGCCCACAGTAATTTAATGCTTTTTGCTTCAGACTGGTTGAGTGTGATTTAATGACTTGGAACAGAAGAAATGCGCCACAAAGATTGACACGGCGGATTAGCAAGAAAGAAAGACTTGCATTTCTATAGCGCATTTCACGACCACTGGACGTCTCAAAGCGCTTTACAGCCAATGAAGTACTTTTGGAGTGTCGTCACTGTTGCAATGTGGGAAACACGGCAGCCAATTTGTGCACAGCAAGCTCCCACAAACAGCTATGAGATCATGGCCAGATAATCTGTTTTTGTTATGTTGGTTGAGGGATAAATATTAGCCCCAGGACAATATTAACAAGCGTATGTGTACCTACCCCCACAATTGTGTACACACAGGGGGGAAGATTTCTTCTGGGTGCAGGGTGTGGCAAGATCATAACCCCATTTGTAAAGAACGATTTTGCTAAGAGGTGGAGAAACTTTCCCCATGCTGAGCTCCCAATCGCTGCTGTGCTGTCGGGGACTAAAGCAGAACCTGAGCACATCCACAGAAGAAGAGAAGGGAAAAACCAGCAAGTCATGCTGCCTCCCCTTTCTCTCGGCCAAGTTGTATTTATTCTCGTCAAGCTGTATTTCAGCACTTGTGTGCAATTTGGCTCAGGTGGGAGCACTCCTCCCATAATGTAAGTACAGGAAACTCTCGATTTACCAGCACCTAAAATAACCGGAAATCTCTGTTAACCAGCAAAATTCAGGAGTAGGTTCAGGTAAGTTTTGCTTCATATTAGTGGCAGTTCCTGGATCTGTGGCTGTGTAACTGGGGTTCGTGCACTTGTTGCTAAGCAACAGGGACGCTTGGTCTGTGGCCGGAGTTCCTGCACATGTTGCTAAGCAACAGGGAAGCCTGGATTTGTTGCTGTGTACGGAGCACTCGTACCTTTTAACTATACCTCTCTGTAATCCGAACTTCTTGATAAACCGGCACCACGCCGGTCCTGTTGGTGCCGGATAATAAAGAGTTTCCTGTAGACACTCCAGTTTAATATTGAAGGAGTGCTGCATTATCCAAGGTGCCGTCTTTCAGATGAGACGTGGAACCAGGGCCCATCGGCCTGTTTTGATGCTTCAGGTGAAGGTTAAGACCCCATAGTGCTGCTCAAAGAAGAACAGCGAATTTTCCAAATAACCTTGCCAACATTTCTCCCTCAAACACCATTAATAATAGACTGACTGGTCATTCGTCGCACTGTTGTAATGGGATCTTGCTGTGTGCAAAGTAACTGCCATGTTTGATTACATAACAACAGCCAAGGTGCTTCAAGTGATCCAACTCTATGTGAAACATTTTGCAATGTTCCTGATAGGATGCTGTACATATGCAAGTCTTTCATTTTATTTCTGTATCTATCTAAACACACTTACTGCAGCATGGGTGTGTTGGCTTTTATTTTGTAATGTAAGAAGGGATTGCAAAAATGGCTGGAAATCCGACGAACTTAATGGCCTAAAACATTACGCTAAATGCCCCCTATTGTTCTAATAACATAATCAACATTTCTAGCACATGAGAACAGATGGCAACATCCCAAGTTGTAATTGGTCAGATATGTCTCTGTGAGTGCATTTATACTCTAATGGTGTCCCACTGTACTAAGAAGGGCAGAAATCCGTGAAAAATCATACCGGTAACATTACACTTCACAAAAGAGATTCAAACACCTAACTTGGTGGACAGCGTTTCAGTCTGATAGATTTACTGCTATAACAGCTCCAATGCTGCTGGTAATGGGGTGGCTCTTGGCAGCAGCGCAAAGAAAGCACTCAAGACAAGCACTGCTATTTTCCCACTTTCCTGCATCAGCAAGAGGGAAGCTGCTGCCAGCATTCAGGGTCAGGGACGTGCCAATCTACACTACGGCAGGTCAATGACCTGTCAAAACCATTTGCCTTTTGCGCTGTCAAAACCACTTTTGTACTAAAGAAAGACTTGCATTTCTATAGCGCCTTTCACGACCACCGGACGTTTCAAAGCACTTTACAGCCAATGAAGTACTTTTTTTGAAGTGGAGTCACTGTTGTAATGTGGGAAACGCGGCAGGCAATTTGCGCACAGCAAGCCCCCACAAACAGCAATGCAATAATGACCAGATAATCTGTTTTTAGTGATGTTGATTGAAGGATAAATATTGGCCCAGGACAGTGCCATGGGATTTTTCACGTCAACCTGAGAGAGCAGACGGGGCCTCGGTTTAATGTCTCACCTGAAAGACGGCACCTCCGACAGTGCAGCACTCCCTCAGCACTGCACTGGAGTGTCAGCCTAGACTTTTGTGCTCAAGTCTCTGGAGTGGGGACTGTGAACCCACAACCGTCTGACTCAGAGGCGACGGTGCTACCCACTGAGCCACGTCCGACACTATCACAAACAGCTCAGTGGAGGAAAGACGATTTAAAAGTTGGAGTTTTATTCTTAAAGAAGAAAAAATAAACCAACATTCAGATTCCAGTCCATAGCAGGAATATGGTGACAATTACATCACTTTGCATGGGTACTGAAGCAGAACAAAGACACAGATATTCAGAACAGATAACAGCAAAACTAGTGTTTGCATTTCAACCAAGTTACCACCATATAAAGGGAAAATTCTGCACTATATTTTAACTGTTTATTAATTCTAAGCCCTTAAAGCTAACAGCTGCTCACTTTAAAGAATTGCCAATTGGATTTCATTTTCTGAACAGAGGACTGGAACGTCTCTATCTGTGGCCTGGCATTGTCTCTTATAGCTTACATTTTTCCCCAAAACAATTTAACTTCCTAGATTAGTTTGTGTGATTCCTTCTAGAACCCACTCATGAAATATCGGGGTGGATCTCTGGACTGGGCACAGGGTGCACCCACAGGTGGCAATTGGTCCTCGGGCCTCGTCAGCACACACCCGGCGTGAGTTGCCGGCACTGGTCCCGCCACCACAAGCCTCTGGCCCAAGTGAAGCGAGCAATGTCGGGCCACCTGTCTCGTCGGCAGCGGACCCTCGGAGAAGTCCCGGGAGAGGCGGGGTTTGGAGGTGCGGCGGGGCGAACTGTCACAATTACTGTGGAGTTGGAGAAGCACCTGCTGCTCCTCCTGGTTCCACGGGAACAACATTTTTTTTAAAGAAGGTAGAAAAATTGTAAATAACAACAGAAAATGCTGGAAAAACTCAGCAGGCCAGGCAACATCCGTGGAGAGAAAATAGAGTCAACGTTTCGGGTCAAACCCTTTGTCAAGACTAAAGAAGCACAGGAAATGAAATAGATTAAGAGGCCAGGCTGGGAGAGAACAAAAGAGAAGTGAAGAGACATTAAGAGGTATTCAAAACGAGACGAGATGGTGATAGGACTAGTGGAGACAAAAGACGGCTCTAGATTAGGTGTGAAATGTGCTGGCAGAATGGGAGACAGCTGCCATGTGGGAGAGAAAAAAAAGGGGCGGGGGGGAAAAGGCCAAAACAAAGATGTGGATAAAAAATATAAGTAAAAATGTAATAGGGGCCGAGGTTATGATCTGAAATTGTTGAACTCGATATTGAGTCCGGAAGGCTGTAAAGTGCCTAATCGGAAGATGAGGTGCTGTTCCTCGAAAAATTGTACTTGCCTCTCGTTGGCGGTCGCAGGGGCTACTGAAGAGCCCAGAGTGGGGCTGGTCCAATGCCTTATCATTGACTAATGTTTGGATGGGGGGGGTCCTTCAGCAGGCGTCAGGCTCCTTGCGCATGTAAGGTGTCTGTTTTAGGTGTCAGCCCGGGATGCTTAAAAAATGGGCCCATGAATTTAGCAGTGGGACCAATGTGGTTGATAATGAAGAAGAAGAAGAAAGCTGTAGACTGCAGGAAGATATCGATGGACTGGTCAGGTGGGCAGAACAGTGGCAAATGGAATTCAATCCAGAGAAGTGTGAGGTCATGCATTTGGGGAGGGCTAACAAGGAAAGGGAATACACATTAAATGGTAGGACACTGAGAAGTGTAGAGGATCAGAGGGACCTTGGAGTGCATGTCCACAGATCCCTGAAGGTAGCAGGACAGGTAGATAAGGTGATTAAGAAGGCATACGGGATACTTGCCTTTATTAACTGTGGCATAGAATATAAGAGCAGGGAGGTTATGCTTGAACTGTATAAAACACTAGTTAGGCCACAGCTAGAGTACTGCGTGCAGTTCTGGTCACCACATTACAGGAAGGATGTGATTGCACTGGAGAGGGTGCAGAGGAGATTTATGAGGATGTTGCCTGGGCTGGGGAATTTTAGCTGTGAGGAAAAATTGGATAGGCTGGGGTTGTTTTCTTTGGAACAGAGGAGGGTGAGGGGGGGGCCTAATTGAGGTGTATAAAATTTTGAGGGGCCTAGATAGAGTGGATAGGAAGGACCTATTTCCCTTAGCAGAAGGGTCAATAACCAGGGGGCACAGATTTAAAGTAATTGGTTGGAAATTTAGAGGGGATTGGACGAGAATTTTTTTCACCCAGAGGGTGGTGGGGGTCTGGAACTCACTGCCTGAAAGGGTGGTAGAGGCAGAAACCCTCATCACATTTAAAAAGTACTTGGATATGCACTTGAAGTGCCGTAACCTGCAGGGCTACGGACCAAGAGCCGGAAAATAGGATTAGGCTGGAGAGCTCTTTATCGGCCGGCATGGACAAGATGGGCCGAATGGCTTCTTTCTGTGCTGTGACTTTCTATGATTCTATGAATACCTGTGCAGGCTGTCCCACTGTTAAATTGGTGTGCTTTGCAACCATTTTACGCCTGATAAATGGACATGATGCATACCAATTTCTACCCCATTGTCAATTTTTCAGCAGAGCTACCCTAAACTTGTACTGGTCCAAGGTATTTCCTGTAACATGCTCTCAGCGTTGCACTCTATCATTGAAAAGGACATGGACCTATGATGCGCTTCTCTAGAGAGCTCAGTGGTTAATCCTTCCTGTTCTGTTCTTGACTCAGCCTCGTATCTTAACACGGAGTTAGGTCTGTAAGGTAGCCTGTTTCCAAGCTCCCAGTGGCTCAGTGAGTAAGTACACTATGTGATGTGGTTCGGAACCACACAGACCAGAAAAGTCCCTTGTCTGTAATGAGTAAATTGATCTGGGCAACAAATGCATAAGCAATGCAACTGACCTCAACATCTCTGGGCCATAAAAAGGCAAAATCAGCCAGAGTTCCAGCTCCTGACTGCTACCCAATGGCCCCTCAAGGAAAGTGTGGACATCACGCTAGGACAGGACTGGGCTTGGCTCTGCTCCTTCCCACTGCTGAACAGTCTGCTGGCAATCACTGTCTAGACTCATGCATGAAAAAGGGCCACTGGGACAGGATACCTTCTTCTTCTTCTTCTTCTTAGGCAGTCCCTCGGAACCGAGGATGACTTGCTTCCACACTAAAAATGAGTTCTCAGGTGACTGATGAGTCCAATGCGG
Source organism: Somniosus microcephalus (assembly GCF_052327205.1). Lineage (NCBI taxonomy): Eukaryota > Metazoa > Chordata > Chondrichthyes > Squaliformes > Somniosidae > Somniosus > Somniosus microcephalus. The sequence goes on from NC_140995.1 coordinate 11,543,499, forward strand.
GACCTACAGTCTCTGTCACAGGTGGGGCAGACGGTGGTTGAAGGGGCGGGTGGGTGGGGTGCTTGGGTTGACGTGCGCTCCTTCCACTGTTTGCGCTTGGCTTCCGCTTGCTCCCGGCGTACAGACTCGAGCTGTTTGGTGCCTTTCCTGGATGCTTCTCCTCCACTTTGTGCGGTCTTGGACCAGGGGTTCCCAGGTGTCGGCGGGGATGTTGCAATTTTTCAAGAAGGCTTTGAGGGTGTCCTTGAAGTGTTTCCTCTGCCCACCTGGGGCTCTCCTGCCGTGTCGGAGCTCCGAGTAGAGCACTTGTTTTGGGAGTCTCGTATCGGACATGCGGATGATGCGGACATCCCCAGCATTGAAGCTTTGACCACGCTTGATCAGCTCCCATGGACGGGTCACATCCTCCACATGCCCAGTACGAGACTCCCAAAACAAGCGCTCTACTCGGAGCTCCAACAGGATACCAGAGAGCAGCCAGCAACAATCGAACCATACCTCAGCAAGGAGTCAACACCTTCAAAAAAAACAGTGAGGAGAAAACTGAGAGAAAAGGGCTTACAAAAAATGCCCGGTTGCGCATAATATGGTGCACATGTCAGAGGAAACTGGTTACTTCTGGCCATGCAGACTCTCACAGAAACATATTGAAACACCAAAAGTTAGCATGCAGGTACAGCAAGTAATCAAAAAGGCAAATGGAATGTTGGCCTTTATTGCAAGGGGGTTGGAGTATTAAAGCAGGGAAGTCCTGCTACAACTGTACAGGGTATCGGTGAGACCACGCCTGGAGTACTGCGTACAGTTTTGGTCTCCTTATTTATGGAAGGATATACTTGCATTGGAGGCAGTTCAGAGATGATTCACTCGGTTAATTCCAGAGATGAGGGGGTTGACTTATGAGGAAAGGTTGAGCAGGTTGGGCCTATACTCATTGGAGTTTAGAAGAATGAGAGGTGATCTTATTGAAACATATAAGATACTGAGGGGGCTCGACAGGGTAGATGCAGAGAGAAGCTCACCGTAAACTCGAGGAACAGCACCTCATCTTCAGATTAGACACTTTACAGCCTTCCGGTCTCAATAGCGAGTTCAACAATTTCAGATCATAACCTCGGCCCCTATTACATTTTTACTTATATTTTTTATCCACACCTTTATTTTGGCCTTTCCCTCCCCCCTTTCTTTCTTTTTTTTTCTCTCTCCCACATGGCAGCTGTCTCCCATTCTGCCAGCGCATTTCACACCTAATCTAGAGCCGTCTTTTGTCTCCACTAGTCCTATCACCATCTCATCTCATTTTGAATACCTCTTAATGTCTCTTCACTTCTCTTTTGTTCTCTCCCAGCCCGGCCTCTTAATCTATTTCATTTCCTGTGCTTCTTTAGTCTTGACAAAGGGTTTTCACCCGAAACGTTGACTCTATTTTCTCTCCACGGATGTTGCCTGGCCTCTGAGTTTTTCCAGCATTTTCTGTTGTTATTTTAGATGCAGAGAGGATGTTTCCCCTCGTGGGGAAATCTAGAACTCGGGGGCATAGTTTCAGAATAAAGGGTCGCCCTTTTAGAACTGAGATGAGGAGGAATTTCTTCTCTCAGAGGGTCGTAAATCTGTGGAATTCTCTGCCCCAGAGAGCCGTGGAGGCTGGGTCATTAAATACATTTAAGGTGGAGATAGACAGATTTTTGCAAGATAAGGGAGTGAAGGGTTATGGGGAGCGGGCTGGGAAGTGGCTTTGAGCCCAAGATCAGCCATGGTCTTATTGAATGGCGGTGCAGGCTCGAGAGGCCAAGTGGCCTATTCCTGCTCCTATTAGCTATTTTCTTATGGAAGCTCAACTTCTAATCAGCTCATGATTGGGTCTTACCTTTTTCACATCTCCTCCTGCGGTGTTACAGAACTGCATTTTTTTGACAATCCTCTTGATTTCGCTGGACTTGGGACACCATTAGAGCAGTCACAGCTCTGTGACTGATTAATACTCAGACTGGGGTTAATTTTGCGAGTATGTGTTGCTAGCAGGGAGTCTCAGGCACCATTGGCACAAATCAGAAATTTAGGTGTACACTGTCCATGATTTTCCACACATTCAATTTGGCAACTTGTAAAACAACCCCAGGGGGGACAATGGTGTTAATGGGGCGGTAATGGCCTCAAAATGGGGTCATTGTCAAACGCAAGTATTAAGCATAAGAAATAGGAGCAGGAGTAGGCCATTTGGCCCCTCGAGCCTGCGCCGCCATTCCGCGTCAGTGTCAGCTGGGGCTCAGTGGGTAGCGCACTCGCCTCTGAGTCAGAGTGGATCGGGTGGATGCGGGGAGGATGTTCCCGATGATGGGTGAAACTAGAACTAGGGGGCATAGTCTTAGAATAAGGGGCTGCTCTTTCAAAACTGAGATGAGGAGGAACTACTTCACTCAGAGGGTGGTAGGTCCATGGAATATGCTGCCCCAAAAAGCTGTAGAAGCTACATCATTACATAAATTTAAAACAGAAATAGACAGTTTCCTAGAAGTAAAGGGAATTAAGGGTTACGGGGAGCGGGCAGGAATTTGGACATGAGTCTAGGTTCGGATCGGACATGGCCCTGTGGGTAGCGGAGCGGGCCCAGGGGCCGTGTAGCCTGATCCTGCTCCTATTTCGTGTGTCTAATTCTGTTAGATTCAGGAGATGGTTCTGTGATAGTGGATTGGCGGTTAGGATCAGATCAGCCATGATCTTATTGAATGGCGGTTGGCCTACTCCTGCTCCTATTTCTTATGTTCTTATGTAGAAGGTTGTGTGTTCAAGTCACTCCAGGGTCTTGAGCGTAAAATGCTAGGCTGATACTCCAGTGCAGTGCTGAGGGAGTGCTGCACTGTCGGAGGTGCCGTCTTTCGGATGAGATGTTAAACCGAGGCCCCATCTGCTCTCTCAGGTGGATGTAAAAGATCCTCATGGGCACTATTTCGAAGAAGAGCAGGGGAGTTATCCCCGGTGTCCTGGGGCCAATATTTATCCTTCAACCAACAGAACAAAAACAGATTATCTGGGTCATTATCTCATTGCTGTTTGTGGGAGCTTGCTGTGCGCAAATTGGCTGCTGCGTTTCCCACATTACAACTGTGGCTACACTTCAAAAGTACTTCATTGGCTGTAAAGAGCTTTGAGACATCTGGTGGTCGTGAAAGGCGCTATATAAATGCAAGTCTGTCTGACTTCCAATAAGACCGTGGCTGATCAGGTCTTAGCCTTAACTTCACTGCCCGCTCCCCATAACCCTTGACTCCCTTATCGTTCAAAAATCTGTCTATCTCCACCTTAAATATATTCAATGACTCCGCCTCCACAGCTCTCTGGGGAAGAGAATTCCAAAGATTCACGACCCCCTGAGAGAAGAAATTCCTCCTCATCGCCGTTTTAAATGGGCGACCCCTTATTCTTATTACCTCAAAAAAAGACATCTACTCAAAGGGAGTAGGTGTATTTTTGGAGTCAGTCATGGTGCGGATGGCCTCTCATTTTTTTCTTTGGGCATCTGATGGCATTTGAACTTCTAACCTAAATTCCCCTCAGTAGACAAATGCACCACCCAGCGTGGTTCTGAGCCATAGAGACCAGGTTCCCCAGCTGCTCTGAGTTAGCTGAATGTCGCTGGTAACCAGCCGTGGGCCTCTGTGCCCATCCGTTGGGTGGGGAGGTGTGTGGGGGGGTGGGGGGGGTGGAAAAGAAAATCAGCATAATATTTCCTGATCACGCTGGGGGGGGGTCTAGAAATCTAGAAGTCTAGAGCCAGGGGTCACAGTCTCAGGATACCGGGGTAGGACATTTAGGACAGAGATGAGGAGAAATTTCTTCACCCAGGGAGTGGTGAACCTGTGGAATTCTCTACCACAGAAGGCAGTGGAGGCCAAGTCACTGAAAATATTTAAGAAGGAGATAGATAGATTTCTAGACACAAAAGGCATCAAGGGGTACGGGGAGAGAGCGGGAATATGGTATTGAGATAGAGGATCAGCCATGATCGTGTTGAATGGCGGAGCAGACTCGAAGGGCCGAATGGCCTACTCCTGCTCCTATGTTTCTATGAACCCTTCCGTACATGTGGACACTAGGGAAAGACCTCATTCGAGTGAGCTGTGATGCCCCCCCCCTCCTCCCCTCCTGCAACTGCCGACATTCACTCTGTAGGTTCGCTCGTGTAGACTCGCACTTAGCCAAGTGGTTGTGAAGCAGAAAATCGGTATAACTGGTAAATCTGTGCGCACTTTTACTAATTTCCCCACAAAAGATTCTTGTCACACCAGCAACTGTCAAATTGTGCCCCGATGTGAGTCAGCACTTTGAAAACAGAAGAGGTGAAAAGGCAAGAAACTTGGGAGGGAAATTCATAAAATTACATAGGATTTTACAACACAGATACAGGCCATTCGGCTCCACAGGTCCATGAGGTGTTTATGCTCCACCCGAGCCTCCTCCCACTCATCTCCAACTATCAACATATCCTTCTATTCTTTTCTCCCTCATGTGCTTATCCAGCCTCCCCTTAAATGCGTCTATGGTATTCGCCTCAACCACTCCCTGTGGTAGCGAGTCCCACAGTCTCACCACTCTCTGGGTAAAGATGTTTCTCCTGACTTCCTTATTGGACTTATTAGTGACTTTCTTAGTATTTAAGACCAACTAGTTTAGGAATCCCCTGCAAGTAGAAACATCCTCGCTACATCTACCCTGTCGAACGCCCTCATAATTTTAATGACCTCTGTTAGGTCGCCTCTAGTCTTCTCCATTCTAGAGAAAAGAGCCCCAGCCAGTTCAGTCTTTCCAGAGAGTTGTACCATCTTACACAGGATTACACAGGATATACGGCACAGAAACAGGCCATTCGGCCCAACCAGTCCATGCCGGTGTTTATGCTCCACTCGAGGCTCCTCCTGTCTTTCCTCATCTAAATCTATCAGCATAACCCTCTATCCCCTTCTCCCTCATGTGCTTGTCCAGCCTCCCCTTAAATGCATCTATACTATTCGCTTCAACCACTCCCTGTGGAAGCGAGTTCCACATTCTCATCACTCTTTGGGTAAAGAAGTTTCTTCTGAATTCCCTATTGGATTTCTTGGTGACTATCTTATATTGATGGTCTCTAGTTATTCTCTTCCCCACAAGTGGAAACATTCTCTCTCTATCCACTCTATCAAAAATTTTCATAATTTTAAAGACCTCTATTAGGTCACCCCTCAGCCTTATTTTTTCAAGAGAAAAGAGACCCAGCCTGTTCATCCTTTCCTGATATGTATACCCTCGCATTTCTGGTATCAGCCTTGTAAATCTTCTCCAAACCCTCTCCAGTGCCTCTATATCCTTTTTATAATACGGCGACCAGAACTGTACGCAGTACTCCAAGTGTGGTCTAACCAAGGTTCGATACAGGTTTAGCATAACTTCCCTACTTTTCAACTCTATCCCTCTAGAAATAAACCCTAGTGCTTGGTTTACTTTTTTTTTATGGCCTTGCTAACCTGTGTCGCAACTTTTAGTGATTTGTGTATTTGTACTCCGAGATCCCTTTGTTCCTCTACCCCACCTAGACTCGCACCCTCCAAGTGATAAGTGACCTCCCTATTCTTCCTACCAAAATGTAATACCTCACATTTATCTGTGTTGAACTTCATTTGCCAATTATATGCCCGTTCTGCACATTCTGAGTTCTGGTATCATCCTTGAAAATATTTTTTTGCACTTTCTCCAGCTGCTTCTATATCCTTTTTGTAACATGGAGACCAGAACAGTGCACAGTCCTCTATAATGTGGTCTAACCAAGGTTCCACATTTAAAAGTGGCAAAAATCAAACAGAAACAATTTACCGCTGGCGATTTTGTCCGTCTTCACGTCCAGTAACTCTAAGAGGCTGAAGAGGATGTAAAGTACTGAGATGAGGAGAGCTACGGCAGCAGTGATATTGAAATCCACTGAGATACCTGTAGCTGAGGGAGGGACAGTTGCATTTTGCCGGGCGGAAAATCCCAGCGATCTCTCTGCTCGAATTCCCAATATGCATTCCTGGTGCATGAAGCCCCGCCCTGGGAGCACAAATTCATGAAATCTAGCCGAATGTGCCAGCGTTGTGAAATTGCACACTATAACGTTACTTTGCAGTCAAAGCATGAAGCTCTTTGTGCCACTTTTAGATGTACTAACAGGGAACAATGTCGTTCCCCACTCCCTTTCTGCAGCACTGTAGCACACAGCCCATGTGTCAGGCTGTAATCTGATATGACCAGCCCTGTGTTACTTCAGTAAGGAAATGTCACGTAAAGAGTAGAGGGAATTAATTGAATTTAGATCAAACTAATTTCAATTTCCTGTTGGAGTTGAGCATCCGTGCTCAAACTAACAGTGAGCCGATATATTCTCACCGTCACCAGCTCTGTTAGAAATTAGCCAGAATGGCTATCGTCAACTTTAATGGCCTGGATATTATCAGGGGCGGGTTGTGTCGTCGGGGGCAGACGTTCGGACGGGAAACCCCGAAGTCTGGGTTTCCGCGCACGATGTGGAGTTTTTTGGCCCTGACATGTTCCCCGCTCGGCAGTCGGCCTGATTGACCACGTAGCTTTCAGTAGTGCGGGGAGCACTCCAGAGCAGACCTCAGGACCAGGTAGATCTGGTCCATGACCCCGGAGGAGGCCCGCTCTCCGACCTGGTGGGGGGAGTCTGTTCGATCCGGGGGGAAGGGGTTCGATCCCTGACCCTGGGGGGTCCGATCCCTGGGGGGGTCCGATCCACATCAGGGGCCTTTGTATGGGAGGGGCAGGGTCTGATGGACAGGGAGCTTAGGCGGCAGGGGGAAAGCCTCCTGCTCCTCCTGGCTCACAAGCAGTGCTTTGAAGGCATTTACCTTCTCCTGAAGTTGTCCGTGCCTCTCTTCAGCTGCCAGGTTTCCCGAGGCCTGGAAAACCCAGCCACCCACTGTAAAACCTGCAAATCAGCACTTTACGGCCTTCTGGGCATGCACAGTATCCCGGAGCCAGGCACGCACACCCGATCCCCTTCTGGGCATGCACAGTATCCCGGAGCCAGGCACGCACACCCGATCCCCTCCTGGGCATGCACAGTATCCCGGAGCCAGGCACGCACACCCGATCCCCTCCTGGGCATGCACAGTATCCCGGAGCCAGGCACGCACACCCGATCCCCTCCTGGGCATGCACAGTATCCCGGAGCCAGGCACGCACACCTGATCCCCTCCTGGGCATGCACAGTATCCCGGAGCCAGGCATGCACACCCGATCCCCTTCTGGACATGCGCGCTGTTTACCAAATCCGCGCATGCACAGTACCCAACAGTTGCAGCCTGCAGTGGGCCACGCTTTCCTCGGCTCTGTGGGAGAAGGTCACTGGATCCATTGGTGGCCGGGGGGTCAGGGGTGTGGGGCGGTGCGGGGAGGAGAGAGAGGTTCGAAAGGGGAAAGAGAGAGGAAATTGGAGGGAGGAGGGAGAGGAGATCGGAGGAGGGAGAGAGAGGAGATCAGAGGGGAGAGAGAGAGAGGAGATCAGAGGGGAGAGAGTGAGAGGCGATCAGAGGGGAGAGAGAGAGAGGAGATCAGAGGAGGGAGAGAGAGGAGATCAGAGGGGAGAGAGAGGAGATCAGAGGGGAGAGAGAGGAGATCAGAGGGGGAGAGAGAGGGTTGCAGGGGGGAGAGAGAGGAGATCAGAGGGGGGAGAGAGAGAGAGAGAGTCAGAGGGGGCGAGAGAGAGAGAAAGAGAGGATGGGGAGAGAGGGAATCGGTGGGGAGAGAGAGAGAGAGAGAGGAGGGAGAAGAGGGGGAGAGTGAGTGAGGAGGGGGAGACAGAGAAGGGGAGAGAGAGAGAGAGACTTTGGGGAGAGAGAGAGACTTTGGGGAGAGAGAGACTGGGGAGAAAGTGGAGGGGGAGAGAGGAGGGGAAGAGATAGGAGTTTGGAGGGAAGAGATAGAGGGTCGGGGGGGAGAGAGAGAGGTTGAGAGAGAGGAGGAGGAGAGAGAGAGGGGAGGGAGAGGAGATCGGAGGAGAGGAGATCAGAGGGGGAGAGAGAAATAGAGAGAAGAGGGGGGAGAGAGGAGATCGGGGGGAGAGAGAGAGAGAGAGGAGGGCAATAGAGAGAGGGAATCAGAGGGGGAGCGGGGGAGCGAGTGGAGGGGGAAAGGGAGAGCGAGGAGGGTGACAGAGAGGAGGAGAGAGGGAGAGAGTGTCGGAGAGAGAGGAGGGGAGAAAGAGGAGATCGGAGCGGGGAGAGAGAGGGTCGGAGGGGGAGAGAAAGGAGGGGAGAAAGAGAAAGAATCAAAAGGGGGAGAGACAGGGTGAGAGAGAGAGAAGGGGAAGAGAGAGAGGAGGGGGAAAGAGAGGAGATCGGAGGGGGGAGGGAGAGAGGAGGAGACAGAGAGGGAATCAGGGGGAAGAGACAGAGGGTAAGAGAGAGGGGAGAGAGAGAGGAGGGGAAGAGAGAGAGGGTCAAAGGGAGAGAGAGGATTAAAGGGGGAAGAGAGAGAATGGGAGGGTAGTGTAGAGGAGGTGAGGAACACGGTGAGCACAGTGGGGATGGGGGAATAACGTGATCCAGATGGTAAGCTGGTTCACATTCCTCCAACCCCACCCCTGTTACACTCGCACCACGTTCTCCCTCTCCTCCCCCTAGACCTGGTTGATTTCTCGGAAAGCTCAGTGCGTGTGTGGCAAGTGACATCAATGGACTGGACGAAATCCGGAAGTCATGACACTGTCACTATTCACTTCATACCCAATAAACCTGTTAACAATCCGTGACCAACACACAATGCCCCATTTATGGCGGAGGGGAGGAGGTCAGGAACTTATTAGGGGGAAGGTCAGGAACACGGGGGTGGGGGAGAAGGTCAGGAACTCGGTGCGGTGGGGAGATCAAGCACTTGGGCAGGGGGAGAATGTCAGGAACTTGGGGGTGAAGGTCAGGGTCAGTAACTTGTTGGGGGGGGCAGGAACTTGTTTGGGGGGTGGGAGAAGGTCTTAGCCTGCGAGGGTGAGCCCTGTTTGTTCTGTGTGAGCTCCGTTCTGTCTGGAGTAGGCAGTCTGAATGGCTCGAATTAAACTTTGCAAAGTAATTGATTACTTAGGCAGGCAGGATCTAATTACACATTCCAGAGAAACTGCTAGGTGTGTCTTGCCCTCCAAGGTGGCCCATCAGGTGCAGCCTTTGGTCACCTGAGGAAGAGAGTGTTTGAAGACCAGCACCTTAAACCCGGCACTAAGCTCATGGTCTACAGGGCAGCACTGATACCAGCCCTGCTGTATGCCTCAGAGACATGGACCATGTACAGCAGGCATCTCAAAGCACTGGAGAGGTACCACCAATGCTGCCTTCGCAAGATCCTGCAAATTCATTGGCAGGATAGGCGCACCAACGTCAGTGTTCTCGCTCAGGCCAACATCCCCAGCATCGAAGCTTTGACCACGCTCGATCAGCTCCGGTGGATGGGTCACATCGTCCGCATGCCCGATACAAGACTCCCAAAACAAGCGCTCTACTCGGAGCTCCGACACGGCAAGAAAGCCCCAGGTGGGCAGAGGAAACACTTCAAGGACACCCTCAAAGCCTCCTTGAAAAATTGCAAAATCCCCACTGACACCTGGGAACCCCTGGCCCAAGACCGCACAAAGTGGAGGAGAAGCATCCGGGAAGGCGCCGAACACCTCGAGTCTCTTCGCCGGGAGCAAGCGGAAACCAAGCGCAAACAGCGGAAGGAGCGCACGTCAACCCAAGCACCCCACCCACCCGCCCCTTCAACCACCGTCTGCCCCACCTGTGACAGAGACTGTAGGTCCCGCATTGGACTCATCAGTCACCTGCAAACTCATTTTTAGTGTGGAAGCAAGTCATCCTCGGTTCCGAGGGACTGCCTAAGAAGAAGAAGAAGGTGTTGGAAATAAATGCTTTCAGTCTGGGGGGGAGCATTCCAGAGCATGCCTCAGGACCCGGTAGGTCCGATCCATGACCCCAGAGGGGAGCCTATTCCCGACCCGGGGGCGGGGGGGGGGTGGTCTGTCCGATCCGGGGGGGTGGGTGGCGCAGTCCGATCCCTGGTCCCGGGGGTGTCCGATCCCAGGGGTCCGATTCCAAACCCCGGGGGCCTTTATATGGTGGGGGGTTTGATGGGCGGGGAGCTTGGGGGACCGGAGGAAACCCTCCTCCAAGTCATTAATATATATCAAGAAAAGCAGTGGTCCTAGAACCAACTCCTGGGGAACACCTTCCTCCAGTCTGAAAAACAACCATTCACCATTACTCTCTGTTTCCTGTCACTTAGCCAATTCCGTATCCATGCTGCCACTGTCCCTTTTATTCCATGGGCTTCAACTTTGCTGGCAAGCCTATTATGTGGCACTTTGTCGAACGCCTTTTGGAAGCCCATGTACACCACATCGACCGCATTGCCCTCATCAACCCTCTCTGTTACCTTATCAAAAAACTCAATCAAGTTGGTTAAAATCTATTTGCCTTTACCTAATCCATGCTGGCTTTCCTTAATTAATCCACACTTGTCCAAGTGACGGTTAATTTTGTCCCTGATTACCGTTTACATAGGATTACATCGGATATACGGCACAGAAACAGGCCATTTGGCCGAACCAGTCCATGTCGGCGTTTATGCTCCACTCGAGCCTCCTCCCGTCTTTCCTCATCTAAATCTATCAGCGTAACCCTCTATTCCCTTCTCCCCCATGTGCTTGTCCAGCCTCCCCTTAAATGCCTCCATACTATTCGCTTCAACCACTCCCTGTGGTAGTGAGTTCCACATTCTCACCACTCTCTGGGTAAAGAAGTTCCTTCTGAATTCCCTTTTGGATTTCTTGGTGACTATCTTATATTGATGGCCTCTAGTTATGCTCTTCCCCACAAGTGGAAAAATTGGGCTAGAATTTCCCAGGGCCGTGGAGGCGGGAATGGAGGCGTGTGGGGTGTTAAAATCGTGAAATCAGGGGGCATGAACCCATCCCGCCCCCAATCCACCCCCATGCCTGTTTCCCAGGAGGCGGGTACCCGATCTGTGCTGGGAGCCGCCTCCCCGAGGCGGGAAGGGGATTAGTGCCAATTAACTGCCTGTTAACAGGTAGTTAACAGGCAGTTTTTGGCCTAATCCCTATTTTTAGCCCTGAAGTGTGGGCCGCCCGACGGCTCCAAACCACGCCAAGTTAGCGAGGCGGACCGTCGGGCTGAAGGGCTTGGAGGGTTCGAGATGTCCGGTGTTCAGGTGAGTGATGGGTGCATGAGTGCAGAGGGAAGTGTGTTTGGTGTGTGTAAAGTGTTTAAATAAGTTTTAATTACCTTTATTTACTAATGCAGGCTTCTTTCCTTCAGGTCTCGGGAGTCCCTCATCTCACCGGCACAGAAAGCAGAATGGCTGCGAGCTGTCAAAAGTTGCAGCCTCAGCTTTCTGTTCTGGAGAGATCTTTAAATCAGCCTGAGAGGAAGGAATTAACTTGGAGTACAGATTGTCAGTGTTTGACAGCTTCAAAGAGCTGTCAAACGCTGATATTTCATCTGTCAAAAGCTCTTGACAGATGAAATGTCAATCTGTGATGTCACCTGTTGCCGGGTGGCCCTTAATTGGCCTGCTGAGCCTGCTGGGCGGGCTCAACAAGGTCAATCAAGGGAAAATCGAGTGGGTTGGCCACAACTCGATGGAGGCGGGACTACAACCCCAAAAGTGGGAGTCCCGCCTCCTACTCGCCTCCATTGATAAAATCCAGCCCATTCTCTCTGTATCCACTCTATCAAAACCTTTCCTAATTTTAAAGACCTCTATTAGGTCACCCCTCAGCCTTTTTTCAAGAGAAAAGAGACCCAGCCTGTTCATCTTTTCCTGATAGGTATACCCTCGTATTTCTGGTATCATCCTTGTAAATCTTCTCTGCATCCTCTCCAGTGCCTCTATATCCTTTTTATGTTTCTAAAAGCTTCCCCACTACTGAGGTTAAACTGACTGGCCTGTAGTTGCTGGGTTTATCTTTACACCCTTTTTTTTTGGAACAATGGTGTAACATTTGCAATTCTCCAGTCCTCTGGCACCGCCCTCGTATCTATGGAGGATTGGAATATTATGGCCAGTACCTCCGCAATTTCCGCCCTCAATTTCCTCAGCATCCTAGGATGCATCCCATCCCCTCCTGGTGATTTATCTACTTTAAGTACAGCCAGCCTTTCTAATACCTCCTCTTAATCAATTTTTATCCTATCAAGTCTCTCCACTACCTCCTCCTTCACTATGTCTATGGCAGCATCCTCTTCCTTGGTGAAGACAGATACAAAGTACTCGTTTCGTACCTCAGCCATACCCTCTGCCTCCGTGCATAGGTCTCCTTTTTGGACCCTAATCGGCCACTCCCCTTCTCTTACTACCCTTCTGCTATTTATATGCCTCATGATTCTAACCATTTTGATTTCAACAATGAGTGCCGATGACATCGTTAGGGGAGCTGGTTTGGAAGAATTACATTGTTTGAAAGAGGAAGAGAGCTGACTTAAGACACACTGCTGAAGTGACAAGCTCACTGAAGCTCCCTGGGGTTAATGACTGTATCTCTACTAATGTTAATTCAGCTTCCTCACACTGTTAACAGAGTTGGAGCCAATAACACAGGGGTGCTTCGGCTTTAACCGTTTATTTTCATTCATCTTTGTCACCCTGTCTGTCTCAGTAACTCCCTCCGTCAGTTCCCCTGGTGATGTCATTAGTACATACTGGTTAATGACAATATTCAGAAGAAATTACAGATATAAGCAGAAGAAAACAAAAAGGACATCAAAGTTAATCCCAATTCTTTGTAACTGGTTGATTTTTCAATAGGCTCCTGTTGTCAAGACTTTCTTTTAAGGATTTGTTATGAGCAAGGCATGGGGGGGTCAGTTGTTTGGTACAAGATAATGGAAAACATTCTCTGCTCGGTACTCACATTTTGTGCAAGCTGAGTGCAATTTTCATCCCATTTGAACGGCACATTGCACCTGATTTTAACCCATTTTCAGTTTCCTATATGCATTGCAATGCACACAAGGCAGTTCATTATAGTCAAAAATGTGAAACTGACCCATGACTGCTGTGCGTAGGGTTTGTTTGACCGCACTCATCATCTCCTTGTTCACTGTCAGCAAACTCTATTCACAGATGCCAGTGGGTTCCCTCCCCATGTTCTCCACAGTCGTATCGTAAGAAAACATGGAATAAAAAGAGGTCACTCCAAGCCATTCCTTCCAGAGCCAGCCAGCTCTATTATGTACTGTATCCAGCCCATTCAATCTCTTGAAGAAAGATTCTACAAAGATTCTCCCTACCCAACCCTAAATGTAAATCAGACATATATATCTAGCTCTATATCTGCCCTACATTCTTCATCCTTGGCCGCCTTCTTCTTCTTAGGCAGTCCCTCGGAACCAAGGATGATTTGCTTCCACATTAAAAATGAGTTCTCAGGTGACTGATGAGTCCAATGGGGGACCTACAGTCTCTGTCACAGGTGGGGCAGACGGTGGTTGAAGGGGTGGGTGGGTGGGGTGCTTGGGTTGACGTGCGCTCCTTGAGCTGCTTGCGCTTGGTTTCCGCTTGCTCCCAGTGAAGAGACTCGAGGTGTTCGGCGCCTTCCCGGATGCTTCTCCTCCACTTTGTGCGGTCTTGGGCCAGGGATTCCCAGGTGTCGGTGGGGGGATGTTGCACTTTTTCAAGAAGGTTTTGAGGGTGTCCTTGAAGCGTTTCCTCTGCCCACCTGGGGCTCCCTTGCTGTGTCGGAGCTCCGAGTAAAGCGCTTGTTTTGGGAGTCTAGTATCGGGCATGCGGATGATGTGACCCGTCCATCGGAGCTGATCGAGCGTGGTCAAAGCTTCGATGCTGGGGATGTTGGCCTGAGCGAGAACACTGACGTTGGTGCGCCTATCCTGCCAATGGATTTGCAGGATCTTGCGGAGGCAGCGTTGGTGGTACCTCTCCAGTGCTTTGAGGTGCCTGCTGTACATGGTCCATGTCTCCCTCCCCAACCCTAAATATAAATCAAACATATATCTCTAGCTCTACATCTGCCCTTCATTCTTCATCCTTGGCTGTGGTACCAGCAGCTCAGGACCCAATGAGTTGAACATAGCATTCAATCACCTCTTTCTGTTTTTACCTGCAAACTCTCATCCTGTTCCCTAACCAGATATGCACACAGTTCTTTCAGAAGATTTTAAAGTTGGCACAACGTTAGTTATTTTTGCCGGGTGTCTGTTCTCCACAAACAATCAGGAGGGAAAATCTTTGGGGGAGAATTTGGGCCTCCCGTTATTGCCCCGGGGGGTGGGAGGGGTTGCGATAAGGGGGTGCTAACCGCTTACCGCCCAGGCGCGGCGAGAATATCGCCTCCTGCTAAATTCGGCAGGAGGTTTGCGGCGGCGGTACGGCGCTGCGCCCCGATCTCCTTCGCCCGGAGATCGTGACGTTATCGCCGTGCGCTTCGCCCCCATCAGCGCCCCGGACCCAAACTTCGGTTCTGCCCCCTGCAACATCGCCAGGCGGGAACACCGGCAGCTGCCGGAAGCGTCCATCGGGAGGCCAGGCGCTTTGGGGGCGATGCTTAAAGGCAAGGTGGCCGAGGTAGGGGAAAAAATAATCAAATGCTCTTTCTCTTGTTTTTTCATCTGTCTTGGCCAGCGATCGATCAGCCCGGCACTCTGCTGCAGTGCGTTGGGCCGGACCACAGCTGCCGTTGGGGACCAGGTAAGTTTTCCCCTTGCAGAGCCTGCAGCGATGGCCCTTCCCTTTAAGGGAGGGAAGGAGCCTTCCAACGCGGCAGCGCTGCACAGCCCAGTGTACAGAGCTGCTCACCTACCGCCCGCCTGCTCCAGGAAGGAAGTGGAGCGCTTGATTTAGCGCTTGATCCACTTTCTTCCTGGAGTGCGAAACTGAATTTTTTTTAAATTTGAGAACCATTCGTGCCTGGCGCTAATTTTCTCAACTTTTAAAAGTAAGCGCCCCAAACGGCCCAATAATGAATTTCTCCCGCGATCTAATCTCATGCCTTGATTGAGGTTTGTTAATTTTATGCTAATGTCCTCTAGTGCTCTGTAAAAACTTTCAAAATGGACCTGCTTGAATTTGCGTTCTCCTTCCCTCTCAGCATTTCAAAAACCTGGCTCATGCCTCCTCTCGACCTTTACTCCAGTGAAAACAAGTTCAGTTTCGTGAGCCTCTCCTCATAACTCATATCCCAGAATCATCGTTGTGGCTCTTTCCCCAAACAATCTCCAATGCTGTTGAAGACAAACAGCCCCGAGACTACAAACAGCATACTAAATTTTGTCTTGACAATGAGGTCACAATAACTTATGTCAACTTATGATCAAGTGCACTTGAGATGATTCCCAGAACTTCATTCGCCTTCTTGATAACAGCTTCACGTTGTGTGGATTCTTTCAGTGAGTGACTAATAACCGCACCCAAGTTCTGTGGACATCAAGTGGGTGAAATGACACGAACACAGAATATAACAGAACTGGATCCCTGTCCTTGTGAGACTGGGGTCCTGCCAAGCTGCTGCTAGTTTTGTTTTGAAAAGGAATATTAAAAACAAAAACCTTTACTTGCTTCAAGTTATGCTAAACTTGGTTAGACCACATTGGAGCACTGCGCACAGTTCTGGTCTCCATATTATGGAAAGGATACAGAGGCACTGGAGAAGGTGCAAAAAAGATTCACAAGGGTGATACCAGAACTGAAAGGATATACCTATTGACATGAATCAACTAAGCGGCCTGCGGGTGGCGCTATCCAGGGAGAGTATAAATACTTGGGCACGGGCCCAGCTTGTGCAGGACATTCTTAACAGGAACTAGTGAAGGACACAACTAGACCTCCATGTTGTAAAACAGTTGATTAAAGCTTTGTTTAACGCTTAGACCAAGTGCCTCGTAGTTTTCTTACATCACCTATCAGGAAAGGTTGAACAGGCTGGGGCTCTTTTCTCTAGAAAAGAGAAGGCTGAGAGGTGACCTGATAGAGGTCTTTAAGATAATGAAAGAGTTTGATAGGGTAGACGTAGAGAAAATGTTTCCACTTGTGGGGGGAGTCCAAAACCAGAGGTCATGGCCCCTTTAAGGGGGTGCGCGGGCCATTCGAAATACAGCGCATGCGTGGTTTTTGTATTGAAAAGCCAGCTGCGTGGGTTCCCTGGAGCGCTGCACTGCCACACAGCCATGCAGCTTACAGGGGAACATTGGCCATCAATATAAGATCGCCACTCATAAATCTAAAGGGGAATTCAGGAGAAACTTCTTTACCCAGAGGGTGGTGAGACTGTGGAACTCACTGCCACAGGGAGTGGTTGAGGCAAATAGTATCGATGCATTTAAGGGGAGGCTGGACAAGCACACGAGGGAGAAGGGAATAGAAGGATGTGAAGTGGGGTGGGAGGAGGCTCGTGTGGAGCATAAATGCCAGCACGGAGCAGCTGGGCCGAATGGCCTGTTCCTGTGCTGGACACCCGATGTAGCTCGCTGTAACATTCAGCAACAGATAACTTTCTCTTCCTTACATTCACAGGGACATGGTTCAGAGCTGATATTTACTGTGTACATCTCGTTGCATGCAAATCAAAACACGATCCTGTATGTATGGGTACACAGTGGGCAGGACACACCCCAAAGCTTGAACTTGCCTGCCTGTACCTGAGATCACAAACAAATGCGTTCAGTTTACAAGTGGGCCAAGCAATTATTAGTGCATTTCTAATTTTTCCCATTATGTCGACAAAGATACATTATTACAATTTATGGGCGTTTTAAAAGATCTCGGGGGTAATTTTGACTTCGGGTGACAGTGTGAAACAGGCGCTAATGATTCAGCCGCCCCTTCTACATCTCTCCCAGTTTTTATTTCCAGTTACACTAAGTTGTTGAATAAAAACTGACCAACGCCAGTTAGCCTGAAATGACAAATTAAACTTTAGCGGAAATGAACTGCATAACGTAAAAGAGCTGCGGCATTTCACTCTGTATTCATGGACTGGGACTCTGACTGCAATGTGACATCGACATTTCTGCACCAGGTAGCGGGAGGTAAAGGTGGTCAGAATAATGGACTTCAGCAGTTGTGCTGCAAAATTGCACAGAGGCATTGGCAGGTTAAAGTAGCTTTTAGTTAACTTCAACACGATGTGAAATAACTGGCAGGAATTCAGCGTGCTGCCTTCTACTAAAGCACCAGAAGCATCGTATTTAATTTCCCACCAAAATACCAAATATTGATAGAAATTTTACTTAGCAATTATATACCATATACCAGATGTAATACAATAATAAAGTCATATTTTCTACCCAATTTTAGATTATCTCTGTTGGAATCACAAAGTTGGACAAGTAACCCCTAAAGCCTGTGTGTCGTTTTGAATGATGCAATTCTCTCTTTCACCCAGATGTGAGTTATAAGTGACGTAATTTGCTTCACCACAGATGAACATACTGACCCGTGGCTCTGCACCTGGTGTTTTGGCATCTCCCGATTGCAGTTATAGTGGAATCATGTGCTTGTTTGTTTGATTAAAGCCTGCAGCAACAGCTCATCGAAACCCCTACTACAGTATACGCCTAAAGGAGCGTTTGCTGACTTGGTGCTCCTCCTCGTCATCCAACAAGATCACATATCAGAGACTCCGTACACTTCCCTGGCCACAATTATTTTAAGGAGGGATATATTTACATTGGAGGCAGTTCACAGAAGGTTCACCAGGTTGATTCCTGAGATGAAGGGGTTGTCTTATGAGGAAAGGTTGAGCAGGTTGGGCCTATACTCATTGGAGTTTAGAAGAATAAGAGGTGATCTTATTGAAACATAAGATTCTGAGGGGGCTTGACAGGGTAGATGCTGAGAGGATGTTTCCCCTCGTGGGGGAATCTAGAACGAGGGGGCATAGTCTCAGAATAAGGGGTCGCCCATTTAAGAAGGAGATGAGGAGGAATTTCTTCTCTCAGAGGGTCGTGAATCTTTGGAATTCTCTACCCCAGAGAGATGTGGAGGCTGGGTCATTGAATATATTTAAGGCTGAGATAGACGGATGTTTGAGCAACAGGGGAGTCAAGGGTTATGGGGAGCGGGCAGGAAAGTGGAGTTGAGGCCAAAATCGGATCAGCCCATCATCTCATTAAATGGCGGAGCAGGCTCGAGGGGCCGAATGGCCTGCTCCTGCTCCTATTTCTTATGTTTAATTGGTCAGAAAATCGTCGTCAGCGCAGCCCAGAATTTCCTGGCCAGCGTGTCTCCTTGCCAAGAGTGTAAAGTCAGCGAACCATCGCTCAAGAACTAAATAGCAATGTCCTTTTCCTCATGAGGCTGTAACAGCCAATATAATAGGAATAATAGGTGTTCCATTCTGAAAGGATTACACCAATTTAGTGATTAGTCGAAAAAAATGTAAGAATTTCTCCATGGGAAGCAAGGAGAATATTAACCGAGAGAGTGAAGCAGATTGTTACACCAGCCCTGAAGTCTGAAAGCAGCTCAGAGGCACAAGTGCACGTAAAAGAAAAAGAAAGAAAGATTTGCGTTTATAAAGCGTCTTTCACTACCTTAGGATGTCCCAAAACTGTTTACAGCCAATGAAGTACTTTTTGAAGTGTAGTCACTGTTGTAATGTCGACATCACATGCCATGTCTATACGTGTAGACATTACTGCAGCTGCAATCGATATAACCCCGGTAGTGCTAAGATGGATCATTAATATATCTAGATTATTAGAAATTAAAGCCCGGAATTTCCCTGTAAATTTAGGTTTTGAATTGTTCTTACTGAGACCTACACTACAGTTAACCAAAGTGCTGTCAGTCACCCAAAATTTTCCAGCGCCTCCCCCGTCCGGTCCCCCACGCGTGTTTCGAATTCCTAAGCAGCTGGAATGGCCGTGCCAATTCAAAATGGGAATACTGTTGTGATGCTGGAGACACACTGAATAAGGAAACTTATAAACAAATTAAAGAGAGAAGCAGTCCGCCACCTATTAAGAATGGCATGTGTTCTGTGCTTTTACAATGCTCAGTACAGTACGAGTGGAGTCAGGTTCCTTATTCATCCCAACAACACCCAGCTCTACCTCTACATCAACACCCTCGATTCCATAGCTATGTCTGTGCTGTCAGTGTGCCTGATATCAGGTTGCAGATGAGCCATAACTTCCTCCAGTTGAATACTGAGGCCATTGTATTCATCTCCTGCCAAAGCCACCATACTCTTGATCCTAACTTTATCCTGCTCCACGGCTGCTCCATCAGGCTGCGCCAGATGGCGTGCAACTTTAGTGTCCTGAGCTGAGGTTCAAGTTCCATATCATGTCCATCATCAAAAACCAGCCTGCTTTCACCTCTGCAGCATTGTCCACTTCCTCCATCACACTCTCTCCACTGCCAAAGGCCTTATCCACGCCGTCGTTACTTCAAGACTCAGCTTCTTGAACACCTTCCTCACCGTCCTCCCGAACTGCTCCCTATGCAAACTCCAACTTGCCCAAAACTGCAGCACTGTATCTTATGCCATATTGAGTCTCATCCCCTTATCACCACTGCCCTCGCTGACATCCACTCCTTTCCAGTCTCCAGTGCGCCAAACACAAAATGTTTGGCTTCATTTACAAATCTCTCCAAAGGTCTCGCCGCACCCTGTCTTTGCAACTTCCCCCCAACTTGACATTCCAACCTGTGTCCTACGATCCTCCAACTTTAGTTCCCCCCACCCCGCACCCCCCCCCCCACCCCTTGGTAGCAGAGGTGGCAGCCATCTTGGCTTCACTCTCAGGAAACCCGCTGTCAACCCGCCTCCACGCGAGTCTCCCAGATGTCGGGTCTGTCAGCGCAGAACTGACCCGACACCAAGCGGCGGGGAGAGACAATTCAGCCACTTGTTAGGAGCCAATCTAAGAGAATTTTTGAGGCTTACTTCTAATTTTACCTGGCCTGGCGTGTTTTGAGTCTGATGTTTGTGAAAAGCAGGCTGAACAAGGCCAATCAAGGGAAAATCACATCTGCAGAGCGGAGGCAACTGGGAGCAGGACCGGAACTTGGAAACCAGCTCTCCCGCCCCCATCCCGCCTCCGCCATCAAATTCAGGGCCTAAAATTCCCACAACGATTAATCCTGAATAGGTAACGATAGCTTTGTCGTTCGTATTGTGTCAGTATATGTAAAGTGCCACCTATTGTTCCAACCAAACATTATCCAACATCAGTTGTACTATTATGAATCACTTATAATTTTCACTAGCACAGGTTGAGCGTCCCAAATCCGGAGTTCCAGAATCCGTAAAATGTTCCGGACACCCTGAGGGAGGCTCACCAAAATCCGGAAATAGCGGAACCTGGGCCCAGGCATTTCCGGACTCGGCACGTGTTTCTGATGTCCGGAAATATCGCAACCTGGGCTCGGACGTTTCCGAACTTCGGACATCAGAAACACATTCCGAAGTCCGTAAAAACCCGAAAACCGGCTCGGTCTCGGTCCCGAGGTTGCCGAATTTGAGACGCTCAACCTGTACATCAAAATTACAGAATATCTTTCCTTAGTTATGTATGCCACTGGCTGTATTCAAAGGATGTTTTGGGTTTTATTAACAAAAATTAAATACAAATAGCTTTGGAAAAATAATCAGCCTCAGAATAACAAAGGAAGGTGTAGGATTCGCAAAATTCCCACATTCCCCAAGGTTATTAATAAAAGGGACCCTGCATGGACATTAAAAAGGGTGCCCAAAAGATGGCGGCCGCACCTCGTGACCAAAAGCCTGCAAGATTTTAAAAGCTTGGACTCTGTGGCAGCACAAGCAGCTTTGGGAAATCGAAACTTAAAATGCAGTTTTTGTGAAAAGGGGCTTTGTGTTTTGAAGCCCAGACAGTTACACTGAATATGCATTACGTCAGATCGTAGACAGATCAACCCCAGTCAGGCCTATACATGAGGCCATTAGTTTGTCCGCATAAATAATCGGAAACAGCTCAAGGGAGCCATCAAGGCTGGACAGGCCGATCAGAATGCATTAATGACAATACAATCCGGACATTAAGGCCATCAGGTGCGATAAACGGCCATCTAAAAACCAGTTAACTTAGATTGGTATAATCATGTTAAGAAGCCCGCCAAAAGTGAAACAATGGACTGACCTGATTTGGCGCGCAGCTAGGAGTTGAAGCAACGGGTATAACTGTAGGCCCCCTGTAGCAATCACTCTCTTGGCTTGACTCTCACTCTGCTCTCGACCTCTTGTCGGGCCTTGGGCTGCCGCCGCCCGTACTCATGCCCTGGCCTCGTGGCGGGTTCTCTCCTCGCTCCCCGCGGTAAGATTTCAGCAGTCAAGGACAACCATACCAGTCGCTGGGGAGGGGAACGAGACCCAAGTCCAAAGTCATACAGGAAACCCAGGCCGCAAAAAGGGGGCGAGACGAGACGAGACGAAGAAGTAGGTAACAACTCAATAAGAGCAGAGCAGAGCAGCGAAAGACGTATTGATGAAGGCCAAGCGCCTGGTTATAAGCTGACGCTTGGGGGAAACATCTTGTGGAACACTGCGAATAAACGCAGGTGTCCACGCCACGATGAATAAACTGGCATTGGAAGCATGGGTAGTAAAATCTAAGCAGTAAAGACTGCCAACTGTCTGATAAACATAACGTTACCGCCGACGACCGCCCGAGGGAGAAGAAGAAGAAAACCTATCGCGACGAGATGCCGACGGTAGCTGAGGAGAAGAAAGGTGTGTCGCAGCAGCTGCTCCAGCACCGCGCCCTGAGACCACGTGGCGACAGTGTACCTAAAAGGGCAGAAGACCAGACCTCAAAACTCGCGATTGCTAAAACGACAGGTTTGTTTTGGATTGGTGAGCATGAATTCTGACCCCTCATAGCTCAATCTAGTTAGGTATAGGGGATGGGATAAGGATAAGGGGATTGTTAAAGTAGTTGCTTTCCCTCGATGTGCCGTGTGTTCCCCATTCCCTGTATAAGTATAATAATTTTGCATTTGCCCTGTATTTTACACCAGTGACTTCTCATTAGACTGTGTTCTATTTCTGTTTAATAAAATCTTGGTTTTCTTACACCAAACTACTTGTCTACTCGATTTTCTGTATCGCCGCCTGTACCTAAATCCAGTGTCTAGAACCCAGGGGCGTGGGAGCGATTCGAACCGCTCACAGACAGTCAGGGGCATAACTGACTGGGCGCACGCGCCACCCGCCACCCCCTACAGAAGGTCAAAAAGAACAGGCGAAACAGCAACGAGAACTGAAAGGAAAACAGATTTGAATTATTACAGATTCCTTTAAGAATGGCCTTTGGATTGATTGGGTTACCTTTATTGTTCTCACAGTCACCATGTTAAGCTGGATTAATCCCATACTGCTGTACCAATGATTCGCAAGGCATGATGGACTACTTGACATGCAGTGAATAGTTTAAATGTAAAAACTGATGCAGGGCTGTGGGAATGCAGTACACATAGATAAGAAAGGACAGGAACAGAATGTTTAGATAACTGTTGGAGACAGTCTCATGGTCGAATTTTGTTGAAAGCAAAAGTGAATTTTAAACAGAACTCTGTAAAAAGAAACAAATTACTTGTGCAGCGTGTGATCGCCTAGTTTTCTGTATTCTCATGATGACTTGCAATTTATGAAAATGTATAAATATTGTAGCCCCGTGAGTCTAAGGGGGGCACTCTTTGGGAGGCATACTTGTGTGCAAACGCAATTGGGTTTCTCAGAGTGAAGTCCAGGTACCTTAATAAAATTTTACTTATTTTACAGTTTCTGACTTTGTGTATTACTGAGAAAGTGATAGACTGACCGGCGTGTTTAGTCTCCTAAAGCAGCGAACCCTGACCCCCAAGTTAGGGGTGGATCCTCCTCACAGAAGCGAGGGGTTAACAACCAGAGGGGTTCCTTCTCCCTGACAGCTGTCAAAGGCCCGAAGTGGAATAACTTCGAGTGCAGCCCTAACTCAGCACAGACAATGGCAATTAATAAATTATTATTAATTGCCACTACTTTGCTAAATATTTAGCAAGGCTCAAGAAAGGTCCTTGCCAGGAGCAGGGTCTAGAAGCACAGGATTTCACAGGACCCCACCACACACTATATCAGAATCAAAACAAGGAAAGTATGAATCACTATGTTTGTACCTCACTGACAATTAGGCCATAAAGAATTGGTAAAAGTATTTCTTAAGCCTTCCACTGATGGTGGGGAAATCTACTGAAATTACCTTAAGAGATTAAATTTTAGCGAATACAAAAAATGGGACTGCCGTTTTAAACCAGTAAGGGTAGATAACAGTAAGTAATATTGCCGGTAAGTATTACAAATGTTAATTATTGTGACGGGAAAGCAAAGAGAATGGCCTTCGATAAGTTACCCCATAATAGACTAATGATTAAGGTCAGAGAATGCGGAGTCAGGGGACAAGTAGCAGAATGGATCGCTGGCTGGCTTCAGGACAGAAAGCAGAGAGTGGGGGTAAAGGGTAGCTATTCACAGTGGCAGAAGGTGGGTAGTGGTGTTCCACAAGGATCAGTGCTGGGACCACTGCTGTTCGCAATTTACATTAACGATTTAGACTTTGGAATCAAAAACACAATTTCTAAATTTGCAGATGACACCAAATTGGGAGGGATAGTCAATACTGAGGAGGACTGCAACAAATTATAGGAGGACATTAATAAACTTGCAGAATTGGCAAATAAAGTTCAACACAGATAAATGTGAGGTATTACATTTTGGTAGGAAGAATAGGGAGGTCACTTATCACTTGGAGGGTGCGAGTCTAGGTGGGGTAGAGGAACAAAGGGATCTCGGAGTACAAATACACAAATCACTAAAAGTTGCCCCACAGGTTAACAAGGCCATAAAAAAGCAAACCAAGCACTAGGGTTTATTTCTAGAGGGATAGAATTGAAAAGTAGGGAAGTTATGCTAAACCTCTATTGAACCTTGGTTAGATCACACTTGGAGTACTGTGTACAGTTCTGGTCGCCATATTATAAAAAGGATATAGAGGCACTGGAGAGGGTGCAGAGAAGATTTACAAGGATGATACCAGAAATGCGAGGGTATACATATCAGGAAAGGATGAACAGGCTGGGTCTCTTTTCCCTTGAAAAAAGAAGGCTGAGGGGTGACCTAATAGAAAATTTTGAGAGGTTTTGATAGAGTGGATACAGAGAGAATGGGCTGAATTTTCCCGAACCTGTCGGGAAGAAGGCGGGACTTCAACTTTCGGGTTTTTGACCCGCCCACTTCGACGTCCGGCCAATCCGCTCGATTTTCCCTTGATTGACCTTGTTGAGTCCGCCCAGCGGGCTCAGCAGGCCAATTAAGGGCCACCCGGCAACAGGTGACATCGCAGACTGCAATTTCATCTGTCAAGATTTCTTGACAGATGAAATATCAGTGTTTTACAGCTGTTTGAAGCTGTGAAACACGGAGGGGTCGATTTTCTGCCAGCCGTCGGGCGGCTTTCCAGGTGGCCGAGGGCCGAAAATCGCCGAAAAAGCGGGTCGCGACTCCCCCCCCCCCCACCTGATTCCCCGCCCCGTCCGACTTTCGGACCGCCGTTTCTCCGCGACCCGCTTCAGTCCCGGCCGCCGCTGGCGGGACTGGTCGTCGGAACACTAATGACCAATTATTGCCTTGTTGAAGTAGATTTCCCGGGGCCATTGCGAATTTGGGGCTTTCCCCACCTGAAACACGCCTGCGGGGAACCCCGCTGATGAGACCTGGCGTGAAGCTTGCCAGCTTGCCTGCTTGCAGCTGCAGGTCATTCGGAGAAGTTGCGATTTAAAGGGACAGCACTTGTATGTTGAAGGACCTTGTTGTTGCAGGCTTGGGGCTACTTCTTCAAGGCTTAGGCACAGCTGTGGAAGGTTGGAGCCTCACACACTTCTCCAATGCGATCTCCTGGGAAGCCTCTCTTGCCACCCTCACTCAGCGCTTCCTCAGTGGAGGCATCTACGAGAAGCATGGGACGCCTTTTTTTCCCTCCCTTCTTTCCATTAGAGGATCTCCAGCAGCAGAGGCAGCAGCAACAGAACCAGGAACAGCAGGATCAGCAACAGGAGCACCAGGCTGCTGCTCACTCACCTGAAGCTGCACAGGCCAGAAGGAGCCAGTGCTTGGAAGTGGCTTGAGAGCACCTTGCTGCGCTTTAGGGGGCCATAGGGACCCGTTTCTGCACTGGCAGTCCTACTCAGAAGGACTTCTATGAAGATCTGGTTTCTCTGTTCAACAGATGGCCAACGCTCCTCAAGAGATGTCATTCTCTTATGAGCACTCACCATGTTTTCCGTACCCTGGCGAGTTATCTCCTCCATGGAGGCTGCCAAACTTTCCATGGTGATGCGTTCATGCGCCAATGACTCCACAAAGGCTCCGCTCATGGTCGCTATGGGCTCGTCCATTCGCTCCACACTCGCAGCGACCCTGGAGACAAAACCTGCCAGAGACTCCTGCATCTGTGCATGGAGATCCATCACCTCTTCTCTTGCGGATGGACCCAGAGGCAGAGGGTCGACATGCAGCGCAGCTGAGCTGAGCTGGCAGAGTCAAATTCAAATTCAAATGCTTTATTGGCATGAAAGTTTACAGAGAACCATATTGCCAAAGCTTACATAGCAAAAAGGTACTTTTTCAAACATTTTGTAGGTGTCAATCGATTTGACATTTGTTGGGTACATACAATATTACTTTTAAACAATATTCATTTTGAACAGTCTTTGTACTTCATTTGGTACGTTCAATATTAATTTTAAACAGTCTTAATTTTAAACAGTCCTCAGGTTGTGACATGTTGTTACATATTTGGCCCCAAGGTATGGTCTGTCTCCTTCTCCCAGGACTAATCTCAATTTTGACAGGTCATCCAATTCCTTGAAATCTGGGGTTGTTTGGCTTAGCTTGTTGAATAATATGTTTCTTGATGTGTTGAATTTTTCGCATTTTAGGAGGAAATGCATTTCTGTTTCAACCTCGCCGGCCAGACATTGATCGCATATTCTATTCTCTCTAGGCTGCCAGGATTTCTTGTATCTGCCTTTTTCAATTTCCAGTTGGTGGTCGCTTAGTCTGTACCTGGTGAGGGTCTGTCTCTGTTTTGTGTCTCTGATGGTCGTGAGGTAGTCTGCCAGTTTATATTCTCTTTTTAGGGCCCGGTAACATTCTAATCTGCTTTGGCTTTCGGTTATTTTGTTCCAATGTTCCAGGTAGGTTTCTTTGCATTGTTTAATGATTTGGTTCACTCGGATTGGTGTTTGGACGGCTGTGTTGGTCTGTGCGCCCTCCGACGAGGACTCTTCACTGCTGTCCCTGTCTCCAGAATCTGCTGAGGCTCACTTGTGAGCTGTGAAACACCAGGTGACAACACTACTCTATGTCCCGAAGGTCCCCCCGAGGTGTGAGTGTCTGCACTGGTGCTGGGTGCGCTTACTTCTGCTGACGCTGCGCCCTCAGAGGTTGGAGCTTACTCTGAGGAGTCTTGCTGCACAGCCTCTTCCTCCTCCACAGTGAGGACTAGGGCTCTGGATGGTACTGTGGGGGAGTTAAGGAAGGAGTTAGAGATGTAATGCCAAGGTTCTTCTGGTGACTCCCAGCGAGTTGGCATCTGTTGACACCTGCATCCATGCAGCATTGGTCTCAGTGGGAGGCCTCTTCCTCCTTGACCTAGGGAAGAGGACCTCCCTGTGGGCCCTAACCCCATCCAATAATGCCTGCAGTGAAACCTCATCGAATTTGGAGGCAGCTCGGGGTCTGGCACTGGCCACAGCTGCTGCAGGCTCCTCAGCCATCCTGTATGGTTCGTTTGGAAGCCTTCAGAGGATGCAGTGCTTGCTATGGACCTTGAAAGCACCACGAATGATGACATCATAATGTGGGGATTTCTGACTCGAATAGGACAATTAGCAAGGCTTCCCACATGCTGGGAATTAATTGGCCACTTGAGGGAAAATTGTGTGAAGCTGGCTGACACTTTTTTATGTGTGTCAGAAACCCCACATTCGGGGAAACCTGACCATTTCCCACACAAGCCGAAAATTGGGGCCAGACAGTCTGAGTTCTAACCTGAGTCCTTCTGCACAGACTCAGTTAGAACTCTCAGCAGCACTCAAAGCTGAAGGCTGTCACTTTTCACAGATCGCAGCCGTTCAGCTTTAAGTGCCGGCTGAGTGATGGGCTCCCGACACCTACAGGAAGAAAGGCTGTGAAGGTAAGTAAAGGTAAGTAAAAGTTCTTTACACACTTCAGACACACCAAACACACTTACCTTTGCACTCATGCACCCATCACTCACCTGAGCGCCGACATTGGGACCCCTCCAACTCCTTCAACCCGACGGCCCGCCTGCTCTACCTGGCGTGGTTTAGAGCCATCGGGAAACCTAGTCGAAACCCCTGAAGATAGGGATTAGGCTAAAAACTGCCTGTTAACTACCTGTTAACAGGCAGTTAATTGGCACTAATCCCTTCCCACCTGGTTTCGGCGGGTCCCAGTGCGGGGCGGGTACCCGCCGCCCCTGAAACTTGCGTGGGGCGGGGTTTTGGGCAGGATGATGTCGGGACCCCCAAAGTCGGGATTTTCCCCCGCCCCACACGCCTGAAAACCCGCCCGACGGCTGGGAGAAAATCAGGGCCAATGTTTCCACTTGTGGGGAAGAGCATAACTAAAGGCCATCAATATAAGATAGTCACCAAGAAATCAAATAGGGAATTCAGAAGAAACTTCTTTACCCAGAGAGTGGTGAGAATGTGGAACTCGCGACCACAGGGAGTGGTTGAAGTGAATAGTATAGATGCATTTAAGGGGAGGCTGGACAAGCATATGAGGGAGAAGGGAATAGAGGGTTACGCTGATAGAGTTAGATGAGGAAAGACGGGAGGAGGCTCGAGTGGAGCATAAACGCCGGCATGGACTGGTTGGGCCGAATGGCCTGTTTCTGTGACGTATATCCGACGTAATCCTATTTAATACTAATTAGTATGGATAGTAACTGTAACAATGAATGATACACTCAAGGGGGGAGATTTTGACTTTGTGCCGTAGTGTAAAATGGGTGATAGTGAATCAGCAGCCCATTTTACATCCCTCCTGATAAAGACCGAGAGAGATGTAAAACTGGCTGCCGATTCGCTGTCACCCGTTTTACATTATCGCACAAAATCAAAATGACCACCAAGGAGTGATAAGTACCGGATTCAGCAAGTGATTTCCTACTGAATTTTTACAGACTCCCCATGTAGCGTGAGTTACTACTCTAAGTCCAATATTTATGCGTAAAAAGTCCCAGCAGTGGTGAAAACGTTGGCCCGTGATTTCCGACCGGAAGCTTCCTGTGTGCGGAGGCCTCCTATCGGGAAAAAATCTACGCCCTTATCTGAGGGTTCCGTAGGTCCGGACTCTTCCGATCCTGGGTCTCTCCTGGTGCACGCGGGCAGAGGCCCAGGTATCCCAGGGGCGCAGGCGGTTCGCAAGCGTCCATGGGGTCACGTGGGCCAGGCGAGCCAATGGGAGAAGGGAATCCCCCTTCATACTTTTGACAAATAGACCTGTCAAATATATGAATGGAGATCACCCCTAAAAAACACTAAAACATCAAATAAATTTTTGAAAAACCATCACGTTTTTAAAATGAGTTAAAATTACATGAAATTAAATATTTGAAACAAAAATTTAATTTTTTGAAAAAAATAATTAAAGTTTTTTACGGGGCTAAAAATAAACTTGCCTTTTTTAACGTATTTTTATATTGGGCAGAAATTCGGGTCGGGGGCTTGCCGCGCGTGCAAGCCCCCGATCTGCACTTACCCGACGCGCCTGCCGTTCACCTCCAGGGACGCCTGGAATTCCTTTTTGAAAGAGAAGAATCCCGGGCAGCGTCTGACGTCACGCCGCCCAGGAGTGCAGCCAGCGCGAAGCCTGGAGCGCGCTGTGCAACTGAGACACGCCCCTTGAGGTCTCAGTTTAAGAGGACACGCCGCCAATGTTTCTCACAAGCTGCAAAACATTTTTACTTGCAGAGCAGCATTTTAAATATGTTTTTGGTATTTTTATGAAGCTTTTGGTAACTTTTATAAACTTTTAAAAACGTTTACATTATTTTGAAGAATCTGAAGTAGTTTTAAACAGAATTAAAGCAATTTAAAGATTTTTAAAAGCCCTGAAAGAACTTTTTTCATTCCATTTATTTATTTAGCAACGTCGTCGTCGTCATACGTGTCTTCACACTGTTCCCTTTGGGGAACTGTATGAAGTGGTGGAAGGATTTATGGCTGTGATTAACGCTCCTTCCGTGACCATAACCATCTTTGTACCTGCCATTAGGGTGGTTAGTCCTATGGCGGGAGGGTTTTACGGGCTCCCACAAGCTATACGAGGAGGGGGGGCCACCCACACCCACGGACGCAAATATCCCACTGGATGTCAACCCAGAATTTAGAGCCGGAGCTCCGACTCCACTTGCCGGGACTGTCTGGAGCGGGGTTCGGAAACCCTACCCCGTCTGGCCCAGCGGCGGGGATCCTACCGCTACGCCAAAGGCCCACTCCGATTAGCAATGTGAAATGGCTGGAATGAGCACAATTCACAGCATTAAAAGAACTCACAATTGAATTAATGATGACCTCAGCAATCTCCTCAATGAGGTGGAGGCGCAGCGCCTGCTCATCATTGGTAATGAGAAGTCCAAAGCGCCGCAAAAAGGACAGATGATAGCTTGGCCTTTCAAGTGGCAACATAGGGCTCCAGTCACGGGGAGGGAAAAGGCGCAGGAAACGTATGGGTGTCACCTTTTGCGTGGAGTGGGCCTTTTGCGTAGCGGTAAGCATCCCCGCCGCTGGGCCAGAAGGAGTAGGGCTTTGAACCCCGCTCCAGACAGTCCCGGCAAGTGGAGTCGGAACTCCAACTATAAATTCTGGGTGGACATCCAGCGGGATACTTGCGTCCGTGGGTGTGGGTGGCCCCCCCCCCTCAGATGGGTTGTGGGAGCCCGTAAAACCCTCACGCCATAGGACTAACCACCCTAATGGCTGGTATGAAGATGGTTATGGTCACGGAAGGAGTGTTAACGTGGCCAGGAATCCTTCCACCACTTCATACAGTTCCCGAAAGGGAACAGTGTGAGGATACGTACGACGATGACCTCTTGCGCAATGCACCTCCTTGGACCCTCAGTCACAGGTGCGAGGGGGCAAATCGTGCAATTGTTAAATTTTTCATTTTATTGACATGTAAAATGTTGGCCCAGTAATTCCGTTCCAAACGCGTGAGTACGGTCGGGGTACTCACGCGTCTGGCCGGAGGAAATGCCGGTTTTCAGCATGCACAGCGCATGCAGGGAAAACCGGCATTTCCTGTCCTCTGAACGAAGGGGTTCAGAGGCAGAACGCGTGCGACTGCACAGGCAGCGCATGCGCAGTAAAATTCGCCGGTTTCAGTCATGCTTTCAGTGAGGTTAAGTCTTTACAACTTACACATGAAAAAAGCATGAGTACAGTTGCTCCAGAGGCTGTGGAGGAAGATATATTTTATCGTGGAGCTTCTGAAAGGCAATATTTTTGTTTGGGAAAGGGAGGAAAGTTATTTTAAGAAATGCTGAGGTAAGTTTTAAAGTTTATTTTTGTTTTTTAAAATGGGTTTTCAGTACTGTAGGTAGAAGGGGCAATTGTGGCTATGTGAATTGAATTTGCTGTGTTTATTAAATGTGAAAATGACTCCAACATTTTTAAGAAAGAAACTTTTCATCAGTAATATATTCTTTTAAGTAATTATGTATGTATGTCTGTATATATTCCTTTGCGTATATGTATGTATGTATATATTCCTTTACTTATGTGTATGAATGTATGTATTTAATTATGACTTTCAGAGAAAGTAACTTATTGGAAAATCATAATTAAATACATACATTCATACACATAAGTAAAGGAATATATACATACATACATATACGTAAAGGAATATATACGGACATACATACATAATTACTTAAAAGAATATATTACTGATGAAAAGTTTCTTTCTTAAAAATGTTGGAAATGTTACATTATTCATTTTAGAACAGTCATTTTCACATTTAATAAACACAGCAAATTCAATTCACACAGCCACAATTGCTCCTTCTACCTACAGTACTGAAAACCCGTTTAAAAAAAAAAAATTAAACTTTAAAACTTACCTCAGCATTTCTTAAAATAACTTTCCTCCCTTTCCCAAACAAAACATTGCCTTTCAGAAGTTCCACGATAAAATATATCTTCCTCCGCAGCCTCTGGAGCAACTTTACACATGCTTTTTTCATGTGTAAGTTGTAAGGACTTAACCTCACTGAATCCATGAATGAAATCGACGAAGTTCACTGCGCACGCGCTGCCTGTGCAGTCGCACGCGCTGTGCCTCTGAACCCCTTCGTTCAGAGGACAGGAAATGCCGGTTTTCCCCGCATGCGCTGTGCATGCTGAAAACCGGCATTTCCTCCGGCCAGACGCGTGAGTACCCCGACCGTACTCACGCGTTTGGAACGGAATTACTGGGCCATTATAAATGAGTGGAATTTTTTTTAAAAACTTTTTTAAAGTCTTATGTTGGGACACTGGTCAAGAAGGTAAGAGCCCATGGGATCCAGGGCAATTTGGCACATTGGATCCAAAATTGGCTTAGTGGCAGGAGGCAGAGAGTGATGGTCGAAGGTTGTTTTTGTGACTGGAAGTCCATGTCCAGTGGTGTACCGCAGGGATTGGTGCTGGGTCCCTTGCCGTTTGTAGTGTACATTAATGATTTAGATATGAATGTAGGAGGTATGATCAGTAAGTTCGCAGATGACACGAAAATTAGTGGAGTGGTAAATAGCGAGGAGGGAAGCCTCAGGCTGCAGGACGATATAGACGGGTTGGTCAGATGGGCAGAACAGTGGCAAATGGAATTTAACCCTGAAAAGTGTGAGGTGATGCATTTTGGGAGGACTAACAAGGTAAGGGAATACACAATGAATGGTAGGAACCTAGGAAGGACAGAGGATCAGAGGGACCTTGGTGTGCATGTACATAGATCCCTGAAGGCAGCAGGACAGGTAGTTAAGGTGGTTAAAAAGGCACATGGGATACTTGCTTACATTAGCCAAGGCATAGAATATAAGAGCAGGGAGGTTATGATGGAGCTGTACAAAACACAGCTGGTTAGACCACAGCTGGAATACTGTGTGCAGTTCTGGTCGCCACACTATAGGAAGGATGTGATTGCTTTGGAGAGGGTGCAGAGGAGATTCACCAGGATGTTACCTGGGCTGGAGCGCCTCAGCTATGAAGAGAGACTGGACAGGCTGGGGTTGTTTTCCTTGGAGCAGAGAAGGCTGAGGGGGGACCTGATTGAGGTGTACAAAATTATGAGGGGCATAGATAGGGTAGATAGAAAGGAACTTTTCCCCTTAGTAGAGGGGTCAATAACCAGGGGGCATAGATTCAAGGTAAGGGGCAGGAGGTTTAGAGGGGATTTGAGGAAAAACTGTTTCACCCAGAGGGTGGTTGGAATCTGGAACTCACTGCCTGAAAGGGTGGTAGAGGCAGGAGCCCTCAAGAAGCATTTAGATGAGCACGTGAAACGCCATAGCATACTAGCCTTCTCTGCTCTAAAGAAAACAACCCCAGCCTGTCCAGTCTCTCTTCATAGCTGAAGCGCTCCAGCCCAGGTAACGTCCTGGTGAATCTCCTCTGCACCCTCTCCAATGCAATCACATCCTTCCTATAGTGTGGCGACCAGAACTGCACACAGTATTCCAGCTGTGTTTTGTACAGCTCCATCATAACCTCCCTGCTCTTATATTCTATGCCTCGGCTAATGAAGGCAAGTAACCCACATGCCTTTTTAACCACCTTATCTACCTGTCCTGCTGCCTTCAGGGATCTATGTACATGCACACAAAGGTCCCTCTGATCCTCTGTCCTTCCTAGGTTCCTACCATTCATTGTGTATTCCCTTGCCTTGTTAGTCCTCCCAAAATGCATCAGCTCACACTTTTCAGGGTTAAATTCCATTTGCCACTGTTCTGCCCATCTGACCAACCCGTCTATATCGTCCTGTAGCCTGAGGCTTCCCTCCGCACTATTTACCACTCCACCAATTTTCGTGTCATCTGCGAACTTACTGATCATATTTCCTACATTCATATCTAAATCATTAATGTACACTACAAACAGCTCTGTGCATCTCCGTAAAACACCCATTTTCTCAACCAAACAATGGAGCAGACTCTCTCCCCCGGCACCTGTGGAGGGAATCCCTCACAGGATGTCCATTTCCCACCATTGTTTGAAGTATGAATGAACTGCTTGCCAAACCAATTTGAGCCACTTTTTTCTTTCTTCAGGCTCGATAGAGGTTTGGCTGTTTTCAAAATATTAAGTAACCAGGCACCTGGTAAACAGCCATGGGACGGTACTTATCAACCATAAGACTAACTGCTAGATCTACTGTTTCAGCTTTTCCACCACTTCTCTGAACAGAAAGTCCAATGGCGAGAAAGTTGAAAAAAGTTCTATTACGAGCTCCCCTTTAGAAAAAGCTTGCTCTTGATTTTGCCACAAATAGCACTCAGACGAAATCTTCCACTCGGCCATCAGTCTCAGTACCTCTGGGCTGGGGCTGGGGAGAAAGATCAGCCAGGGGTCCCACACACAATCGATACCAGTGACTCCCACTTGAAGGTTTTGTGTGAACAGGATGGGTACGATTGTGATGGCTCGTGGAATAAGGTAGTCGGCCTTCATTGTAAATGCTATGACATGGATAATGGCCATTTGGGTGAGACACATAAAGATTAACAACTTGTATTTATACGGCGCCTTTAATGTAGTAAAACGTCCCAGGGCGCTTCACAGGAGCGTTATCAGACAAAATTTGACACCGAGCCACGTAAGAAGAAATTAGGGCAGGTGACCAAAAGCTTGGTCAAAGAGATAGGTTTTAAGGAGCGTCTTAAAGGAGGAGAGAGAGACAGAGAGGCGGAGAGGTTTATGGAGGGAATTCCAGAACTTAGGGCCCAGGCAGCTGAAGGCACGGCCGCCCATGGTGACTAGTGCTCATGGAAATTCGTGCAATACCGTCAAGAGGAAATTGCCACACAAAAAAATAAATAGCATTAATAATATTGGGAGAGTATTCTATTCTAATCATGAGGAAACCGGGAACAAAATATGCAATTCAACCTATCAAGCCCACTCTCTCCACAAATTATATGCAATTTGCCCTATCACAGACTCTAAACAATTCAATCCCCTATGGGATGCAACAAACCATAGGTGTAACCACCAAAAAAAATCTCTCGGACTCTTAAAGTTAATCAAGCAAATTCAACCTTAACTCCACACTAGTAAACTCTGACCAGTTGCACTCCACAGATGACTCATGAGATGCTTGCATTTCTGTAGTCCCGTATCACATCAAAGCATTTTAAAGTGCTTTACGTAATAAATGACTTTTTGAAGTGAAGTAACTGTTCTTGTGTAAGCACACTCATCCAATCTCCTGAAGAACAGAACTCATCTTGATTTGTGAAGTATTTCATTATCATGTCTGTCCTTATTCTTACTTCAATCTCCTTAACAAAGTATTTACTCCATTCCTTTTTTTAAATGGAGTCAACCCCACTGAATACGCTCTTAACTGTAATTACTAATATATTTTTTTAACTATTCACACTGCAGCAGATATCAGTGATTTCATGAACACACATGCACAGAGAGTATTCCTGAGAATGATAATTTAAAAGAAAGACTTGCATTTCTACAGCCGCTTTCACAATCACCGGACATCTCAAAGCGCTTTACAGTCAATGAAGTACTTTTGAAGTGTAGTCACTGTTGTAATGAGGGAAACGCGGCAGCCAATTTGCACACAGCAAGCTCCCACAAACAGCAATGTGATAATGACCAGATAATCTGTTTTTGTGATGTTGATTGAGGGATAAATATTGGCCAGGACACCGGGGAGAACTCCCCTGCTGTTCTTCGAAATAGTGCCGTGGGATCTTTTACATCCACCTGAGAGAGCAGACAGGGCCTCGGTTTAACATCCCATCCGAAAGATGGCACCTCCGACAGTGCAGCACTCCCTCAGCACTGCACTGGGAGCGTGTCAGCCTAGCTTTATGTGCTCAAGTCCCTGGAGTGGGGACTGTGAGCCCATGACCTTCTGACTCAGAGGCTGAGTGCGCTACCCACTGAACCACTGCTGACACTTTTAAGGCAGACTTTTGTAATGCACGGAGAGCCGTCCTCAAGCTATTCCTGTCACATGCACGCTGCTGTTGGTTTTGTGTGTATTTTAGTTTTCATTCAAAAGATATTGAAATTTCTGGAGAGCTTCCTGACAATAGCACGTCTCCAAAAAGCCCCCAGTGGGT
This sequence comes from Somniosus microcephalus, assembly GCF_052327205.1. Taxonomy (NCBI): domain Eukaryota; kingdom Metazoa; phylum Chordata; class Chondrichthyes; order Squaliformes; family Somniosidae; genus Somniosus; species Somniosus microcephalus. Next base: position 11,578,928 of record NC_140995.1, read on the forward strand.
CAGTGAGTAGATGAAGGGAGTTACAGAGACTAGAAAGATGCCTGCTTCAGTCCCTGTTTTTTGTACTTAACTGATTTCAACTGGTAACAGTGGAGAGAGTATTACAAATAACTTCAGCACCTTGGGAAAACCACCCATGGTTCCTATTGCCAATCACTATAATGTTGCCCTTGCACAGGGGTTGGAGAATGACAGAATATATATAATATACGAATATAAGAAATAGGAGCAGGAGTAGGCCCCTCGAGCCTGCTCTACCATTCAATTGGCATCAGCACCACTTTCCTGTCTGTTCCCCATAACCCATGACTCCCCTATAGCTCAAATATAAGAACATAAGAACATAAGAAGTAGGAGCAGGAGTAGGCCATACGGCCCCTCGGGCCTGCTCCGCCATTCAATAGGATCATGGCTGATCCGAACCTAGACTCACGTCCACTTCCCTGCCCGCTCCCCGTAACCCCTAATTCCCTTATCAGCTAGGAAACTGTCTATCTCCGTTTTAAATTTATTTAATGTCGCAGCTTCCACAGCTCTCTGGGGTAGCAAATTCCATAGATTTACTACACTCTGAGTGAAGAAGTTTCTCCTCATCTCAGTTTTGAAAGGGCAGCCCCTTATTCTTAGATTATGCCCCCTCGTTCTAGTCTCACCCATCAGTGGAAACATCCTCCCCGCATCCACCCAATCAAGCCCCCTCACAATCTTATATGTTTCGATAAGATCGCCTCTCATTCTTCTGAATTCCAATGAGTAGAGGCCCAACCTACTCAACCTTTCCTCATAAGTCAACCCCCTCATCTCCGGAATCAACCGAGTGAACCTTCTCTGAACTGCCTCAAGAGCAAGTATATCTTTTCTTAAATATGGAAACCAAAACTGTATGCAGTATTCCAGGTGTGGCCTCACCAGTACCCTGTATAACTGAAGCAAGACTTCTCTGCTTTTATACTCCATCCCCCTTGCAATAAAAGCCAAGATTCCATTGGCCTTCCTGATCACCTGCTGTACCTGCATACTAACCTTCTGTGTTTCATGCACCAGGACCCCCAGATCCCTTTGTACTGTAGCACTTTGCAGTTTCTCTCCATTTAGATAATAATTGCTCGTTGATTTTTTCTGCCAAAGTGCATAACCTCACACTTTCCAACATTATATTCCATCTGCCAAATTTCTGCCCACTCACTTAGCCTGTCTATGTCCTTTTGCAGGTTCGTTATGTCCTCCTACTCACTGCTTTCCCTCCCATCTTTGTATCATCGGCAAACTTGGATATGTTGCAATTGGTCCCCTCCTCCAAATCGTTAATATAGATTGTAAAGAGTTGGGGTCCCAGCACTGACCCCTGCGGAACACCACTAGTTACTGATAGCTAACCCGAGAATGAACCATTTATCCCAACTCTCTGTTTTCTGTTAGATAGCCAATCTTCCACCCATGCCAGTATATTACCCCCAATCCCGTGATTTTTTATCTTGTGCAGTAATCTTTTGTGTGGCACCTTGTCAAATGCCTTTTGATGTCCAAATACACCACATCTACTGGTTCCCCTTTATCCACCCTGTTTGTTACGTCCTCAAAGAATTCGAGCAAATTTGTCAAACATGACTTCCCCTTCATAAAACCATGCTGACTCTGTCCGATTAAATTATGCTTATCCAAATGTCCTGTTACTGCTTCCTTAATAATGGACTCCAACATTTTACCAACCACAGATATCTGTCTATCTAGGTTGGGATGGCCTTCCCCTCCACAGTTACAACAAGCTGCCACCACTCACTGCCTCAACTCAAACTTGAAGAATGGCTAGATCAAAAGGTACAAATATCAGGGGGAGTATTCTGTTCCAATCAGAAGAAGATATGGAACAAGAAACGTGACACAACCCATCAAGTCCATTCTCTCCATCGGCTGCCTGTGGAAATATGACCCGGCATGAGTCAGAAGTGGAGGGGGGGAGGAGGGGGGAATTGGTGAGAAAACAATACATGTGGATCGGCTTTCCTTGTGAAGGGATAAGCCATATAACCTATTCAGAAAAATACACCATTCTATGAAAGACTTCTGGGCTTATTAAAACATGACAAACTGGGTCTGGAAATCCAGAAACCTAACGATGAAAAAGCTGTGAAAGCATTCTGGCTATAGAGATAAGATAGTTGTTGACACTGAATCAATAACCTTATTGAAACGGAAGGTTAAAGGCTCCGGTAGTCTGAACCTTTCAGAATCAAACAATGGTTCACCCTGGATAAGGTGTTCTAATTTACACTTCGTAAAGAAGCACATAAAAATAAGAAACATCTGCCTTCGTAAAAATGACATCAAGTAAAACACACCTGATGTCACACCGTTTTTTATGGTAAACTTCGAACACCAAGAGACATAATTCTGTAATGCTACCAGCTGAGGTGACTGTAAGAATTGCAGGGGTCAGCAGAAAAATGACTGGAGATAATTAGCTTACATCAACAGAAAACCTTAAAGGAAATACCACTGGAAAAGAGTATAAATATTGAACTCTCAACTGGGATAGTAGATTCGCTTTAAAGGGGCAAAACGATTCTCGGCTTCAGAGGTGGCTCTGTAAGTCTTCAACTCTTTGTACCTCGGGGATCAAAGGTATTTGATTTTGGTGGATATCCTGTAGAAAACTAAGAACTGTAAAACTGTAGTGAAGTTAAGATTTGCGAGAAAGGTTCTCTGATAATAGAATTGTAAGCTTTCTCTTTTTGGAACTGTTAATGTTGCGATTGACTCACCGACTGTAAATTACATGTCGGTTCTTTAATAAACCTATATATTTTTAGAATTGTCTCACATAAGACTTCTGTATCAAACTCATGAACTCAATCTCTGTACACTCTTTGGTGAGGAGTTGCAGAATTCTGGGGGAGTTTTCCGGACCCTCATAATATCCGGAACGTTACAGTCTGGCTAAACTTATTAAAAGTGCTATCTGGAGGACGGTAACATTTTCAGGTTGTTCCTTTCCTTTAGGGAGAGATAGTCCGGACCTTTAGGCCCAATTAAGCTTCTTTAGGATTCGGTTACCTCAAACTTTAGTTGAAAGTGAATGTCTGAGGAATACGCCTGATCCAGGGTAGCCCTAAAGGGGCTAGGTCTAGTAATTATCCTTTCATCCTACAGCAAGCTGGTGAGAGAGAGCATGAGACACTAGTTAGAGGCATATCAGATGTTGGGTATTTGCAGTGAGATGGTGGGAGGCCATGCACACTAATCACACACCATGACACACTCACATTCCATCAAATTATTCTTACAGTCAATTGCATTAATGAATATAATGAAATTCAGACAAATCGAGAACAAAGTGGGCAAAAGGGCAGTCTGTTCCCACACTGCATTTTTAAAAATCAGAACTTAATTCTCAACAATCTGTTTCCAAATAATGCCAATTATGAAACGATTTTTCTCCCACCATTCTTTTAGAAGTTATTTCTATTCTGCTGGGTATAATTACATTTTATTAATGTCGCTGCTTCTAAATCAGCCCGAGTGCAGAGGCAGAAAGAGAGAGAGAGATTACCAGCTGTTGGATTCTGAATTTCTAAAAGTGACAGGTAGTTCATTGCAAAATGTGCACGGCAGCTTTAATGGCCGAGCCCGTGCGGACATTTGCAAATTCAACAGACACGGCAATCAGTCACCCCTTTATGCGCCAAATGTCCTTTGCAGCTTTCGAGGCATATTGTCTGTCATGTGCCATCTGCATGCAGAGAGAGCACTGACTGTGCTCGCTGTCAAGCCAAGTCCAGTGCTGCGGCGTTCCACTGCTCCTGAACATGGAGCTGAAACACATGCGCGCCGTGAGACCCTCGTTGGTGCTTTCAGTAGAAATGGCAGCGCGCAAACTGGTCACGCTTATCTCAATTGCAAGCAACACATATTGCTGAGTATTAATATCATCTGGCACGCCTGTCGAGCCGCCCTGATTGGGCCGCCAGCTGTTTGCCTGTCTGAGGGCAGGCAGGAAATTCACAATGAATGCGGCTGCCCCGTACATTGTGCAAAGCTCCCCCCAATAGCCTGGGGCGGAGAGGGAGGGAAGGAGGGACCAACAAACTTTTACCCTTTCTGATATCCTTACTTTTTCTTCTCCAGCCGGAGGACAAGGCAGGTCACAGGTCACAGGTCTCCTGGTGTCCACTGTCAGGGTTATTTGTGGTTCGGCACGACGGGGGTCGCCCGACTGCAGTGCATTTCCAGCGCTTTATAACATGCCCGCTCGTGGATCGGGACGAAACGTTCGAAAGGATGTTCCCGATGGCGGGGGAGTCCAGAACCAGGGGTCACAGTCTAAGGATAAGGGGTAGGCCATTTAGGACAGAGATGAGGAGGAATTTCTTCACCCAGAGAGTGGTGAACCTGTGGAATTCTCTACCACAGAAGGCAGTTGAGGCCAATTCATTTAAATATATTCAAGAAGGAGTTGGATATATTTCTTGAGGCTAAAGGGATCAAGGGGTATGGGGAGAAAGCAGGGACCGGGTACTGAATTTGGATGATCAGCCATGATCTCATTGAATGGCGGCGCAGGCTCGAGCTCAAATGGCCTACTCCTGCTCCTATCTTCTATGTTTCTATGTTTCTATAGCTCTCTTGATGATTCGGTGGATGAGCGCAACAACTGGCCTGATACTCCAACCATGCCCACCAGGAAGGACACAGGTTCAGTGTCTCACCGGTGCTGCATTAGCTGATCGTGTCTATATTGTTAGAGGATGCTTCAATTGATCCCCGCGCTCACCGACAGCACGATCTGCCTGGCGTTCAAGTCCCCGGCGTTACCTCGTACCAGCGGCGCAAAACGGGTGGGTAGGGGAGGTCCTGATTTGGCGTACGTCGCTGGATTCGCCATGCCCCGTAAACTGCTGGCGCTAACGGGAGGCACTAACCAACTGAATTTTTCCACCAATGCAATAGCAAAATACTGCGGATGCTGGAAATCTGAAATAACAACAGCAAATGCTGGAAACACTCAGCAGGTCAGGCAGCATCTGTGGAGAGAGAAACAGAGAGTTAGGGCTCGATTTTGTCAATGGGGAGCTTTTGGAGGCGGGACTCCCACTTTTTGGCCTCCATCGACTTGTGGCCAACCCACGCTACTTTCCCTTGATTGACCTTGTTAAGCCCCGCCCAGCGGACTCAGCAGGCCAATTAAGGGACACCTGGTTACTGGTGACGTCAGCGATTGACATTTCATCTGTCAAGAGCTTTTGACAGATGAAAAGTCAGTGTTTGACGGCTCTGTGAAGCTGTCAAACACGGACAATCTGTCTTCTAACTTGAGTCCTTCTACTCAGACTCAGTTAGAGATCTCTCCAGACCAGAAAGCAGAGGCTGCAGCTTTTGACAGTTCAGCGGCCATTCTGCTTTCTGTGCCGGTGAGCTGAGGGGCTCCCGAGACCTGAAGGAAGGAAGCCTGCAGGAAGAAGTAAAGGTAAGTAAAACTTATTAAAACACTTTACACTTACCTCACACACTTACCTCTGCACACGTGCACCCATCACTCACCTGCACAACGGACATCTCGACCCCTCCAACCCCTTCAGACCGATGGTCCGCCTCGCTAACTTGGCGTGGTTCAGAGCCATCGGACAGCCCACACTTCAGGGCTAAAAATAGGGATTAAGCAAAAAACTGCCTGTTAATTACCTGTTAACAGGCAGTTAATTGGCACTAATCCCCTTCCCGCCTCGGGGAGGTGGCTCCCAGCACAGGTCGGGTACCCGCCTCCTGGGACATTGGCACGGAGGCAGGTTGGGGGCGGGATGGGTTCCTGCCCCCCGATTCTGCAATTTTCCCACCACTCCCGCCTCCAAACCCGCCTCCTCGGGGCTTGGAAAATCGAGCCCTTAATGTTTCAGGTCCCAGAAGAACGTTTCGGGTGATGGAGGGTCCCAGAGCTGAAAAGTTGACTTGTTCCTCTCTCACCACGGATGCTGGCTGGCCTGCTGACCGCTTCCAGCATTTTCTGATGTTATTTTTGAATTTTTCCGCCGTTGTTCCTGAATTCAAGGCAAATTGCCGGCATGCAGAAGCTGTGATTGCGCGTGAATCGGATGCAGTGTGCAACTGGTGCTGAGAGTGGAACGTGAGCGCATCATGAGGACGCCGATTGCTTTGGTAGAAAAGAAAGAGCATGTCTTGCCAAGTGCATGTTTGTGGCTGTCACATAAGAACATAAGAAATAGGAGCAGGAGTAGGCCAATCGGCCCCTCGAGCCTGCTCCGCCATTCAATAAGATCATGGCTGATCTGATCCTAACCGCCAATCTACTATCACAGAACCATCTCCTGAATCTAACAGAATTAGACACACGAAATAGGAGCAGGATCAGGCTACACAGCCCCTGGGCCCGCTCCGCTACCCACAGGGCCATGACCGATCCGAACCTAGACTCATGTCCAAATTCCTACCCGCTCCCCATAACCCTTTATTCCCTTTACTTCTAGGAAACTGTCTATTTCTGTTTTAAATTTATGTAATGATGTAGCTTCTACAGCTTTTTGGGGCAGCATATTCCATGGACCTACCACCCTCTGAGTGAAGTAGTTCCTCCTCATCTCAGTTTTGAAAGAGCAGCCCCTTATTCTAAGACTATGCCCCCTAGTTCTAGTTTCACCCATCATCTGGAACATCCTCCCCGCATCCACCCGATCCAACCCCTTCACAATCTTATATGTTTCAATAAGATCGCCTCTTATTCTTCTGAACTCCAATGAGTAGAGTCCCAATCTACTCAACCTCTCCTCATATGTCCATCCCCTCATCCCTGGGATTAACCGAGTGAACCTTCTTTGTACTGACTCGAGAGCAAGTATGTCCTTTCTTAAGTATGGACACCAAAACTGTACGCAGTATTCCAGGTGCGGTCTCACCAATACCTTGTACAACTGAAGCAATACCAAGTCACGTGAGGAAAGGAGCTGGCTCAGCTTCTAATTGCCTCTCCAGCTCCTGTTGGAATGACCACTAATACTCGCTGCCCAGGTTTGCAAATGGAGTCTGGATACTTGGGCTATGCAACAGAGGAACCGGGTGTCCCTACTTTCAGCAAAGAAGAGGCAAAAGAACCAGAGGCGACATGAGGAAACATTTTTTTCTACAGCGAGCTGTTGTCAGCCTGAAAGAGTGGTGGAAGCAGATTGAATAGTAACATTCAAAAGACAATTGGATAAATACATGAAGGGGAAAAAAATTACAGGGCTATGGGGAAAGAGCAGGGGAGGGGGTTAATTGGAGAGCTCTACCAACGAACCAGCACAGGCAGGATGGGCCGAATGGCCTCCCTCTCTGCTGAATGATTCTATGATTCTAAGAGGAAAAAGCTGTTAACACTCTAATTGGAAACAGAAGTTGTGTTCAGAGAGACTGACACAGCTGCGATGACACTGGGAACTGAGGGTAAGAAAAACTTAAACAAGCTGAAAGGCAACGCACAAGATTAAACGGAGATAGCCCAGCGAACCAATGGGTGGAAGAGAATGAATGCAAATGAGGAGAGATTGAGTAGACTAGGCCTATATTCTCTAGAGTTTAGAAGAATGAGAGGTGATCTGATTGAAACATACAATATTGTTACAGGGCTTGACAGGGTAGATGCAGGGAGGATGTTTCCCCTGGCTGGGGAGTCTAGAACCAGGGGTCACAGTCTCAGAATAAGGGGTCGGCCATTTAGGACTGAGGTGAGAAGAAATTTCTTCACTCAGAGGGTGGTGAATCTTTGGAATTCTCTACCCCAGAGGGCTGTGGAGGCTCAGTCATAATCTTATTGAATGGCGGAGCAGGCTCGAGGGGCCAAATGGCCGACTCCTGCTCCTATTTCTTATGTTCTTAAATGGGTATGACGAAGATAACAGAATGGATGGGTCAATGAAAGACCAGGAAGGATCTAAGTAACAGAAGAAAACAAGGCTGAGACTTCTGTGAAGCAGGCAACAATGAGGTTGAGGTTAAGCAACTAAACATTGTGAGGGAGGGACGGGGAGTGATTGAGGCGAATATTTACTACATTTAATGTGCCACATTTTGAAGATGACCCTGATTACAGAGGCGTTGTTCTCAATTATACAGATTACAATAAGTAAGGAACAAAATGTGAAACCATTTAAAACCTCTAAGCCAACTGTTATTTCTCCCACTGCCCCCTCTAAGTAGATAATGCTTAAAGAGACAGGCATCAGTAGAGTGTGAGGAGTCGATCTGTGGCCATTGTGGTAAGAAAACGTTTACAGTTTGCTCTTGCGGTCAGACTGCACTGCGGGCAAAAGCTGCCATTAAGAGCTGGGAAGTTGTATGCTGGCACCAGCCCCCTGAGCGCAGTGGGTGTGGTGGTTGGAATCCCTTTGTACATGCGCTAGTTGGAGGAGAGGGGCGAAGGAGAAAGAGCACATTCAGGAACTGAGGTATCATCATCGGAGGCGAAGCACCTACCTGCCTTGATCTTGTATACGCCGCAAAGGAATTACCTGGACCTCTCAGAGGAAGCAGTGCCTTCAGAGGCTTCAATTCACCGGGGAGGCAGTGACAGAGCTGTGGGGCATACTGTCGGACGGCCAGCAACCCAATGCCAAGAAAGGTATGGTGCTGCCAGTGGTAGTCAAAGTGACATCGTTCTTAACCTTTCTTGCTGTCGGCTTTTTCCAGAGTGCCGGTGGGGACGTCAACATCAATCGGTCGGCAGGGCATTTCTCCATAAAACAGCTGCTTGATGCCTTGCAAACAACTGCATCATTTTCCCCATGGACACCAGACAACAGGAAACCAGAGTCCTAAATCACTACTGAGTGGCAGGATTCCCAAAAGTCCAGGGATCATTGATGACCAATTAGCCCTTTGTGCTTTTGTGAACAAGAATGCCCCAGACATGAACTGCAAGGCCTTTTGCTCAATCAGTGTTTGTGTTTGACCATCGACATTGGTTACTGTCAGTTAGTGTCCAAGTCGCAGGGCAACAGTCACGACGAGTCATTCATTTTATACCAGTCCACCTTGCCACCATTATTTGCAGATACCCAGAAAGTTTAAGAGCTGGCCCCTGGGTGACCAAAGATATCTGCCACTGCCTTTGGTTATGACTTCTTTTACGGCATTCATATCCACCAGCCAAGCACAAATACAATGGGGCACCTGCCTCTAGCAGATGCATTATTGTGTGTACTGGAGGATTGCTGAAGCTGCACTTGCAAGTCGTGGGGTATCGTACAACAAAATTACATGCTACAGGTTAGAGAGATTGTATAACTCGGGGAATGCACAGGCTCTTCCCATGAGCAACACATAAATAAAATCAGCAACTAGCTTCTTGTCTTATGTTCGTCTGTTTACTTCAAACATCTTGAAGAGATTTGCAACCGGCTGTTTTGTCTGAGGCAAGAGGCTTTGCAATGGTGGCCTCACAATAGTGACACCATCAGGGCTTTACTTCAACAGACATCCATTGGCAGGATAGGCGCACCAATGTCAGTGTTCTGGCTCAGGCCAACATCCCCAGCATCGAAGCTTTGACCACGCTCGATCAGCTCTGATGGACAGGTCACATCGTCCGCATGCCCAATACGAGACTCCCAAAACAAGCGCTCTACTCGGAGCTCCGACACGGCAAGAGAGCCCCAGGTGGGCAGAGGAAACGCTTCAAGGGCACCCTCAAAGCCTCCTTGAAAAAGTGCAACATCCCCACTGACACCTGGGAACCCCTGGCCCAAGACCGCACAAAGTGAAGGAGAAGCATCCGGGAAGGCGCCGAACACCTCGAGTCTCTTCGCCGGGAGCATGCGGAAGCCAAGCGCAGGCAGCGCAAGGAGCGCACGTCAACCCAAGCACCCCACCCACCCGCCCCTTCAACCACCGTCTGCCCCACCTGTGACAGAGACTGTAGGTCCCACATTGGACTCATCAGTCAGCTGAGAACTCATTTTTAGTGTGGAAGCAAGTCATCCTCGGCTCCGAGGGACTGCCTAAGAAGAGACTTCAACGGAAAGGAAAAGCGGGCAGCGTGTATAACGGGCGACCAATCTGCAACCACCCATTTTCCGCCCCCACTGAGAGTTAAAATGTACCCGCCCCCGCATCCCTTGCTCACAACGTAGCATTACTAAGCAGAACACCCTGTTGTTCTGCCTCAGCACATGACCTGTGACCAGCAAAGATGGAGAAAATTGACAGAAAGCCCTGACTTGTGAGTTTTAAATTTAATTCACTTGAAACTTTTTTTTAGGCACAATGACTCAGCCCCCTTCGGACCCATGATCGGCAATGTGCAATAAGTTCAAACAGGGCGGAGGTTTGGCACAGGGTCTTGACTCCGTTTTCCTCCGCATTACAACCCAGAAGTAGATGCACATGTGGCATAACACAAAAGAAAATCAACCCCATTATCTCTTGAAGCTATGCCATTCCCCGGTGAAAGAGAAATACACTTCAGGCCTAATCGTGTGGTGTACAAGCAGAGGACAGAGGGACTAGAAACATAGAAATATAGGAGCAGGAGTAGGCCATTCGGCCCCTCGAGCCTGTTCCACCATTCAATGAGATCATGGCTGATCATCCAAATTCAGTACCCTGTCCCTGCTTTCTCCCCATATCCCTTGATCCCTTTAGCCTTAAGAAATATATCCAACTCCTTCTTGAATATATTTAATGAATTGGCCTCTACTGCCTTCTGTGGTAGAGAATTCCACAGGTTCACCACTCTCTGGGTGAAGAAATTCCTCCTCATCTCTGTCCTAAATGGCTTACCCCTGGTTCTGGACTCCCCGACCATCGGGAACATCCTTCCTGCATCTAGTCTGTCCAGTCCTGTTAGAATTTTATAAGTTTCCAAGAGATCCCCTCTCATTCTTCTAAACTCCGGCGCCTAGGTTGCAGATGTGCATTAGCATGACGTCCTGTCACCTTGGAGTCCTGGGTTTTTGAATCCAGCCCAGACAGATGGAATAAAATTCCCTGCCGGCTGACTGGAGAGTCCCTGAATACAATGAGCTTGGGCAGTCTCACTCCAGCACCGGTAGAGCATGGTAAGGAAGTGATCCACAATTTGGTACTAAATTGGTAATAATCTCACTCAGAGATGCCACTTAATGGCGTGGGAAATGAAAATGCCACGTTGCCCATGTCTTGGCAGTAGTGCTAAAGCACTTTGTTTTGGGAAGAGTGGGCAGACCTGTACTCCACACCTGACTGTGAAATACCTGCCCTGGTTTTTGTGTGTTCGATGCTGCTAACATAGAAACATAGAAGATAGGAGCAGGAGTAGGCCATTCGGCCCCTCGAGCCTGCTCCGCCATTCAATGAGATCATGGCTGATCATCCAAATTCAGTACCCTGTCCCTGCCTTCTCCTCATATCCCTTGATCCCTTTAGCCCTAAGAAATATAACTAACTCCCGCATCTCTGACATGGGCAAGCCTTCCATTCCCAGCGCTAACATCCCTCAGTAGAATGTGCTCTCTTGTTGTTTCATTTCCCACCATTAGCACCGCAACGAGCCTTTTTTTTTAAAAAACAGTCAAGCAAAATTCAAACAGGAGCCAACCCATCCATCATTATCTGCCAGGCCAACCTCTTTGCCCAAAAAAACTGAAAGCAGGAAGCAGTAAGCTGAACATAGGAAAAAGGGCCTGTTTCTCTGTATTACGGAGAGTAACTCAGGGTCTGGATTGTGTTCCAAGAAAGTAATACGCCTTGGGATCCAGATGGCATTTGATGAATCACCAACTCGAGCTTCACTCTCACAGCTTAAGAGGCTCTCCCAGCCCCTTCCACGCACTTCAGCCTGTAACACACCGAGTGTTTCCCCAATAAATAAAAGGACCCGAGGGAATCAGTGCTTTGCAACATTACACTGTGCGCAACTAAAAACATGACTAATGTTTGGTGATGAGCTGCATGTAAGTCATTTAAAGGGACGCACCCTCTCAGTCATACACCACCTCTACAAAAAAATTCCTGCAGTGCTCGCAGTTTATGGTGCGCCGTTTCAGTACTCTGCTTACTAAGGGGATTTCTAACACCTGGACGCATATACAGTAATTCAGAAAGATTTACAATTGGAACAGATTATTTTTCATAATTACCATGAAACGAGGAAGTGTTTTTTTAGACATAAAAAGGGCCAAATTACCGTAGAATCTGCAAAGTGGATGATACATTCCCACTGATTGTGCAACCAATTTATTAGGAACCAAAGTGAAGTGAGTTGCACTCGGTGTCATAGCATTGGCAGTTTGCTCTTGCGGTTTTGAAGGTTGAAGAAAGTGTTGTTTTGTGGTTAAAGACTGCCTTTTGTGCATTAACCGATATGTGTGTTCATCAGAGAAGAATTACATTGTACTTGCCGGAGGCGCTGTGTGAGACCACAAGCAATTGTGCAGCTTTTTATTGCATGAGTGTCCCCTCAGATGTTTCGTGGTGTGCACTCGAATATTTGATCAGGTTTAGGAATTGGCTCCTGAAGATGTAGTTGCACTTCTGTTCAGCAGCATTACTAAGAGAATTGTTAACAAGCCTTATTCACAAAGTCATTGAAGTAGATATTGATGCTGTTTTAATTAATAATAAATGCAAGTCTTTCTTTTAATTTGCTGAAATAAGTACTCTGCTGTGCAATCTAATAATCTCCTCATAAACATTAAGGAAGAATAAATAAAATGATCGAGGATTAAGGTCCTTAATGCTTTTGCAGTGAACACCAAACTCTTTGGGCTAGTAAGATATTTATAAGTTCCTAGAGAGCAAATAATAAAAATGACAACAGAGAAGGTCATAGACTTAGGTAGCAGTGGGGAAATTAAAAACCAGAGCGTGTCACGAAGGGGCAGAAGGTATGGAGTAAAAGGTAAATTAATAAAAAGGGCAAAAGCAGGAACTAAGTGTCACAAAACATATTTGAAAGTTCTCTATCTGAATGCACGTAGCATTCGTAACAAAATAGACGACTTAATGGCACAAATAACTACATATGGGTATGATCTTGTGGCCATTACAGAAACATGGCTGCAGGGTGACAATGCCTGGGAATTAAACATAACAGGTTATTTAACGATCAGGAAGGACAGGCAGGAAGGAAGGGGAGGTGGGGTGGCTATGTTAATAAAGGAAGGAATCACTGTAATACAGAGAAATGATATTCGGTCAAAAGATCAGGATAATGAAACAGTTTGGGTGGAGATAAGGAATAATAAGGGGGAAAAAACACTAGTGGGCATAGTCTATAGGCCTCCGAACAGTTGCAACTCTGTTGGACGGAGTATCAATCAGGAAATAGTTGAGGCTTGTAATAAGGGAACATCTATAATTATGGGGGATTTTAACTATCATATTAATTGGACAAATCAAATTGGGCAGGGCTGCCTTGAGGATGAGTTCATTGAGTGTATTAGGGATGGGTTTCTTGAGCAGTATGTAACTGAACCGACCAGGCGGCAAGCAACCTTAGATCTGGTCCTGTGTAATGAGACAGGATTAATTAAAAATGTCCTAGTAAAGGATCGCCTTGGAATGAGTGACCATAACATGGTTGAATTCCATATTCAATTAGAGGGTGAGAAGGTTGGATCTCAAACAAGCGTGCTAAGCTTGAATAAAGGAGACTATGAAGGTATGAGAGCGGAATTGAGTAGAGTGGATTGGGAAAATAGATTAATGGGTAAGACAATACATGATCAGTGGTGTACATTTAAGGAGTTATTTTACAACTTCCAAAAAATATATATTCCACTGAGAAGAAAAGGGTGTAAAAGAAAAGACAGCCATCCGTGGCTAAGTAAAGAAATTAAGGATAGTGTTCGACTAAAAACAAGGGCATATAAGGTAGCCAAATCTAGTGGGAGGATAGAGGATTGGGAAAACTTTAAAAGACAGCAAAAGATAACAAAAAGATTAATTAAGAAAGGGAAGATAGATTATGAAAGTAAATTAGCAAAAAATATAAAAACAGATAGTAAGAGTTTTTATAGTTATACAGTATAAAAAGAAAAAGGGTGGCTAAAGTAAATGTTGGTCCCTTAGAAGATGAGACCGGGAAATTAATGGTGGGAAATATGGAGATGGCAAAAACACTGAATGAATATTTTGTATCAGTCTTTACAGTAGAGGACACTAAGAATATCCCAACACTGGACAAACAGGGGGCTATGGGGGGGAGGAGCTAAACACGATCAAAATGACTAAAGAAGTGGTACTCGGTAAAATAATGGGACTCAAGGCGGATAAATCACCTGGACCGAATGGCTTACATCCTAGGGTCTTGAGGGAAGTGGCGGTAGGGATTGTGGATGCATTGGTAATAATTTTCCAAAACTCCCTGGACTCGGCAAAGGTCCCGGCAGACTGGAAAACTACTAATGTAACACCCTTATTTAAAAAGGGCAGTAGACAGAAGGCTGGAAACTATAGACCGGTTAGCCTAACATCTGTGGTAGGTAAAATTTTGGAGTCCATTATTAAGGAGACAGTAACAGGACATTTGGATAATCATAATTTAATAGGACAAAGTCAGCATGGTTTTATGAAGGGGAAGTCATGTTTGACAAATTTGCTGGAGTTCTTTGTGGAAGTAACATATAGGGTGGATAAAGGGGAACCAGTGGACGTAGTGTATTTAGACTTCCAAAAGGCATTTGACAAGGTGCCACACAAAAGATTATTGCTTAAGATAAAAAATTACGGGATTGGGGGTAATATTCTGGCATGGATAGAGGATTGGCTATCTAACAGAAGGCAGAGAGTTGGGATAAATGGTTCATTCTCAGACTGGCAATCAGTAACTAGTGGTGTTCCGCAGGGGTCAGTGCTGGGTCCCCAACTCTTTACAATCTATATTAACGATTTGGAGGAGGGGACCGAGTGTAACATATCAAAGTTTGCAGATGATACTAAGATGGGAGGGAAAGTAGTGAGTGAGGAGGACATAAAAAACCTGCAAGGGGACATAGACAGGTTAAGTAAGTGGGCAGAGATTTGGCAGATGGAATACAATACTGGAAAGTGTGAGGTTATGCACTTTGGCAGGAAAAATCATAGAGCAAGTTATTATCTTAATGGCAAGAAACTGGAAAGTACTGAAGTACAAAGGGATCTGGGGGTCCTGGTGCACGAAACTCAAAAGGTTAGTATGCAGGTGCAGCAAGTGATTAAAAAGGCCAATGGAATGTTGGCTTTCATTGCTAGGGGGATAGAATATAAAAATAGGGAGGTATTGCTTCAGTTGTACAAGGTATTGGTGAGACCGCACCTGGAATACTGCGTACAGTTTTGGTGTCCATACTTATGAAAGGACATACTTGCTCTCGAGTCAGTACAAAGAAGGTTCACTCGGTTAATCCCGGGGATGAGGGGTTGGACATATGAGGAGAGGTTGAGTAGATTGGTACTCTACTCATTGGAGTTCAGAAGAATGAGAGGCGATCTTATTGAAACATATAAGATTGTGAAGGGGTTGGATCGGGTGGATGCGGGGAGAATGTTCCCAATGATGTGTGAAACTAGAACTAGGGGGCATAGTCTTAGAATAAGGGGCTGCTCTTTCAAAACTGAGAGGAGGAGGAACTACTTCACTCAGAGGGTGGTAGGTCCATGGAATATGCTGCCCCAAAAAGCTGTAGAAGCTACATCATTACATAAATTTAAAACAGAAATAGACAGTTTCCTAGAAGTAAAGGGAATTAAGGGTTACGGGGAGCGGGCAGGAATTTGGACATGAGTCTAAATTCGGATCGGTCATGGCCCTGTGGGTAGCAGAGCGGGCCCAGGGGCCGTGTAGCCTGATCCTGCTCCTATTTTGTGTGTCTAATTCTGTTAGATTCAGGAGATGGTTCTGTGATAGTAGATTGGCGGTTAGGATCAGATCAGCCATGATCTTATTGAATGGCGGAGCAGGCTCGAGGGGCCGATTGGCCTACTCCTGCTCCTATTTCTTATGTTCTTATGTTCTTATGTTAATGTGTATCCTAGAGCACCTACATTACTCAGCCGCCTTTTCATTTAATTGCACTTTGCTCCATTATTGAGGACAATTCAGGTTGCTATGACATTATTTTTCTTGCTATGAATGGCGAGTGTATGATATAGTGGGGGAGACAATTGGTGATATAGAGGCTGAACCAGACTTTGCAACCTTGATGTCATATTTGACCCTGAAATGAGCTTTCGACCACACATCTGCGCCATCACTAAGACCGCTTACTTCCACCTCTGTAACATCGCCTTGCCTCAGCTCATCTGCTGCTGAAACCCTCATCCATGCCTCTGTTACCTCTAGACTTGACTCCTGGCTGGCCTCCCGTGTTCTACCCTCCGGATACTTGAGGTCATCCAAAATTCAGCTGCCCATGTCCTAACTCGCACCAAGTCCCGTTCACCCATCACCCCTGTGCTCGCTGACCTACATTGGCTCCCGGTTAAGCAGCGCCTCGATTTTAAAATTCTCATCCTTGTTTTCAAATCCTTCCATGGCCTCGTCCCTTCCTATCTCCGTAATCTCCACCAGCCCTACCACCCTCCGAGATATCTGCGCTTCTCCAATTCTGGCCTCTCGAGCATCCCTGATTTTAACCGCTCAACCATTGGCGACTGTGCTTTCAGCTGCCTTGGCCCTAAGCTCTGGAATTCCCTGCCTAAAGCTCTCCGCCTCGCTACCTCACTTTCCTCCTTTAAGACGCTCCTTAAAACATATCTCTCATCTGCCCTAATTTCTCCTTATGTGACTCTGTGTCAAATTTTGTTTGATAATGCTCCTGTGAAGCACCTTGGGGCGTTTTACTATGTTAAAGGCGCTATATAAATACAAGCTGTTGCTGTTGTTGTTATGCTTTTTCCCAGAGCAGGTGGTTTTTGATTTTCCTTGAATGGATCCAACATAAAACTTGCTGCCGTGCGATCCAGTTTCCTCTTGTAGGGCTGTGGCGGCATTTCCATATTCAATTATTTACATGTTTGCATACAACAGACGTTTGCATATTATGCCTGCCCATTCCTGTGGTATTTGCTGCAACCAGTCAGGGTACATTAGGTTCTCTGCAGTGCAATGTAAAGATGTACAAGTATGCGAGAAAAGCCTGGCATTCCTGAGTACAATATAGTTTTCTTTTCCTTTGCAATCCTCATGGGCTCAGCTCCTGGTTAATGACATCCACTAACGCCCAACATGTCGATAAAGTTCATCTCGTTGATCAATTGTGCCAGTTTACCAGCTTGAAGCATAGTTCGCACATTCCAGCAACCAATCGGAAGCTTTGGGTGAACCTGGAGTGAGGGTTCTTCAGGGCGCCAACTTCCTGCTAGTGCAGAGTTTGGCTGTTGTCCATTATACAGTCCTTTAAAAAAAGACTTACATTTCTATAGCGCCTTTCACGACTACCGGACGTCCCAAAGCACTTTACAGCCAATGAAGCACTTTTTGAAGTGTAGTCACTGTTGTAACGTTGGAAACGGGGCAGCCAACTTGCGCACAGCAAGCTCCCACAAACTGCAATGTGATAATGACCAGATCATCTGTTTTTGTGATGTTGGTTGAGGGATAATTATTGGCCCCAGGACACCGGGGATAACTCCCCTGCTCTTCTTTGAAATAGTGCCATGGGATCTTTTACGTCCACCTGAGAGAGCAGATGGGGCCTCAGTTTAAAGTTTCATCTGAAAGCCGGCACCTCTGACAATGAGGCACTCCCTCAGCACTGCACTGGGAGTGTCAGGGAATTCCAAGCAATTCTAGGGTTCTGGTTATAAGATTGGCATCTTCTGATTTCTATTTCTGTGACAAGCAGGGTTTTACATGGCAGGCCTGTGCAAAGACTCTCCTCCTGTATTTGGGCTGGGGACTCACAGTGTGGGCTATAGTTAGCATCACACAGGTGGAGTTATTTCTCCTGTAGGTGATTCTGAATTAGCTAATTTCGCACTGAGTATGTTTGAAACTTGGCGCCTTCTTGGTCCAGAGGACTCAACTTTCTTTCTTTCTTTCTTTTCTTTTTCAGCTACTCTGATGAACCCATTCCGGCATTGCTCGTCAAATGCTTCTTGAAAGTACAAAAAAATCACACTACCTGACATGAATCTTGTCATTCATGTGGAAATGACTTATGAAATAATACTGGGCGGCCTGCTGGTGGCGCTGTCCAGGGAGAGTATCAATACTCGGGCACGGGCCCAGCTTGCTCAGGACATTCTTTAACAGGAACTAGTGAAGGACACAACTAGACCTCCATGTTGTAAAACAGTTGATTAAAGCTTTGTTTGACGCTTAGACCAAGTGCCTAGTAGTTTTCTTACGTCACTACCTAACCTTTGCACACCAAATTAGAATATTATTAGGTTCCTGTCTCCCTTATTAACAGGTTTCAGAACTGGTCAGGTTTATTATTCTGCAAATGCTGTGCATCCACAAAAAGGGACTGCAGTGCAGATTGACCAGAATGATACCAGGGCTAAAAGGGTTAAATTATGAGGACAGGTTGCTCAGACTAGACTTGAATATAGAAGATTAAGGGGTGATCTAATTGAGATGTTTAAGATGATTAAAGGATTTGATCAGGTCGATAGAGAGAAACTATTTCCTCTGGTGGGGGGAGTCCAGAACAAGGGGGCGCAACCTTAAATTTAGAGCCAGGCCGTTCAGGGGTGATGTCAGGAAGCACTTCTTCACACAAAGGGCAGTGGAAATCTGGAACTCTCCCCCACCCCCACAAAAAAAAAGCTTTTGAGGCTGGGGGTCAATTGAAAATTTAAAAACTGAGATTGATAGATTTTTGTTAGGCAAGGGTATTAAGGGATACGGAACCAAGGAGTTAAGATACAGATCAGCCATGATCTCATTGAAAGGTGAAACAGGCTGGAGGGGCTGAATGGCCTACTACTGTTCCTATGTTCCTATGGCCCTATTGTAAATCCCAGTTGTAAGACTCCCATGAACTTGCTTTTGGAGAGGGCTAACAAGGCAAGGGAATACATTATAAATGGTAGGACACTGAGAAGTGCAGAAGATGAGAGGGACCTTGGAGTGCATGTCCACAGATCCCTGAAGGTAGCAGGACAGGTAGATAAGGTGGTTAAGAAGGCATAGGGGATACTTGCCTTTATTAGTCGAGGCATAGACTATAAGAGTAGGGCGGTTATGCTTGAACTGGATAAAACACTAGTTAGGCCAGAGGTAGAGTACTGCGCACAGTTCTGGTCACCACATTACAGGGAGGATGTGATTGCACTAGACAGGGTACAGAGGAGATTTACCAGGATGTTGCCAGGACTGGAGAATTTTAGCTACAAGGAAAGATTGGATAGACAGGGATTGTTTACTTTGGAACAGGGGAGGCTGAGGGGAGACTTAATTGAGTTGTATAAAATCATGAGGGGCCTAGATAGAGTGGATAGGAAGGACCTATTTGCCTTAGCAGAGAGGTCAATAACCAGGGAGCATAGATTTAAAGTAATTGGTAGAAGGATTAGAGGGGAGTTGAGGAGAGATTTTTTTCAACCAGAGTGTGGTGGGGGTCTGGAACTCACTGCCTGAAAGGGTGGTAGAGGCAGAGACCCTCATCACATTTAAAAAGTACTTGGATATGCACTTGAAGTGACGTAACTAAGTGCTACGGACCAAGTGCTGGGAAGTGGGATTAGGCTGGAGAGCTCTTTTTCGGCCGGCACAGACACGATGGGCCAAATGGCCTCCTTCTGTGCCGTAAATTTCTATGATTCTATGATTCTAACTTGATGCCTGTCTGTGCATGTTTTAAAAGATTGGGATGGCTCAGCAAGATTTTGCAGCGTGGAGCTGAACCACACTGACTAGAAAGATCTGGGTCTGTGTCCAGTCTGTGCGACGTTAGTAATCTCACCCAGGGCAGTGGTTAAGGTGTTACGATTGGCCTCAACACTCCTGGACCTGGGAGAGGAATGTTGGCCAGTGTCAGTATCCAGCGGGTCCCACTGAAAGTGCGTGTATGTGGTTGTTGGGTGATGGCGGGATCGAACTCAGCTACCATACGCCACTAGGTAAAAATAGCCTGTCAACACTTGCTGTCAAGCCTCCCAGATGAATGATGGTTATTTGGGGAAGGATAGCAGAAAGAATGAAAGATAAAGCTGTAGGTTTTCGCCCTTGCCCATTTCACGTCTTCCGGGATCTACTCGAGAATTTGTTTTTTCTTCTTCTTTCCTGCTCCACCAAGGCAGGTAGATGGAGTTAAGATACAGATCAGCCATGATCTCATTGAAAGGTGAAACAGGCTGGAGGGGCTGAATGGCCTACTACTGTTCCTATGTTCCTATGGCCCTATTGTGAATCCCAGTTGTAAGACTCCCATGAACTTGCTTTTGGGGAGGGCTAACAAGGCAAGGGAATACATTATAAATGGTAGGACACTGAGAAGTGCAGAAGATCAGAGGGACCTTGGAGTGCATGTCCACACACTCCTGTTTGGTGGGATTAAAAATAATAAGGAGACTTGCATTTATATAGCAACTTTCATGACCTCAGGGTGTCTCAAAGCACTTTACAGCCAATTAAGTACTTTTTAAAGTGTAGTCAAATGTTGTAACATTGGAGCAACTCATGGCCGCAGACCCGTGGCTTAGCAAGAAGTCAACATCTTCAACAGAGGAGTGGAGAGGAGAGGTTGACGGAGAAGATTGTCAGGAGGAAACAATTTTTTTTTAAATTAAATAAAATAACAGTGGGAGAAGAAGAAGAAAATATACTTATGTTGAATGTTTCACAGGCAGCTGGAAGGGGAGAGAAGTGAAACAGTAAATATTAGAATAATTTGCTTGGCTAGTTTGCTTAGCATCTGGGGGAGGGAGTGGTCCAAAGCAACTTTATGAATGAAAGTATATTTAAAAGTTAGGAGGAAGTGAAACTGCTTTCATGAAAATTGATTTAATGATCAATTCAAAAAGCTGGAAGATGGAGAAAAACTGATTTTATAGAAATCGATTAATAATCAAGAGTTGGGAGGGGTTGAAATAAAATGGCATTGATTAAAATTGTATTGTGCTCATTATTAATTCTCAAAACAGGCTAGTTTCAAATCTCCTGCAAGCGATCTTCCATAGTTGCTGTAGCAAGTCGATCAAGTGCTACGGCTTTATCAGTATCAGGGCACAAGGGACTTTGGTGTTTCCGTTCAGATGCTTGGAATCGCAGTGGGAAAAGCCAGTTCCTCCCTTTTGTCCTCTGGCATTCTTTCTAAGTAAGCACCCATTTGAAAGTAATAGCATTGTAAAGAGTGCATTTATAAATAAATGTCAAGGTTAGATAGATGACTAACCCCCACCTCCACCCCCCCACCCTGCAACCCCCCCACCCCCGCCGCCCCACATCAGGCAAAGAGATTGGGTAATGGGTGCTAAGTTGGACAGATTCGCTGTGTCTGAACAAACGTAACCTCTAAAAATACTTGTACAATAAATACCATATTGACAGAGATTTATTGCACGCATTTGAGATTAAGCTACTTGCCGTAAGTTAAGACAAGCCTGCTTTAATTATCCTCATTAATAAAGGAAGTGCATGTTTGTACCACCTCTTTTCTGCACCACGTCTTGGGGCGATTCATGTGTGGTGACTGCTCAGAAGTTAGGGTTTCATATTGGCTGCTATGTTTTTGCTGCAAAACTCAACCAAGTACGTAAGGTATTTGGGTAGGGTTAAACACTAATGGGGACTTGCAACAGAAACCCGTACATCAGAGTAGCCGTGGATATGGCAAAGTAACCTGGCCATTTATTTATTTGATATAAAAACAGAAAATGCCGGAAATACTCAGCAGGTCAGGCAGCATCTGCGGAGAGAGAAACAGAGTTAACGTTTCAGCTCGATGACCCTTCGTCAGAACTGGAAAAAGTTGGAGATAGAACAGGTTTTTAAGCAACTGCAGGGGCAGGGAAAGGGGGGAGGGGAGGAAAGAACAAAAGGGAAGGTCTGTGATAGGATGGAAGGCAGGAGAGATTAAGAGACAAAAGGGATGATGGTGCGAGGCAAAAGGAGATGGGACTGGGACAAGTTAAGAAACAAAAGATGACTCTAGATGAAGTGTAAATGGCGATGGCAGAATGATCGACAGCTGCCATGTGAGAGAAAGAAAGAAATTGGCAGCTGTCGATCATTCTGACGAAGGGTCCCAGACCTGAAACGTTAACTCTGTTTCTCTCTCCACAGATGCTGCCTAACCTGCTGAGTATCTCCAGCATTTTCTGTTTTTTATTTCAGATTTACAGCATCCGCAGTATTTTTGCTTTTGTATTTATTTGATACCTTGGGGTAAATTTACGCCTTTACCACCTGTCTGGTAATCAGCGGAATTAAAACTGGGCAGGTACTGGAGGTGTGGAGCTCCACCTCAGCATGGCAGGGTTAGTACCAGTAATTCAGTACATGCAATTCTTGGGTCTTGGGATAGGGTTCATGGCCTAGAAATTCAGTGGGCTTTGCGCCCAGTTACCGCCCAAAGAGGGCTTCTGCGCCAGTCTGCAAACTTCGGGCGAACTTCATTGACGCGCTAATTGCGGCGGTAGCCGTTAGCGCTGCGCCGCCACCGATGACATCATCGGTGTGCGCAGCACCCCGGTACCGCCCCGACACCGGCCCGACCCCCATCTTCAGTAGCGGCCGCCTCTTCCGTGGCGGCCGCTAATAACATTCGGAGACCGGGTCCGTACAGCAGCCTTAGTGGGGCGCTTTAAGGTGGAGGTGCGGCTGGCCGCTTTTTCGGCGGCCACCTGCCCGCACCTCCTTCCCCGGCCTCCTCCACCCCCCCCCCCCCCGCGGCATTGCCGGCTGGTTTCCGGGAGCCCGGCACTTCTCCGTTGTGCCGGGCTCTTTTGCCGGCACTCGCGATCGGGGCTCCGGCTGCTGCAGGCACCTCCCCCTTAAGAGAGGGAGGAAGGCCTGCAGTACCGCAGCCTGCCGCTCCGCTGCGGGTGGCGCTGCGGCCACTAGCGCGCCGATATTCAGTTTCAGCGCCCCAAGCGGGGGCGGCCACACCCTTGAACAGCGGCCGTCCTCGACTTTGGGCGCTGAAACTGAATATCGGCTGGGCGCGAGTGGCTCCGCGCCCAGCGGTAAATTCTGGCCACCAGCGAGCTGGCGGGGCTATAGCTAATTTCTAGGCCCATGTGTCTGTTACTGACCCGAGGCTTGGTTCAGTGCATTTGGCCCAGCTCCAAATTGGTAACTACACAAAAAGATTTGACTACGTTTACAAATAACCTGTTTGCTGCGGAACAATTCAAAGTGATTGTACACAGAGACTAATGTGATCTTCAAACAAGAGTTTGATTCTCTTCCTTTTTCATTTTCCTTTCTTGCTCTGCCACTTCGGTCCTCTCCCATTCAATTGGATAAAATGTCAGTGCTACATAGGGTCATAGGGCTAAAAATTGAGCAGCGCCCCATAGCACCCCGGAAAATTTAGCGCCCCCGCGCCGGAAATTGAGTGATTGCGCCCCAAGAGGGAAGCGGGGCCACTACTGGAAGCGCCCCGCATCCCGCTTGGGGTGCTGCGAGTCAATATCGCAGTGGCGCTGCGGCACGTCGCGCCGCGGTATTGCAGGCCTTCCGTCCCCTTCTTAAAGGGGAGGGGCATTGCGCAGCGTAACCCGGGGCCCAGCTGGGCCCCCGGGGATCGGGAGTGCTGGCAAAAGAGCCCAGCACTCAAGGGAAGTGCCGGGCTCTTGGAGCGCAGACGGCACTCTGCGGGGGGTGGAGGGGGGGTGCGTTCAGGAGGCCAGGGACAGGAGCGGAGAGGCAGGTGCTGGCAGGTGGCCAGCAACAAGAATGGCCACCCCGCACCCCGCATTTAAATTGCGCCTCCCCAGCCGCAGGTAGACCCCCCCCCCGACCCCAGCGGACATAGCATCCGGCGGTAAGGCCCGAAGATCCTGCGGGCTTGCCAGCCAATTAAGAGAAAGCTGGTGTCAGATGACATCAGTTGATGACGCTTCATCTGCCGGTTTTCTTAAAAGGAAATGAACCATTAATTTTTGACCGATGCTTTGACAGTGTTTGACAGCATTGAGGTGCTTTCAAACACTGACAATCACTGTACAAAGGTGAACCTTTTCACCCAGGCTCTCCAATGACTCTCTCCTTAGGATAAAACAAATGGCAGCTACAGGTGAGGGCACAGAAGAAATCTGTCACTTCTCCCAATGAGGTGAGGCCACACAAACACTTCAAAGCTTGTCACCAACAGAAAAATCTAAACACATTAAAAATGACTTTCCCAACATTTCCTTACCTCTGATACTCACCGGTGTCCCATTGCATCCTTCACACCACTTCTGCAGCTGTCATCTATACATCAACATAACACAGACCCACAGAATGCTTCACTTACCCTGGCGGGGTTCCCCGATGTCAAGAAGCCCACAGCAGTAGTCTCAAAATGGGAAAAAGCCTCTTAACTGCCTGTTAACTACCTGTTAACAGGTAGTTAAGTGGCTGTAATCCTCTTCTCGCCGCTAGGAGTCGTGTCCCTGTGCAAATCGGGGACCCGACTCCTGGGAAGATGGGTTGGAGGCTGGGTGGGAGTGGGTTCGGGACCCGCTCCCATTCTTTTTGATTTTCCCAGCAGTCCCGCCTCCAGATCCATCACTTCAGGGCTGGTAAAACCCAGCTCTTTGTGTCTGTCTTCATGGAAGAAGACGCAAAAAACTCCCCGGAAATAATGGAGAACCAAGGGTCTAGCGAGAATGAGGAACTGAAAGAAATTATTATTACCTGTAGTAAAAAAATAGTACTGGAGAAATTAATGGAACTGAAAGCTGATAAATCCCCTAGACCTGATGGCCTACATCCTAGGGTTTTGAAAGAGCTGGCTATAGAGATAGTGGATGCATTGGTTGCCATTTTCCAAAATTCCATAGATTCTAGAACGGTTCCCGCAGATTGGAAAGTAGCAACTGTAACCCCACTATTTAAGAAAGGAGGGAGAGAGAAAACGGGGAACTACAGACCAGTTAGCCTGACATTGGTAGTAGGGAAAATGCTAGAATCTATTGTTAAGGAGGTGGTAACAGGGCACTTAGAAAATAATAAATGGATTAGGCAGATTCAACACGGATTTATGAAAGGGAAATCATGTTTGACAAATCTGTTAGAGTTTTTTGAGGTTGTAACTAGCAGAATAGATAAGGGGGAACCAGTGGATGTGATGTATTGGGATTTTCAGAAGGCATTCGATAAGGAGCCACACAAGAGGTTATTAAACAAAATTAGGGCTCATGGGATTGGGGGTTATATATTAGCATGGATTTGGTTAACGGACAGAAAACAGAGAGTAGGAATAAACGGGTCATTTTCGGGTTGGCAGGCTGTAACTAGTGGGGTACCGCAAGGATCAGTGCTTGGGCCTCAGCTATTCACAATCTACATCAATGATTTGGATGATGGGACCAAATGTA
Organism: Somniosus microcephalus; assembly: GCF_052327205.1. Classification (NCBI taxonomy): domain Eukaryota; kingdom Metazoa; phylum Chordata; class Chondrichthyes; order Squaliformes; family Somniosidae; genus Somniosus; species Somniosus microcephalus. Next base: position 11,604,350 of record NC_140995.1, read on the forward strand.
ATATATCCAAGTTTGCTGATGATACAAAGCTGGGTGGGAATGTAAGTTGTGAGGAGGATGCAAGGAGGCTTCGAGGGGATATAGACAAGCTAAGTGAGTGGGCAAGAACATGGCAAATGGAATATAATGTGGAGAAATGTGAAGTTATCCACTTTGGTAGGAAAAATAGAAAAGCAGAGTATTTTTTAAATGGTGAGAGATTGGGAAATGTTGGTGTTCAGAGGGACCTGGGTGTCCTTGTACACGAATCACTGAAAGTTAACATGCAGGTACAGCAAGCAATTAGGAAAGCAAATGGTATGTTGGCCTTTATTACAAGAGGATTTGAGTATAAGAGTAAAGACTTCTTAATGCAATTATATAGGGCCCTGGTGAGACCACACCTGGAGTGTTGTGGACAGTTTTGGTCTCCTTATCTAAGGAAGGATATACTTGCCATAGAGGGAGTGCTACGAAGGTTCACCAGACTGATTCCTGGGATGGGGGGATTGTCCTATGAGGAGAGATTGAGTAGACTAGGCCTATATTCTCTGGAGTTTAGAAGAATGAGAGGTGATTTCATTGAAACATACAAAATCCTTACAGGGCTTGACAGGGTAGATGCAGGGAGGATGTTTCCCCCTGGCTAGGGAGTCTAGAACCAAGGGTCACAGTCTCAGAATAAGGGGTCGGCCATTTAGGACTGAGATGAGGAGAAATTTCTTCACTCAGAAGGTGGTGAATCTTTGGAATTCTCTACCCCAGAGGGCTGTGGAGGCTCAGTCATTGAGAATATTCAAAACAAAGAACGATAGATTTTTGGATATTAAGATAATCAAGGGATATGGGGATAGTGCAGGAAAGCGGAGATGAGGTAGAAAATCAGCCATGATCTTGTTGAATGGCGGAGCAGGCTCGAGGGGCCAAATGGCCGACTCCTGCTCCTATTTCTTATGTTATGTTCTTATGTTCTTATGTGAGAATGAGCAGCCCTAGTAATGGCCGGGATGTAAGGTTTGAGACTGAGCTCAGGGTCACACAGGTCACCAAGAGTATACACCGTCTGGTTCAGGCTGAATGAGCAGCTGAAGAGGGGAATGGAATCAGAGACTAAGGTATAAAAAGTATCCAGTGATGACTGTGTTGCGTTTGCAAAGATAATCCAGAGACCGTAAGCAGAGTTCAGTTCATGCTGCTTTTTAATGGCTGCTCCACACACACACTCCCAGGCAAAAGCAATCGAATACCTATACACAATACAATGATAACAGCACTATCAAACTCCATGTGCTCAGGCCAAGGCAATCGAGTACCTATCACCAATGTCAGACATAACAGACTGAAAAGGATTGCTTCTGCCTGGGCAACACTGAGTTGGAGAAGGTTCTGCCAACATTCTAACGTGTGTTCCTAAAGAGGAGGTGTCTTCATGAGCAACGTTTTGGCAAACCTTATTTTGTTTGGGAGAGGAGAAGTCAGAAGGGACACCCATGGGCCACTTCTGTTACAATCAAATTGTAAACAAATAAGAATGTTCTGCTGAATAGATTTTCACAATGATAGTATGTAGCCTAATATCTCACACTATTATTAACTTTAAACAAAATATAAGTGCAGTGGAAGGAAAGAAAAAACCCACATAAAGGGGTAGATCTCGACTCTGTGCGATAGTGTTAAACAGGTGATAGCGAGTCAGCAGTCCGTTTTACAACTCTCCCCATTTTTATTTCTGGTGGCTTCATTGGAAATAAAAATCGGGAGAGGTGTAAAACGGACTGCCAACTCATTATCACCCTTTTCACACTACCGCACAAAAGTCAAGATCTACTCCATATCTTTTTCAACTTTGTTAATGAGTTGACATCATTAATTTATTCATTAGTACAAAATAATTAGAATTTCTCCTTCATGTTTCAACAATCAATATTCATGGAGCAACGGAACACTGACAGTCAGAGGCCCCAGTCTTCTTAGCAACTTAGTGACTGAACCAAACTAGTTTCAGGAAACTCTTTTTTATCCGGCACCGACGGGACCGGCGTGGTGCCGGTTGATCAAAAAGTCCGGATCACAGAGAGGTATAGTTAAAAGGTACGAGAGCTCCGTACACAGCCACAGGTGCAGGAGCCCCGGTTACACGGCCACAGATCCAGGAGTCCCTGTTGCATGGCCACAGGTGCAGGAACCCCAGTTACACGGCCACAGATCCAGGAGTCCCTGTTGCATGGCCACAGGTGCAGGAACCCCAGTTACACGGCCACAGATCCAGGAGTCCCTGTTGCACGGCCACAGGTGCAGGAACCCCAGTTACACGGCCACAGATCCAGGAACCCCGGTTACACGGCCACTAATATATAGTAAAACTTACCTGAAGCTACTCCTGAATTTTGCCGGTTAAGAGAGATTTCTGGATATTTAGGTGCCGGTTAAAAGAGAGTTTCCTGTATTGTCTAAAGGTGGTAGGTATTACATTGCCGACGTGCTCCTGCTGTTGATAGCACTCTGTTGTATAGAGGACCTGGTCTCCTGAGACCGGTGGGTATTGGAGACCTTGTGAGGTATGTTTAATTCTCCACTTTAAACTAAAAGCACGTGGCCAGATTCCTTCCCTTTTAGCAAGGGCAACTGTGGAATCATGCCTCCAGATTAGACGTAGCAGCAGCAGAAAATGTAAATAGTGGAGAGCGGTGCACAGAGTGCCATGTCCCCAAGAGCCATTGACAATGTAAAGGCGTTTTTAGATTCCATTCGTTCAGCCAGCCAATGGACCAGTTCTGGTCTCTTACCTTCAGCTGCACTCCATCGTGTAAACAAGTCCAGCTCCCTTATCTCAATGGGATAATGCGGGTCTTCAACTCTGCCGTCTACTTAAGGAAGGCAGTTTTAGCAAGGCAGACACAGAGAGCTGGTCATGTGTGTTTTGCTATCTGTCGGACTTTGTGAAAAAGCAGAGCTTACTTAGCAAACCTATGGAGATCAGAAGGGAACCCCACTTAAAACGTAAAACCAGATCCAGTTCAAGCGTGAAGACAAAACTGCCTTAAAAATTATTTGGACATTGTTATTGATGCAAAATCCCTGGGTTTTAGAAGTTAGTGAATTTGATGTTTTAGAGAGTGGAATTTTCTTAGCAGACATGAGTGCCTCTGAACTAATTAGAACCTAATTTGTAACTTATTCTGAGCACGTTTTCTCAAGTGTCAGCTGTGGTTCAGTGAGTAGCACACATGCCTCTGAGGTCAGAAGGTTGTGGGTTCAAATCCCACACCAGGGGCTTGAGAACCTAAAGCTAGGCTGACACTCCAGTGCTGTGCTGAGGGGGTGCTGTGCTGTCGGAAGTGCCGTCTTTCAGATGAGACGTTAAACCGAGGCACCGTCTGCTCTTTTAGGTGGATGTAAAAGATCCCATGGCCCTATTTTGAAGCAGAGCTATATTTATCCTTCAATCAACAGAACAAAAACAAATTATCTGGTCATGATCACATTGCTGTTCGTGGGATATTGCTGTTCGTGGGATCTTGCTGTGTGCAAATTGGCTACCGCGTTTCCCACATTACAACAGTGACCCTACTTCATTGTAAAGTGCTTTGAGATGTCCAGTGGTCGTGAAATGCAAAGTCTTTTTAAGATTGATAGTCACTTCATATAGTTCCTCAGGAACTAAGTTTATGGGCCCAAGTTAAAAATACATTAAATATTGTGAAATTAGCTAAGTTTTAGTACAATGGGCATTTTTTTAAAAGTGGCCTTTCTTAATTTGTGATAATAACCAAAATGATGTTAAGGGGTGCTCAATATAAAGGATGCGATTGTTGCAGAGAAATTGTCTACAATAATTGATAATTATATTTAAAGTTAAGGGTTCCATTTTATCAGTAATTTCAATTTTGAGAAAGAGAAATTCAATTTTGCAAACAAAACAAAATAGCAAACTGGGAATATTATACAACTCACACTTCAAAACACTCCAGAAACTGTTTGTTCCAAAGATTATAGACGAACTAGCATTACTATTTTTTAGGCTGTAATCCATTGCTACGGTAACAGTTCAGGCTGTTCTAAGATGTCACGAGAATAATGCCCCCTCCCCTTTGAAATGATGCGTGACCTTTGACCTATCCTCGGCAAGGTAGACACGCCTTCCGCCCACAAATGATTCTCTAAATAATGTACCCACATTCAAAACAATTTTGGCATTGATGTGAAAAAAATAGTAATAAAATTAAGAAAGGTCAACCCTCCCCATGTTGCCAGTTGTGTTTTTACAGATTGCAGTGTGGCATTATTGCTCAACATTCAAAATAACTAGCAATTATGTATAAACCCTGTTCAGTAAGACAAGTCTCCCTATTGTCTGCCTGTATAGGCTGTATTTACAATCTCAGTGAGACTGCACTACATCCTTTGTTACTTATCTTAGCTTTTGCATGACGTTCAAGGTATTTTGCTTACATTTCAATGTGCAAAATTGGAAGAGGGCCTTAAAAAGTTCTGTTGTAGCATAAATTTCATTAAACTTTACACTCTCTTTTAATTTTTTTAAATGGTCTTCCGTTTTCTTCCTTCAGAGTATCACCCCACCGCTTGCTCAACAGAAGCCTATTGGCTTGGATAGAGAATTGGTTAGGATGTAGGTGACAGGGAGTAGGCATCATGGGTAGGTGCTCAAGTCGGCAGGATGTGACTAGTGGTGTCCCCCAAGGACCTGTACGGGGGCCACAGCTTTTCTCTATATTTATAAATGACTTGGGTGAAGGAATAGAGCGCCGTATACCTGAGTTTGCTGATGACACTAAGTTAGGTGGCTCAGTAAATTGTGCAGATGGGAGCAGAAAATTGCAATGGGACATTGATAAATTAAGTGACTGGGCCAAGCTGTGGCAGATGGAGTTCAACGTGGGAAAGTGCAAGATCATCCACTTTGGGGCTAGGAAAGAAAGATCCGAGTATTTTACTCAGGGTTAAAGAGTTAAATTATGAGGACAAGTTGCATAAACTTGGACGATAGCAAAATACTGCGGATGTTGGAAATCCGAAACAACAACAGAAAATGCTGGAAAAACTCAGCAGGTCAGGCAACATCCGTGGACAGAAATTTGAGTTGACGTTTCGGGTCGAACCCTTCTTCAAAACTGGAAAGAAAAGATAGATTGGAGGCAGGGCTGCGATCGGACAAAAGAATAAAAGAAACAAAAGAAGTAAACTGAAAGTAACGAAGATGAACAAGGTTGAAGAGCCAAATGGAGATCCCGTCGAAGAGAAGAGCGGGATCTCCGTTTGGCTCTTCAACCTTGTTCATCTTCATTACTTTCAGTTTACTTCTTTTGTTTCTTTTATTCTTTTGTCCGATCGCAGCCCTGCCTCCGATCTATCTTTTCTTTCCAGTTTTGAAGAAGGGTTCGACCCGAAACGTCAACTCAAATTTCTGTCCACGGATGTTGCCTGACCTGCTGAGTTTTTCCAGCATTTTCTGTTGTTGTTTTGCATAAACTTGGCTTGTGCTCCCTTGAGTTTAGACGGTTATAGGGTAATCTAATTGACATGTTTAAAATCATAAAGGGGATTCGATAGGGTAGATAAAGAGAAGTTATTTCCTCTGTTGGGGGAATCCAGAACTAGAGGGCATCATCTTAAAATTCGAGGTAGTTCATTTAGAAGTGAAATCAGGAAGCACTTTTTCTCGTGAAGGGTGGTTGAAATCCGGTACTTGCTCCCCAAGAGCCTGTGGATGCTGGGTAAATTGAAATTTATAAGACTGAGATCAATAGATTTTTGTTGGGTAACGATAGCAAGGGACATGGAGCAAAGGCAGGTCAATGAAATTGAGGTACAGATCAGCCATGATCTAACTGTATGGCGGAACAGGCTCGAGGGGCTGAATAGCCTATTCTCATTCCTTTGTTCCTAGGCAATGACATGCTGCTGAAAATGGTAAACACATGGATATTGGGTGAGGACAGGTTTGGGTTCAGTTGTCATGTCATAGAAACATAGAAACATAGAAGATAGGAGCAGGAGTAGGCCATTCGGCCCTTCGAGCCTGCGCCGCCATTCAATGTGATCATGGCTGATCATCCAAATTCAGTACCCTGTCCCCGCCTTTTCCCCATATCCCTTGATCCCTTCAGCCTCAAGAAACATATCCAACTCTTTCTTGAATATATTTAATGAACTGGCCTCCACCGCCCTCTGTGGCAGAGAATTCCACAGGTTCACCACTCTCTGGGTGAAGAAATTCCTCCTCATTTCAGTCCTAAATGGCTTACCCCTTATCCTTAGACTATGACCCCTGGTTCTGGACTCCCCGGCCATCAGAAACATCCTTCCTGCATCTAGTCTGTCCAGACCTGACAGAATTTTATAGGTTTCGATGAGATCCCCTCTCAATCTTCTAAACTCCAGTGAGTATAAGCCCAATCGACACAATCTCTCCTCATACGTCATTCCTGCCATCCCAGGTATCAGCCTGGTGAATCTTCGCTGCACTCCCTCCATGGCAAGAACGTCCTTCCTCAGGTATGGTGACCAAAACTGCACACAATACTCAAGGTGCGGTCTCACCAAGGCCCTGTACAACTGTAGCAAGACATCCTTGTTCCTGTACTCGAACCCTCTTGCTACGAAGGCCAACATACCATTTGCCTTCTTAACCGCCTGCTGCACCTGCATGCTTACCTTCAGCGACTGGTGCACAAGGACACCCAGGTCTCTTTGCACTTCCCCTTCTCCCAATCTATTGCCATTCAAATAATAATCTGCCTTCCTGTTTTTGCCACCAAAGTGGATAACCTCACATTTATCCACATTATAGTGCATTTGCCATGTTTCTGCCCAATCACCCAACCTGTCCAAATCGTACTGGAGTTTCCCGACATCCTCCTCGCAGCTTACCCTCCCGCCCAGCTTTGTGTCGTCTGCAAATTTGGAGATATTACATCCAATTCCCTCATCCAGATCATTAATATATATTGTGAACAGCTGGGGTCCTAGGTCATGTTACAAGTTCTGGTTTTTACTGAACCATTTCTTCTGCAATAGTTTCACAGCAGTTCCTGTAAGCAGATTCTTAACTCGTTCGAGAAGATAACTTTGGCTATTTACATTGGGGCACCCATTTGCAGTTTACATCGATAGCAAAATACTGCAGATGCTGGAAATCCGAAATAACAACAGAAAATGCTGGAAAAACTCAGCAGGCCAGGCAACATCCGTGGAGAAAATTAGAGTCGACGTTTCGGGTCTAACAGTTTTGAAAAAGGGTTAAACCCGAAACGTCGACTCTAATTTTCTCCACGGATGTTGCCTGGCCTGCTGAGTTTTTCCAGCATTTTCTGTTGTTATTTTGCAGTTTACATCAACACCCTAATCTTAACATACGTCTGGTTTTAAACCATCAAACAGCCACATGCTAAATGACTTTTTATTTTAAAAGGACACAAGCAAAATGACATATTTGCAACATGCCCCAATGGTCAAATAGCTCACTAACACCTATTCTCTACGTTCACAGATGAAGAATGGCCATCTTGGTGAGATACCAGGTGGCTGGGAGCGCTCATGAAACCGTCACATCATAAGTCACTGTCTTCAGGAAACGAGGGGTAGAGGGAGAATAATCAGAGCAAATGAATAATAAATATTGTCATTTACAAGCACATTGCAGGTAAACTTTTGAAAATACTGCTCCAAGTGATGATCTTCATTTGATGGGGCATGGGTCAAAGAATCACGCTCCCAATTCAGAAAGAAAGACTTGCGTTTCTATAACGTCTTTCACAACCACCGGACGTCTCAAAGCACTTTACAGCCAATGAAGTACTTTTGAAGTGGAGTCACTTTTGTAATGTGGGAAACGTAACAGCCAATTTGCGCACAGCAAGCTCCCACAAACAGCAATGTGATAATAACCAGATAATCTGTTTTAGTGATGGTGATTGAGGGATAAATATTGGCCAGGACACCGGGGAGAACTCCCCTGCTCTTCTTCGAAATAGTGCCATGGGATCTTTTATGTCCACCTGAGAGAGCAGATGGGGCCTCAGTTTAACGTCTCATCCGAAAGACGGCACCACCGACAGTGCAGCACTCCCTCAGCACTGCACTGGGAGTGTCAGCCTAGCTTTACGTGACTGTGAACCCACAACCTTCTGGCTCAGAGACGAGTGTGCTACCACACTGAGCCACAGCCGACACAGCATTCCCGATTTGCTGTTGATTAATTTTAAGGATCAGAAAATCGGAAGCACTGCGAATCAGACACACTGACTTTTGTGCGATAGCAAAATACTGCGGATGTTGGAAATCCGAAATAACAACAGAAAATGCTGGAAAAACTCAGCAGGTCAGGCAACATCCGTGGACAGAAATTTGAGTTGACGTTTCGGGTCGAACCCTTCTTCAAAACTGGAAAGAAAAGATGGATCGGAGGCAGGGCTGCGATCGGACAAAAGAATAAAAGAAACAAAAGAAGTAAAAAAGAGACAATGAAAGGTGTTAGAAGCTAGGCGAGATGGTAATAGGCTGAGATTGGGTGTAAAGTGTACTGGCAGGGCAAGGGATAGCTGCCAGGTGTGAGAGCGAAACAAAAGGAAAGGGGGGGGGAAAAGAGTGGAAAAATTACAAGAAAAAATGAAATAGGGGCCGAGGTTATGATCTGAAATTGTTGAACTTGATATTGAGTCCGGAAGGCTGCAGAGTGCCTAATCGGAAGATGAGGTGCTGTTCCTCGAGTTTACGTTGAGCTTCCGTGGAACAATATAAGAGGCCAAGGACAGTGCGGTCCGAGTGGGAATGGAGCGTTGAATTAAAATGACAGGCGACCGGAAGCTCGGGGTCACCCTTACGGACTGAACGGAGGTGTTCCGCAAAGCGGTCACCCAATCTGCGTTTGGTCTCCCCAATGTAGAGGAGACCGCATCGTGAGCAGCGAATACAGTATACTAGATTGCGAGAAGTACAAGTAAATCGCTGTTTCACCTGGAAGGGGTGTTTGGGGCCCTGGACAGTGGGAAGAGGGGAGGTATAGGGGCAGGTGTTACATCTCCTCCGCTTGCACGGGAAGGTGCCAGGCGAAGGGGAAGGGCTGTTTGGGGTGATAGAGGAGTGGACTAGGGTGTCTCGGAGGGAGCGGTCCCTGCGGAATGCGGAAGCACCCATCAAGTGAGGCTCCACATTGAAATTTGTGTGCATTTGACATCTGCGTGGAGTAATGAGCAGAATCTGATATGAAGGTATCAGAAGCAGGAAATTCAGTTGGCAAGTGTGGAAATCGAGGCCCTTCTTCCATTCCGCTGCAGTCAGGGCCTTTCTTTTAGGACATAGAATTTCACCTTTGCAATATCTAGTGCCAGCGGAAACTAAGCCGGATTCATTAGCCAAGGTTAAGTGCTTCATTTCTTGTTGTTCAAAGAAGAAGGAAAGCCTAAGGGAGTAATTTCGTTACAAATTACTCGCATTGTGTGTACACTGTTTATTCAAAGGAGAATGTTGTTGTATTTTTCCACAAACTGGAATATATTACCTTTAATCCATGACGATATGGATTTAAAATTAGTGTTCATCTTGGCCACCGAGCCATAACTTTGGTGAAGACAATTTGCGTCAGCTGTTTTTTTTCAGTTAGCGGAAAATAAATTGAATCGTAACTCCCAATAAATCAACGACTGCCAATTTAACTCTAAGATCTCTGTCCTGACCGAAATAGGCAGACGTCCAATATTAGTCCTACAGCAAAATACTGCGGATGCTGGAAATCCGAAATAACAACAGAAAACGCTGGAAAAATTTAGCCGGCCAGGCAACATTCGTGGAGAGAGAAACAGAGTTAATGTTTCAGGTCGAAGACCCTTCTTCAGAACGAGGGTCATTGACCTAAAACGTTGACTCTATTTCTCTCTCCACGGATGTTGCCTGGCCTGCTAAGTTTTACCAGCATTTTCTGTTATCCAATATTAGTCCCTCTGCTTCCTGTCACCAGCAGAAAGTCACCGGCAGCACCTTCATCTAATGGCTCTTCGGATAGAGGTCATTTTGACATCTCTTTGGAGAAATAAACCATTCATCATCGTAATTTTACTGCACCGACACTTTTATTTTAACAGGGCACAATTGCACAGGTCATACTTATTAGTGATTCAAAGCAGGTAACAATTCAAATGAGAAAATATTTAATCATCCCATGCTTTTGTTCACCCAAAGACCTTGATAATGAGACACAATTTATCACAAAAGTTCTCTTTGTTAATGTGACCTTTTTATCCGGTAATGTTAATCCACTTGAAATTAGCTTTGCCGAATCTGGATTATCAAATTCCAACTTATAACTAACTCTATTTCTAACAATTGACCGTTCCTGTTTGTTTCTGCTGCCTTTAGAGTGTTTGCAAAGTGAAAGGTTCAAGTGGTAAGCAACCAGATGCAAGACTGGTCCAATAAATGAGGGGAAAGAGACAGAATTACTCACAAGTGTTGCAGATGAGAGTGAGTCGTGTAGGCTGTTGTCGTGTGAGAAATAAATTCCACAGGCAGCAACTTACCATCATCTATTCTATTTATACCACAAGTATGGGATACATATGACATTAAAGTCATAAAGGATTTTAGGTGTACAAGATTATGACGGGTTTGGATAGGCTAGACGGGGAAAGGCTGTTCCCACTGGTTGATGGTACAAGGACTAGGGGACACAGATTTAAGGTTTTGAGCAAGAGATACAGGGGGGATGTGAGGAAAAACCTTTATACACAGCAAGCAGCGAGGACCTGGAACTCGCTGCCGACGGAAGTGGTGGAAGCGGAGACACTCAATGTTTTCAAGGGGAGACTGGATAGGCACTTGAGGGAAATAAACTTGCAGGGCTACGGAGATAGAACGGGGGAGTGGGACTGACTGGATTGCTCTACAGAGAGCCGGCACGGACTCGATGGGCCGAATGGCCTCCTTCTGTGCCGTTATGACTCTATGGGCAGGATTTTCATTGTGCTGTGGAGTCAAGATTGGAGGCGTGCGGGGGGGTTAAAATCCCGAAATCAGGGGTCCCGACCCCTTCCCGCACCCAAACCCGCCTCCATGCCAGTTTCAAAGGAGGCGGGTACCCGCCCCGCACTGGGACCTGCCTACCCGAGGCGGGAAGGGATTATTGCCAATTAACTGCCTGTTAACAGGTAGTTAACAGGCAGTTTTTAGCCTAATCCCTATTTTTGATGCTGAAGTATGGGATTCCCGATGGCTCCAAACCACGCCAAGTTAGAGGAGTCGGGCCGTCGGGTTGAAGGACTTGGAGGGGTCGAGATGTTGGTGTTCAGGTGAGTGATGTGTGCATGAGTGCAAAGGCAAGTGTGTTTGGTGTGTCTAAAGTGATTAAATAAGTTTTACATACCTTTTCTTACCTTTTCAGCCTTCCTTCCTTTAGGTTCCGGGAGTCCCTCATCTCACCGGCACAGAAAGCAGAATGGCTGCGAACTGTCAAAAGTGACAGCCTTCAAGTTTCTGTGCAGGAGAGATTTCTAACTGAGTCTGTAGAGAAGGACTCAGGTTAGAAGTGAGACTGTCAGTGTTTGACAGCTTCAAACAGCTGTGAAACACTGGTATTTCATCTGTCAAAACCTCTTGACAGATGAAATTTCAGTCTGTGACATCACCTGTTGCCAGGTGGCCCTTAATTGGCCTGCTGAGCCCACTGGGCGGGCTCAACAAAGTCAATCAAGTTAAAATCGCGTGGGTTGGCCACAACTCGATGGAGGAGGGACTACAACCTCGAAAGTTGTAGTCCCGCCTCCTTCCCGACTCCTGAATGAAAATCCAGCCCTATGACAAGTCATTCTGATTTGAATTTGGTTTTGAGCCTATCTCTTGTAAGCATTTAATTCACATCATGACATAATGGATAGCAGTGTTCAATATCCCTCCTAATGTGCTTGGTTGGCATCTTGAAAATTCTTTGAGCCGTGATTGAAGTAAAACATTAGAAGCAATTACATACCACAAAAAATAGATGTAAATGTAATAGTCACTGATTTCAATAGCACAGCACTATATTATATGTATAATATACAGGAAACTCTTTGGTATCCGGCACCGACGGGACCGGGATGTTGCCGGTTGATTAAAAATTCCGGATGACGGAGAAGGTTATCTACCGAGGCTATTTTTAACAAACAGAAATAAAAAAATCAAGAAATGTGCAGTATACAGTAATTGGGTACTCACCTACAGAATGTTGTGTTAAATGGATGATGGAAGTTGCTTGATTAAGTACAGTACTGCCAGTTGAGGGTAATCCATAACTCTTTAATTACTTAACAGTAAAACAAAACTTATACAGTACACATAAAAATGGCGGATCGGAAGAGACTACCGGCAGCGCGGGAGAGTCAGACTCCTGTTATTGAGGTGTTCGGACTTCCGACAGTGCCAAGAAGCCGAGTAGTGGCAGTTTGGAGAACTACCCCCACTGACTAACTCGGCCACCGCGGGAGACTCGGACTCGGACTCGGCAACATTGCCGGTTATTGTGGTGTTGTTTTCGGAGTATGAATTTTGCCGGTTAATAGAGAATTCCGGATATTTAGGTGCTGTTTAAACGAGAGTTTCCTGTATCTAGATGCAGCCTATTTGAGTAATATTCAGGGTGTGCCTGTACACCTAAATGCCAGTAACAAGGACGCAACCCCATTCAGCAAGTCAAGAAAGTTCACCAAATGTGGAACTGAAGCGAGGAGCACATCCCTGTTCTGAGAGCTTAGTTTTCAAGGCCAAATGATAAAATCAAGATTTTTTCTAATGTTTACAATGAGTCACCCAACCAGAAGCTCGAACAAGTGATTAAAATGTTCCGTTTTATATTGAGTAGTTGCAGGGGGAGAAACAGGAAAAGAAGCCTTTGTCCCTTCACCTGAATAAATTATGCAAATAAGAGCCTACTAAATAACAAAACTGTATAACCATGGTGTCTGGCCCCATACAACTGGGTAAAAAAAAAACAACTGCACCACAAGCAATTCAATGTGGCTATGTTGTTGGTCCTTATTTTCACTTATACACAAAGATCCAACCCCGTTACCATGCTGTTTGTTCCCATCAAGTGCACATGATTTCGATGCCAAGACAGCTGATAGCATAACAAAGCAGAGGGCCATAGCAACCAGCACTGGGCTTGGAAGCCACATCGCATGTCCCAGCGACTTTGTTTCTACAATTGGAAGTGCAACAACGCTCATAAAAATATAGACAAGAGTGACCAACGCTGGGTCCTCAATAAACATAAAGGGCTGGATTTAGTGAATAGAGGCGAGTTGGAGGCGGGTCTGCTGCTTGTCGGGTCTCAGTCCCGCCTCCATCATGTTCTGGCCAACCAGGGGGTTTTTCCCCTGATTGACCTTGTTAAGCCCGCCCTGCCGGCTCAGTGGGCCAATTAGGGGGAAGTCACTGACAGAGCACGTCAACGTCTGACGTACCATCTGTCAAGAATTCTTGAAAGAAGGAATGTCAGCGTTTGACAGCCCTGTGAAGCTGTCAAACACTGACATTCTGTGTAGTTTGATGAGGCCTTGTGTTCAGGACTCATCAAACCTTTCAACTTCGTAGAAAGCAGATGACTGTTGGTTCGGAGGATCCAACAGCCAGTCTGTGAAATCTACAACGAAGATGTCGGGACTCCGGATCCACAGCGGCTGAACGCTGTAGGCAGAAACAAAGGTAAGTGAACATTTTCTAACACTTAACACTCACCTCACATACTTACCACTCCACACTTGCACCCATCACTCACCTCTACATCTCACTTTAAGGCCCCTCCGACCCCCGCAGACCTCCTACTCGACTCCTCCAACCCGGCGGGGTTATCCGAGGTCGGGAAGCCTTCACCTGAAAAGGTAAGATGGTACTAATCCTTTTTTCTGCCTGTTAACTACCTGTTAATGGTACGGGGGCGGGTTTGCCATCTGCTCCCACTTTCTGCAACTTTACCGGCTGTCCCACCTCCATACCCGCCTCCTCGGGGCTGAGAAAATCCAGCCTAAAGTGTTATTTGGTGAGAAAATTATGAGGTGGGGAGGAAGTGAAACCAGTCATTTGCTCTCTGAGCTCCTGTGCCCACAATTACAATGCAATCTGAATACCCTTATTGCTTACTTTTAATTCTTTTATCCATAATGCCTAGGAAAACATGGCCTAGAAATTCAGTGGGCCTTGCGCCCACTTAGCGCCTAAAGAGGTCTTTTGCGCCAGCGGGGTGGTAGCGCGGAAATTGAGTGCAGCGGTATTGGCGGCGGTAGCCATTAGCGCTGCGCCGGGACCGATGACGTCATCGGTGTGCGCGGTGGCCCGTAACGCCCCGAAACCGCGCCGATCCCCATATTTATTTGCGGCCGCCTCCTCCGAAGCGGGCGCAAACAGCGACCAGAAAACGGGGCCGTCCTGCTGCCATAGTGGGGCGCTTTAAAGTGGAAGGTGCAGCCAGCCGCTTTTTCGGCGGCCGCCTGCCCACACCTCCTTCCCCGGCCTCCTCCACCCCCCACCCCGCGGCATTGCCGGCTGGTTTCCGTGGAGCCCGGCACTTCTCCGTTGTGCCGGGCTCTTTTGCCGGCACTCGCGATCGGGGCTCCGGCCGTTGCAGGCACCTCCCCCTTAAGAGAAGGAGGAGGCCTGCAGTACCGCAGCCTGCCGCACCGCATCGGGTGGCGCTGCGGCAACTAGCGCGCCGATATTCAGTTGCAGCGCCCCAAACGGAGGCGGGCACACCCTGGTATAGCGCCCGCTTCCGAATTGGGGCGCAGAAGACGAATATACGGCGTGCGCTAATGCCTCCCCGCCCAGCGCTAACTTTTGTGCGCGAGCGAGCTGCCCGCGCCCAAGTGAATTTCTAGGCCCATGGCTATTTTATTGAGATAGGAATCAGGCTTTATTTGTCACTGGCAGTGCTTCTTAATGCAGCACAATAAAGCACAACTCAGGAGTGTGATGGAATACTGTCCACTTGCCTGGATGAGTGCAGCTCCAATAACACTCAAGAAGCTCGACACCATCCAGGACAAAGCAGCCCGCTTGATTGGCACCCCATCCACCACCTTAAACATTCACTCCCTCCACCACCGGTGTACCGTGGCTGCAGTGTGCACCATCTACAAGATGCACTGCAGCAACTCGCCAAGGCTTCTTCGGCAGCACCTCCCAAACCCGCGACCTCTTCCACCTGGAAGGACAAGGGCAGCAGGCGCATGGGAACACCATCACCTCCAAGTTCCCCTCCAAGTCACACACCATCCTGACTTGGAAATATATCGGCCGTTCCTTCATCGTCGCTGGGTCAAAATCCTGGAACTCCCTCCCTAACAGCACTGTGGGAGCACCTTCACCACACGGACTGCAGCGGTTCAAGAAGGCGGCTCACCACCACCTTCTCGAGGGCAACTAGGGATGGGCAATAAATGCTGGCCTTGCCAGCGACGCCTACATCCCGTGAACGAATTTTTAAAAAACATCCTGCCATCCAGATAAAGATCAGGGTCACATTCACCGTCTTCCGCGACTGCCTGGATGTTTTTTCTGCAGCTGACTGGAGAGGAGGTGCATCAGTGGTAGCAAATAATCCAGAAGGTTCTGTGAAGTAGGGGACAGAGAGATAATTGAAACACAAGGAGATTGCTGAGTACTTTAATTAGCTCAGTGTCCCCTATTCAAGCATAAAGAGCTCTGGATGATTCACTACTGCCTTTAATAGATGCATCAGTATCAGCCATTTTTAAAAAACAACTTATTTTGCCAAACCCAGACCACCTTTTTCTCCTCCCGTCCTGAATGCACTGACTCCTGTCATGGTACAGTTCCACAGACGTGAGTCCCTCACCCAAGCAGCCATTCTTCATTCATGAGGCTGGGCAGTGTTAGCAGGCTACGCAACCAAGAAGAAAATCATAGTCCAGTCCGATCGCCTCTCCACCTCTCTCCCTTCCTTTCAGACTCTGCTAAAAACCAACTTCTTTGACCAAGCATTTGGCCACCTGTCCTAATGTCTCCTTCTGTGGCTCAGTGGGTAGCACACTCTCGCCTCTGAGTCAGAAGGTTGTGGGTTCACAGTCCTCACTCCAGAGACTTGTGCACATAAAGCTAGGCTGACACTCCAGTGCAGTGCTGAGGGAGTGCTGCACTGTCGGTGGTGCCGTCTTTTGGATGAGACATTAAACCGAGGCCCCGTCTGCTCTCTCAGGTGGATGTAAAAGATCCCATGGCACTATTTCGAAGAAGAGCAGGGGAGTTATCCCTGGGTCAATATTTATCCCTCAACCAACATCACTAAAACGGATTATCTGGTCATTACCACGTTGCTGTTTGTGGGAACTTGCTGCCATGTTTCCCACATTACAACAGTGACTTCACTTCCAAAAGTATTCGTTGGCTGTAAAGCGCTTTGAGACGTCCGGTGGTCGTGAAAAGCGCTATAGAAATGCAAGTCTTTCTTTCTTTCAGTGTCAATTTTTGCCTGCTCCTATCTTCTATGTCCTGCTCCTATCTTCTATGTTTCTATAGCAGGGACAGGGTACTGAATTTGGATGATCAGCCATGATCGTATTAAATGGCGGAGCAGGCTCGAGGGGCCGAATGGCCTACTCCTGCTCCTATCTTCTATGTTTCTATGTTACACTCCTGTGAAGCACCTTGGGACATTTTACAACGTTAACAGGAGCTACATAAATGGCAGTTGTTGTTGATCCTGTTCACAATTGCACATTTTCAACAGAGAGCATTGGAGACCAATCAGGAGTAAAACCTTTGAACCCTCCCACCACCCCACCCCCCACCTCCCAAGTTCAGGGACACCGAGACCAATTATACCACCTTTGCTTCTGTATTAGCTGAGATCAGCTAATTCAGCACAGACAGGCAATTGAACCGAAGACCTTCTGATGTGTATGGTTTAGTACCAACCGTGTGACGCATTTACCCAATAATCTGGATCAGTCATTTCTATCCTGAATTTAGATAAATGCTTCCACTATGATTTTTTTTTTAACGTTCCTTTCGCTTTTTTTTAGAATCCTATTTTTGCGAGGCGGGTTTTTGAATTTATTGTAATTAGACTGTAACTTTTCTGTTCTACTTGGTTCTGCTGACTGTTTGAGAATTTTGAAATCTGTTCGTAAATCCAGATCTATTAACAACCAACCAGACAGCCAAATACAACCTTGGACTTTACGCGAGCATTGAGTGATGTGGTTGTAATGACTGTTTAGTGCGTTCTGTGCTGGAGTACCGAACAATAAGCTGCTTACAGCACGAGATGCCACTTCATTCCCAGAATGCAGGATTTCGCAACACAACAGTACCCGTCTCTCAGCCAAACAGATTAGTTCAATTCAACAATCTGCCGACTAATATGGTAATAAAGAACATCCAGGCATGTTTAATCCTAAAATTGGGGGAAGGGGGAACGGACCTGTTTAAAGCATGAGCCAATGTGCTTTAAGTGGCTCGAGCCGTGCCACAGCACAACAAAAAACACTGGAATTTCCATTACTACCATTAGTAAGTTCCTGTCATTACCACACAGTAATGGGAAGCATTAGTATGTCCTAAGCCACCAACAATAAAATCATTCCCATTCAGACTGTAGGGAGTTATGGACTCTACCAGACACAACATTGGTTAGCAGAAACAACCCTATCAGTTCAACAATTTCAGATCATAACCTCAGCCCCCAATACATTTTTATATATTTTTTATCCACACCTTTGTTTTGGCCCTCCCCCCCCCTTTTTCTCTCTCCCACATGGCAGCTGTCTCCCATTCTGCCAGCACATTTCACACCTAATCTAGAGCCGTCTTTTGTCTCCACTAGTCCTACCACCATCTCGTCTTGTTTTGAATACCTCTTAATGTCTCTTCACTTCTCTTTTGTTCTCTCCCAGCCTGGCCTTCAGTCTTGACAAAGTGTTTGACCCGAAACGTTGACTCTATTTTCTCTCCACGGATGTTGCCTGGCCTGCTGAGTTTTTCCAGCATTTTCTTATTGGTATTTCCTATCAGACTCATCATTGGCTCACATATATGAACCCTGTCATAGATCGGTTCTCAGACATGCGCTATGGAATGCCCTGTCTAAAGTTATTGGAGCGCACCCTATTGGATCAGCTGTGTTAAAATCAGAGACTCTGCTGATCCAATAACCAGGAAAGTCCCAAGTTCGATCCCTGGTCTTCGCAGAGTTAGCAGATCCCATCCAGAGCTGTGGAGGAATGGCTTCAGAGCCCTAGGATAGTGAGCAGAAAATCGACTCCCACGCCTGACCGCTATCCAGAAGTGCAAGTGTGCAGGCATCGAGGGAGAACAGGAATGGGCTAGATGCGATCAAATAGCTGTCAACACACTGTTCAGGCTCCCACATAAATAATGGCCAATTGGCAGCCAGCACCAAAGGAGCTGCGCCCTAGCAAGGATTGAAAGTCTTCAAGGGATGAGACAAAATTGATGAAGAAGAAAAAATCAGACACTGAAGATCACTAGGGATACCTTTCTAACAGTAGATCTCCTTTAAAAATGTACCTTCTGTGATACAATCAGGGTAACTGTGTCTAAGTACATCTTGCGAACTAATGTTCCACTTTAGTTATTAGTTCCTTGGCCAATCAGGTCACACCTTTCCTTTAGCCTAAGTGTAAATATCGTGTGTGTCATACCTTCTCTGGTAAAAAAAAACCACATGATGATCTATTACCTTCTAATGTCATTCACTCCATTAGTAAAGTGCTTTGCTAATTATTTCTTGCCCTGCCGAAGTAGGTTGTAAATTATTGCTGTTGCGGCGATTTCTCCCAACTTTATATTCAGAGAGACAACAGTGGCTTTATTCAATATTTCACTGCTTGTTAATATTCTTGACCACGGAGGTGTCTCCATAGGGCACAACATGTTAGGTCTGGCTGAAGAAAGCTGCTCCACTTCAACCAGCACATTAAGCTCTATTTGACAAGCTCTCAGGCTGACTGTTCCAGGGTGGCTGTAAACACAAGACAAGAATCTAGCGAGCTAGCAGCTAACGTTTACTGATAGACATAAAACAAGGTGTGCCGGATGTTTTTTATATTAATTCAGTCTCAGGATGTGGGCGTCGCCGGCAAGGCCGGCATTTATTGCCCATCCCTAATTGCACTTGAGAAGGAGGTGGTGGTGAGCCTTCCTTCTTGAACCACTGTTAGGGCAGAAGGTATGGAGTAAAAGGTAAAGTAATAAAAAGGACAAAAGCAGGAACTAAGTGTCACAAAACATCTTTGAAAGTTCTCTATCTGAATGCACGTAGCATTCGTAACAAAATAGACGAGTTAATGGCACAAATAACTACATATGGGTATGATCTTGTGGCCATTACAGAAACGTGGCTGCAGGGTGACAATGCCTGGGAATTAAACATACCAGGTTATTTAACGATCAGGAAGGACAGGCAGGAAGGAAGGGGAGGTGGGGTGGCTATGTTAATAAAGGAAGGAATCACTGTAATACAGAGAAATGATATTGGGTCAAAAGATCAGGATAATGAAACAGTTTGGGTGGAGGTAAGGAATAATAAGGGGAAAAAAACACTAGTGGGCGTAGCCTATAGGCCTCCGAACAGTGGCAACTCTGTTGGACGGAGTATCAATCAGGAAATAGTTGAGGCTTGTAATAAGGGAGCATGTATAATTATGGGGGATTTTAACTATCATATTAATTGGACAAATCAAATTGGGCAGGGCTGCCTTGAGGATGAGTTCATTGAGTGTATTAGGGATGGGTTTCTTGAGCAGTATGTAACTGAACCGACCAGGGGGCAAGCAACCTTAGATCTGGTCCTGTGTAACGAGACAGGATTAATTAAAAATGGCCTAGTAAAGGATCCCCTTGGAATGAGTGACCATAACATGGTTGAATTCCATATTCAATTAGAGGGTGAGAAGGTTGGATCTCAAACAAGCATGCTAAGCTTGAATAAAGGAGACTATGAAGGTATGAGAGCGGAATTGAGTAGAGTGGATTGGGAAAATAGGTTAAAGGGTAAGACGATACATGATCAGTGGTGTACATTTAAGGAGTTACTTTACAACTTCCAAAAAATATATATTCCACTGAGAAGAAAAGGGTGTAAAAGAAAAGACAGCCATCCGTGGCTAAGTAAAGAAATTAAGGATAGTATTCGACTAAAAACAAGGGCATATAAGGTAGCCAAATCTAGTGGGAGGATAGAGGATTGGGAAAACTTTAAAAGACAGCAAAAAATAACAAAAAGATTGATTAAGGAAGGGAAGATAGATTATGAAAGTAAATTAGCAAAAAATATAAAAACAGATAGTAAGAGTTTTTATACTTATATAAAAAGAAAAAGGGTGGCTAAAGTAAATGTTGGTCCCTTAGAGGATGAGACCGGGAAATTAATGGTGGGAAATATGGAGATGGCAAAAACACTGAATGAATATTTTGTATCAGTCTTTACAGTAGAAGACACTAAGAATATCCCAACACTGGACAAACAGGGGGCTATAGTGGGGGAGGAGCTAAACAAGATCAAAATCACTAAGGAAGTGGTACTCGGTAAAATAATGGGACTCAAGGCGGATAAATCACCTGGACCTGATGGCTTACATCCTAGGGCCTTGAGGGAAGTGGCGGTAGGGATTGTGGATGCATTGGTAATAATTTTCCAAAACTCCCTGGACTCAGCAAAGGTCCCGGCAGACTGGAAAACTGCTAATGTAATGCCCTTATTTAAAAAGGGCAGTAGACAGAAGGCTGGAAACTATAGACCGGTTAGCCTAACATCTGTGGTAGGTAAAATATTGGAGTCCATTATTACGGAGACAGTAACGAGACATTTGGATAATCATAATTTAATAGGACAAAGTCAGCATGGTTTTATGAAGGGGAAGTCATGTTAGACAAATTTGCTGGAGTTCTTTGAGGAAGTAACATATAGGGTGGATAAAGGGGAACCAGTGGACGTAGTGTATTTAGACTTCCAAAAGGCATTTGACAAGGTGCCACACAAAAGATTATTGCTTAAGATAAAAAATCACGGGATTGGGGGTAATATTCTGGCATGGATAGAGGATTGGCTATCTAACAGAAGGCAGAGAGTTGGGATAAATGGTTCATTCTCGGACTGGCAATCAGTAACTAGTGGTGTTCTGCAGGGGTCAGTGCTGGGTCCCCAACTCTTTACAATCTATATTAACGATTTGGAGGAGGGGACCGAGTGTAACATATCAAAGTTTGCAGATGATACTAAGATGGGAGGGAAAGTAGTGAGTGAGGAGGACATAAAAAACCTGCAAGGGGACATAGACAGGCTAAGTAAGTGGGCAAAGGTTTGGCAGATGGAATACAATACTGGAAAGTGTGAGGTTATGCACTTTGGCAGGAAAAATCATCGAGCAAGTTATTATCTTAATGGCAAGAAACTGGAAAGTACTGAAGTAAAAAGGGATCTGGGGGCCCTGCTGCATTAAACTCAAAAGGTTAGTATGCAGGTGCAGCAAGTGATTAAGAAGGCCAATGGAATGTTGGCTTTCATTGCGAGGGGGATAGAATATAAAAATAGGGAGGTATTGCTTCAG
This sequence comes from Somniosus microcephalus, assembly GCF_052327205.1. Taxonomy (NCBI): domain Eukaryota; kingdom Metazoa; phylum Chordata; class Chondrichthyes; order Squaliformes; family Somniosidae; genus Somniosus; species Somniosus microcephalus. Next base: position 11,625,907 of record NC_140995.1, read on the forward strand.
TTGTACAAGGTATTGGTGAGACCGCACCTGGAATACTGCGTACAGTTTTGGTGTCCATACTTAAGAAAGGACATACTTGCTCTCGAGTCAGTACAAAGAAGGTTCACTCGGTTAATCCCGGGGATGAGGGGATGGACATATGAGGAGAGGTTGAGTAGATTGGGACGCTACTCGTTGGAGTTCAGAAGAATGGGAGGCGATCTTATTGAAACATATAAGATTGTGAAGGGGTTGGATCGGGTGGATGTGGGGAGGATGTTCCCGATGATGGGTGAAACTAGAACTAGGGGGCATAGTCTTAGAATAAGGGGCTGCTCTTTCAAAACTGAGATGAGGAGGAACTACTTCACTCAGAGGGTGGTAGGTCCATGGAATATGCTGCCCCAAAAAGCTGTAGAAGCTACATCATTACATAAATTTAAAACAGAAATAGACAGTTTCCTAGAAGTAAAGGGAATTAAGGGTTACGGGGAGCGGGCAGGAATTTGGACATGGGTCTAGGTTCGGATCGGTCATGGCCCTGTGGGTAGCGGAGCGGGCCCAGGGGCCGTGTAGCCTGATCCTGCTCCTATTTCGTGTGTCTAATTCTGTTAGATTCAGGAGATGGTTCTGTGATAGTGGATTGGCGGTTAGGATCAGATCAGCCATGATCTTATTGAATGGCGGAGCAGGCTCGAGGGGCCGATTGGCCTACTCCTGCTCCTATTTCTTATGTTCTTATGTTCTTATGATTTGATATAACTGATATAACTTGTAACTGATATAACTGCCTTGCGAGGCCAGTTCAGAGGGCAGTTAAGAGTCAACCATGTTGGTGTGGGACTGGAGTCAGATGTAGGCCAGACCGGGAAAGGACGACAGGTTTCCTTCACTAAAGGACATCAGTGAACCAGTTGGGTTTTTACGATAATCCGACAGCTTCATGTCAATACGATAGCAAAATACTGCAGATGCTGGAAATCCGAAATAACAACAGAAAATGCTGGAAAAACTCAGCAGGCCAGGCAACATCCGTGGAGAGAAATTAGAGTCGACGTTTCGGGTCTTTGAAAGGCTTAGACCCGAAACGTTGACTCTAATTTCTCTCCACGGATGTTGTCTGGCCTGCTGAGTTTTTCCAGCATTTTCTGTTGTAGCTTCATGTCAATGTTCCCTTTCATTTCTTTTGGGTGCGTGGCCCCTTTAAGGGGTTGAGCGCCCCATTCAAAATACCAAGTGATGTAATAACTCACTACACACTTGGTTTGAGTATAAAGCAAGGCTTTAATCAACTTGTTTCAGAACATGGAGGTCTGGTTGTACTTCACTAGTTCCTGTCTTACAAAATGTCCCTGGCAAGCTGGGGCCCACGCCCGAGTATTTATACTCCTTGGACGGCGCCACCAGCTGGCCATCCAGCGTTATTTCATAAGTAGTTTCTTGATGATGAGATTGATAACACCAAGCATGCGCGGTTTTTCCGATTTAAAAGCCGGTGAGCCGGCAGCACGGGAGCTGGAGAGCGCCGGGGCTCAGGAAACCTGGCAGGTAAAAGGAGCTGAGAAGGCGGAATCCAAGAGGTGAGTGCATTTACAGCACTGCTTGTGGGCCCAGAGGAGCAGCAGTGTTTCATCCAGGCCCAACAAGCTAACCTCTTTACAGACCCCGCGATCTCCGACTCCCCTCACCCAATCTCTGACTCCTCCTACATCTCCCCCCGCCCCCCCGATCTCCGACTCCCCAACTGCAGTCCCCGCCCCACCCCCCCTGATCTCCGACTCCCCAACTGCAGTCCCCACCCACCCCCCCGTGATCTCCGACTCCCCAACTGCAGTCCCCGCCCCCCCGCGATCTCCGACTCCCTTCACCCAATCTCTGACTCCTCCTACATCTCCCCCCGCCCCCCTGATCTCCGACTCCCCAACTGCAGTCCCCACCCACCCCCCCGATCTCTGACTCCCCAACTGCAGTCCCCACCGCCCCCCCGCGATCTCCGACTCCCCAACTGCAGTCCCCGCCCCCCCGCAATCTCCGACTCCCCTCACCCAATCTCTGACTCCTCCTACATCTCCCCCCCGCCCCCCGATCTCTGACTCCCCAACTGCAGTCCCCACCCACCCCCCCCGCGATCTCCGACTCCCCAACTGCAGTCCCCACCCACCCCCCCCGTGATCTCCGACTCCCCAACTGCAGTCCCCACCCCCTCCCCCCCGCGATCTCCGACTTCCCTCACCCAATCTCTGACTCCTCCTACATCTCCCCCCCGCCCCCCCGATCTCCGACTCCCCAACTGCAGTCCCCGCCCCACCCCCCCGATCTCCGACTCCCCAACTGCAGTCCCCACCCACCCCCCCGTGATCTCCGACTCCCCTCACCCAATCTCTGACTCCTCCTACATCTCCCCCCCTGCCTCCCCGATCTCCGACTCCCCAACTGCAGTCCCCACCCACCCCCCCCCCCCGTGATCTCCGACTCCCCAACTCCCCCCCGCCCCCCGCAATATCCGACTGCCCCCAACCTCTTCTTGCGATCTCCTCCTGTCAATCAGGCTGGCTGTTGGACGTTAAACCTACCGAAAAAATTTAAAAGACATCCTGCAGTTAAATTCTGCAGGGCGTCCGGAAATCCATCCCTCGCCCCCCCTCTCCCGCCCCGCCGCCCCCCACCCCGCACCCCCCTCCCCCTCCGCCGCCCCCCCTCCCGCCCCACACCCCGCAGCCTCTTCACGGCCCTGAGCAAATATAGCGCCTGGCTTTTTATTTCCAGGTAGAGAAGGTGGTTAAGAAGCCATACGGAATACTTGCCTTTATTAGCCGAGGCATAGAATATAAGAGCAGGGAGGTTATGTTTGAACTGTATAAAACACTAGTTAGGCCACAGCTAGAGTACTGCGTGCAGTTCTGGTCACCACATTACAGGAAGGATGTGATTGCACTAGAAAGGGTACAGAGGAGATTTACGAGGATGTTGCCTGGGCTGGAGAATTTTAGCTATGAGGAAAGATTGGATAGGCTGGGGTTTGTTTTCTTTGGAACAGAGGAGGCTGAGGGCGGGGCCTAATTGAGGTGTATAAAATTATGAGGGGCCTAGATAGAGTGGTCAGGAAGGGCCTATTTCCCTTAGCAGAAAAGGTATACTTGCTCTCGAGGCAGTTCAGAGAAGGTTCACTCGGTTGATTCCGGGGATGAGGGGGTTGACTTATGAGGAAAGGTTGAGTAGGTTGGGCCTCTACTCATTGGAATTCAGAAGAATGAGAGGCGATCTTATCGAAACATATAAGATTGTGAGGGGGCTTGATCAGGTGGATGCGGGGAGGATGTTTCCACTGATGGGTGAGACTAGAACTAGGGGGCATAATCTTAGAATAAGGGGCTGCCCTTTCAAAACTGAGATGAGGAGAAACTTCTTCACTCAGAGTGTAGTAAATCTATGGAATTTGCTACCCCAGAGAGCTGTGGAAGCTGCGACATTAAATAAATTTAAAACGGAGATAGACAGTTTCCTAGCTGATAAGGGAATTAGGGGTTACGGGGAGAGGGCAGGGAAATGGACGTGAGTCTAGGTTCGGATCAGCCATGATCCTATTGAATGGCGGAGCAGGCCCAAGGGGCCGTATGGCCTACTCCTGCTCCTACTTCTTATGTTCTTATGTTCTTAGCAGAGGGGTCAATAACCAGGGGGCACAGATTTAAAGTAATTGGTCGGAGGTTTAGAGGGGATTTGAGGAGAAATGTTTTCACCCAGAGGGTGGGGGGGGCCTGGAACTCACTGCCTGAACGGGTGGTAGAGGCAGAGACCCTCATCACATGGGATGTACACTTGAAGTGCCCTAACCTACAGGGCTACGGACCAAGGGCTGGAAAGTGGGATTAGGCCGGATAGCTCTTTGTCGGCCGGCACGGACACGATGGGCCGAATGGCCTCCTTCTGTGCTGTAAATTTCTATGATTCTATAATTTGTTAAACTGATTCTCAAACTACAGTACCATGGTGGGATTTGAACATACTTTCTGTGAATTATTAGTCCAGGCCTCTGAATTACTGGTGCAGATATTTGTAGAAATGCAAAATCTGCATGTGCATAATATATTCCATATATGTAGGGCAAAAGGTACTTCTCAGGACTGAGTTATCGTTATACTGGCATTTTCTTATCCTCCTTTCCAGTTTCCCCTCCTCCTCTGCAGAAAGTGCTCACTGGACCATAGGTTGGTGACTCTCTGCGAACAGAAATGCCTCCTGACAGTTAACCTAGTTCCATGCTTACGTAATTCACATTCATGTCCCCTAGTCCTGCCTAAGCTGTCTAACTCAAATAGCCGATCCACATGGATCGAAACTAACCTTTTCGTTATTTTCAAGACCTCAATCAAATCCCCTCGAAGTCTGAGCTTTTCCAGAGTAAAAAGCCCAGCTCTCTTGGTCTATCATGGTAACTTAGGGCCTTTAAATTAGATATCAATCTGGCTCTTCCCTGAAGCTTTTCCAAGACCTCTATATCACGCCCCAAGTGAGGGGACCAAAGCTGGAAACGCTCCAAGCACTCACTTTGCTTTTGCAATAGGCTTTCAGCACCGGCTGTGGCCATTTAGGGCTGAATTTCTACTTTGAAGAGTGTGCGGGTTTGCAAGCGGGTGGGCCCGTTAAAAGCGCGGAATTTGACAGTGCGACGAGAAGCCGGCTTCAACTTGCCAGCTTCCGCCTTTAACTCGGGCGCGTGAGTCAGCGGGCCAAAGACCCCCTCGGGAGAGGCGGGTGAGCTAATTACAGCTGTTTAGAGCACGGTAAGAGGCTGTTAACAGCCTTTTTTTAACCTGATGTTGCAGCTTTTACTTGCTGTCCATGGGATTCCTAGGCCCAACCATCTTCAGCTGCTTCATCAATGAACTTCCCTCCATCATAAGGTCAGAAGTGGGGATGTTCGCTGATGACAGTGTTCAGTTTCATTCGCAACTCCTCAGATAATGAAGCAGTCCATGCCCGCATGCAGCAAGATATGGACGACATTCAGGCTTGGGCTGATAAGTGGCAATTAACATTCGCGCCACACAAGTGTCAGGCAATGACTATCTCCAACAAGCAAGCGTCTAATCACCACCACTTGACATTCAACGGCATTACTATCACCGAATCCCCCATCATCAACACCCTGGGGGTCACCATTGACTAAAAACTTGACTGGAACAGCCACATAAATACTGTGGCAACAAGAGCAGGTCAGAGGCTGGGTATTCTGTGGCGAGTGTCTCACCTCCTGACTCCCCAAAGCCTTTCCACCATCTAAGGCACAAGTCAGGAGTGTGATGGAATACTCTCCACTTGCCTGGATGAGTGCAACTCCAACAACACTCAAGAAGCTCGACGCCATCCAGGACAAAGCAGCCTGCTTGATTGGCAACCCATTCTGACAGCGACTCCACTTCAAAAGTACTTCATTGGCTGTAAAGTGCTTTGAGACATCCTGAGGTTGTGAAAGGCAAGTTCTTTCTTTCCTTCTTTCAATTCTTTATAGGATAAGCTTCTTTCTGACGTATTGAGCACAACTCTCAGCCCTTTAACTACACAAACTGCTGGCATCAGCCTTCCGACTATCCAGTTCTCTCACACTAGATATATTGGCCCTGAAAATCTGTGGGGGGTTACCACTAGACACCCACTGTAACTTTTGCAGGACACCAGTGGGACCCACCAGAAAATGACAGGGAGCCAACGGCACCAACTCCGCTATTTCTGATGGTTCTATCCTGCACGCAGTGTAAGGGGGTGCAGCCTCCACTCGCCCCTTACCAGGCAAATGTCAGCAAGAAGGTGGAGCCCAGGGCAATGCCTCCCTCAGCCGGGCGTTCCCACTTTGCTGGTTCATTCGGTACTTGGCCTAGTACTTGAGGCCGCCAATACATCAAGTGAGATGAGGCGTACCACCATCCGCATGGGTAGAAGTGGGTCACACTAGTGGCGGGGTGTGGGACGGGGGGGGGGGGTGTGGTGGGAGAGTGGCCAGGCTAGGCAATTGACCTGGACACCCAAGGAATGGTACAATTTGAAAAAAAATGTATCATGTTTGGCCCCTTACACAGGAGGCTGAGGGGGGACATGGCTGGGGGTGCCACTGGGCAATCTCACCCCCACCCCTCCCCTGCCCCCCACTCCCATTGCAGGCAGGCACTGGGTTCTCTAGCCGCACGGGGCAGGGAGGGAACCAGAGATGTGCCCACAGAGATGGGTCCGCCTGCCCCATGCAAACTCTGTGCCCTCCTACTCACCCCGCAAACTGCAGCAGGGTCGGCGCTGGAGGGCATCAGTGGGTACGGTCTTACTGTAACATAGAAACATAGAAGATAGGAGCAGGAGTAGGCCATTCAGCCCCTCGAGCCTGCTCCGCCATTCAATGCGATCATGGCTGATCATCCAAATTCAGTACCCGGTCCCTGCTTTCTCCCCATATCCCTTGATCCCCTTAGCCTTAAGAAATATATCTAACCTCCTTCTTGAATATATTTAATGAATTAGCCTCAGCTGTCTTCTGTGGAAGAGAATTCCACAGGTTCACCACTCTCTGGGTGAAGAAATTCCTCCTCATCTCAGTCCTAAATGGCTTACCCCTTATCCTTAGACTGTGACCCCTGGTTCTGGACTCCCCCGCCATCGGGAACAGCCTTCCTGCATCTAGTCTGTCTAGTCCTGTTAGAATTTTATAAGTTTCAATGAGATCCCCTCTCATTCTTCTAAACTCTAGCGAATATAAGCCTAATCGACCCAATCTCTCCTCATACGTCATTCCTGCCATCCCAGGTATCAGCCTGGTGAAATAACAACAGAAAATGCTGGAAAAACTCAGCAGGTCAGGCAACATCCGTGGAGAGAAATTTGAGTTGACGCTTCGGGTCGAAACCCTTCTTCAAAACTGGAAAGAAAAGAAAATAGATCGAAGGCAGGGCTGCGATCGAACAAAAGAAGTAAAAGAGACAATAAAAGGTATTTGAAACCAGACAAGATGGTAATAGGCCAGTGGAGACAAAAGACAGCTGAGATTAGGTGTGAAGTGTGCTGGCAGGATAGGAGACAGCTGCCATGTGGGAGAGAGAAACAAAAGGAAAGGGGAGTGGGGGGGGGGGGGGAAAGGAAGACCCAAAACAAAGGGGTGGAAAAAATTATAAGTTAAAAAGTCATAGAGGCCGAGGGTATGATCTGAAATTGTTGAACTCGATATTGAGTCCGGAAGGCTGCAAAGTGCCTAATCGGAAGATGAGGTGCTGTTCCTCGAGTTTACGTTGAGCTTTCGTGGAACAATACAAGAGGCCAAAGACAGTGAGGTCCGAGTGGGAATGGAGCGGTGAATTAAAATGACAGGCGACCGGAAGCTCGGGGTCACCCTTACGGACTGAACGGAGGTGCAGATTGGGTGACCGCTTTGCGGAACACCTCCGTTCAGTCCGTAAGGGTGACCCCGAGCTTCCGGTCGCCTGTCATTTTAATCCACCGCTCCATTCCCACTCGGACCTCACCGTCCTCGGCCTCTTGCATTGTTCCACGGAAGCTCAACGTAAACTCGAGGAACAGCACCTCATCTTCCGATTAGGCACTTTACAGCCTTCCGGACTCGATATCGAGTTCAACAATTTCAGATCATAACCTCGGCCCCTATGACTTTTTTACTTATAATTTTTTCCACCCCTTTGTTTTGGGTCTTCCTTTCCCCCCCCCCCTTTCCTTTTGTTTCTCTCTCCCACCTGGCAGCGGTCTCCTATCCTGCCAGTACACTTCACACCTAATCTCAGCTGTCTTTTGTCTCCACTGGCCTATTACCATCTCGTCTGGTTTCGAATACCTTTTACTGTCTCTTTTACTTCTTTTGTTCGATCGCAGCCCTGCCTTCGATCTATTTTATTTTCTTTCCAGTTTTGAAGAAGGGTTTCGACCCGAAACGTCAACTCAAATTTCTCGCCACGGATGTTGCCTGACCTGCTGAGTTTTTCCAGCATTTTCTGTTGTTATTTCGGATTTCCAGCATCTGCAGTATTTTGCTATCGTATCAGTCTGGTGAATCTCTCTCCGTGGCAAGAACATCCTTCCTCAGATAAGGCAAACAAAACTGCACACAATACTCAAGGTATGGTCTCACCAAGGCCTTGTACAACTGCAGCAAGACATCCTTGCTCCTGTACTTGAATCCTCTCACTATGAAGGCCAGCATACCATTTGCCTTCTTAACCGTCTGCTGCACCTGCATACTTACCTTCAGCAACTGGTGCATAAGCATTTTCCCCACTACCGATGTCAGGCTTACCGGTCTATAATTCCCTGTTTTTTCTCTACCACCTTTTTTAAATAGTGGGGTTACATTAGCTACCCTCCAATCCATGGGAACTGTTCCAGAGTCTATAGAATTTTGGAAGATGACCAGCAATGCATCTACTATCTCCAGGGCCACTTCCTTAAGTACCCTAGGATGTAGATTATCAGGCCCTGGGGATTTATCGGCCTTCAATCCCGTCAATTTCCCTAACACCATTTCCCTACAAATACTGATTACATTCAGTTCCTCCCTCTCATTTGACCCTATGTTCCCCGACATCTCTGGGAGTTTATTTGTGTCCTCCTTTGTGAAGACAGAACCAAAGTATGTATTTAATTGGTCAGCCATTTCTTTGTTCCCCATTATAAATTCCCCTGATTCTGACTGCAAGGGACCTACGCTTGACTTTACCAATCTTTTTCTCTTCACATATCTATAGTTACCACCAGATATTGCTTGCTGAGAATTTTCTGGGGCATTGATCAACATTTTTTTTGGGAACCATCTGCACAGTCAACATTATCCACTTGGCCAACTCCGGTGTTGGCAGTGACATTATTTTGACACGTTATCCCCATTGAAATGACCTTCCTATTACACCCTCTTACTTTCTCACACTTACTACTGTGAATGTGGCTAGAGGCCAGGGTGGGATGAAGTGGCCAATGTAAATGTTGCAATGCTATGGTGACCGCTTTCCATACTTTCCCATTTTCCATCAGACTGGAGCTTTCTTATGTGTCTAATGCACGAGTCAGCGGGCTGGAAGCCAGTATTCACTGCTTGCATCCTTTGTTACTCAATCATTGGAAAAAGTGACTTTATGCTTTTTGCATCGGTCTTCCTGTGAAGCTGCAGTATAAGCGGTCATCAACACAGATGATACACAAAGTAGACTAGGATGTGAAAGGCCTCCTTATTGCTTCAGTTGTACAAGGTATTGGTGAGACCGCACCTGGAATACTGCATACAGTTTTGGTGTCCGTACTTAAGAAAAGACATACTTGCTCTCGAGTTAGTACAAAGAAGGTTCACTCGGTTAATCCCGGGGATGAGGGGATGGACATATGAGGAGAGGTTGAGTAGATTGGGACTCTACTCATTGGAGTTCAGAAGAATGAGAGGCGATCTTATTGAAACATATAAGATTGTGAAGGGGTTGGATCGGGTGGATGCGGGGAGGATGTTCCCGATGATGGGTGAAACTAGAACTAGAACATAGTCTTAGAATAAGGGGCTGCTCCTTCAAAACCGAGATGAGGAGGAACTACTTCACTCAGAGGGTGGTAGGTCCATGGAATATGCTGCCCCAAAAAGCTGTCAAAGCTACATCATTACATAAATTTAAAACCGAAATAGACAGTTTCCAAGAAGAAAAGGGAATTAAGGGTTACGGGGAGCGGGCAGGAATTTGGACATGAGTCTAGGTTCGGATCGGTCATGGCCCTGTGGGTAGCGGAGCGGGCCCAGGGGCCGCGTAGCCTGATCCTGCTCCTATTTCGTGTGTCTAATTCTGTTAGATTCAGGAGATAGTCCTGTCATAGTGGATTGGCGGTTAGGATCAGATCAGCCATGATCTTATTGAATGGCGGAGCAGGCTCGAGGGGCCAATTGGCCTACTCCTGCTCCTATTTCTTATGTTCTTATGTTCTTATGTTCAGGCCGCTGCTAAGCGTAGCTTTACTATTCGAATTTTCAGGTTCATTTTCCACATTGAAAGTCAAAAGTTTAATAGCCTGCGGTGTGCAGATGTCATTCTAGGTGAGTTCAAGAGAGAACTGCAGGAGCTGGTTATAGGCCCAACGTGAACTCCAGCAAACAAAAGTAATGGTAAGTCGGCGAGGGATCAACACGAGCCGGCAAACCAACAAACAAACAGGCAGGCGATTGAACAAATCAGTAGACGCTACAATGTGGGATCCTGGGGGTCAAAAAAGCACAAGTGTTCGAAAGAGATGGGAATCAAATTTCACCTCAGCGAGAAAGGCAGCTGAAAGATCGAACGAGATGTTGAAAGAGAGAGACACGTCTTGCAGAATGAAGAAGAGAATGATAGAAGCTACGATACAGCCCATAGCTCGCTACAGATTTGAAATATAGGCACTGAGAAGGAGGGACACAAAAATGATGCGAGCCTGTGAGATGTGCAATACAGGAAGATCCCCAGAGTACCCTGGAGGATAAAGCGCAGTAATAAACGAGCCCCTGAAGTGAGCTAAATACATGAGATAATGATATGAAACGAGGTGGAGAAAACAAAACACTAAGGTGGGCGATTATCCCCAGACACTTTAGGTGGTAAAGAGCCTCCGAGGCGGCCAAGATGGGGTCTTGAGCTGAAACGCTGGTTTAGCCCGTGTTTAAGCACAAGACGCCATCTTGGTAAAGGAGTTGAAGCCAGCGCTAGGAACGGCCGCCCAGAGGCTCATTAAACAGCTGATTGCCACTTAAAATGTCTGCTAGCGCTCGTTACAGAAGTTGCACGGCATTATGGTGGCCGGCACTTCAACTCACGCCCTCTCCTAACAGTGACCGGCTGTTTGGGAGTAAACACAGTGCTGATGTCGATTACAAGCAATACTTAAAGGGATATTCACCATTTAAAGGGATACTCACCATTTCATGTTCATTGCTGCTGGAGCTGTGAAGAGGACCTCTATAGGGGCCTAACACTGGGTGGCCAGTTTCAGGTGGTGGGCCCTTTTAATATGCAAATCAGTGTCCTATGATTACACAGGATTACGTCGGATATAGGGCACAGAAACAGGCCATTCGGCCCAACCAGTCCATGCCGGTGTTTATGCTCCACTCGAGCCTCCTCCCGTCTTTCCTCATCTAAATCTATCAGCGTAACCCTCTATTCCCTTCTCCCTCATATGCTTGTCCAGCCTCCCCTTAAATACATCTATACTATTCGCTTCAACCACTCCCTGTGGTAGCGAGTTCCACATTCTCACCACTCTCTGGGTAAAGAAGTTTCTTCTGAATTCCCTATTGGATTTCTTGGTGATGATCTTATATTGATGGCCTCTAGTTTTGCTCTTCCCCACAAGTGGAAACATTCTCTCTGTTTCCACTCAATCAAAATTTTTCATAATTTTAAAGACCTCTATTAGGCCACCCCTCAGCCTTCTTTTTTCAAGAGAAAAGAGACCCAGCCTGTTCATCCTTTCCTGATATGTATACCCTCGCATTTCTGGTATCATCCTTGTAAATCTTCTCTGCACCCTCTCCAGTGCCTCTATATCCTTTTTATAATACGGCGACCAGAACTGTACACAGTACTCCAAGTGTGGTCTAACCAAGGTTCAATAGAGGTTTAGCATAACTTCCCTACTTTTCAATTCTATCCCTCTAGAAATAAACCCTAGTGCTTGGTTTGCATTTTTTATGGCCTTGCTAACCTGTGGGGCAACTTTTAGTGATTTGTGTACTTGTACTCCGAGATCCCTTTGTTCCTCTACCCCACCTAGACTCGCACCCTCCAAGTGATAAGTGACCTCCCTATTCTTCCTACCAAAATGTAATACCTCACATTTGCCCGTGTCCTAACTCGCACCAAGTCCCGTTCGCCCATCTCCCCTGTGCTCATTGACCTACATTGGCTCCCGTGAAAGAAAGAAAGGCTTGCATTTCTATAGCGCCTTTCGCGACCACCGAACGTCCCAAAGCGCTTTAAAGCCAATGAAGTCACAGTGTAGTCACTGTTGTAATGTGGGAAACAGCGCCTCGATTTCAAAATTCTCATCCTTGTTTTCAAATCCCTCCATGGCCTCGCCCCTCCCTATCTCTGTAATCTCCTTCAGCCCCACAACCCCCCGAGATATCTGCGCTCCTCTAATTCGGCCCTCTTGAGCATCCCTGATTATAATCGCTCAACCTTTGGCGGCCGTGCCTTCTGTTGCCTAGGCCCTAAGCTCTGGAATTCCCTGCCTAAATCTTTCCGCCTCGCAACCTCTCTGTCCTCCTTTAAGACGCTCCTTAAAACCTACCTCTTTGACCAAGCTTTTGGTCACCTGCCCTAATTTCTCCTTATGTGGCTCGGTGTCAAATGTTTTGTCTTATAACACTCCTGTGCAGCACCTTGGGACGTTTTACTACGTTAAAGGTGCTATATAAATACAAGTTGTTGTTGTTGAGCTTCATTTGCCAATTATATCCCCATTCTGCAAGTGGCTCATGTCCGGCTGTGGAGAAATTTGAAAGAGCTTAATCTCCTGAAAATTTTACCTATTGTAAGCTGCCTCTTCCAGAATATTGAAGAGTTGCAACAGAGTCCATGATAGAGGGGATCAGATGGAGGAAATGAGCTGGATTGGCTAGAAGGCCTTTTCTCATCTCATTTATTCCTCATTCCTATTTTTGGAAGTTGAAATTATTTTGTCACACCAAAATCTATTTGCAGATTAGGAAAGTGGGCCAGCTTGCTCACGACACCCTACTGTAATAAGCCACTGAGGGAGGTTTGTAAATGCATTGAAGAGTGACTCAGCCTCTAGTTTCCACTTCGCCTACCTCTGGGGAAGGTGTCTGGGATTTACCTACCGATCTGGCTTTGAGCTGGGCAGTCCCCAATTCGTTAAAATTGAGTCCTCGGCCCCCCGTGTGATCTCTGTTTTCAGCAGAGCAAACAAGAAATTCAGTTGATGAGTTTACACAGGATGCAAGGCGCCCTAAATACAGTGCACCAGATGAACTGAGGTCAGCTGCCTGTTGCAAAGATGGGCAAGCATAGAGCTTCTGACATGAATCAGTCATTCATGAAAGAAAGACTTATGAAATAATACTGAGCGGCCTGCGGGTGGCGCTGTCCAGGGAGAGTATAAATACTCGGGCACGGGCCCAGCTTGCGCAGGACATTCTTAACAGGAACTAGTGAAGGACACAACTAGACCTCCATGTTGTAAAACAGTTGATTAAAGCTTTGTTTAACGCTTAGACCAAGTGCCTTGTAGTTTTCTTACATCAGCTTGTATCTGTCCTCATACAGGACCAAAAGAAATCATGGTAAGCTTTTCCTTTTCACAGGCAATGTGCAATTATAACTGTTCACACATACTGCTGATAGCTATCGTGGAAGCAGGGAGCTCTCAAACATTCTCCAGCTCTCAAACATGCTGTAGGTAAGTAAGGTACCTTACATTCAGGTAAACTATGTATAAGGCCATAAAACTATGTTGCTCCCTTAAATACACAGTACAAAATACTTGCAGAGTACTGACTCAGCAGACCAAACCTTTCATCCCCTTTGAAGACACTCGCATAGAGGTCATTAGCTTGGAAGCTGTACCAGGCATGGGTGACAGTAAGCTGGAGGAGAATATGCTGCAGCTTTGTATAATTATAATCATTATTATCTGCACAAATCTTTTCAAGCAGGCGTAAAGCAATGATTGTGGTGTGCCACGAACAATGCCACGTACTGGCTGCACGACGTGCCGAACTCTGTGCATTGACCTATCTTCGTGTTACAGAAATGTCAGTGCTCCAGGAGCAGCCAGCCAGACCATCTCGAGCACGAGTCTCCCCAGTTATCAGTGCCCTCGCTAGCTCAGCGACGCGTACCCGGGAGGATTTTACTGATTGAGGAGAGGAAGCACAGGGTGAGTCACTTCTCATGGGTGTGGAAAGGGCAAAGGTGGAGGCTGCAGAAGGGCTGGTTGTGGCTGAGTTGAGATACAGTATTGTAACACACCCTGCTGACTCAGTTCATGATTCTGATCTCGTGGGGCCAGCTGTGAAATGAAGGATACTGCAAGAATGCAAATGGTCACACCAGTCACTTGCATGGTGCAAATAGTTGGTATTCAGCTGAGTGATGCTGTGCAGCAAGGGTTGCATTGAGCAACATGCAGGATCATGGGCGACTGGCGCATGCAGGCAGTGAGCACAGTTGCAGCATCTCTGACAAATGGCTTCACTGATGTTGTTGAGATATCGACACTCCACAGCATTATAAGGGACAGCTTCAGTGCACTTGGAGACAGGGGCAGTCACGTTGACTTTGTGCAATAGTGTAAAATGGGTGACAGCAAGTCAACAGCCTGTTTTACATCTCTCCTGATTTTTACTTCTACTGACTTCAGTTTTCCTTCCCACAACTCAGGGCAGATGCCAATCAGGAAGGATGTCCAGAAGAAGAAACAGGCCTTAGACCGAGTGTAATGTAGCCAAATTTGCTGATGATACAAAGATAGGTGGGAAAGCAAATTGTGTGGAGGACGCAAAGAATTTCCAAAGGGATATAGATAGGTTAAGTGAGCGGGCAAAAATCTGGCAGATGGAGTATAATGTGGGAAAATGCAAGGTTATCCACTTTGGCAGGAAAAATAAAAAAACAAATTAATGGCCCAGAAATTCGGGTCGGAGGCTTCCCGCGGGTGCAAGTCCCCGACCTGCACTTACCTAGCGCGCCGACCGTTGAGCTGTGGGCCCGCGTGGGATTGCGATCTTCCAACTGTCGGCGTGCAGTGCTTGCGTATCCCAGGGGCGCAGTTAGTTCGGAGCATCCCCTGGGATCACGTGGGCCATGGAGAGCCAATGGTAGCAGGGAATGCTTCATTCATAAATTTGACAGGAAGAGCTGTCAAAACTATAAATACTATAAGCCCCAAAACATAACAAAAACTTCAAATAATTTTTTTTAAAAACATGACATTTTTAAAATAACTATAAATTACATAAAATAACTATTTTAAACAATAATTTAAATTTTTGAAAAAATTAATTACCTTTTCCAACGGGACTAAAAATAAACTTACCTTTCTTTAAAGTATTTAAAAATAATAAACCTGTGGAAAAAATTTTTTAATTTTAATGAATTCACCACTTACCTTGTTAAAAGCAGGCCTTGCACCTGCTTTTTAAAAGTGTAACTCCTGGAGGCTTACCCTCCCGGAGAAACCTGCAAAAAAAATGTAAGTTCCAGGCGCACGCGCTGCCTCTCCGGCGCACGCGTTCGACCTCTGAACCCCTTCCTTTAAGGGAACGGAAGTTCCGGTTTCCCGCGCATGCGCAGTGCATGCACGAAACCGACACCTTCATTGGGCCTACGGGTGAGTACCCCGTGCGTACTCACCCGTGGGGACCCGAATTTCTGGGCCATTATTTAAATGGGGAGAGACTACAGAATGCTGAGGTACAGAGGGATCTGGGCATCCTTATACATGAATCACAAAAAGTTAGCATGCAGGTACAGCAAATAATTTGGAAGGCAAATGGAATGTTGGCCTTTATTGCAAAGGGAATGGAGTATAAAAGTAGGGAAGTCCTGTTACAATTGTACAGGGCGTTGGCGAGACCACACCTGGAGTACTGCGTACAGTTTTGGTCTCCTTATTTAAGGTGGGATATACTTGCATTGGAGGCAGTTCAGAGAAGGTTCACGAGGTTGATTCCTGAGATGAAAGGGTTGTCTTATGAAGAGAGGTTGAGCAGGTTGGGCCTATACTCATTGGAGTTTAGAAGAATGAGAGTAGATCTTATTGAAACATATAAAATTCTGAAGGGGCTTGACAGGGTAGATGCAGAGAGGATGTTTCCCCTAGTGGGGGAATCTAGAATGAGGGGGCATAGTTTCAGAATAAGGGGGCACCCATTTAAAACAGAGATGAGGAGGAATTTCTTCTCTCAGAGGGTCGTGAATCTTTGGAATTCTCTTCCCCAGAGAGCTGTGGAGGCTGGGTCATTGAATATATTTAAGGTGGAGATAGACAGATTTTTGAACGATAAGGGAGTCAAGGGTTATGGGGAGCGGGCAGGGAAGTGGAGTTGAGACCAAGATCAGATCAGCCATGATCTTATTGAATGGCAGAGCAGGCTCGAGGGGCCAAATGACCTCCTCCTGCTCCTACGTCTTATGTTCTTATATAGACCTTACCATGAGATTGGAGGAGCTGAAAGGGGCAAGACTGCAAGGCCATGAAGGACCTGAAAAGCTAAGTGCCCTTTATTTCTGGTTCCAAATTGATCTTCAGGACTGGAGGAATTCTGGCTAATGTTTTTGGACATCCGGTAGCCAATTTAACTGCCGCAAGCCCCTCTGGCCCACAGCAGCAGTTGGAGTCCTGCCCCTATTTCCAGGCACAAGGGCCCACCAGGGGTTGGCCCCAAACCTGAGGCTAAGAAAAGGAACTGGACCAACAAATATGGGTCGGATCAGTTTGGGCATACTTTGGGTGTACTCCGCCTGATATGCACCCAGCTGGAAGGGGGGTGCGGTGAAATCTGAACTCTCAGGCCTGGATTTTACTGACCTTGGCGGGTTCGTGGTGGGCGATGTCGGTGGCGGGTCCATCCCGCTCTGTGAAATAAATTTCCCTTGATGGGGCTTGTTAAGCTCCGCCCAGTGTGTTTCCCGGCCAATTAGAGGAAGCGGGTCTGGTGACGTCATTTGATGACGCGTCATCAGCCTGTTTCCTTAAAGGGACCACGGCCAACTTTACTGTGACATTTGTGCTGTCAGTGTTCTACAGCATTGAGGTGCTGCAAACACTGACAATCACTGCACAGAGGTGCAGGGCTGCACCCAGGCTCTCCCATGACTCCCTCCATATGCTTATGGAGGGAGTCAGAGCTCGCAGGGAGGTTCTCTTCCCTTCCCATGGGTGAAAGACACCTCCCCAGGAGATCAAAACAGCCCGGTTGCACATTGCAGAGGAAGTCACAAGCAGGGATGTGGTCAGGAGGACCTGGGTACGGTGCCACAAACGTTTCAATGATCTCAGTAGATCACAAAACATTAGTACAAAGCCACACTCAACCTCATCCTGCTGTGCCTCTCATCACATCCCCATCACTCTGCCTTCCCTACCCTACTCCTGCACATCTTTACTCACACCAACTTACCTTGCACCTCCACCCATGCCTCTCTATCGACATTATCACATCCCCATCTCACTAGCCACCCCTCACACTTGCCCTCATCCTAGTCCAATCATACCAACTAACAACACACAAGCATAGGCACTTGGATGTTTTGTGCAATGTTCATGTAAAGTTTCTGTTAATGTGGTGTCAAACATTAAAACCTTTATTTTCAACACTTTGCATTCTTGGACAGATCTGTGTGCACCTTTGGAAGTGCCTTAGTGAGTTGCAGTGAATGGTGAGACATAACGGTACCTCCCACAATGGCCATGAGTGTGAAAGGAATGGCTTGGGCATTGTAGGGATGCTTTATGGTGTTGGTGTGGGGTGGTGCCAACCTGGCGCATCATGTGGCAGCCAGGGTGTACAGCATCAAGTGAAGTAAATCTGGCCATGGTGAGGCCATCCCTGGTCTCCCGGGCAGCAATGTGGTCGGGTGCTGATGTCCTCTGTCCTGTGCAGCATCAGGTGATTGCAGAGAAGCTTGGTGTTGTAGTTGGTGCTGCTGGTGTGCCTGGTGCTGCTGGTGTTGGGGCTGATTGTGGTGGGATTCTGAGGACCAAGGTGAGAGAGTTTCAAGGGCACCCATGCTGATGGAATAGATGGCAGGTGAAGTGGAGATGACAGAAGCGATCTGTCAATGGTGAGAGAGGTAATGAGGTCAGACTGGATGGAGACTTGTGTAAAGACTTGCAGCAAGGTGAATCTGTTGTGGAAATGCAGTGAGGAAGAGCTTGTGGCTGAGGGAAGATATCTCTGTAAGGTGGAAGCTTTTACTTTACATTTGAAGCTGTCAACTCAACAGCTGATTCAATGGCCACTGAACTCCCGCCTCAGCTTGACAGACATGGTCCACAACCAGCGTGGACCCAATGGGCTAGCACGCAAAATCAAAAGGTGAGCTCAAACATACTCTTAATGATCTCTAAACAAAGTCATAATTAGCTGAATTGGGTCCCCCGCCACTGCATGTTGGGTCAGCTCAGTGCTGACAGACCCAACATCGGGAAAGGCGCATGGCGGCGGGTTGACAGCGCGGTCCCGACCCGCTGTCAAAATAAAACACTTTCCCACCCGACCCGCCACCGATCGCGCCCGCTGACTCCCCTGGAAAATCTCGGCCTCAGAGTCTTTGTGGCTGTGCAGTGCTCCTTGTTTGAAGAAAGCAGTGGTTGAAATGAAGACGTTGATTCTTGCTGGGACATGCAGCTAGAATCACAGACGTTTGAAATAAAGAATATCTAATGAGGCTTAAAGACTCATAGAAAGAACTGCTGAGAGATTAGCATGACCTCTGATGCTTCAAGCATTGACTACTCAGCTTCTGCCAACTTCCAATGATCATCGCTCTCTTTTTCCTTCTCCTGCGATGCTATGGTTTGTTGCTGTTTCATCGTGTCTTCTGACGGCTAAGCCGCAGAGCCCTCATGCCATTCCATCAAGTCTCTCCAGGGCATAATGCATCGATCCCGGATTTAAAGGATTAATGGCTCCTGTAGGAGCTGAAGATTTTTTTTGTCGTCTTCTGTCTTGGGCCCAAAGGAGGGTCCTCGGAGCCCCCATATCAGGGAGCCTGAGTCCCACTCCAACATTCGTCTACAGATCGGAGGCACCTTCAGTGCGGACTGGCTGCCCCAATCGTGCAAATGGCCCCGTCATGGACACCGGGCACCCTCTGCACAAAGCAAACATCACAACCATTGTTTGAGCAAGACAGGGAGGTTATGATGGAGCTGTACAAAACGCTAGTTAGGCCACAGCTGGAATACTGTGTGCAGTTCTGGTCGCCACACTATAGGAAGGATGTGATTGCATTGGCGAGGGTGCAAAGGAGATTCACCAGGATGTTACCTGGGCTGGAGCGCTTCAGCTATGAAGAGAGACGGGACAGGCTGGGGTTGTTTTCCTTAGAGCAGAGAAGGCTGAGGGGGGACCTGATTGAGGTGTACAAAATTATGAGGGGCATAGATAGGGTAGATAGAAAGGAACTTTTCCCCTTAGTAGAGGGGTCAATAACCAGGGGGCATAGTTTCAAGGCAGGAGGTTTAGAGGGGATTTGAGGAAAAACTTTTTCACCCAGAGGGTGGTTGGAATCTGGAACTCACTGCCTGAAAGAGTGGTAGAGGCAGGAACCCTCACAACATTCAAGAAGCATTTAGATGAGCACTTGAAACACCATAGCATACAAGGCTATGGACCAAGTGCTGGAAATGAGATTAGAATAGACAGGGCTTGATGGCAGGCGCGGACACGATGGGCCGAAGTGCCTCTTTCTGTGCTGTATAACTCTATGACTCTATGGCCCGATTTTCTGCCAGCCGTCGGGCGGCTTTTCAGGCGGCCGGGGGCCGGAAATTGCTGAAAAAGCGGGTCGCGACCCCCCCCCCCGCCGCCTGATTCCCCGCCCCGTCCAACTTTCGGACCGCCGTTTCTCCGTGACCCGCTTCAGTCCTGCCAGCCGCTGGCGGGACTGGCCGTCGGAACACTAATGATTATTACCTTGTTTAAGTCGATTTTCAGGGGCCGTTGCGATTTTGGGGCTTTCCCCACATCAAACACGCCTGCGGGGAACCCCGCTGATGAAACCTGGCGTGAAGCTTGCCGGCTTACTTGCTGTCAGCTGCAGATCATTCGGAAAAGCTGTGATTTAAAGGGACAGCACTTGTATGTTGAAGGACCTTGTTGCTGAAGGCTTGGGGCTACTTCTTCAAGGCTTAGGCACAGCTGTGGAAGGTTGGAGCCTCACACACTTCTCCAATACGATCTCCTGGGAAGCCTCTCTTGCCACCCTCACTCAGCGCTTCCTCAGCGGAGGCATCTACGAGAAGCATGGGACGCCTTTTTTTCCTTCCCTTCTTGCCATTAGAGGATCTCCAGCAGCAGAGGCGGCAGCAGCAGAACCAGGAACAGCAGGATGAGCACCAGGAGCACCAGGCTGCTGCTCACTCACCTGAAGCTGCACAGGCCAGAAGGGGCCAGCGCTTGGAAGTGGCTTGAGAGCACCTTGCTGCGTTTTAGGGGGCCATGGGAACCCGTTTCTGCACTGGCAGTCCTACTCAGAAGGACTTCCATGAAGGTCTGGTTTCTCTGTTTAATAGATGGCCAACGCTCCTCAAGAGATGTCATTCTCTTATGAGCACTCACCATGTTTTCCGTACCCTGGCGAGTTATCTCCTCCATGGAGGTTGCCAACCTTTCCATGGTGATGTGTTCATGCGCCAATGACTCCACAAAGGCTCTGCTCATGGTCGCTATGGACTCCTCCATTCGCTCCACACTCGCAGTGACCCTGGAGACAAAACCTGCCAGAGACTCCTGCATCTGTGCATGGAGATCCATCACCTCTTCTCTTGCGGATAGACCCAGAGACAGAGGGTCGACATGCAGCACAGCTGAGCTGAGCCGGCAGAGTCCTGCACCCTCCGACGAGGACTCTCCACTGCTGTCCCTGTCTCCAGAATCTGCTGAGGCTCACTTGTGAGCTGTGAAGCACCAGGTGACAACATTACTCTATGTCCCGAAGGTCTCCCTGAGGTGTGAGTGTCTGCGCTGGTGCTGGGTGCGCTTACTTCTGCTGACGCTGCACCCTCAGAAGTTGGAGCTTCCTCTGAGGAGTCTGGCTGTACAGCCTCTTCCTCCTCCACAGTGGAGACAGGGGCTCTGGATGGTCCTGTGGGGGAGTAGAGGAAGGAGTTAGAGATGTGATGCCAAGGTTACATGCACATTCGAGTTGACATCTGCTGACATCTGCATCCATGCAGCCTTGGTCTCAGTGGGAGGCCTCTTCCTGCCTGACCTAGGGAAGAGGACCTCCCTGTGGGCCCTAACCCCATCCAATAATGCCTGCAGTGAAGCTTCGTCGAATTTGGAGGCAGCTCGGGGTCTGGCACTGGCCACAGCTGCTGCAGGCTCCTCGGCCATCCTGTATGGTTCGTTTGGAAGCCTTCAGAGGATGCAGTGCTTGCTATGGACCTTGAAAGCACCACGAATGATGACATCATACTGTGGGGCTTTCTGACTAGAAATGGACAATTAGCAAGGCTGCCCACACGCTGGGAATTAATTAGCCACTTGAGGGAAAATTGCGTGGAGCTGGCTGACACATTTTTTTGTGTGTCAGAACCCCACATTCGGGGGAATCCGACCATTTCCCACACAAGCCACAAATTCAGGCCCTATGACTCTAAATGATTGCTCAGTGAGGTTTTCACTTCTCAAAATGGCATCATTCTGTTTGCTGGGGAATATAAACCATCCAATGTGTCTTCACCTCGTGATAAATGGGGAAGCCATGATTCTCTTAACATGTAGGCATCTTGGGTTCTCGCTAGAAGCATGCAGTCACATGCACAGTTCTTTGGAAATGGTCACAGACCATTTGAATGTTCATCAACTGGTGTCCTTTTTTAATTGATGAATGATGGGATGCTGTGCAGACCGATGAGTGCAGCCATTGATGCCCTGTCGCTCTGGCCTGCTGCTAATGATTTTAATGGCCCTCAAATTCCAACAGGATTCTCCCAGTCTCTCACCGGAGTTATCAAGGGGAGACCGGCAGAACCCCCAGAGGAGCGGAGCATACAGCCAGGTGCTCCGGCAGAACCCCGATTCTGAACCAGAGCGGGACAAATATCCTTGCGGGGAGGTTTGCTAGCACTGTTGGGGGGGGTTTAAACTAACTTGGCAGGGGGATGGGATACAGAGGGGAGCTGAAATAGGGGGGATGTGCTGCCAATTATAGAGAAAAAAACAAGTCAGCTTGGTAGACAGGGCAAATATATAAGGGCAAGGCTGGATGGCATCTATTTTAATGCAAGGAGTCTTGCAAATAAGGTGGATGAACTGAAGGTGTTGATAAACACATGGGAGTATGATATTGTTGCTATCACGGAGACATGGTTGAGGGAAGGGCAAGACTGGCAGCTCAATATTCCGGGGTACAGAATCTTCAGGCGAGACAGAGGGGGAGGTATAAGAGGAGGGGGTGTCGCAATATTAATTAAGGAGTCAATTACTGCAGTAAGGAGGGATGATATATTAGCAGGGTCCTCTAATGAGGCCATATGGGTGGAGCTTAAAAACAAAAAGGGGGCAAGCACCTTGCTGGGAGTGTACTATAGGCCTCCAAACAGTCAGGGGGAGATAGAGGAACAGATATGTAGGCAAATCTCAGAGAAATGTGCAAATAATAGGGTAATAATAATGGGGGATTTCAACTTCCCCAATATTAACTGGGATAGTCAGAGTGTGAAAGGCTCAGAGGGTGTAGAATTCTTAAAGTGCATCCAGGAGAGCTTTTTGAGCCAGCATGTAGAAAGTCCTACAAGAGAGGGGGCGGTACTGGACCTAATTCTAGGGAATGTGGCCGGCCAAGTGGAAAAAGTGCTAGTAGGTGAGCACTTTGGTGATAGTGACCATAATATGGTAAGATTTAAGGTGGTCATGGAAAAGGACAGGGATGGGCCGGAAATAAAGGTTCTAAATTGGGGGAAGGCCGATTTTAATAGGATAAGGCAGGATCTGGCCAAAATGGACTGGGATCAGCTACTTGTAGGAAAATCCGCATCGGAGCAATGGGAGGCTTTCAGAAGGGAGATTGAGATCATACAATGGTAACATGTTCCCGTAAAGGTCAAGGGTGGTTCCAAAAACCACAGGGAACCTTGGATGTCAGGGGATATACGAGAATGGATTAGGAAAAAAAGGAGGGCTTTTGGTAGATACAAAAGGCTAAAGACGGAGGAAGCCCTAGAGGAGTACAAAAAGTGCAGGGGGATACTTAAAAAAGAAATTAGGAGATCAAGGAGGGGCCATGAAATAACACTGGCGAGCAAAATAAAGGAAAATCCGAAGATGTTTTATAAGTATATTAAGGGTAAGAGGGTAACTAGGGAAAAAATCGGGCCCATTAGGGACAAAAGTGGCAATCTGTGTGTGGAGCCGGAAGATGTAGGAGGGGTGCTAAATGAATTTTTTGCATCTGTTTTCACTATGGAGAAGGACGATGTAGACATAGAAATAGGGCGGGGGGACTGTGATATGCTCGAACATATTAACATCGAGAGGGAGGAGGTATTGGCGGTTTTAGCTGGCCTAAAAATGGATAAATCCCCAGGCCCGGATGAAATGTATCCCAGGCTGCTGTGTGAGGCAAAGGAGGAGATTGCGGGGGCTCTAACACATATATTCAGGACCTCTCTGGCCACAGGGGATGTGCCAGAGGACTGGAGAACCGCTAATGTAGTACCATTATTCAAGAAGGGTAGTAGGGAAAAACCGGGGAACTACAGGCCAGTGAGCCTAACATCAGTGGTAGGAAAATTATTGGAAAAAATCCTGAGGGACAAAATTTGTCTCCACTTGGAGAGGCAAGGATTAATCAGGGATAGTCAACATGGCTTTGTCAAGGGAAGATCATGTCTGACTAATTTGATTGAATTTTTTGAGGGGGTGACTAGGTGCGTGGATGAGGGTAACGCAGTGGATGTGGTATACATGGATTTCAGTAAGGCCTTCGATAAAGTCCCGCACAGGAGACTGGTCAAGAAGGTAAGAGCCCATGGAATCCAGGGTGCCTTGGCACATTGGATACAAAACTGGCTTAGTGGCAGAAGGCAGAGGGTGATGGTCGAAGGTTGTTTTTGTGACTGGAAGCCTGTGGCCAGTGGGGTACCACAGGGATCGGTGCTGGGTCCCTTGCTGTTTGTGGTCTACATTAATGACTTGGATATGAGTGTAAAGGGTATGATCAGTAAGTTCGCGGATGATACAAAAATTGGTAGGGTGGTAAATAGCGAGGAGGGTAGCCTCAGTCTGCAGGACGATATAGATGGGTTGGTCAGATGGGCGGAACAGTGGCAAATGGAATTTAACCCGGAAAAGTGCGAGGTGATGCACTTTGGGGGGACTAACAAGGCAAAGGAATACACAATGAATGGAAAGACCCTAGGCAAGACGGAGGGTCAGAGGGATCTGGGTGTGCAAGTACACAGATCCCTGAAGGCGGCGGAACAGGTGGATAAGGTGGTAAAAAAGGCATATGGGATACTTGCCTTCATTAGCCGAGGCATTGAATATAAGAGCAAGGAGGTTATGATGGAGCTGTATAAAACACTGGTTAGGCCACAGCTGGAATACTGTGTGCAGTTCTGGTCGCCACACTACAGGAAGGATGTGATCGCGTTGGAGAGGGTGCAGAGGAGGTTCACCAGGATGTTACCAGGGCTGGAGCGCTTCAGCTATGAAGAGAGACTGGGCAGATTGGGTTTGTTTTCCTTGGAGCAGAGGAGGCTGAGGGGGGACATGATTGAGGTGTACAAAATTATGAGGGGCATAGATAGGATGGATGCTGAGGAGCTTTTTCCCTTAGTAGAGGGGTCAATAACTAGGGGGCATAGATTCAAGGTAAAGGGCGGGAGGTTTAGAGGGGATTTGAGAAAGAACTTTTTCACTCAGAGGGTGGTTGGAGTCTGGAACTCACTGCCTGAAAGGGTTGTGGAGGCAGAAACCCTCACAACATTTAAGAAGCATTTGGATGTGCACTTGAAATGCCATAGCATACAAGGCTACGGGCCAAATGCTGGAATATGGGATTAGATTAGACAGGGCTTGATGGCCGGCGCGGACACGATGGGCCGAAGGGCCTCTATCCGTGCTGTATTACTCTATGACTCTATGACTCTATGACTCTCCCGCACACAGAAGACAGCAAAAAGAAACTTCAGCCCCAAAGGGAGCATTAATCTTTTACAAAATAACAACAGAAAACGCTGGATAAAACTCAGCAGGCCAGGGCAGCAGCCATGGAGAGAGAAACAGAGTTAACGTTTCAAGTCGATGACCTTTCGTCAGACAAAAAAAAAGTCATTTACAGCTTTGCAGAGCTTCTGGAGCCTTTCCAAGTTCTTTATTAAAACTCATACCCACTCTCAGCTGGTTTAAGAATTCTGCTGAGGCCTTACAATGTGGTGGAACACACCCCTTAACATGGTGGATGGACAGGATTCCCCACAACCGAATCTAAGGCAGTATTTTGGACAATGCAGAATGCCAGGAGAAAGAAAGAACAAGCGTGCATTTACATAGCACTTTTCACCACCACAGGAACAGGACATTCCAAAGCGCTTCATAGCCAATTAAGTACTTTTGAAGTGTATTCGCTGTTGTAATATGGGGGAACCTGGTAGCCAGTTTGCACGCAGCAAAATCTCACAAACAGCAAGAAGCTAAATGACCAGATAATCTGCTTTTGGTGGTGTTATTTTAGGGTTGGATGTTGGGCAGGACACCAGGAGAATGCCGTGCTCTTCTTCAAACAGCGCCCCGGGACCTTTCACAAAGAATAACGCTAAACTGAATGGGAAACGCATAGCGGAGACAAAAGGCAAGGGAAGGACCAACTTACAAAAAGGGGGAGCTAAACTGGGTGTGAGACAGACAGATACCGAGACGACGAGAGAAAAAAAGTATCTCAAGGACCACAGAAAGAGAAAGAGAGAACAGAGGGAGTGGAGGAGAAAATTGGGCTAGAAATTTGCCCCGGGCGGTGGCGCAAAGGCGGGCGGGATCGGATGGGCCGCCCGTTATATGCAGTGTCTGATATTCAGCTCCGTTGACTGCAATAGACTGAATATCAGGAGTGGCGTATAACAGGCGGCCGATCAGGAAACTGTCTGTTTTGGGCCACCGCCCGAGATGAATTTCTAGGCCAAAAGCCAGAAAGAAGGTGCAAAGAAATGCCGAGTGCAAAAAACAACTAGAGAGGCGGTTAATCTGATCAGAGAGATGCACAAATTGTATATTTTGGTCTGTGAGCAACGTTCCGATCAGCTCCTGTTTATGGGGTGATTTTTGCTAAACATGAAATGCAGATTGGTTTTAGAGCAATAACACACACACACTATGGAGCCAGCTCTGTGACCTGCGCTCCCATCTGACGAGGCTCCTGGCCAGGAACATCACCTCGCAAAAACTACTTCTTTAATCTTTTTCCACATTTACTATTCTGAATGCGAAGATGTGAACAAGAAATAATTCACTGCAAGGTTGCTGCGTTATGTAATTTTGGCAATCAAAATGTAAATTTAAAAGTTAGGAAAATATTTTTTTTTAATCTGGTCAATTCAAAGCAGTTAAGGAGACAGTAACAGGACATTTGGATAATCATAATTTAATAGGACAAAGTCAGCATGGTTTTATGAAGGGGAAGTCATGTTTGACAAATTTGCTGGAGTTCTTTGAGGAAGTAACATATAGGGTGGATAAAGGGGAACCAGTGGACGTAGTGTATTTAGACTTCCAAAAGGCATTTGACAAGGTGCCACACAAAAGATTATTGCTTAAGATAAAAAATCACGGGATTGGGGGTAACATTCTGGCATGGATAGAGGATTGGCTATCTAACAGAAGGCAGAGAGTTGGGATAAATGGTTCATTCTCAGACTGGCAATCAGTAACTAGTGGTGTTCCGCAGGGGTCAGTGCTGGGTCCCCAACTCTTTACAATCTATATTAACGATTTGGAGGAGGGGACCGAGTGTAACATATGATGATACTAAGATGGGAGGGAAAGTAGTGAGTGAGGAGGACATAAAAAACCTGCAAGGGGACATAGACAGGCTAAGTAAGTGGGCAGAGATTTGGCAGATGGAATACAATACTGGAAAGTGTGAGGTTATGCACTTTGGCAGGAAAAATCGTAGAGCAAGTTATTATCTTAATGGCAAGAAACTGGAAAGTACTGAAGTACAAAGGGATCTGGGGGTCCTGGTGCACGAAACTCAAAAGGTTAGTATGCAGGTGCAGCAAGTGATTAAGAAGGCCAATGGAATGTTGGCTTTCATTGCTAGGGGGATAGAATATAAAAATAGGGAGGTATTGCTTCAGTTGTACAAGGTATTGGTGAGACCGCACCTGGAATACTGCGTACAGTTTTGGTGTCCATACTTAAGAAAGGACATACTTGCTCTCGAGTCAGTACAAAGAAGGTTCACTCGGTTAATCCCGGGGATGAGGGGATGGACATATGAGGAGAGGTTGAGTAGATTGGGACTCTACTCATTGGAGTTCAGAAGAATGAGAGGCGATCTTATTGAAACATATAAGATTGTGAAGGGGTTGGATCGGGTGGATGCAGGGAAGATGTTCCCGATGATGGGTGAAACTAGAACTAGGGGGCATAGTCTTAGAATAAGGGGCTGCTCTTTCAAAACTGAGATGAGGAGGAACTACTTCACTCAGAGGGTGGTAGGTCCATGGAATATGCTGCCCCAAAAAGCTGTAGAAGCTACATCATTACATAAATTTAAAACAGAAATAGACAGTTTCCTAGAAGTAAAGGGAATTAAGGTGTTAAGTCTGTGGGTTGTATTGCAAATAATACACAGACTCCAAGATTAACAAATAAAACAGGTCTTTACTATTCAGAGGTTCGGGCGAATCTGCCCTAGTTAACGTATCACAACCCTTATATACTGGTGTGGTCACTATCGGTATTACAGTATACATGAGCCAACAAATAGTGCCACCCTAAAGTAGTGCTCTTAAAGGCGAACGGTTACATTCTATAGTTCCCTTAAAGGTAAACGGTTACATACACAACACTCCTCCCTTTTTAGCTTATTACTTACAGAATCCCCTTTAAACATACAATCTTCAACTTCATATAAACAGTTTACAGATATACTCTCGATGGAGTCAACATCATATAACAATTTACAGATATACTCTCGATGGAGTCAACGTCATATAACTTCATGTTTAACATAACATAATAACATATATAACTTCATGTCAAAACAGATCACAGATTCAGTCTCTGCGGAAAACAGTTCGCATTGCTGAAGTGACTCATTCAATAGTCCTTCCATGGATTTAACAGTTTGAACTTCCGAACTGATTTGGCTCCGTTCGGAGGGACCACGTGTGTGATCTGGTAGAGGTGATAATGGTTCAGATGGGTCATCTTCTGTTTCGACTTTTCCTTTTCTGCTTCTTGGAGACTCTCTGGGCTCCACTGTCAGCTGCCAGCTGCCTGCGCAGTTCCTCCTTCTCTGCCTCCTGTTTCCGTCGTAGAGCCAGCTTCACCCGATGTTCCATAGACTTTTGGTGCTCCTCCATGATTTCTGCACTTTGGGAGTCGAAGTTACAAGCTGGTCAGGCCAGGACATCGCAATATTCGGCGTAGTCCACCAGGTCATGGTAATATTCGGTGTCGTCCTGTATTTCCTCCATACCCAGCTGGACGTTAGCCAGCTCTTGTTCCAAATCCAGACATCTTTCCTGAAGAGACTTCTTCATGTGTACCTCTTCATCCAGCTTTTTCTGGGCTTTCAGCAAGTCGTTTACTAATGACCTCATTTGTGATTTTAATACTTCAACTTCCTTTGGAGATTGATTGATCGGACTATTCAATCCCTCTACCGGAGCAGCTGTTTCAGCGGTCTGTTGTTCTACATTGACGTGAGTCAGCGTACTTTTGGTATCCAAGGGTTGCTCTGCTGCCATCTTCTCAGTCTGTGTTGCAACCTCAGCTATTTCCATAACTTTTGAGAGCTCCAACCCTCTCTCCTCTTCCACCACTAATGTTTCATCTATGGATGGAATCTTTACCGATGAGGCAGCCTTGGCCTGGAGCTCATCAAACATTTCCTGCAGCCTTTGGACTTCTTGCTCATGTTCAACCTTTAGTTCTTCATATGCTTCTACTGAAACTAGCTTTTCGGGGGTTGCCGAGTTAATCCCCTCCAGAATTGTAGCCTGGGCCTGTCCATACTGTTCTTTCAACTTCTCACACTCTGCTTGTAAGGAGTCGTAAAGAAGGACTGGAATAAAATCCTGGCTTCCTGAAGATTCCTCTGCAATTGTTTTTTTTGCAATTTCCTGTTGGAGTTCAGCCAAGGCTGCTATGCTATCTGCCTCTCGAAGTCTCACTGCCATCAATTCTTCTTTATTCTTGCAGTCTATCTCAGCCATTTCCCGTTTACTCTCATTTAACTGAGTGAGTAGCCCCTTATTCTGGGCTGAGAGATATTGCACCTTCTCATGTAGACCATAGCACTCCTTCTCTGCTCGACATAGCTGATTTCTGCTGATTTGGTTCTGTGTTTCAAGTTCCAACATCCTTTGCTTAGCTTCTTTCAGTTTCGCCTCAATAATCCCCTCTCGCAACATGTCCACATTATTCACATCAGGTAAAGAAGCGTTTCTCTTTTCCATGTCCAAGATTTGTTTCTGCATCTCCTTAAGAGCACACTGCGATTCAACTTCTCTTAACCTTGCCTGCACTAGCTCCGTCTCTAATTGCAGAACAAAATCCTCAGTGTAGTGTGGTTTGCCCTTCTGCTGTATCTCTAGATCATGCAAATATTCTAACTCCTGAACATCATAAGGGAGATGTGATCGGTAATTGGTCACGATGGCTCTATGGTCGCTCTCTGCTTGAGCCAGTAGGTTCTGTTGTCTTTCCAGACTCTCCCATTCGGTGTCATAGAACTTTTTAATTGTTTTCATCTCTTGTACGAGGCGGTAACTTAATTGTTCTAATTGTTGTTGTACTTTGAAATAACGTTGAGTTCGAGCCCGGTGTTCCTCCGTAATGCATATGTCTGTAACTTGAACAGACTCAGAATTCTCTGTCTTTATGCACGCCATCAATTTTCCAACCTTAGTCCGTGAGTTCATGTTAACCTTGTTTTTCATACGTAAGCTGGACTTATCGTCTTCCGGCTCGGAGTCTGAGCTGCTTGTCTGCACCGAGTCCTCACTCGTCATTGCTTGTAGGTAGTGCCATTCCATGTCTATTTTCTTGATCCACTCCCGTCCTAGAAGTGGTGGTCCTCCCTCAGGTAGTACGTACAAATTCATTCTTGGGTGTACTTTACCCCTATCTCTCACCTTGACTCTTATTTTCCCCATGGGGTATACGTTATGCCCCGTGTATGTCTGTAATACGAACTTGGTATTTCTTAAGGGTATGTGAGAGAATAGCTGGTGGTAGTCCTTTTGGTTGATGACTGATACAGCTGATCCCGTGTCCAGCTCCATTCGTACTTGGACTCCAGCTATTTTTAGTGTGACCCAGATCGTCTGTAGATCAGTCACTTTACCCACATTGTGGATTCTCAGACTATCCAGCTCCTGGCTGTTTGGGTCTGAGTCTGAATTTTGTTCGTCTGAACTCTTTTCAGCCACCTGATGCACCTTGTTGTACTTTTCTTGTGGTGGTGGCTTCCTTTGCTTGTTGGTCTTCTTTCCGGACCTGCATACCTTCGCGATGTGACTCAGTTTGCCACATTTCCTGCATTCCTGGTTCTTAAACCAGCACTGATTCTGGTCGTGCGTTGTCTTTCCACAACGGTAGCATTTGGAAGTGCTTGCAGTAATTTGATCCACCCCGAGTGCCGCCGCCTTTTGCTGCATTTCCGCCGTTCCTTTCGCTGCGGCTTCGTGCGATGAAGCTATGAGGACAGCCCTGTCCAGTGTGAGGTCGTTTTCTTCCAGAAGTCGCTTCTGCGTTCCTTCTTTGGCCAAGCCGCATACGAACTTGTCCCGCAGCGCCTCTGTCAAATTTCCTCCAAACTGGCAGTATTTCGCTAGCTTACGCAGTTCGACTAAGTATTCCGCATTGCTTTCATCTTGCCTCTGGGTTCTGGCGTAAAATTTAAATCGTTCAGCCAGCATCAACGGTGTGGGGTTCAAGTGATCCTTCAGCACTGCTACGATCTCTTCGAAGGTCTGGTCCACTGGTTTAACTGGTGCTATTAGATGTTTCAAAAGCCCGTATGTTTTTGCTCCCATCGAATTTAACAAAGTTATTGCCTTGTCGTCATCCTCAATTTCGTTGGCTACGCAATATATTTCTATGCGTTCCACATACGTGGCCCAGTCTTCTATTTCAGCATTAAAATCATTAATATTTCCTCGCTTAGGCATCTTCTTCTCTTTTCGAGAACAGTACAAGTATTTCTTTACTTATTATTAATTTTCTTCTCTTCTTGAGACACCACAAGTATTGCTTTACTTATTCTTATTTTTCCTCTCTTCTTGAGAACACACCAGCCTTTCTGAAAATTCTAATTAATTTTCTAAGATGGCGGTTTCCCGCTTCTGTCTTCTTCCCGCGAAAAATGGCGGCTTTCCCGCGCTTCTCGCTCTCCCCGCCCACTTCAATGGCGGTTTTCCCGCGCTTGACGGTCTTCACCTGACCCCCGACGCTGTCTTTCAGCCCGAGTGCGGCCCTTATCTCCGCCGCGATCGATGGCCCGCGCTGTTCACCGCGGCTCTCGCGCCTTCAGTGTCTGCCGACTCTGCCCTACCAGCCCGAGTGCGGCCCTTATCAGGGATTGCGATCGATGGCCTGGCTGCGCCCCTCACTTCAAAGCAGCCCGGCCCTTATCAGTGGATGCGATCGATGGCCCGCGCTGCGCCTCTCGCCCGAAGCGGCTCTCGGCCCTTATCGCTGGTGCGATCACTGGCTCGCGAAGCGCCTCCCGCTCGAAGCGGCTCTTGCTCGCTCCCTCTTGGGCTCTGGCTCACCCGCTCGCGCGGCTCTTGCTCACTCCCTCTCGGGCTCTCGCTCAGCGGATTCAAACGCCTCTCCCCGACCTCCCGCAGTCCGGCCCTTTCCTCCCCGGCTGCGGCTGATTCTTCGCGGGTTATTTAGTTATTTATTTATTTATCGCCACCGCGCCTTGTGATCCCGGTCGCTGTCCGGCCTTTTTCACCCCCTCGACCGTGGTGGTCACTGCCCTTATCCTCCGGATATTTTCCACACTTTCCCCTACTCACAGTCGTTGCGGTCGCCGGTTGCTTACTTTTGTTAGTTGATCGACGCACTCCGCACCGTGGTAAAAGGGTAGTTGTGCCTGTTGCTGATGAACTTTCGTTGCTAGTCTGCTTCCTGTCTGTTGCTGCAGCCTCGTGTGTTCTTCCAGCAGCACGACGAAGGCGGTTGCCTCACTTCGACGCTCCTTAGTAGCTTAGGAAGTACTGTTGCCGCAGGGTACGATCGTCCTCGTCGCCATTGTTAAGTCTGTGGGTTGTATTGCAAATAATACACAGACTCCAAGATTAACAAATAAAACAGGTCTTTACTATTCAGAGGTTCGGGCGAATCTGCCCTAGTTAACGTATCACAACCCTTATATACTGGTGTGGTCACTATCGGTATTACAGTATACATGAGCCAACAAATAGTGCCACCCTAAAGTAGTGCTCTTAAAGGCGAACGGTTACATTCTATAGTTCCCTTAAAGGTAAACGGTTATATACACAACATAAGGGTTACGGGGAGCGGGCAGGAATTTGGACATGAGTCTAGGTTCGGATCGGTCATGGCCCTGTGGGTAGCGGAGCGGGCCCAGGGGCCGTGTAGCCTGATCCTGCTCCTGTTTCGTGTGTCTAATTCTGTTAGATTCAGGAGATGGTTCTGTGATGGTGGATTGGCGGTTGGGATCAGATCAGCCATGATCTTATTGAATGGCGGAGCAGGCTCGAGGGGCCGACTGGCCCACTCCTGCTCCTATTTCTTATGTTCTTATGTTCTTATGTTAAGTTGGCAGCAAACTGACTATTTGCATAACAGGAACTAAATATATTAAATCCAATACACTGCCATTACAGTTTACAATTCCCCACAATTTAGCACTAATTGGCATCAATTGGTAGGCTGACTCAGAAGGCTGGCTGCTGTGGGCAATGGAAAACATTCGCACTGGTGGCAGCAGGTGATGTTTTTCCGAGGTCGCGATTGAGGCACATGGTCGAGGCAGAGTGGAGCTGGGAGTAGCTGGTGCTGACACTGCGTGGCAAAGTGCAATGAGTCCCATTTCCACCGCCCTCCCCCCCACCGCACGCTAATCAGCTCTACTACTAGATCAAATATGACGAGTCGAGACCACTTTAAGGTGCCTGTGCCCCAGCGGCGTGACTTTATCCATTACCCAAACTGTCTTTTTTTTCTTCCCTGTGACCTGGCTGAGTGCGGTTGATGAACTCGTGCCTGTTGTAGCAGATAGGAGAGTGTTTCTGTGGTGTGGACTCATGTCCTCTGGGAATTAAGTTGAAGCTGTCAATATTCATTACACTTAAGGCCCTTAACATGCATCACACAGGGGAGACTCTCATCCCATCTGTCACGGCTGGATTCAAACCCAGGTGCTCGGGGTGAAAGAGACAGCTTTCTTTCTAGCTGCACCATCCCAATCCCCTGGTTTATTGAATTGCTTTGTACACCGCTGACATTAAGCATCTCTTCCTACTCTATGTACAATGCTGACTGTCCGGATTTACACAACAATGTCTATCGCAGCCTCACTGCTGTATCAGTGATGGTTCGATTTTTCTCATTCACAAGGCAGTGATTGAAGTGGAATTCATGAGAGTTCTTAACCCCATGGACTGCACTACAGCCAATGAGTGACTTGGAATTTCTAGAATAAAGCTAATAGGAAAGTTAGCCGTCGGTACTCCTTCAAAACACAACTAGCTCTTTTATAGACTGAAAATTCTTGTCCAAATAGCACAAAGTTACATTATGTAACAATCCATACAATGGTCTCACCAGCCTGGCTGTGTGGCCTAATTATGCGATAAGCTTCTAAAGACTGGAAATGGTTTAGAATACATTTTTCTTTTCAGTTTACTTTTTAAAATACATAGATACATAGATACATAGAAGATAGGAGCAGGAGTAGGCCATTCGGCCCTTCGTGCCTGCTCCGCCATTCGATGAGATCATGGCTGATCCTTTAATTCAGTATCCCGTCCCCGCCTTCTCTCCGTAACCCTTAACCCCTTTTGCCCGTAGAAATATATCTAATTCCCTCTTAAATATATTTAATGAGCTGGCGTACACTGCCCTCTGTGGCAATGAGTTCCACAGGTTCACCACTCTCTGAGTGAAGAAATTCCCCCTCATCTCTGTCCTAAATGGTTTAGCCCTTATCCTTAAATTATGTCCTCTAGTTCTGTTCTCACCCGCCAAGGGAAACATTCCTTCTGCATCCAGTCTGTCTAGACCTGTCAGAATTTTATACACTTCTATGAGGTCCCCTCTCAATCTTCTAAACTCCAGTGTGTACATCCCTAAACTACATAGTCTCTCCTCATAGGTCATTCCCGCCATTCCTGGTATCAGCCTGGTGAATCGCCGCTGCACCCCCTCCATGGCAAGAACATCCTTCCTCAGATGAGGCGACCAAAACTGTACACAGTACTCGAGGTGTGGTCTCACCAGTGCCCTGTACAGCTGCAGCAAGGTATCCCTGTTCCTGTATTCTAACCCTTTTGCTATGAAGGCCAGCATACCGTTTGCCTTCTTGACCGCCTGTTGCACCTGCATGCTCGCCTTCAGTGACTGGTGTACAAGAACACCCAGGTCTCTCTGTACTTCCCCCTCTCCCAATCTATTGCCATTTAAATAATAATTTGCCCTCCCGTTCCTGCACCCAAGGTGGATAACTTCGCACTTGTCCACATTATAGTGCATCTGCCATTTATCCGCCCAATCGCCCAGTCTGTCCAAATCGCTCTGGAGCTTCCTGGTCTCTTCCTCTGAGCCCACCCCCCCTCCTAGTTTAGTGTCGTCTGCAAATTTGGAAATGCTGCATCCGACTCCCTGATCCAGGTCATTAATGTAAATTGTGAACAGCTGGGGGCCCAGGACAGATCCCTGTGGTACCCCACTTGTTACTGCCTGCCATTCAGAAAATGAGCCGTTTATTCCAACTCTCTGTTTTCTATCTGACAGCCAGTTCCCTATCCACGCCAAAACTTTCCCCTTTATCCCATGAGCCTCAATTTTCCATGCTAATCTTTTATGTGGGACCTTATCGAAGGCCTTTTGGAAGTCCAGGTACACCACATCTACTGGCTCTCCCCCATCTATTCTACCAGTTACTCCCTCAAAAAATTCCAATAGATTAGTCAAGCACGATTTACCCTTTGTAAATCCATGTTGACTCTGTCCTATCCTGTCCCCATTTGCTAAGTGCTCCGCTATTTCATCCTTAATGATGGACTCCAGCATTTTGCCCACAACTGATGTAAGGCTTACAGGTCTGTAATTACCTGCTTTTTCCCTACCCCCCTTTTTGAATAGTGGGGTAACGTTAGCTACCCTCCAATCCATCGGCACTGTTCCCGAGTCTAATGAATTCTGAAAAATCATCCTTAGTGCATCCGCTATCTCTAGGGCCACCTCCTTCAGTACCCTAGGATGCATGTTATCAGGCCCTGGGGATTTGTCCACCTTCAATCCCTTTAGCTTCCTTAACACCATATCCTTAGAGATATTGATTTGCGTCAGTTCCTCCTTTGCCAATGTCCCTATTTTTCCCAATATCCCAGGGAGGTTTTTTGTGTCTTCCTTCGTAAAGACTGACCCAAAGTATGCATTTAGTTGATCTGCCATTTCCTTATTTCCCATTATATATTCCCCCGTATCTGACTGCAATGGACCAACTTTGGTTTTCACCAGTCTTTTCCTTTTGATATATTTATAAAAGCTTTTGGAGTTAGTTTTTATATTTTCCGCCAGCTTGTTTTCGTAAGCTATTTTGCCCCTCTTGATCATGCCCTTTGCCCTCCTTTGCTCTATCTTAAACTGTTCCCAATCTTCCGCTCTGGCGCTTTTTTTGGCTATTTTATACGCCCTATCTTTGGATTTTATGCTGTCTCTAATTTCCCCTGTTATCCACGGTTGAGTCACCTTTTTAGATTTCCTTTTATGCCAGATTGGTATAAACAATTTTTGCAATTTTGTCATTCTATCTTTAAATGTTTGCCATTGTTTATCTACCTCCAGTCCTCCCAGGAACGTTGTCCAATCAGACCTACTCAGTTCCCGTCTCATGGCATCATAATTCCCCTTGTTTAAATTCAGGACCTTAGTCTCTGAGTCAATTTCTTCGCTCTCCATTTCGAGTGAGAAATCGATCATGTTATGATCGCTCTGACCCAAGGGTCCCCGTACAACAAGATTACTGATTAGTCCCTTCTCATTGCACAGTACCCAGTCCAATATAGCCTGTTCCCGAGTTGGTTCCTCGACATATTGATCCAGATAACCATCCCTTAAACACTCAAGGAATTCCTCCTCCTCATTATTTTTACTGATTAGGCTAGTCCAATCTATATGTAAGTTAAAGTCACCTATGATGACAGCTGTGCTCTTATTGCACGCTTCTCTAATTTCCCTCGTGATGCCCTCCCTAACCTCTATTTTACTATTTGGAGGCCTATATACCACTCCTATTAATGTTTTTCGCCCCTCGCTATTTCTTAGCTCCACCCATATAGATTCTGTATTAACTGAGTTAATATCCTTCTTTTCAATTGCATTTATCCCCTCTTTTACTAGCAATGCTACCCCTCCTCCCTTTCTTTTTTGTCGATCCTTCCTAAATACTGAATACCCCTGTATGTTAAGCTCCCAGCCCTGCTCACCCTGCAACCATGTTTCCGTAATCCCAATTAGATCATAATTATTAACCTCTATTTCCACAGCTAATTCATCTACCTTGTTCCTGATGCTTCTCGCATTAAGGTATAAAACCCTCAGGCTTTTTTTATGCTCACATTTTTTATGAATTAGTTTGGCCCTTTGTTTTTTGTTCCTCACCCTTTTACCATTTATTTCTGTCTGCCGTTCACTTTCCTCTATTTCACTACATAGGTTTCTAGCCCCCTGCCATACTAGTTTAAATGCTCCCGAACTGCTTTATCAAAAATTACCCCGAGAACATCAGTTCCATCTCTGCACAGGTGTAGACCGTCCCTTTTGTATAGGTCACACCTACCACAAAACTGGTTCCAATGCCTCAAAAATTTAAAACCCTCCCTCTTACACCACTGCTCAAGCCACGTATTTAGCCTAACTATCCTGTTCTCTGTACTCTTACTAGCACGTGGCACTGGTAGTAATCCAGAGATTACTACCTTCGAGGTCCTACTTTTTAGCTTGGCTCCTAACTCCCTAAATTCTACTTGTAGGACCTCTTCCCTTTTTTTAGCTACGTCGTTGGTACCAACATGTATCACGACAACTGGCTGTTCCCCCTCCCCCTCCAGAATGTTCTGCACCCGCGCCGAGACATCCTTGACCCTTGCACCAGGGAGGCAACATACCATCCTGGAGTCTCGGTCGCGACCACAGAAACCCCTATCTATTCCCCTTACAATCGAATCCCCTATTACTATAGCCCTGCCACTCTTTTTCCCTCCCTTCTTTGCAACAGAGCCAGTCATGGTGCCATGAGCCTGGCTGCTGGTGCCTTCCCCCGATGCGTCACCCCCCCCGACAACAGTACCTAAGACGGTGAACCTGTTGCTAAGGGAGACAACCCCAGGGGATTTCTGCACTACCTTCCTGCCCTTGCTCTGCCTTTTGGTCACCCATGTACTGTCTACGCTGGCCTTAACCTGCGGTGTGACCAACTCACTAAATGTGCTATCCACACCCCTCTCAGAATCGTGGATGCTCCAAAGTGAGTCCATCTGCAGCTCAAGGGCCGTCAATACGAACTATGAGAATGTGGGAAAATGTGTGCTGGCAATAGAATAAGGCAAAGTCCATGTTATGTGCGTTCTGCCATTCAAGAGGAATACACGACATTTTTAATCGGCAATGTGGCAGTAAAGGCAGATTTAGCAAACCACTGAATCTTCTTACGAGAACAATAACATTTCTCGCATTTGGTGACGGGCTGAGAAGCTTGGGTCCAGATTCATGTGCAGCACGATGTCAGCCCTGGTTTACTGAACGATAAGCTAAGAAGTCCTGTGTCACTTGCTGCCATTGTGTGAGTTGGCACTCCAGGATGTATGGCCATGCAGATGTTACCCAAATGCTCCCATTAACTTAACCTTCTCTCCGACGCTGCCAAAACCTTGCGCTTTTTTGCCTGGATTCAGTTGCCCATTCTGTTCACCATTAAAGACGGATCACATGTAGGAACCTGGGGCACTACTGATGAGGCATTAGGGTAACCCTCCCTGCTCCCCGCCCCGCAGGGACAGCTTTTTGGAGAGGGGGGAATAAAAAGGATAACTGCTGTAATATACTGTGCATTTGCAGAATGCACAAGGTAAGAAAGAAACTCAACAATCTGCTTATAACTGGGTTGCTCCGCACAGGAAGTGCATTTCAATTTACACTGACTTGACTGTGAAATTCACATGGCCACTTACGGCTATTATAAGGCACAGTGTGTCACATTAATGTTCTCAGCCTGCTGCCTCCAAGGGTGAGGCGGTGGGGGTGAGGGGGGTGGAGGCGATGATGGGGGCTCTTTGTGAGTCAGTCTTCGAGCAAAGCATGTGATACAGCTAATCTGTCTTCTCAAGGACGGCGCTGGAAATGTATGCAAATCCAAGTGGCACTAATGGGTTTTAGGTAATAACTAGAATTAGATACAGTTGTTCCAGTGTGAGAATTTCCCACAATCTTTCTCTTTCTCTCTCTCTCTCTCTCTTTACTCTGAAAGTTAGCCATAGCACAGAAGTCACTGTGTTATTGTTATCATGTGTGTTTTAACCTTACGGCATGTGCCTGCGGTTTGGTGGAAACATCTGAAGATAGATTTTGGCACCAGTGTCCTGAGTACAGTACTTGAATGTCACTTGATGTGTAATATTTTGCAGCGCTCTTTTCAGCTAATTAAATTCAGATCATGTATCAACATTGACCTCCAGATTAAAGATTATTGTAATTTTTCATCAACTAAAAAAAGCACTAACTGCAAACATTCAAACACTATCAAAAATGTTCGACACTGATTATTTCTTTCAGGGCGGCTGTGATCTTTCTCTCTTCCATCTCTGTTATAGTCGCTGATACTATCTCACGCCGGCTGTGCGACTGAGCAGTTTAGGAGGGATCCTGCAGAAAAGCTGGCCCGGGCAAACTCATGGGGACATTAGGAACCCGAGTGGGCCTTTCAGCTCCTCGAGCCTGCTCCGCTATTCAATGAGCCTGACCTGTGCCGCAACCCCACTTACCCACCTTAGCCCCATGTCCCTTGATCCCCTAACCTAACAAATAGAATCTGTCGATCTCAGTCTTGAAAGATCCAATTGTCCCAGCACCACACCCTTTGTGTGAAAAAGTGTTTCCGGATTTCCCTCCTGAATGGCCGAGCTCTCATTTTAAGATTATGTCCCCTCGTTCTTGATTTCCCCCCCCACAAGAAAATAATCATAATCATAATCAACTTTATTGTCATTGTTAGTGCACAAGTGCAGTACAACGAAATGTAGGCTTGCGGCTCCCGAGAGTGTACATTTAGATTAAGACATTTAAACATTCAACATTCATTTGGCTTGTAATACATTAACATTAACATAAACATAATAAAGTGCATTGGCAGATGTGCAGGCTTTAGAGTTTATTTGTAGAATTCAGTAGGATGACAGCCCTGGGAAAGAAGCTGTTCCTAAATCTGGTCGTTCGGGTGCGAATGCATCTGTAGCGTCTCCCAGATGGCAGGGGGGCGAACAGACTGTGGCTGGGGTGGGTAGGGTCTTTGATGATGGTCCGTGACCTCCGTAAACAGCGTTTCTGGTGTATGTGCTCTATGGTCGGTAGCCGGGTGCCGGTAATGCGTTGGGCAGTTTTGACTACCCGCTGCAGCGCTTTCCGGTCATAGTAGCTACAGCTGCCATACCATTTCTTCGTATCTACCCAGTCCAATGCTTTTAACATTTTAAACACCTTGATCAGATCACCCCGTCAATCACCTATACTCAAGGGAATACAAGCCAAATGTATGCAGCCTGTCCTAATAATTTACCCCTCTAAGCCTTGGTTGTCAATCTGCTGAACTATCAAATACTGAGTTGATTTAAAAAGAAAGACTTGCATTTCTATAGCGCCTTTCACGACCACCGGACGTCTCAAAGCATTTTACAGCCAATGAAGTACTTTTTTGAAGTGGAGTCACCGTTGTAATGTGGGAAACGCGGCAGCCAATTTGCGCACAGCAAGCTCCCACAGACAGCAATGTGATAATGACCAGATAATCTGTTTTTAGTGATGTTATGTTGGTTATCACTCTGCTTCCTCGGCTCCATCTCCCCCGCTTTAGTTCAAAAGCCATTTCACTCTCTCCGTCACCCGCTTTTAGTGGGTAGGATGGGGAGGAGAGTGCCAGATTCTTCTCTGGCGCCCATCATCAACGCCGCACTGGTGATGAGTTGTTCAGCAGATATACTTGCGTGCGGTGAAACACACCAGCTGTCAGTTGGTATCGCGTTGGAAGGACCCATCCAGCAGTCCAGCTGTAAAAATGATGAAACTCATCGCACATATGGTTAGCAGGTTGGAGACAAAGGCAGCCAGAACTTGAATTGACAACTGCAGGCAACTTGTGAAGAAGCACCTCAGCTACCAAGCAACTGGGTCACTTGAGCACAAGCATTTCTAATAAGAGGAAAATGCTTTCATCATTGGAACTTGGGCAGAAGAAGAAAAAAAAAACAATGAGCCAGAGAAGTTATTAAAGACAGAAAAAGTCCAACTTGGGGAGGAATTGGCCGGGCCTCAAGCTGGCGTTGATGATTCAGAGAGAGTCTCCATGGATTCACTTTCACAAGAATGAGGCTCTCAGCAGCTGTACCACTGATATACGGAGCTGGGCCCCACCACTCGAGATTGCTGCTGCAACAACAACAACAACTTGTATTTATATAGCACCTTTAACGTAGTAAAATGTCCCAAGGCGCTGCACAGGAGTATTATAAGACTAAAAAATTGACACCGAGCCACATAAGGATAAATTAGGGCAGGAGCTTGGTCAAAGAGGTAGGTTTTAAGGAGCGTCTTAAAGGAGGAAAGTGAGGTAGCGAGGCGGAGAGGTTTAGGCAGGGAATTCCAGAGCTTAGGGCCGAGGTAACAGAAGGCACGGCCACCAAAGGTTGAGCGATTATAATCAGGGATGCTCAAGAGGGCAGAATTAGAGGAGCGCAGATATCTCGGGGGGTTGTGGGGCTGAAGGAGATTACAGAGCTAGGGAGGGGCGAGGCCACTGGGGCATTTGAAAACAAGGGTGAGAATTTTGAAATCAAGACACTGCTTAACTGGGAGCCAATGTAGGTCAGCGAGCACAGGGGTGATGGGCGAATGGGACTTGGTGCGAGTTAGGACACAGGCAGCTGAGTTTTGGATGACATCAAGTTTACATAGGGTGGAATGTGGGAGGCCAGCCAGGAGTGCGTTGGAATAGTCAAGTCTAGAGGTAACAAAGGCATGGATGAGGGTTTCAGCAGTGGATGAGCTGAGGCAAGGGCAGAGATGGGCGATGTTACGGAGGTGGAAATAGGCGGCCTTTGTTATGCTGCGGATATGTGGTCGGAAGCTCGTTTCAGGGTCAAATATGACACCTAGGTTGCAAACAGTGTGGTTCAGCCTCAGACAGATGTCAGGGAGAGGGATGGAGTCAGTGACTAGGGAACGGAATTTGTGGCAGGGACTGAAAACAATGGCTTCAGTCTTCTCAATATTTAATTTAAACGACAGGTGAATCCCATTCCATATCCCAATATTCCTCTGTTAGTAAATATTTTTAAACTTAGAGTCATCCACAAGCATCCCTCTCTTGTTAGACCGCACTTTGAAACTTTAAAACAGAAGAATTCTTTTTTTAAATGTAAGTTATCAGGAGTTTGCCGTTTGGTAAACACAGCAGATTGTATTTCATTGCGCATGGCTTAGTAAAAAGATTCTAGGAGGACTGGGTGACAGAGAGTTAGAACACTGCTTTTCCATGCTGGAATTTGGATTTGACTCCAACCCAGACCGAAGGGGTTAAAGTTTCCTTTTATTTGACTGTTGTGTAGATCTTATATTAAATAAATTCCGCGACCTCCAATCCAGTTCTCAATGGGTGCAATGCCACAGCAAAAAAACTGTCATTAATGCAACATTAAGCGACCCTAAATTAGGATTCTCATTCCAAGGTGACTGATGTTGAAAATGGAAAGATTTGAGTGGTGCAGCACGAAATGCTGTCCTGATGGTGGGAGCGTTCATTTGCATCTGCCCCGTGACCTGGGAGTAGTTGACATGCAGAATGCAAAAAAAGTGGGGTGAAAATTTCCCATTTCCCAGCAAGGCATCTCTCACAGGAGCTGACACAAATTATTCGAAGAAGAACAAAAAAAAAAATGTTCTTGGCCGAGAAATTGCTTACCTTTGTGCCGGCCGTTTTAACGCTGGTTTTCTGGGGGGGGGGAAATGGTGGCCGCCTCGCTTCTGGCCCGGGACACAGCGGCCGCCATTTTGGTAAGGGCCATAGCGCTGCTGTTGACAGCACTGGCCTCTGGAATGTAAATTACCAGATCGTGAAGTCAATCGGCGTGCAACGCCCGACTTGGCGCCATGTCCGCAAACTTGGACATTCTCCCTCTCTGTAACGCTGAGTCCTAAGCGCGCACAGAAAAACGTGCATGAAGCAGCCCTGCTGAGATGCTGTCAGAGATTCTTAACGGGACACAAACACATTTTTCAGGTAAGTTTGCATTTAAGCTTTTGGAGTGTTTTTTAAAAAATATTTTATTGAAGCAGTGGCTTGGTGCAATAGATGTTAAAAGTTTTTTAAAGTGTGCGGGGAGTGCTGCTGGATGCTTGCAAGGCTTCGGATGGTAAAGGGAGCCCTTTTTTGAGAAGACAGAAAATGCTGAAAATGCTCAGCAGGTCAGTCAGCATCTATGGGAGAGTAACAGAGTTCACATCTCAGGTCGAGATGCTGCCTAACCTGCTGAGTATTTCCAGCAATTTCTGCTTTTATCTCAGATTTCCAGCATCCATTTGCAGAGGGAAGAGGAAGAGGAAGAGGAAGATGCAGACGAGCAGGAAGCGGAAGGAAGGGGGGCAACCCAGACAGCCCCTTTCTGGCCGGGATATCCAGGATGGAATCATCCGCCT
Source organism: Somniosus microcephalus (assembly GCF_052327205.1). Lineage (NCBI taxonomy): Eukaryota > Metazoa > Chordata > Chondrichthyes > Squaliformes > Somniosidae > Somniosus > Somniosus microcephalus. The sequence continues at coordinate 11,668,970 of NC_140995.1, forward strand.
GTGGTACCAGTGACCACAACCCCAATTCCCCTTTCAACATTTGTCCCACACCTTACCTTCCCTCTGTTACTGACCATCACAGCGTCCTCTTGGCCACAATGCTGAAATAAAAGCCACCACAAAGCAAACTTTCCAATTCAACTTTATACATCTATCCATCCAATATGACATCAAGAAATCAACTAATCAGCTTTATGCATTCCCATAGTCTGTCTTGTGTGTGCCTTTGCCTATCCTAGTGATGTTACACAGTGCTGACTTTCAGTGGGGGGCACTGCAGATGGCCTTGCAGGACGACCTCAAGGAGCTGATGGCTGGGAGTATCAAATCAATTGACGGTGTTTTTTCTTCTTCTTCACTCTCCCTCTCCTTGGCTGGGCAGGCTGCATTTCTTGGGTGTATGAAATGAGGAAGGCACACGGGTAGAGTTGTGGCAAGGGGGAAGGTGGGAAAGCAAGAGCTGCATGCTTACACCATGTGCACCTTGAAAATCAGAAGATATTGTGGGATGAGGGAGGAAGTGGGATGTGAGGAGGAGGGTAACGTATGAGGATACCATGCATCTTGTATCCTTTCAGCCCCGCCGCCGGCCAAGGGCTCAGCCATGCACCTGCCAAGAATGGCCGGCACCGATTCCTCACTACGGCACTGACGTAAGAACATAAGAACATAAGAAATAGGAGCAGGAGTAGGCCAATCGGCCCCTCGAGCCTGCTCCACCATTCAATAAGATCATGGCTGATCTGATGTGTCAGCCTTGATCATGTGCTCAAGTCTCTGGAGTGAGACTTGAAACCACAACCTTCTGACCCCAGAGGTGCGAGTGCTACCATTGAGCCAAAGCCGACATCATGGTAGGAACCTTAATGTTTCTTAAAGTCCATGGTGCACAAACGCAGTTCTATACTTTTGTTCATTCCAAAATCACATATATATCCATATTATTATTATTTGAGGCCCAGAAATTCAGGTGTTTAACTCCACTCGTTACCACCACAATTGGGCAAAAAAATGGCGGCTCTTCCGCCAGCTGCATCAGTGAAGGGATCAAAATTAAGCAGGTCGTGCATCAGTGAGTGTGCAACGCTCACTTGGCACCCGATCTGCGACACTGGATTCCGCCGCTGCACTTACAATGACAGGCAGAGCAAGCGTTCGGAAACGGGAAGGAGGCTGCAGCAGTGGTATTTAAAGGCATCATCATCCATCACTTGCACCTGACCTGTTTATGCAGTTTGACTGGCTCTGTGCTACTTTCTGCAACTCCATCAGCTTCCTTCGAGGTTCTAAGGTAACAGGGAATGTTGTTGCAAGTGCAGAACGCCTTCATTATTTTTTAAAGGCTTCTGCTCCCCAACACTAGCTCACAGTCATGCAGGCTGTACTGGCAGTCCACCTCACGCTCCAAGATCTTCGGCACAGGGAGTGGAGGCAGCGAGGAAGATGGGAACACGCGCGCAGAGGGAGGAGGAGGGGGGCCATGAGGGCTCTCAACAGGATGCCTTACTCTCATAGGGTCTTCTAACCTCCATGTAAGCGAGGAGCAGTGTATTAGGAGGCTACGCTTCACCAAGGAGGTGGTCACAGAACTTTGCCACCTCCTGCAACCAGACCTGCAGCCTGCACGCGGTGCGACCACGGCTCTCCCAGTGGTTCTCAAGGTCACTGTGGCCCTCAATTTCTTCACCAACCGATCCTTCCAGTCTGCAGCAGGAGACATAGTTAACATCTCACAGTTCGCCGTCCATCGCTGCATCTGGGAGGTCACTGGGGCTCTGTACACCAGGAGAAGGGAGTACGTTGTCTTCTCTCTGAGCAGAGAGAAGCAGGACGAGCGAGCATGTGGCTTTGCCAGGATAGCGGGATTCCCCATGGTGCAGGGCGCCATCGACTGCAGACATGTGGCTTTGCCAGGATAGCGGGATTCCCCATGGTGCAGGGCGCCATCGACTGCAGACATGTGGCTTTGCCAGGATAGCGGGATTCCCCATGGTGCAGGGCGCCATCGACTGCAGACATGTGGCTTTGCCAGGATAGCGGGATTCCCCATGGTGCAGGGCGTCATCGACTGCAGACATGTGGCTTTGCCAGGATAGCGGGATTCCCCATGGTGCAGGGCGTCATCGACTGCAGACATGTGGCTTTGCCAGGATAGCGGGATTCCCCATGGTGCAGGGCGCCATCGACTGCACACATGTGGCTTTGCCAGGATAGCAGCTTCCCCATGGTGCAGGGCGCCATCGACTGCAGACATGTGGCTTTGCCAGGATAGCGGGATTCCCCATGGTGCAGGGCGCCATCGACTGCAGACAGGTGGCTTTGCCAGGATAGCGGGATTCCCCATGGTGCAGGGCGTCATCGACTGCACACATGTGGCTTTGCCAGGATAGCAGCTTCCCCATGGTGCAGGGCGCCATCGACTGCAGACATGTGGCTTTGCCAGGATAGCGGGATTCCCCATGGTGCAGGGCGTCATCGACTGCACACATGTGGCTTTGCCAGGATAGCAGCTTCCCCATGGTGCAGGGCGCCATCGACTGCACACATGTGGCTTTGCCAGGATAGCGGGATTCCCCATGGTGCAGGGCGCCATCGACTGCAGACAGGTGGCTTTGCCAGGATAGCGGGATTCCCCATGGTGCAGGGCGCCATCGACTGCAGACATGTGGCTTTGCCAGGATAGCGGGATTCCCCATGGTGCAGGGCGCCATCGACTGCACACACACGTGGCTTTGTGGACGCCGCATAACAATCCTGAGATCTTCCGTAACCGCAAAGGCTACAACTCACTTAATGTGCAGTTGGTGTGCGACCACGCCCAGCGATTCTTCAGTGTCAATACCCGCTCTCCTGGCAACAGCCATGTTGTCTTCATCCTGCGTCAGTCCAGTGTGCCAGCTATCTTCCAGTCACCACAGCAAACTCGAGGGTGGCTGCTCGGAGACAAGGGCTATCCGCTCTCCACCTGGCTCCTGACTCCCCTCCCCAACCCCACCACTTCTGCCCAGCACTCGTATAATGAGAGCCACACTTCCACCAGGAACATCATCGAGCAGACCATCGGCCTGCTGAAGCATCGGTTCCGCGGCCTTGACCGCTCGGGAGGGAGCCCGCCAGTACTCACCGGAGCGGGTGTCCCATTTCATGGTGGTCTGCTGCATGCTTCACAACTTGGCCATCATGAGGGCACAGCCCTTGCCAGCAGAGATTGTGGGACCGCCTCAGGAGGAGGACGAGGAGGAAGAGGAAGAGGAGGGAGGGAGGAACGCTTGCAGCCAATCATCCTCCCGGTCGGGCTGTCCATGACGGGCTCATCAGACTCCGAGTCCAATGAATGAAACCCTGGAACAATGAATTGGAAACTCCTCTAATTCTGCCCTCTTGTGGACCCCTGATTATAATCGCTCAACCATTGGTGGCCGTGCCTTCTGTTGCCTGGGCCCTAAGCTCTGGAATTCCCTGCCTAAACCTCTCCGCCTCGCTACCTCTCTTTCCTCCTTTAAGACGCTCCTTAAAACCGACCTCTTTGACCAAGCTTTTGGTCACCTGCCCTAATTTATCCTTATGTGGATCGGTGTCAAATTGTTTTGTCTTAAAATACTCCAGTGCAGCGCCTCGGGACGTTTTACTACGTTTAAGGCGCTATATAAATACAAGTTGTTGTTGTTGTTGTAGCTCCCCGCTGCTCACCACATCCCCATCGTACCATCCCTGTCTCACGGAATATCACAGCGCCATGAACTTTAAAAACCACGAATGCTAGAAATGCACAGCAAGATCAGCATCTGAAAGAGAGAGGGAGTGTAGCCAGAACTGCTGTTGATCGATCCTACAGTTCCAACTTCATTCTTCTCAGGTATGCGATACAATGTGAGAAGAGGCTCGTTTCAAAGTTCCAAACATTCCATGGCGCACTTCATTCCAATCCTACCCACCCGAACATCTCCAATCATCTCCAAGGGGCGTCTTAAAGGAGGAGAGAGAGGTATGGAGGCGGAGAGGTTTAGGCAGGGAATTCCAGAGCTTAGGACTCAGGCAACAGAAGGCACGGCCACCAATGGTTGAGCGATTATTGTTTTTTTATTAAATGCAGACTTTATTCTGTTACTGATTAAATGTTAAACAGAAAAGAAATTCCCACAACTGTATTTCAAATGTATCCTCAACATTGAGTGAAAGTTACATGTCACTGCACTCCAAAAGTAATAAATTATGTGAAAAACTTTCAGTTCTTCCAACCTGATGTGGTGCTGCATAAATGCAGATATTATTATTAAGCTCTATGCAGCACACCTCCGAACGCCTGGCACATAACTATCATCTGACTATGGGCAGGACAGATTTACAGTGACTGAAGGAATCACATTCTTCTTTTATTATCCTGGGATTTTCCTGGTGTTTTGGGGATCACATTCTTTGAAAACTGAAAATCAGGGGCTTTGATCACAGTGAGTCTGAAATGCTTTGTGACATGATTGGCTAATGGCTCTGTACACCTTCCTTTCACTAAAACTTAACCAGCTTGGAGCAATAGATCCGAGCTTGTCCAGCTTGTTTATAAAAAGCAGGGGTTCAGTATTAACAAACCCCCCCCCAAAGGGGCGGGAGAGGGTCAGGGTCACGGCCCCAAACCAGCCACATACTGCAATTTACAGCATAAATTGTAAGGTGGTGTGCCATCACCTTAAACATTCACTCCCTCCACCGCCGGCGTACCGTGGCTGCAGTGTGTACCATCTACAAGATGCACTGCAGCAACTCGCCAAGGCTTCTTCGACAGCACCTCCCAAACCCGCGACCTCTCCCACCTAGAAGGACAAGGGCAGCAGGTGCATGGGAACACCATCACCTCCAAGTTCCCCTTCAAATCTCACACCTTCCTGACTTGGAAGTATATCGACCGATCCTTCATCGTCGCTGGGTCAAAATCCTGGAACTCCCTCCCTAACAGCACTGTGGGGAGCACCTTCACCACACGGACTGCAGCGGTTCAAGAAGGCGGTTCACCACCATCTTCTCAAGGGCAACTAGGGATGGGCAATAAATGCTGGCCTTGCCAGCGATGCCCACAGCCCATAAAAAAACAGATTAAAAAAAAATATCAGCCCGACGTCTTTACCTGCATGACAGGATGACAATTAATACAAAGGAACAGGCCAGGCTTGGAGGCGGTCTCAGAAATTACAGGTCCATTTAAGGAGGCAACTGGCACGTTTCAGGTGTCAAGTTATCTTAAAGATGCCACTGTCGGGCTGTGCGTAGCACTCCAGGATTTCAGTTCAATGGGCAGCAGTGCTTTCAGGCGTGGATTCGTTTTCAGATGGGGGCATCGGAATCAGCGTGCCATAGGCAAATGAAAAAATGAGTTTGACACTCTGGTGATTGTTCACACTCAATGGCTGCTGTGACAGCTCTATTCATTTCAACTCAGATGGGATCATTTCCAGTTAGAATGGTGGATTGACTCCACTCTGGGTGGGAGGATTGTTGGTTTGGCTAAAAGCGGAAACTGGATTCAGACTTTTTAAAATCAGAGTGAGCTGTAGCTGGTGGCAGGCAGCCAGCAAATGATTTAGATATGAATGTAGGAGGTATGATCAGTAAGTTCACAGATGACACGAAAATTGGTGGAGTGATAAATAGCGAGGAGGGAAGCCTCAGGCTACAGGACGATATAGACGGGTTGGTTAGATGGGCAGAACAGTGGCAAATGAAATTTAACCCTGAAAAGCGTGAGGTGGTGCATTTTGGGAGGACTAACAAGGCAAGGGAATACACAATGAATGGTAGGGCCCTAGGAAGGACAGAGGATCAGAGGGACCTTGGTGTGCATGTACATAGATCCCTGAAGGCAGCAGGACAGGTTGATAAGGTGGTTAAAAAGGCATATGGGATACTTGTCTTCATTAGCCGATGGCATAGAATATGAGACCGAGATCAAGACCGCACAAAGTGGAGGAGAAGCATCCGGGAAGGCGCCGAACACCTCGAGTCTCTTCGCCGGGAGCAAGCGGAAGCCAAGCGCAGGCAGCGCAAGGAGCGCATGTCAACCCAAGCACCCCACCCACCCACCCCTTCAACCACCGTCTGCCCCACCTGTGACAGAGACTGTGGGTCCCGCATTGGACTCATCAGTCACCTGAGAACTCATTTTTAATGTGGAAGCAAGTCATCCTCGGTTCCGAGGGACTGCCTGAGAAGAAGAGAATATAAGAGCAAGGAGGTTATGATGTAGCTGTACAAAACGTTAGTTAGGCCACAGCTGGAATACTGTGTGCAGCTCTGGTCGCCACACTATAGGAAGGATGTGATTGTATTGGAGAGGGCGCAGAGGAGATTCACCAGGATGTTACCTGGGCTGGAGCGCTTCAGCTATGAAGAGAGACTGGACAGGCTGGGGTTGTTTTCCTTAGAGCAGAGAAGGCTGAGGGGGGACCTGATTGAGGTGTACAAAAGTATGAGGGGCATAGATAGGGTAGATAGAAAGGAACTTTTCCCCTTAGTAGAGGGGTCAATAATCAGGGGGCATAGTTTCAAGGTAAGGGGCAGGAGGTTTAGAGGGGACTGGAGGAAAAACTTTTTCACCCAGAGGGTGGTTGGAATCTGGAACTCACTACCTGAAAGGGTGGTAGAGGCAGGAACCCTCACAGCATTCAAGAAGCATTTAGATGAGCACTTGAAACGCCACAGCATACAAGGCTACGGACCAAGTGCTGGAAAATGGGATTAGAATAGACAGGGCTTGATGGCCGGCGCGGACACGATGGGCCAAAGGGCCTCTTTCTGTGCTGTATAACTCTATGACAAAGGGCTGCAAGGAAGCTGGAACACAGAAGAGATTAATTAGAAAAATTGCTTCAAGACGATCCCCTTTTAGCATAGCATTTTCTTTGTTTTTATACTACTACTCAAAGACAACTTTTAATTATGGAAAGAAGACATTTCAATCAGAACTGTTATTCTGTATGTTCACCTGGTGGAAAATAAAGCGGCATAATAATTCATATCACTCTCATCTCATCAAATGTTCACTCGGCCTGCTTTCGGAGAGATTGAAGAAATACACATGTCAAAGGTAAAAGTATCTGGAGAAAATCACAAAGGGATGCTTTTGTCACATCCCTGAGTTATGTTATCATAAAAGCAGATATAAGGCAGTGTGTGTCGACTCCCTTAAGATGCTCAAATCAGAGAAGATATCTACAGCAATCCCGAAATTCTAACAGGCCTATACTCATTGGAGTTTAGAAGAATGAGAGGGGATCTTATTGAAATGTATAAGATTCTGAGGGGGCTTGACAGGGTAGATGCTGAGAGGATGTTTCCCCTCGTGGGGGAATCTAGAACGAGGGGGCATAGTTTCAGAATAAGGGGGCACCCTTTTAAAACGGCGATGAGGAGGAATTTCTTCTCTCAGAGGGTCGTGAATCTTTGGAATTCTCTCCCCCAGAGAGCTGTGGAGGCTGGGTCACTGAATATAATGGGCCGGAAATTCGGGTCCCAAAGCGTGAGTACAGACGGGGTACTCACGCGTGGGCCCGGAGGAATTGCCGGTTTTCAGCATGCACAGCACATGCGGGGAAAACCGGCATTTCCTGTCCTCTGACCCAAGGGGTTAAGAGGCGGAACGCGTACGGATTGACAGGCAGCGCGTGCGCAATGGAATTCCTGTTTTTTGACAGGTTTGCGCGTGTGTAAGGGCCTCTCCTTTTTACGAATGTAAAAAGGAGACGCAAGGACTTCATTCTTGAAGGTAAGTGGTCTTTAACTTAAAATTATTACATTTTTTCCACAGCTTTATTGTTTTTAAGGACTTTACAGTAAGGTAAGTCTAGTTTTAGACCCGATTTATTAAAAAATTATTTTTTTCAAAAATTTTATTAATTGTTTAAAATAGTTTTTTAAAGTTATTCATATTTAATTTAATTATTGGGATTTTTTTTAAATTTTATTTAAAGTTTAAGTAGTGTTTTGGGGTGCCGTACTTTTCATGAGTTTGACAGTTCTTACTCTCAAACTTATGAATGAAGTTTCCCCTCCCCTGATTGGCTGAACAGTGCTCACCTGATCCCAGCCGGCACATCGCACTAACTACGCCGCTGGGTCAGGTTAGCACAGCGCGCTGACAGCTGAACCGGGCCTGTGACAGGAAATCCACTGCGGGCCAGGTTTCAGATGTCGGCGCGCCGGGTAAGTGCACATCGGGGGCTTGCACGCGCGGCAAGCCCCCGATACCAAGTTCTGGGCTATTTAAGGTGGAGATAGACAGATTTTTGAACGATAAGGGAGTCAAGGATTATGGGGAGCGGGCAGGGAAGTGGAGTTGGGGCCAAGATCAAATCAGCTCTGATCTTATTGAATGGCGGAGCAGGCTCGAGGAGCCAAATAACCTCCTCCTCCTCCTGCTCCTATGTCTTATGTTCAGACATTCTTGTATATAAAAGCCTGGGTGGATTAGGGAAGACAAAATCTCAGACCTTGCCCAAGCTCAGGGTGATGACCACCCAGTCTTTACGACTGGTTCCTCTTCTCACCCACCACTTGGGCATACACATAAACATCACATACAGTTAGGATCTTGCAATACGCACCCCATTTTATAGGCGTGGCTTTGAGCCAGAATTCTATTAGTTGTCCCTTTTCTGTCATTGTAGGCCTGGAAGAACAGTGCGCTAGCATTGGCAGTGGCCCAGGACATCACACTGCTTCACAGTCCTTTTCACCAAGGTTAACATTAGGAAACATAAGAAATAGGAGCAGGAGTCGGCCATTCGGCCCCTCGAGCCTGCTCCGCCATTCAATAAGATCATGGCTAATCATCTACCTCAACTCCACTTTCCCGCCCGATCCCCATATCCCTTGAATCCATTAATATTCTAAAATCAATCGATCTCTGTCTTAAATATACTCAACGACTGAGCCTCCACAGCCCTCTGGGGTAGAGAATTCCAAAGATTCACCACCCTCTGAGTGAAGAAATTTCTCCTCCTCTCAGTCCTAAATGGCCGACCCCTTATTCTGAGACTGTGACCCCTGGTTCTAGACTCCCCAGCCAGGGGAAACATCCTCCCTGCATCTACCCTGTCTAGCCCTGTAAGAATTTTGTATGTTTCAATGAGATCACCTCTCATTTTTCGAAACTCCAGAGAATATAGGCCTAGTCTACTCAATCTCTCCTCATAGGACAATCCCCCCATCCCAGGAATCAGTCTGGAGAACCTTCGTTGCACTCCCTCTGTGGCAAGTATATCATTGAATATATTCAAGGCTGAGATAGACAGATATTTGAGCAACAGGGGAGTCGAGGGTTATGGGGAGCGGGCAAGAAAGTGGAGTTGAGGCCAAAATCGGATCAGCCATGATCTCATTAAATGGCGGAGCAGGCTCGAGGGGCCGAATGGCCTACTCCTGCTCCTATTTCTTATGTTCAAAAAGACCAAAGCTGTACACAATACTCCACTGTCTCTCAGTTCGCAAGCATCAGCCCAGCTGCACATATCCTGCAGGATGCGCTCGAGGAGGTCGCAGCCTGACAAGTCACAGAGCTCAAGTGAGAGAGACCAAGTAGTCATATTAAAGGAGAAGCAGGAAGCCTGCTGCTCTAACGGCCACAAAGCTGCCATCAATGACAACCTCTACTGTGGGAAATGCAGCAGTGCAGTGGCATTAGACGGCCATGGCATCCTGCTGCTGCTACTCGCTGGGAAAGGAGAAGAAAGCGCCGGCCAGGTGACCAGTGCCTCAGTTACACGTTTCTTACGTGTGTGGGCAGCACATTGACTGATGCTGTTGCTGATCCCTATGGTAGGCTGGATGGAGTCGGAGGCAGGAGTGCGGAGGGCAGAGCTGACCTTGCCTGCCAATGACAGCGCAATCCTCGCAGCGGATGGCACCATGTGGTTATTTTAAGTTCCACATTCTGTAATGACAAATAAAATTACAAATAACTCAGATTAAATTTCTTCCATAAAACTGTCCAAATATCTTTAACAAAAGACAATGATAAAAACATACTATAAAATTGCAAAAATAAAAATGTAAAGCTTGCGCCTCTTTACGAGCTCCATCACACTTGAGGTTCACCTCAAGCCCACGCCACAATCCCATCCGAAGCAGACGGAAAATCGTGCTACACTTAAATTAAATGCATTTGAGGCTTGTGCCTGTGCAAGACCGCTTTAGAGTAGCCTAAAAGAGCGACTAGATAGTCATGCTCAGAGCGAATGTAAGCACAGATCCAGCCGCATGCTGTGGCAACAATAGCAGGTCAGAGGCTGGGTATTCTGCGGCGAGTGTCTCACCTCCTGACTCCCCAAAGCCTTTCCACCATCTACAAGGCACAAGTCAGGAGTGTGATGGAATAATCTCCACTTGCCTGGATGAGTGCAACTCCAACAACACTCAAGAAGCTCGACACCATCCAGGACAAAGCAGCCCGCTTGATTGGCACCCCATCCACCACCTTAAACATTCACTCACTCCACCACCGGCGTACCGTGGCTGCAGTGTGTACCATCTACAAGATGCACTGCAGCAACTCGCCAAGGCTTCTTCGGCAGCACCTCCCAAACCCGTGACCTCTTCCACCTAGAAGGACAAGGGCAGCAGGTGCATGGAAACACCACCACCTCCAAGTTCCCCTCCAGGTCACACACCATCCTGACTTGGAAGTATATCGGCCGATCCTTCATCGTTGCTTGGTCAAAATCCTCGAACTCCCTCCCTAACAGCACTGTGGGAGCACCTTCACCACACGGACTGCAGCGGTTCAAGAAGGCGGCTCACCACCACCTTCTCAAGGGCAATTAGGGATGGGCAATAAATGCTGGCCTTGCCAGTGACACCCACATCCCATAGAAACGAATTAAAAAAACATGGATCTGTGTCTGCATTTCCAGCCCATTCTAGGCCTGCACCATCGGTTGTGGCGACCAAAAAAATCTACCAACATCTTGGGGAACAAAATGCCGTTGTGTTTAATTGGGTCTTTACTCTTCCCAAAATAGCCATGACACCCTTTTGAAGGTTGGCATTGTAACTAATGTTTCTGGTTTATATTTCAAACAGTATTTCCTCATTATTACATTGCATACTGTTTCTTAATGCTGAATGATTATTCCAGTAGTTCTGTGGATGTAATTACAAATTTCAGAACAACAACAACAACTTGTATTTATATAGCGCCTTTAACGTAGTAAAACGTCCCAAGGTGCTGCACAGGAGTATTTTAAGACAAAATATTTGACATCGATCCACATAAGGATAAATTAGGGCAGGTGACCAAAAGCTTGGTCAAAGAGGTAGGTTTTAAGGAACATCTTAAAGGAGGAAAGAGAGGCAACGAGGCGGAGAGGTTTAGGCAGGGAATTCCAGAGCTTAGGGCCCAGGCAGCAGAAGGCACGGCCACCAATGGTTGAGCGATTATAATCAGGGATGCTCAAGAGGGCAGAATTAGAGGAGCGCAGATATCTCGGGGAGGTTGTGGTGCTGAAGGAGATTATAGAGATAGGGAGGGGCGAGGGCCATGGAGGGATTTGAAAACAAGGATGAGAATTTTGAAATTGAGGCGCTGCTTAACCGGGAGCCAATGTAGGTCAGCGAGCACAGGGGCGATGGGCGAACGGGACTTGGTGCAAGTTAGGACACGGGCAACCGAGTTTTGGATGACCTCAAGTTTACGTAGAGTGGAATGTGGGAGGCCAGCCAGGAGTGCGTTGGAATAGTCAAGTCTAGAGGTAACAAAGGCATGGATGAGGGTTTCAGCAGCGGATGAGCTGAGGCAAGGACGGAGACGGGCGATGTTACGGAGGTGGAAGTAGGCGGTCTTTGTTATGCTGCGGATATGTGCATTTACAAATCAATAAAATATTAAGCAGAAATGAATTGCTGATACTTAGAGTACAATATTCAGCAGGATGTAGTGTCAGAGACCTGCAGCATGCCTGGGTTCACGTACCTTCAGGCCCAGAAGGACAGTTCGCGAGTCGCATTGACTCAAGTATTTCTCCCCCTCCCCTCTTGTTGATTATGAACTACGGAAGATCTCTGCCATTTGCAACTTATTGAGTCAGGATCAAAAGACTTTGCAGAGGGCGGGGGGGGCATGTGGTGAATTTACTTGAACACAAATGGAGATAGGGCTGTTGTCACCTTGCCAGTAGGATTGATGATAGAGAGCGTGAGTGCTTGAGCTTTAAACAGAAACGGCTGTTTGGCCGAGGGGGGTTGGGAACAGAGACGAGCTCCCTGTGTTCTGGACTTGTTGATTTTCTTCTAATAAAAGGTCAAATAGAAAAGAAAAAAAATTGCAAAAAGCTGGAAATCTGAAATAAATCAGAAAATACTAGCAATGCACAACAGGTCTTACAGTGTCTAAAAAGTAAAGGTGGGTAAGATTTTGGATAGATGTCCCTCATCAGAACTCATTAAAGAGAATGAAAGGCCAATTGCTGAGAACTGATAGTAGGGTAACAAATGGGAGCAAAAATGTTATTCCAAAAATAAAATGCTGATTCCTGTTTCTGCTCTACTTGAGTTACGGTAGTGTAGTGATTGACATAATAAAACTCACTACGCACTTGGTTCGAGTATAAAGCAAGGCTTTAATCAACTTGTTTCAGAACATGGAGGTCTAGTTGTACTTCACTAGTTCCTGTCTTACAAAATGTCCCTAGGCAAGCTGGGCCCACGCCCGAGTATTTATACTCCTTGGACGGCGCCACCAGCTGGCCGTCCAGTGTTATTTCATGAGTCGTTTCCCGATGATGATGCGATTTATAACAGTGATTAGGTTAATGGACTATGTAATCCAGAGGAGTATGTAATTCAGATTTTAAAAAATCAAACTCTGGAAATAAAACAAAGTGCTGGCATCAGTAGTGACCATGAAGCTGTTGGACTGTCGTAAAGCCCAGCTGGTTCACTAATGTCCTTTAGGGAAGGAATCCTGCCGTCCTTACCCAGTCTGGACCTATATGTGACTCCAGTCTCACACCAACATGGTTGATTTTTAACTGCCCTCCGAAGTGGCCCTGCAAGCCACACAGTTGTATCAAACTTTCTCAAGGGCAACTAGGGATGGGCAATAAATGCCAGCTTTGCCAGTGACGCCCACATCCCAAGAATGAATAATGAAAGAGGAATTACAGCAGCTCCAGGTAACATTTCACTGCAAATTTGTTTAAAGTTTTGTCCATTCGGTATTTACCTTTTTTTGTTAACAATGTCATATTTTCTACCAGCTGTGACTCAAGGCACCTGCCAAACAGCAATGATTGTTGTTACCAGCACTTGCAATGCAGTCTACTGGCATGATGGTGCATCCACTACCAAAGGCCGTACCAAATGTTACTGCTGAGACACACAAGTCCCTTCCATTATCCACCTAATTACTAGAAACATTGCACACATTAAAGAGAATGAAAGGCCAATTGCTGAGAACTGATAGTAGTGTAACAAATGGGTGCAAAAATGTTATTCCAAAAATAAAATGCTGATTCCTGTTTCTGCTCTACTTGAGTTACGGTAGCATAGTGATTAGGTTAATGGACTATGTAACATACCTGGGTAGAACAAATGAAGGACAGAGACAGGATTAGTTGCTAGTCCATGTGCTTGCTTTATTAGGCCAGAGTGAACTGAGCATGCTCATACCAAACCATGTGATAATACATTACACTGCTTTCCCCCTTAAAAAAAGGCGTACATATTCCCCTCTCAAATACAACAAAACTATGGTCCCACCTTTCCCAGCATTACATGTACCACAGAACAAAAACTCCCGGCTTTTTTTCTTTTAAATGAACTACAAATGAACTACAAATCCAGTTTAATAACAGGTTTGCGGAGCCTTCCTGATCTCCTTACAGAAGGTTTTGGTGTTGAACCAATTTTCGGGCTGTTTTGTTTTGGTTCCGAACTCAAAGATGATCCTGTTTCTATCTCAGACTTTCACTTCAATCCACTTTGAGTGACTATCTACAAGTACCAGGGAATAATCATTTGCTTTCTCACAGAAGTCTACGTGTACTCTCTGAAAAGGTCTACTTGGCCATGACCAGGGTTGTAGTGGAGGTTTGGGTGGTTTGTTTCTGCAATTTTGGCAAACACTGCATTTGCTGACAAATGATTCATGATCACTGTCCAATCCAAGCCAGTAAACAAAGCTTCTTGCAATTGATTTCACACTGCCGATCTCTGGATGTTCAGTATGAAGTTCGGCCAGAATTCTATCTCTCAAAGAAGTAGGTACCACCACTCTGTTTCTCCACTTGAGACAACCTTGCTCACAAAACAATTCAGTGTGATGGTTATGGAATGGTTTCAATTCTGTGTCCATATGCTGATCGGTCCATCCATTCAAGGTGTTTTCATACACTCTTCAGTGCTGAGTCCTTTTGAGTCTCATCTGAAATCTGAGTTGCATTCACGGGAAAGTCTTTGTCAACTGCAGCTAGCGTGAAAATACCACCTTCACTCCCAACACACGAGTCCTCATGTGGCAACCTGGACAAGGCATCTGCGATTGCGTTTTGCTTTGAAGTGCGATATTCAATCGTGTAGTCATATTGTGACAACAGCAATGCCCAAAGTTGCATTCTTGGTGCGGCCATTGCAGGGATGGCAGATTTGGGCCCCAATATTGCGAGGAGCGGTTTGTGATTGGTTATCAGGGTAAACTTTCTGCCAATTAGGAACTGATCATTTCTTGATTCCAAACACTATGGCGAGTGCTTCCTTTTCAATTTACGTGTAGTTTCTTTCGCTCTTTGTGAGGGTTTGCGATGCGAACGCGATTGGTTTCTCTTGGCCATTGTCCATTACGTGGCTTATGACAGCTCCCACATCGGAGCTGGAAGCATCACACGCTAAGTTAAGCTCACGTTCTGTGTCGTAGTGCACAAGTAGAGCATCGCTAGAGAGGCTTCTCTTACAAGTGTCGTAAGCTTCCTGTTGTGCTTTCGTCCACTTCCACTGGGCATCCTTCTTGAGGAGCTCGTGCAATGGAGCTAACATGGTCGCTAACTCAGGTAAGAAACGTGCGTAGTACTGGACCATTCCAAGGAAAGATCTTAACTCAGGCTCATTCTGTGACTTTGGAGTATTGATGACAGCATCAACCTTTCCCTTCACTGGTTGCAAGCCATTTGCATCAACTTTCAGACCAAGGTACATCAACCTGGCTTTCAATGGTGCAAAATTAAGAATAAAACTACAAGCTCTCCTATTGCATGGGTGTTGTGGTACTAAGCCATACAGCCTAGAAGATCCAAGGCTCATCGCCATTATATAGTTAGTTAGCTGATATCAGCTGAAACAGTGATGGGGGACTGCAATTAACGCCAGCATCCCTGAACTGGGGAGAAGAAAAAGTCAATTAAGGTTCCTTGACCTGATTGCTAGTCAATTACCACCTAAGAATGTGTGTGGCCATGTGTGGACAGCAGGTGAGGACAGGATCTGACTCAGGTGCAACATCTCCCACAATGGACTCACCTGCCAACGCACACTGGCTAGACTCTCAAGCACCCTTTCTAATTCCAACCTTCTCCGTCTCTGTCCTGCCACCCACACTGACATCGATCCCTCAGTCAATCTCCTCTACAACCGTCTTGTCTCCGACATTAATGCCTCGTTCCTCCCAGATTCCAGACGGTTCCCCACCCCCGCCATCACAGAGTACAACTAGCACTTCTGCAACACCAAATCCCAAGGGAGTCTGCTCAAACACACTTAGTAATCAATCGGCCCGGCTGTCTGCCACCCCAGATTGGACCGCCGCTAGCTGTACCATTACTCTCTCTCCTTAGCTAAAACTGTTTGCTACTCCCAGATCAGCCGGGAGAGCAGAAACAACTTCAAACTCATCTTCTGCACCACAAGCCATTTCCTCAGACCTCCCGCCCACACATTCTCCATCTTCACCTTCAACTCAAAAAGGAAAGGAACTAATGCACCTTTTCCTTTTCCAAAATCAAAGCCATGTGCAAACCTGCTGCTGTCTTCTCTGACTGCTCATCAGTTCCCTCCCCCACAACTCTTCGCCCCCTCTGCTACACTAACTTATCCCAATCTCTGCAGTTACTCCCTTATCTCCCCTTCACCCTTCAGCATACTCATCTTTCCATGAAGCCCATTGCCAGCTCCCTCAATCCCATCCCAGCTTCTGGTCACTCAATTTCACTTCCCCATCCCCATGCTTACTATTGGCCCAGAAATTCGGGTCTCCACGGGTGAGTCCGCACGGGGTACTCACCCGTAGCCCAATGCAAGTGCCGGTTTCCTGCATGCACTGCGCATGCGCGGGAAACCAGCACTTCCGTTCCCCTGAAAGAAGGGGTTCAGAGTTCGAATGCGTGCGCGGGAGAGGCTGCGCGTGCGCATCGAACTTCCTTTTTATTTTGCAGGTTTTCCCAGGAGGGTAAGTCTGCAGAAGTTAGACATTTAAAAAGCAGGCGTAAAGCCTGCTTTTTACAAGGTAAGTGGTGAATTAATTAAAATTTAAACAATTTTTCCGCAGGTTTATTATTTTTAAATACTTTAAAGAAAGGTAAGCTTATTTTTAGCCCCGTTAGAAAATAACATTATTTTTTTCAAAAATTTAAACTATTGTTTAAAATAGTTATTTCATGTAATTTATAGTTTATTTAAAAAATGTGATTTAAAAAAAAAATTATTTGAAGATTTAGTGATGCTTTGGGGCCCATAGTATTTCTAAGTTTGACAGGCCTTACTGTCAAACTTATGAATGGAGCATTCCCTGCTCCGATTGGCCCCCCATGGCCCACGTGATCCATGGGGACGCTTCGAACTAACTGCGCCCCTGGGATACGCAAGCACCGCGCGCCGGCAGTTGGAGCGGGCCCAGGATCGGAATCCCACGCGGGCCCACAGCTCAACGGCCGGCGCGCTAGGTAAGTGCGGGTCGGGGGCTTGCACCCGCGGGAAGCCCCCGACCCGAATTTCTGGGCCATTGTCAACCTGTGTCCGTCTTCCGGCAGTGTCCTCCTTCAAGACTGCAATTTACCACCCTCCAGAAACCAACCCTCCATTCTCTCTAACCGCTGCCCATTTCCAACTTATTCTTGCTTTCAAAGCCCTGCAATGTGCTAGTGCCTCACAATTGCAATCCTACCTTTCCCACGACTCTTGCTAAAAACTATCCAATCTGCCTTCTGCCCTGTCCACGGCAGTGAGACCACATTTGTCAAAGCCGCAAGCAACATCCTGCATGACTGCGACCGTGGCTTGCTGAATCTGTATAATGGGCCAACATTGGCGATGGGAGGCTTCCCGCGGGCGGTCGCCTCCGACCGGCAAAATGTCTACCAAAGTACCCGGTGGCCCGGGAGGAATGGCGGCTCGCACTCCCGGGCCTCCCTGGGTCCGCGCGGGCAGAGCCCCACGTATCCCAGGGGCGCAGGCGGTTCGTAAATACTCCTGGTACCACGTGGGCCGGCCCAACCAATAAAAGAGAATCCCCATTCATACTTTTGACAGGTCTGTACGTACAGAACGGTCAAAAGTATGAATGGGGATCACTTAAAAAATACACCAACACATTAAATTTAAAAAAATTAAATTACATATTTAAAATTAATTCAAATGCCATTTAATTAAATATTTTAAACCAAAACATTTAATTTTACAGGGCTAAAAATAAACTTACCTTTTCGAAGAGAATTTTTATTTATAAATGTGTGATCAAATTTTATTTTTCCATTTTTTAAAACTCTTATGCTGGTAAAAAAAAACAGCAGTAAGAATTTGACAGGCGTTCAGCGAGCGGAAGTTGGGCAAATAGCGCAACTCTCCACCCGCGGAGTCCTGCCTCCCGGGGATGCGAATGATCTGTCGAGATAATTCAAGACAGATCGCAAGTGCCGGGTTTCAGCGCGTGCGCTTCGCACGCCTAAACCCGGAACTTGCTCGGCCCCTACGGGCGCCTACACACCTTGTACGCGCCCGTGGGGGTCGCAAAATACGGCCCATTATTCTTGACCGCTCCAACACCTTTGCAGCATTGACCGCGCCATCCTCTTGCAAGGTCTCCCTCTGCTTGGATGGCACTTTAATGGCACTGCTCTCTCCCAGTTGCACTCAAACCTACCATAATGTAGATATTATGGGGTGCAAATTCCACTTCTCCGCTGCTGGCGCACGCCAGGAATGTGTACCGCAAAAGTGCGCACTCCCAGACATAATTCTCCATTCATTGTTTCCAGCCAGACAAAATCAGATCAAGATTCGAATATGTAAAAGGATTTATTCATCAGTTCAATATATCCAAATGCAAATGTTAGATGGTTTCTCACCGTCCAATCAACAGGGACAGATTTGTGTGGCCCTCTCACAACACAGTTAGCGGTGAAAGTGATGAAGTCTTTGGCACTGTTGATTAGACTCATAGGGCTGGATTTTCATTGAGGAGGCGGGTAGGAGGCGGGACTACAACTTTCAGGGTTGTAGTCCCGCCTCCATTGAGTTCTAGCCAACCCACGCGATTTTGACTTGATTGACCTTGTTGAGTCCGCCCAGCGGGCTCAGCAGGCCAATTAAAGGCCACCTGGCAACAGGTGATGTCACAGGTTGATATTTCATCTGTCAAGACCTTTTGACAGATGAAATATCAGCGTTCATAGCTGTTTGAAGCTGTCAAACACTGACAATCTGCACTCTAAATTAATTCCTTCCTCTAAGGATGATTTAGAGATCTCCCCAGAACAGAAAGCTGAATGCTGCAATTTTTGACAGCTCGCGGCCATTCTGCTTTCTGTGCCGGTGAGATGAGGGACTCCCGAGACCTGAAGGAAGGAAGGCTGTAAAGGTAAGTAAAACTTCTTTAAACACTTTAAACACACCAAACACACTTACCTCTGCACTCATTCACCCATCACTCACCTGAACACCGGACATCTCGATCCCTCCAAGCCCTTCAGCCCAACGGCACGCCTCGCTAACTTGGCGTGGTTTGGAGCCATCGGGAATCCCACACTTCAAGAATGAAAATCGGGATTAGGCTAAAAACTGCCTGTTAACTACCTGTTAACAGGCAGTTAATTGGCACTAATCCCCTTCCCGCCTTGGGGAGGCGGGTCCCAGTGCGGGTCGGGTACCCGCCTCCTTTGAAACTGGTATGGAGGCGGGTTGGGGGCGGGATTACATAGAATATTACAGAGAAGATAGGAGCAGGAGTAGCCCATTCAGCCCTTCGAGCCTGCTCTGCCATTCAATGAGATCATGGCTGATCATCCAAATTCAGTACCCTGTCCCTGCCTTCTCCCCATATCCCTTGATCCCTTTAGCCTTAAGAAATATATCCAACTCTTTCTTGAATATATTTAATGAATTGGCCTCCACCGCCCTCTGTGGCAGAGAATTCCACAGGTTCACCACTCTCTGGGTGAAGAAATTCCTCCTCATTTCAGTCCTAAATGGCTTACCCCTTATCCTTAGACTATGACCCCTGGTTCTGGACTCCCCGGCCATCAGAAACATCCTTCCTGCATCTAGTCTGTCCAGGCCTGACAGAATTTTATAGGTTTCGATGAGATCCCCTCTCAATCTTCTAAACTCCAGTGAGTATAAGCCCAATCGACCCAATCTCTCCTCATACGTCATTCCTGCCATCCCAGGTATCAGCCTGGTGAATCTTCGCTGAACTCCTTCCATGGCAAGAACGTCCTTCCTCAGATAAGGCAACTAAAACTGCACACAATACTCAAGGTGCGGTCTCACCAAGGCCCTGTACAACTGCAGCAAGACATCCTTGCTCCTGTACTCGAACCCTCTTGCTACGAAGGCCAACATACCATTTGCCTTCTTAACCGCCTGCTGCACCTGCATGCTTACCTTCAGCGACTGGTGCACAAGGACATCCAGGTCTCTTTGCACTTCCCCTTCTCCCAATCTATTGCCATTCAAATAATAATCTGCCTTCCTGTTATTGCCACCAAAGTGGATAACCAAAGTGGGTTCGTGCCCCCCCGATTTCGGGGTTTTAACCCCCCACACGCCTCCAATCCCGCCTCCACGGCCCAATGAAAATCCTGCCCATAGAATTTTACAGCACCAAAGGGGGCCATTTGGCCCATGGTCTGTGCATTGGATCTCTGAAAGAGCTTTCCATTCAGTCCCATTCCCCTGCCTTTCCCTTGCAACTTTTAAACATTTTCTTTTTCAAGTGTTTATCCCACTTTCCCTTTAAAAAAAACTGTTCTGCTTCCGTCGCTATTCTGTCCTCTTGCAGCAGATGGAACAGCTGTATGACTGCTAAAGCTGAGCCTCTGGAGGCAGCACTCCTCAGGCATTGCCAGGCAGCTGGTCCTGAGCCTATAGATGTGATGGGTAGCACAGCGGCAGGTGTGGGCACCACACTTTTGGTGCCACCTGCTATCTCTGGCAGCCCTGCCCTGCTCTAGCTTGTCCCCGTCCCATAATTGCTATTGTTGTAATGTTGCACATCAACAGCAATTTTGAGGCTATGAAACATAATTGGCTCCCAATGCTTTTAAAGAAAAACTACCCTGACTCACTGAGGGTTCACCATAAACACATGGGACCAGAAATTCCAACGGTTTGGTAAGGCATGTACCCGGCAGACCTATCTGGGGAGGGCAGGGATTGAAGATTTAGAGAGAATCCACCAGTTTTATGCTCCAGTTAAGTCCCGCCTTAAATCCTGCCAGAAGTGAAGAAAGATGTATGATATGCTAATCATAGCCAAGATACAACCATGCAAATGATTGATATTTTGTGAAGATTCTGATTTATTTTTATTACAAGAGGATTTGAGTACAGGAGTAAAGAATTCTTACTCCAATTATACAGGGCCTTGGTGAGACCACACCTGGAGTACTGTGTACAATTTTGGTCTCCTTACCTAAGGAAGGATATACTTGCCGTAGAGGGAGTGCAACGAAGGTTGACGAGATTGATTCCTGGGATGGCGGGACTGTCGTATGAGAAGAGATTGAGTAAACTAAGCCTGTATTCTCTTGAATTCAGAAGAATGAGAGGGGATCTCATTGAAGCATACAAAATTATAACAGGGCTTGATAGGGTGGATGCTGGGAGAATGTTTCCCTTGGCTTGGGAGTCTAGAACCAGGGGCCACAGCCTCAGGATAAAGGGTCGGCCATTCAGGACTGAGATGAGAAGAAATTTCTTCACACAGAGGTTGGTGAATCTTTGGAATTCTCTACCCCAGAGGGCTGTGGAGACTCAGTCATTGGGTATATTCAAAACAGAAGTCGATAGATTTCTGACTAGTAAGGGCATCAAGGGATATGGCGATAGGGCCGGTGAATGGAGTTGAGGCAGAAGATCAGCCATGATCTCATTGAACGGTGGAGCAGGCTCGAAGGGCCGAATGGCCGACTCCTGCTCTTATTTCTTATGTTCTTATTTGGAAAATTTAATACAAGGGTGCTGTATGAGTTTTCCAATGGAGATTCCCCTCTTTGTGATATATATGTTGAGAAAGAGGAGGAGGAAAACCAAGAGGCTAAGCTTATACGGCAGCACTGCAGGAGATACAGAACCCTTCTGCAGATACCCAACCACCAGGGTGAATGGACCAAAAAGATGTCATTGACATATCGCCCTGGAGTTATGTGCAAAGAGGCTATGGTTCAACCCAGGACCTCTGAAGAGCTTTAGTCTGAAGATCTGCAAACTTTCCTCAAGAAAGAGGACAGCGCTTACTCAGAAAGCCACGACTGCATTTAATTTCTTGGTCACCGGCTCATTCCAAGGGACAACAGACAACCTCTGGCAGTTTGCTCTCCATTCTTTCATTAATGCCCTGTTTTGCCCAATTAATTACATTTGACACAGGAACAAGAGAATTGAGAGTGGGCCATTAATGTTCATCTAATTGCAGGGTGTCCATGAAATCTTGAAGCTATAGTTTGCACTCGTGCATCCGTAAAAGCCCTTACTGTCAGCCACACTAATATGTCAACCAACGAGGATTTCACTTTCTTAATGTCCAATTAGTATGCGATTACAGGCACAGGTTTCTACACATCGCTGCCCATAGTGCAAGGAGCTGTCCAGATTCATTCCTCCTTCAGCAGTCCAGTCGTCACTGGACTCTTTCAGAATGGAATAAGGTGTGAGCTGGAGACAAGGGGTATCCAATACTCAGTACCGTGGCTGCTAACACCATTGAAAAGGACCAACAGCGAGGCGGAGGAAAGCTAGTGATCCATCCGTGGCTAACTAAAGAAGCTAAGGATAGTATTAGATTAAAAGAAGAGGCTTATAATGTTGCAAAGAATAGTAGTAAGCCTGAGGATTGGGAGAGCTTAAGAAACCAGCAAAGGATGACCAAAAAATTGATAAAAAGGGAGAAAATAGAGTACGAGAGTAAACTAGCAAGATATATAAAAACAGATTGTAAGAGCTTCTACAAGTATGTAAAAAGGAAGAAAGTAGCAAAAGTAAGCGTTGGTCCCTTAGAGGCTGAGACAGGTGAAATTATATTGGGGAATAAGGAAATGGTAGAGACTTTAAACAAATATTTTGTATCTGTCTTCACAGTAGAAGACACAAAAAGCATACCAAAAATAATGGGGAACCAAGGGGCTAATAAGAGTGAGGAATTTAAAGTAATTAATATCAGTAGAGAAAAAGTACTAGAGAAACTCATGGGACTAAAAGCCAACAATCCCCTAGACCTGATGGCCTACATCCTCGGATTCTAAAAGAGGTGGCTGAAGAGATAGTGGATGCATTGGTTGTGATCTTCCAAAATTCCCTAGATTCTAGAACGGTCCCAACGGATTGGAAAGTAGCAAATGTAACTCCGCTAGTTAAGAAAGGAGGGAGAGAAAAAACAGGGAACTACAGGCCAGTTAGCCTGACATTAGTCGTTGGGAAAATGCTGGAATCCATTATTAAGGAAGTGGTAACAGGGCACTTAGAAAATCAAAATATGGTTAGGCAGAGTCAACATGGTTTTATGAAAGGGAAATCGTGCTTAAAAAATTTATTAAGAGTTTTTTGAGGATGTAACTAGCAGGGTAGATAAAGGGGAACCTGTGGATGTAGTATATTTGGATTTCCAAAAGGCATTCGATAAGATGCCACATGAAAGGTTGCTACGCAAGATAAGGGCTCGTGGGGTTGGGGGTAATATATTAGCGTGGATAGAGGATTGGTTAATGGACAGAAAACAGAGAGTAGGGATAAAAGGGCCATTTTCGGGTTGGCAGGCTGTAACTAGTGGGGTGCCGCAAGGATCAGTGCTTGGGGCCTCAGCTATTTACAATCTATATTACTGTAATGACTTAGATGAAGGGACCGAGTGTAATGTATCCAAGTTTGCTGACGATACAAAGCTAGGTGGGACAGTAAGCTGTGAGGAGGACGCAATGAGCCTGCAAAGGGATATAGACAGGCTAAGTGAGTGGGCAGTAAGGTGGCAGATGGAGTATAATGTGGGGAAATGGGAGGTTAGTCACTTTGGTAGGAAGAATAGAAAAACAGAATATTTTTTAAACTGCGAGAAACTTTCAAATGTTGATGTTCAGAGAGATTTGGGTGTCCTCGTGCAAGAAACACAGAAAGCTAGCATGCAGGTACAGCAAGCAATAAGAAAGGCAAATGGCATGTTGGCCTTTATTGCAAGGGGGTTGGAGTATAAGAGTAAGGAAGTCTTGCTACAATTGTACAGGGCCTTGGTGAGACCACACCTGGAGTACTGGGCACAGATTTGGTCTCCTTATCTGAGAATTGACATACATGCCTTTGAGGCGGTACAATGATGGTTCACTAGCTTGATCCCTGAGACGGGAGGGTTATCCTATAAGGAGAGATTGAGTAGATTGGGCCTATACTCTCTGGATTTTAGAAGAATGAGAGGTGATCTCATTGAAACATACAAGATTCTGAAGGGGATTGACAGGGTGCAGAGAGGTTGTTTCCCCTGGCTGGGGACTCTAGAACTAGGGGGCATCGCCTCAGGATAAGGGGTCGGCCATTTAAGACTGAGATGAGGAGAAATTTCTTCACTCGGAGGGTTGTGAATCTTTGGAATTCTCTACCCCAAAGGGCTGTGGATGCCAAACCGTTGAGTATATTCAAGGCTGAGATCGATAGATTTTTGGACTCTCGGGGAATCGAGGGATATGGGGATCGGGTGGGAAAGTGGAGTTGAGGTCGATGATCAGCCATGATCTTATTGAATGGCGGAGCAGGCTCGAAGGGCCGTATGGCCAACTCCTGCTCCTATTTCTTATGTTCGTATGTTCTTATGTTCTACAATGAGATTCACATCCGAATCTAGAATTACAAATAACCTCACATTTCCTCACATTATACTCCATCATGCCACCTTATTGCCACTCACTTAACCTGTCTATATCCTTTTGCAGGCTCTTTGTGTCGTCCTCACAGCTTACTTTCTGGCCACCAGCACGGTGAAGGGAAAATTCAGGAGCCTGGATATGTCCGGGACCTCTCCTCAGTACGCTCCCAATGTTATTTCATGAATTGTGGTTTTCTGCTGTGTCCTCCAAGGTTTTGCTCTTCAGAATGTCCTGGAAGTTGAGATTCCAGCAAGGAAACAGAGTCAAAAGCTGAATAACCGCCCCCCCCGCCCCCAACCCCCGAGACAGAAAAAGTCAGACATGAGGAAGACACAGCAGAATCACAGCTACTGGGACAGAGCTGTGAGACAAACTCATCAGAGAGACTTTCGGTACCATCTGATTGCATTATAATTATAGAACAGCTGTAATAAGCAGAATGCTCCGCATAATTTAAACTTACATCCCTTCAGAACAGTCCATTCATCATTAAAAGCTAAAGTCCCATGAGGGTCCCAAGTCCACAAATATCTTGTTCAGCTTCAGTGCAACTTCATGCTTTGAAGTGAAAAATCACGATCATAACGCTATCTCTGACAACAAAAATCATATAAAGCTTCTGGAACTTTATAATTGGGACGGTATTTAGATTCACCTTTCCCCCTTATGACTTTTTGCTTTTTCTCATTCCTAATCTAATATTTCTTCTAAGTGTTCCCCGAGGGGCTGGGTTCGGAGATATTGACGGCTGCTCTAGATGACCTGAAGCCTCTTGGGACAGAGGTGGCCATTGTCCCGGGGCTACTGGGTCCTGCAGTGGAGCTGCCATAGACTGCTGACTTTATTCCACTTGCACAGTCATCTGAGGGGATGGAGCAGAAACTTTCGAGGTCCTGCTGTCCAGAGGAACGGCAGAGTCCTCGGAGCCGTCTCCTGTTCTTCCACGAGTCATGGGATTAGGGTATTGCTTGCCACCTATCTGCAGGGAAACTGGCCTTATGAAATTATTAGTATCCCTTGCTCCCTGGGAGAGAGTATATTGAATGACCTGCAAACCCTTCTAAATGGTGCCCCTGCGATCTAAAAATCCGATAGATATGGCTTGCTCCATTCCATCACCCTCCATTCCATTGTCCAAGGCCTGAATGCAACCAGTCAAGGCTTGCACGTTGGAGGTGATGTCTTGGCTCCAGGCCCCTTTGTTCTGTCCTGCAGCAGCCACTCATTCTAGGCTGCTGCGCATTGTTGAGAAGCCCTCTCTGTTACTGCCGCAATGGAAGGAATTGGGACTCTCCCCTCAGCCATGCCATCTGCTGCATATTTTCGGGGAGGCTTTGCAGTCCATTCGTGAGTTTGATGCTCTGCTAGCATCCTTTGTTATGACAGGACCCCAACACCATCGTCCGAATACTGTTCAGCCAAGGGCCGACAGTTCTTTAGCCTCTGCTCAAGAACATCCTCCTCCACTTCCACTACCTCTTCCCCTGATTTCCTCGTATGTTGTGCAGCACCCAGCTTCCACACCTCATCTGAACTATCTATATCCCCCGCCCCTGCCCGTGACTGACCCTGTCTGGCTGGTCAGTGCGGTTAAAGGGGTGAATGATGGCATGGGCGATTTTCTGCTGGCTGTTGAGGGTCCCATTGAGGGCCACTGCTTATTCTTCCCCGCTTCTGCTACCTTACTGTTCCACTCATGTAAAGTTCTCCTCGGACAATAGCTGTCAGGAAACAACTGTGGGTACAGAACGCCCTTCCCTGATCGCCTCAGCTGAGCGAGATCCCACTACCTCAATTCCCATCTCCTCCGACTGCCTTAATGGATGAATGTCTGCAGTTTCTCTGCCTGCAGTTCATCGTTCCCATGGATTATGTGCAATCGTCTCATACGGTTGTTGCTTTCAGTCATCGACTGGTTTATTTGACAGCTATTGGAGAATTTGTATGGCATTATCGTGCAGGAAAAGACCAGCTGGTCCATTAAGCCTGCCCCACAGAATGACCGCCAGACCATCATGACTAAATACTTCTTCCCTCCCCCCGCCCCACCTCCCACCAACCCCTGCAGCTACATCATCTCCTGGAAAAGGCAAAAAACCTGTCTTATAGAGCCCCCATTGACAAAATGACTTCAGGATTCCATGTGGGGAGAGAGCGGGAATATGGTATTGAGATAGAGGATCAGCCATGATCATATTGAATGGCGGACCAGGCTCGAAGGGCTGAATGGCCGACTCCTGCTCCTATTTTTCTATGTTTCGATGTGAAGGAGTCTGTTTAGTTAATTTATACCCTTAAGTTTCTGACTGCAAAAGAAAGAAAGACTTGCATTTCTATAGTGTCTTTCACGGCTTCAGGGCATCCCAAAACGCTTTACAGCCAATGAAGTACTTTTGAAGAGTAGTCACCGTTGTAATGTAGGAAATGCGGCAGCAGAATTTGCGCAGAGCAAGATCCCACAGACAGCGCTGTGATAATGACCGGATAATCTGTTGGCTGAGGGATAAATATTGAGGGATAAATATTGGTCAGGACACCGGGGAGAACTCCCCTGCTCTTCTTCAAAACGTGGGCCTTGGTTTAACGTCTCATCCGAAAGACGGCACCTCCGATACATATTAGGATTAATATTGGTCTGTGAGGTTTAAAATACAGGCGACTGGCAACTTGCTGTCCTCACACTTCCTTTCGCTGGCCTTTCTGATATAGGCATGCCTTTCTATATATTCTTCAGTGAGAAATTTGAGGCTCTCTTCTTACTGCCTCCTGTTGGAGTCATGTCTTCAGTTTCGGCCTGATGGTTTTGCTTTGGCAGCCCATCTTTAAATGCTGCAGCTATGTCCTTACAAGAGCTTCCTCGCACCTCCTCTCCCGTCCCCTGCCCCCCACAAATGACCAGTTGTTGGTGAAACATAGAAGATAGGAGCAGGAGTAGGCCATTCGGCCCCTGGAGCCTGCTCCGCCATTCAATGAGATCATGGCTGATCATCCAAATTCAGTACCCTGTCCCTGCCTTCTCCCCATATCCCTTGATCCCTTTAGCCTTAGGAAATATATCCAACTCCTTCTTGAATATATTTAATGAATTGGCCTCTACTGCCTTCTGTGGTAGAGAATTCCACAGGTTCACCACTCTCTGGGTGAAGAAATTCCTCCTCATCTCTGTCCTAAATGGCTTACCCCTTATCCTTAGACTGTGACCCCTGGTTCTGGACTCCCCCGCCATCGGGAACATCCTTCCTGCATGTTGTTCACTCTGTGCTCGCTGCACTCACGGGGAAGCTCTTCCTCGCCACTGCTGCCGATTTACACATTAATAACAGTGAGTGCCATTAAACTCTTGTTTTGGTGGTGGCAAAACCTGGCCAACTTATTGAAGAGGTGGAAGTTTACAGCAATAACAGCCATCGTACAGTGTCAGCATTGCATTGCAATTGTTACTTTATATTTTAAAACACTTAATTTTGGACATTGCAATGCAAAACAACTTTATCTCATTCAGAGCCTCAGCTCAGAAACAGAGGTTTGTACCTTTGTCCGGCCTGGCAATATTCTAGTTAGCTGACGCTGAGATTTGTGATGGGGTCACTGAGTGGGTGGAGGTCCTGCCGATACAGTTATGGTGGTGAATCGTAGAATATTATTGATAGCAGCTTGCAAAGAAAATTTTAAAAACACTTATTCAAGAAAATCCTTTGAGGACAAACCTCCTGCATGGGGCTATAACCATTGTGATGTGATTTTCCGTGACTTCGCTCATAGATTACGTTAGGGGCAGCAGTGTCATCAGCAAAGGTCGCTCATGTAAGGGGTTTTCTCTCCGAGGTCGCAGCGGTTTCTCTCGCCAGAGGCCTCTCTCTCTCTCTTGCACAGTAAAACCTTGAGTGGTTCGGCCCACTCGCCCCTTAGGTTCTAGACACTGGACTTAGGTGCAGGAACTACAATGCAAAGAATATTCTGATAGACCAAGTTTAATGAAACAAAATGAAATTTTATTGCATAAGGAAAAACAAATCAAATGCAAGCAAATAAGAGGGTACATGGGAGGGAAAAACAAATCATAACAATACAGTACTAACTAAGATAGATACAGGCATATTATACTTTGCAAAAATCATCATGAAATGGGGAAACACACGGAACATCGAGGGACAACAACTCATGTTAATTATACCCAAAATGACCACCCCTTTAAACCTATCTAGATCTGATTATGAAGGGCCAGAAACATGCTCACCAATCCAACTAGGAATTGCAAGGTTTTGAAACAGGTCTGCGTTTTGATCCTTTCAGGCGTCCTGTCTCCTCGTGGTCAGCGCTGCGGGCTGCGACACGCCTTCTCTTCCTCGAGGTGAAGGTCACGGACCGGCTGGATCTCAGCGGGCCTGGATGTTGATGTGGGGGAAGAGACCATCTGCTTGACCACGGTTGGAAGCATCTAGCCGGCTTTCATAAAGGTTTCTTCTGTAGTTTTCTACCCTTTTTGGTCTCATCAAACGGCCCGGGGTTTGTCGACGATCTCCCGATGGTTACCCCGGGGCGGGATGCGGACTCGAATCACCTTCTTCTTCTTCGAGATGATGCCACCAATATGATGGCAGCACCACGATGACTGTACTCTTTGCTACCCCCGGGTTCCCCAGATATACTTCTCAGGAGAAGCCTCTTTCTCCCGCCCAAATCAAGGTTAGTCTTTGTTTAACTTTTGGCGGGCTTATAGCACAGCGGGGTAGTTATTATATTTAAACTGCTTTCGGGATGGCCGCTAATGGCCATCTCTGGTCTGGAATGACCTGGTAATGTTTTAATGTCTTCTTGGTGTCTTTGATGCTCTTCTCATGAATATGAAACTGTTCCCCTTTGTCCGGGTAAACATTTTGATGGCCTTTATCTACAGGCCGATCTGACTGGATCTGCATCCAATCTATATGTATATGGCTGTGTCTGGTTTCGTTTTCTCAGAAACGGCTTCCAGAACTTACTGTGGGTTGAATCCACAAAGGCTGTCTGGGGACTGCAGGAACCATTTTAAAATGTCCAAAAAGCTAGTCACGGGGTCTGGTGGCCATTTTATGTGTCCCTTTTTCTGGGCTTCTTTTAAGACAGTCTTTAAAACCAGGGCCTCTTCTGCCAAAGGACCCCTATAATACAATATTAATTTTGCGAATTCTACACTCAGTTGTGGGCAAGAACCTGGTCATCAGGTGTGAGGTGCTGTCGGTGTTGCTGTACGTGGCGCAGGTGTGGCCCGTACCCCGACCCTGTGCCGCCGCAGTCACCCGAGGCGTCTTCCACTTCATCTGCAGATCGAAAATGGACTGTGTCTGGAGGGACACGAAGTACAAATCTCCAGAGAAAGGGGGAAAGAACGTACCCAACGTCGCCCTCATCCCGATGGTCACCTTTGTGTGCGGCTGCATCAAGCTGTGCACAGACCCACGGTACGCAAACACCAAGGGCAGGATTGGAGGCGTGTGGGGGGTTAAAATCTCAAAATCGGGGGGCACGAATCCATCCCGCCCCCAACCCACCTCCATGCCGGTTTCAAAGGAGGCGGGTACCCGACCCGCACTGGGACCCGCCTCCCCGAGGCGGGAAGGGGATTAATGCCAATTAACTGCCTGTTAGCCTAATCCCTATTTTTATTGCTGAAGTGTGGGATTCCCGACGGCTCCAAACCATGCCAAGTTAGCGGGGTGGACCGTCGGGCTGAAGGGCTTGGAGGGTTCGAGATGTCCAGTGTTCAGGTGAGTGATGGGTGTATGAGTGCAGAGGTAAGTGTGTTTGGTGTGTGTAAAGTGTTTAAAGAAGTTTTACTTACCTTTACTTACCTTTACAGCCTTCTTTCCTTCAGGTCTCGGGAATCCCTCATCTCACCAGCACAGAAAGCAGAATGGCCACGAGCTGTCAAAAGTTGCAGCATTCAGCTTTCTGTTCTGGAGAGATCTCTAAATCAGCCTGAGAGGAAGGAATTAACTTGGAGTACAGATTGTCAGTGTTTGACAGCTTCAAAGAGCTGTCAAACGCTGATATTTCATCTGTCAAAATCTCTTGACAGATGAAATATCAATCTGTGACGTCACCTCTTGCCGGGTGGCCCTTAATTGGCCTGCTGAGCCCGTTGGGCAGGCTCAACAAGGTCAATCAAGTGAAAAGCGCGTGGGTTGGCCACAACTCGATGGAGGCGGGACTACAACTCCGAACGTTGTAGTCCCGCCTCCATCACACCTCCAGTATCAAAATCCAGCCCCTTGTGTCACTACGTGCTGAGGTTCTATCTGTCCCCAGTGTTGCAAAGGATGGGTCTGGCCACGCTGCCGTGGAACGCTCCATTCAGTTGGACCGTGCCGGACCACCTGTCCTTCGTGGAAAAGTTTGTACAGGGAAACACCTTTGACCACAAGGCCATAAAGCAGTTGTCAGCGCGTAACGTCCTCGAGGCCCTACGGAAAAAGGAGATGCTGTATCCTGTCAGATGGTTCCCCGAGCAGGCTGTCGAAGTGATTTGGCAGAATGCCTCATCGCCAGAACTTTCAAACAAGCACCAAGATGTAGCTTGGCTGGTGGTGAGAAGGGCCCTCCCCGTCAGATCCTTCATGCACTCCCGGCGTCTCTGCTCCACCGCACGCTGCCCTCGAGGCGGCTGCGGGTGGGAACGAGACCGTCATCCATCTCCTTCTGGAATGTGCCTTTGCAAAGAAGGTCTGGAAAGAGATGCAGTGGTCTTTGTCGAGGTTGATCCCGAGCAGCTCGGTAACACAGGACTCTGTGCTCGACGGACTGTTCCCAGGGATGCACAACGAGACAAACATCAACTGCTGCTGGAAGATCATCAACTCGGTGAAAGACGCCCTTAGGTCTGCTGGTCTTCCAGAGCAAGGAATTGTCCACGACCGAGTGTTGCAGACTGGCACATTCCAAGGTCCAGGAGTACGTGCTGAGGGATGCACTAAAGGTTGGTGCCGCCGCCGCAAAGGCACAATGGGGAAGGGCCACAGTTTAAGGCCCTCCCGCCAGTGTACACCGAGGGGCTGAAACCAGTATAAATCCCCCTCGAGCTGTATGACATTGAAATGCTTAAATGGAAATGTACTTGAAAACTGTTTTGTGTAAATAGAGTACTGCATTCATCTGTATTATGCCATACGTAATAGGATTTGTGGATTGTATTATTGTAATGTATTTTAACAAGTATTGAAATGTGTAATGAAAATGTATCGCAAATTGTTGCTGTAAATTGAGTGCCATGTTGTATTGTACCACATGAAATGTGACGTGGACTATATTGTAATGTATTTGAACAAATCTTTATGAATAAAGTATATTTTTGAAAAACAAAATCAGTAACAGCTCTCCTTGTCTGAACCAAGCACCCAGTGCCAAAGCCATGAATAGCCAACAATTCAATCATCAGAGAATCAGAGAAATTTACAGCACAGGAGGAGGCCATTCGGCCCATTGTCTCTGTTCCGGCAAAACACAGCAGTTGCCTTGATTCCCGACCTGGCTGTTCCCCAACACCAATTTCACGTGGGCGACACTAGCGTATCACAGGAAAGCTGCTTTAACAGCAACAAGTTGCATTTATATTGCCTTATAGTGCCTTTAACATAGAAAAATAACGCAAGATGATTTAAAACAGCAATTTAATGCGCTTCCCCTTAATAACTGGATTTGTATTGCAAAAAAACCTAACTCTACAGTCTGTGTGCAGCAGCCACTGAAAGGCCCTGCTGACATTTTATCGCTGGCGCTCAGCGGGCTAGAAGGAACGAATGAAAGAACTTGCATTTATATAGCATCTTTTACATCCTCAGGACGTCCCAAAGCTTTACACAGCCAACGAGGTACTTTTGAGTCGAGTCGCTGTTGTATTGTAGGCAAACATCAATGATTTGGATGAGGGAACCAAATGTAATATTTCCAAGTTTGCTGACGACACAAAACTAGGTGGGATTGTGAGATGTGAGGAGGATGCAAAGGGGCTTCAAGGCGATTTAGACAAGTTGAGTGAGTGGGCAAATACAGGGCAGATGCAGTATAATGTGGATAAATGTGAGGTTATCCACTTCGGTAGGAAAAACAGAAAGGCAGAGTATTATTTAAATGGTGATAGATTGGGAAATGTTGATGTACAAAGGGACCTGGGTGTCCTTGTACACCAGTCACTGAAAGCAAACATGCAGGTGCAGCAAGCAGTTAGGAAGGCAAATGGTATGTTGGCCTTCATTGCAAGAGGATTTCAGTACAGGAGCAAGGATGTTTTACTACAGTTATACAGGGCCTTGGTGAGACCACACCTGGAGTACTGTGTGCAGTTTTAGTCTCCTTACCTAAGAAAGGATATACTTGCCATAGAGGGAGTGTAGCAAAGGTTCACCAGACTGATTTCTGGGATGGCAGGACTGTTGTATGAGGAGCGATTGGGTAGACTGGGCCTGTATTCACTAGAGATTAGAAGAATGAGAGGTGATCTCATTGAAAAGTACAACATTCTGACAGGGCTAGACAGACTGGCTGCAGGGAGGATGTTTCCCCTGGCTGGGGGGTCTAGAACGAGGGATCACAGTCTCAGGATATGGGGTAGGACATTTAGGACTGAAATGAGGAGAAATTTCTTCACTCAGAGGGTGGTGAACCTGTGGAATTCTCTACCACAGAAAGCTGCGGAGGCCCAGTCACTGAATATATTTAAGAAGGAGATAGATAGATTTCTAGACAGAAAAGGTATCAAGGGGTATGGGGAGAGAGCGGGAATATGGTATTGAGATAGAAGATTAGCCATGATCATATTGAATGGTGGAGCAGGCTCGAAGGGCCGAATGGCCTACTCCTGCTCCTATTTTTCTATGTTTCTATGTTTTTAAACAAGACAGCCAATTTGCACATAGCAAGGTCTCACAAACAACAATGAGAAAAATTACAAGATAATCTGTTTTTGTTAGTGATTTTGCTTAAGAGATAAATGTTGGCCAGGATACTGAGAGAACTCCCCAGCTCTTCTTCAAAACAGTGCCATGGAATCTTTTATGTTCAGCTGAGAGAGTGAACGTGGCCTCGGTTTAACGTCTCGTCCAAAAGACAGCACGTCTGACAGTGCAGCACTCCCTCAGTGCTGGAGTGAAGTATCGCCTTAGATTCTGTGTTCAAGTTTCTGGAGAGGGGCCTGAATTCATGACCTGACTCAGGTGGTTGAAGGTCAATCATCACAGCCCCAGGGCATCGCTGCAGGGGTTCCTCAGGGCAGTGTCCTAGGCCCAACCATCTTCAGCTGCTTCATCAATGACCTTCCCTCCAACATAAGATCAAAAATGGGGATGTTCACTGATGACTGCACAGTGTTCAGTGCCATTCACAACTCCTCAGATAATGAAGCAGTCCATGCCCACATGCAACAATACCTGGACGACGTTCAGACTTGGGCTGATAAGTGGCAGGTAACATTTGCGCCACAGAAGTGCCAGGCAATGACCATCTCCAACAAGCGAGAGTCTAACCACCTCCCCTTGACATTCAACGGCATTACCATCGCCGAATCCCCCACCATCAACATCCTGGGGGTCACCATTGACCAGAAACCCAACTGGACCAGCCACATAAATACTGTGGCAACAAGAACAGGTCAGAGGCTAGGTATTCTGTGGCAAAGGTCTCACCTCCTGACTCCCCAAAGCCTTTCCAGCATCTACAAGTCACAAGTAAGGAGTGTGATGGAATACTCTCCACTTGCCTGGATGAGTGCAGCTCCAACAACACTCAGGAAGCTCGACACCATCCAGGACAAAGCAGCCTGCTTGATTGGCACCCCATCCACCACCTTAAACAGTCACTCCCTCCACCACTGGCGTACCGTGGCTGCAGTGTGTACCATCTACAAGATGCACTGCAGCAACTCGCCAAGGCTTTCGGCAGCACCTCCCAAACCCGCGACTTCTTCCACCTAGAAGGACAAGGGCAGCAGGCGCATGGGAACACCAGCCCCTCCAAGTCACACACCATCCTGACTTAGAAGTATATCAGCCGTTCCTTCATCGTCGCTGGGTCAAAATCCTGGAACTCCCTCCCTAAGAGCACTGTGGGAGCACCTTCACTACAGGGAGTGCAGCGGTTCAAGAAGGCGGCTCACCACCACCTTCTCAAGGGCAATTAGAGATGGGCAATAAATGCCGGCCTCGCCAGCAACGCCCACATACCATAAATGAATAAAAAAAGGAGTGCTACCATTGAGCCAAGGCTGATGTTAAAGTGCACAAAGCTGAGAACTCCAAAAATGTTTGTCCCTCCCACTTCTTGATTGCAGCGGGTATCATACGTCATGCCAATAGCAACTTCCAGGTTATTGGTACCATAAATGATAGTTATCAATTACTGTATTAAAATAACCCACTTCTTTACTTAATGCCAGACTGAATACTTTGGAGGATTGGGGACGACTACTATGACTCTTTAGATGAAAGGAAAGACACATTCTGAGCACCAACCCATTTTTCAGCAGTATTACCAGGTTTAACACTGCCGTGGATATATATTAATCAGGGCACATGTTAATCAGGATACATATTAATCAGGAGATATATTAATTAGGATGTCTATTAATCAGGCCATATATTAACCAGGACACATAGTAATAAGGACATACCTTAATCAGGGCATAAGTTAATCAGAATATATATTAATCAGGACACATATTAATCAGGAAATATGTTAGTCAGGACATATGTTAATGAGGATACAAATTAATCAGGTTCTATATTAATCAGGAGATATATTAATCAGGACGCATTGTAATCAGGACATATGTTAATCAGGGCATATGTTAGTCCAGATATATGTTAATCAGGGCATATGTTAGTCCAGATATATGTTAGTCAAGGTATATTTAATCAGGACATATATTAATCAGAACAAATGCTAATTAAGACATATATACATCAGTATATATATTAGTTGGATTAGCAGTAATTGTTGCCCATTATTCTGGTTTAAAAGCTCTGCATGTTCCCCCAATGGTATAGTGAGTAGGGACATCTGGTCATGGAGCAGTACTGTGCCATATGGAGAAGAAGATTCCTGGTTTGTTCTCTAGTGTGCGCTGAGTTAGCTGATCACAACAGGGCAACAGATGGTCATTACAGTTGGCATCAGCACCACCCCGCCCCCCCCCTCCGCGCCCCCCCACCCCCACCCCAGCTAGGAAGGGAAAAACACAGATAGGGTTCCTGTTCCCTATCCAGTGACTCCTAGCAGAAGGTGCGCATGCTGGGCAGGGATTGGATCATGCTTAGATACTTTCCTTAAACAAATAGCCTACCAGAACTCACCATCTCGGCTCGCGCATATACCTCGTTTACCATGGTGAAGTAGCCCATCAGGAGTCAGTACCCTCTGGAAAGGAGGTGGTGGGGGGGGTGCGGAAGCTGGAGAAACAGAAGCAAAGCAAGATAAACCCAATGTGGTGAGAGCCAAAAACAAACAAATCTTAGCGCTTGTGACTCTGAACAAAGTTGGAGTGGCCAAGCACATCCTTAAAAGGAAGCAGGATTGGCCTTATTTCATAATAATCTGTGCAGTTAAAAAGAGGAGCAGAGTATTTACCATAACATTTACATCACTTTCTTCATCAGAAGTGCTCAAACCACATCCTAATTAATAATAAAAACTCTTGCTTAATAGAATTTTTTGCGTCTGTGTGCTGCGCCCACCCCCCGCGCCCCACCCCCCCCCCGCCCCGTTTTCTTAGAAATTACATTTCTCTCTTTTCTAAAAAAAAACCCAGACTTCTTCTTTTAATTTGTGAGAACAGATGTTCGAACATTACTTAAAGGAAGTGAGGAGAAATGAACGGTGGGACCAGATTAGTTGCTGTGCTTGCTTTGCTCATAGGTCTCTCATCCCACACAACCTGACTGGCAAAATCCAATTTATTAGACCAATTATAGTCAATTTTAACAAATAACAAGAATTGCAACTAACACCTGTGAAATCACTGTTTTTTGCCGCGGTATGTTGCTACAGTGCTTTCTGCTTTTGATTATTTTTATACACACTTAATTATAATCGCAGTAGGGAAAAAAAAATTGTACGAGACCACAGCAATTAAACAGATATGTCTCGTTGGATGAATGTACTTTATAATGCAGAGTGTTGAAATCAAATTTCTCTTCAGATTCTAGTTGTAGCTCTCTGAATAATTTACATGAAAACTCTATTATGTTCTCTGACGGTTGCTTTTGTCAAGTCTGCTTATAAAAAAAAACCTAATGGTGTCTGCAAGGTTTTCTCCTATATTAAACGTAGGATTGTTTGCTGAGAAGTCGTGACTAACAAAGTTTTTTCACACACAAGGAAGCCTCACCGCTCACGGGGCTTTCGGGGAAGCGGGGGAGGATGTCAGGAAGGCCCATCATAAATGAGTGAATCTCAGTAATCATTGATCCTGAGTGGGTTATTCTTTTCAGTAAATGTACTGCCCCCCCCACCCCCCACCCCGCCTCCCCCGCCACCAGCACATTATTTTTATCCAGTTTTTGATGATTGCCCTATAATAATTGTTTGAGTACAAAGCAGAGTTCACAAACGTGCTCCCGACGCAAAGCTGCACACACCAGGAGCACATGTTGGGAATTAAGATGCAGAGGTCAGCATGCTCCACAAGACTTTTCAAGCACAAATTCATCAAACCCATTCTGCCCAGTCCTAGACGCTATCCCGATTATTTAATCTCCCAGGGGAAATTTCTGCAAAAATTTCTTCCTGATCTCCATTATTTTTAGCAAACTTTAAATCATTGATTTGCAGCCAAATAACTATCAGATGGTTCATACCAAACATAAAAAGCATAGACCATGGCCCATCCAGCTTACTGTCACAAACCATGCACAATCCACTCTATCATACACTCTACTCCAATTATTTAATTCCCCTGAGGGAAGGTTCTGAAAAACTTCTCCCTGGTCTTCAAACTGATCTCCAAACATCGTAATGTAAGATTCAACGCTATCTATCTACACTTACACCTCCATTTTTAATCACTTTATGCAGATGTTGGCTGATAAGTGGTAAGTAATATTCGTGCCACATGAGTGATAGGCAATGACCATTTCTAAGAAGAGAACCTAATCATCTCCCCTTGACGTTCATAGGCATTACCATCACTGAATCCCCCACTATCAACATCCTGAGGGGGTCACCATTGACCAGAAACTCAACAGGACCAGCTACATAAATGCCGCAGTTATTAGACCAGGTCAGAGGCTGGGTATTCTGCGGCGAGAGGGTCACCTCCTGACTCCCCAAAGCCTCTCCACCAACTACAAGGCACAAGTCAGGAGTGTGATGGAATACGCTCCACTTGCCTGGATGGGTGCAGCTCCAACAACACTCAAGAAGCTCGACACCAGTCAAGAAGGCCGAAACCAACCAGGGCAAAGCATCCACTAGCCTATCCATCTACCCCTTCCACCATCAGCATGCCGTGGCTGCAGTGTGTGCTATCTATAGGGTTCACTGCAACAAGTCGCCAAGGCTTCTTCGGCAGCACTTCCCAAACCCATGAACTCCACCACCTAGAAGGACAAGGGCAGCAGGTGCATGGGGACACCACCACCTCCAAGTTCCCCT
Source organism: Somniosus microcephalus (assembly GCF_052327205.1). Lineage (NCBI taxonomy): Eukaryota > Metazoa > Chordata > Chondrichthyes > Squaliformes > Somniosidae > Somniosus > Somniosus microcephalus. The sequence continues at coordinate 11,706,904 of NC_140995.1, forward strand.
CCAAGTCACACAACATCCTGACTTGGACATATAATGCAGTTCGTTCACTGTTGCTGGATCAAGATCCTAGGGGTGACTGTCTGTGTGGAGTTTGCAAATTCTCCCCGTGTTTGCGTGGGTTTTCTCCGGGTGCTCCGGTTTCCTCCCACAGTCCAAAGATGTGCGGGTTAGGTTGATTGGCTATGATAAATTGACCCTTAGTGTTAGGGGGATTAAATACACGGGGATAGGGTGGGATACGTGTTGGTGTAGGGGTTACGGGGATCGGGTGGGATATGTGTCGGTGCAGGCTCGATGGGCCGAAATGGCCTCTATCTGCACTGTGGGGTTTCTGTGATTCTGTGAACTCCCTCCCTAACGGCACCGTGGGAAGACCTTCACCACATGGCCTGAAGTAGTTCAAGAGGAAGGGATCACCACCACCTTCTCAGCACAACTAGAGATGGGCAATAAGAGCTGGCCTTGTCAGCAATGCCACATTTCGAGAATGAATTTTTAAAAAAAGATGCCATTTCCTTGTTCCCAACAGCATAGGATTCGTTGCTTCAATCCCATAGTTAACTTCCTGATCTCAATCTTTATTTGTCCTTATTAACTAACCCCATTCCTAACCAGGTATTTATCCAATTGTTTTTAGAAGTTAATCAACGTGACATGAAGGCCTTTTGCTGGGAGTCTGTCTCACAATCAATTGTGCGAAAGGGGAAAAAAAAAATCTTCTAATCTCGAGTCTCTCACTGTTCAATTTAAATAGGCTGCTTGTACCTACTTTATCTATGCCTCGGAACATGTGAAAGATCTGGGGGAAAGAATGCTTCGGGTTGATATGTTTCGCGACATCATGAGCGTGATGTTTTTTGAACACATTGATGATGTTATTACATACAGTGACCAGAGCAATTCTTCCCCTGGGCCTTGTCCCTTCTCAGTCTTCTTGCTGATACAATGGATCTTTGTGGAATCAGAGTATTTTGTTGAGCGCTTGTATATCAGAAACACATTGAGCCACCAGCCAAAATAATCTTCTCGCTGAGAGTAAATTGACATACCTTTTACCCATATTACACAGAGATTAATGGACATCACTACAGTCAGCCACCTTGTTTTAGATTTTTGACAGCTATTGCCTTGATTTTTTGCATACAGCAAGATACATTGAAATAATTTTATGATGCTTCTCAGTGATTGTGGTATAACTACCCCCCCCCCATCTATTTTCAGGCCTCCTCCCTCGTGTCTGGCAGGAAAAATAAAGAGCAGCTAAGGAAACTGGGGGTCAGAGGTTGCTGGCTAGCCCCTTCCATTTGGAGGAGCTGTAAAGGGGCTGCCAGTAACTTCCGAGTCCCCTCAGGTAAGTTTTAATCTTTGCTAGCAGGGTGCAGCAGGGCTCCGTGGCAGGACTGGAGGCCGTCTCGTTGCTGTACTGAGGGAGCGCTGCACCATTGGAGGGGCCGTCTTTCGGGTGAGGCGTTAACACCAAGGCCCCGTCTGCCCTCTCAGGTGGATGTAACAGATCCCTGGTGTCTTGGCCCAATATTTATTCCACAATCGACATCACTGAAACAGAGTACCTGGTCATTGCTGTTTGTGGGAGCTTGCTGTGCGCAGATTGGCTGCCGCGTTTCCTACATTACAACAGTGACCACACTTCAAAAAGTACTTCATTGGCTGTAAAGCGCTTTGGGACGTCCGGTGGTCGTGAAAGACGCTATAGCAATGCAAGTCTTTTTTTTGCTTCTGACAACAGCCAGAAGGCCCAGCACCCGCCAGCGATTTGCACTGGCTTAGGTCGCTTAGGCCCGCAGCAGCGCTCAACTTTCCTTCCCCCACCCCCTGCCTCCCCACCGATCTGGGTCAAGTGCCCATTTCACAGGCAGTACTTCCCACCTAGTACCGCCCCAACCCGTGCAAATGAACTGATCCCGAAAATTCACCCGGGTTTAAGCTACGTTCAAGTCAGCCCAGGTTTCAAATGTGCGCCTCCCAATTAATGCTGGGGCAAGGGCAGATGGGGAGGGGGGTGGGTGGCGGGAGAAAAAACCATCTCACAAATCTTGCTTTAGTGCTCAGGAATCAGATTGCCGAACTGACTCGGAGTTACACTGCAACTTTCACATCGGCGCAAACCCAAAATCAACATTGGTGGTACAACAGCAACTTAATATTAGCGCAGTTTTCGTTCTGTAAAAGGCAGGTCAGTGACGTATTTGAGTCAGATCTGCTCCTTAATAATTGACTTAAACTGTTCTTGCCAATTTGACATTCGCTGTTAAAGCCGTGTTTAGTGACATGGGGACAATTCAGAGTAGAAGTAACTGACATGAATCAGTCATTCATGAAAGAAAGACTTATGAAATAATAATGGTGTGGAGATGCCGGAGTTGGACTGGGGTGGACAAATGTAAGAAGTCACACAACACCAGGTTATAGTCCAACAGCTTTATTTGAAATCACAAGCTTTCGGAGCGCTGCTCCTTCGTCAGGTGAAGTGGAGAGATGCATAAAAACACAGCTTATATAGTCAGAGAATAATGTCAGATGTTTACAGGTAATCTTTCTAACTGCCATTTATCACACCTCGGCAGAGAGATAATCACAGCAATCAAAGGTGTGAATGGTGTCCAAACAGGTCAGTCAGGAAAACATTACATCAAAGAACAATGAGGTGGGGTCACAAGGGGTCAAATATTGCAGATGCTGGGGTCTGTATGAAAAACAAAAAAACAGAAAAAATAATGAGCGGCCTACGGGTGGCGCTGTCCAGGGAGAGTATAAATACTCGGGCACGGGCCCAGCTTGCGCAGGACATTCTTAACAGGAACTAGTGAAGGACACAACTAGACCTCCATGTTGTAAAACTGTTGATTCAAGCTTTGTTTAACGCTTAGACCAAGTGCCTAGTAGTTTTCTTATGTCACTAGCTACTGTGCTGTTTTACCACCAGTTTGCACAGCACAGTCGGCAGTAAACCTGTGGTAATATCGCAGCGTACAGCAACATATTTATACTAAAGCAAATGACAAGGTGCAGGCAATCCCAGTGGTCTGTACAACGTCTCCATTCAGGTTCCTAGGAAAGCTTGGTTGGCTGGTCTGCAAGGCAGAAGGAGTCGCAACATTTCTTGAGGTCCGGGGCGAGGGGGTTTGAGTCCCGGGCCTGGTGGGTTTTTTTTTGCTCAATAACGAAAGGATTGCTGGGATCACAGCCACTTCCCACCATTGCTATGCAAACTGAGCAGTAAAATAGTGTTGATTAGCATTTCAAGGAACAGTGCGTTAGTTCTGGCAAGAAAAACTGCTCTCGGTGGGTAAGATCTGTTTTGTCCTCCCTCCTGACATCTGTTGTAACTTTTCCAACTCGAGGGGTGGGGGGGGGGGGGGGGGGATAATGTGGAAGAGGCTTACAGGAGAATCTTGGTACATGTATAAATGCATCAGGCTACAAGAATGCCAATATACAAAATATTCATCAGTATAACTTGTTTAAGCACATTTGAGAGCAATGTGATGCAAAGTAAATTAAAATATAAAGAAATAATTGATGGCCGATCATACTAGTGGAAGCTTATTAATATATAATTAGATGTACTATTATATTCTGAAAATTTATACCGCTCAGTAATGGCCTACTACCAATCATTTGAACAGTACCACACATCTTCTCATCTAACAAAAGCCATAGCCAGTAATCAGGCAACCCAGGCAACTGTCTCTGGAGCTCTTTTTCTATCCTGATTTGTAAATGTAACGCTATTTGGACAGAACTCTGCAAAGGAAGTAACAATTTTGTGTACTGCAGGGAAAATGGCCTATTCCCCCAAATGTGCTGTTCCGTGTTTACTTATGGAGTGAATGGATTTGTCAGCGCACTAAATAAAAGGCATTATTTAAATATGCCAGGTTGGCAAAGTGTTAATAATAATGATGTCCCAAACAGTGTCTTGGAGAATGTGACGTTAAGTGTAAACATAGAACATAGAAAAATAGGAGCAGAAGTAGGCCATTCGGCCCTTCAAGCCTGCTCCGCCATTCAATATGATCATGGCTGATCCTCGATCTCAATACCATATTCCCGCTCTCTCCCCATACCCCTTGATGCCTTTTGTGTCTAGAAATCTATCTATCTCCTTCTTAAATTTATTCAGTGACTTGGCCTCCACAGCCTTCTGTGGTAGAGAATTCCACAGGTTCACCACCCTCCGAGTGAAGAAATTTCTCCTCATCTCAGTCCTAAATGTCCTACCCTGTATCCTGAGACTGTGACCCCTCGTTCTAGACCCCCCCCCCCCAGCCAGGGGAAACATCCTCCCTGCATCCAGTCTGTCTAGCCCTGTCAGAATTTTATACGTTTCAATGAGATCCCCTCTCATTCTTCTAAACTCTAGTGAATACAGGCCTAGTCGACCCAATCTCTCCTCATATGACAGTCCTGCCATCCCAGGAGTCAGTCTGGTGTGTCTGATGCAATTAAAGATTGAAGCAGTGTTTACTGGCTTCTAGTTATTGTAGCATTGCTTCAGAGAGTCTTTCCCCTCCCTTCACTCCATCAGTGTGTGGAGCCCCTAAAACCACCGCGTGGCGAATGTGATCGTCACACATTGCCATTGCGGAAAAGTAAGTTACACACTGAAAGTTTCACACAGGCACTGGCTCAGGCAATAGTCAGGTGCTGTCATGACTAAAGGAGGGCAGCAGAGACTCCAGCCGAAGCCAGGTGAGAGGGCATTCGCTGAGGATAAATAAACATCAGGTGGGTAGAAAAAGAGACATAAGAACATAAGATATAGGAGCAGGAGTAGGTCATGCGGCCCCTCGAGCCTGCTACACCATTCAATAAGATCATGGCTGATCTAATCTTGGCCTCAACTCCACTTCCCTGCCCACTCCCCATAACCCTTGACTCCCTTATCGTTCAAAAATCTGTCTATCTCCATCTTAAATATATTCAATGACCCAGCCTCCACAGCTCTCTGGGGAAGAGAATTCCAAAGATTCACGACCCTCTGAGAGAAGAAATTTCTCCTCATCTTCGTTATAAATGTGCGACCCCTTATTCTGAAACTATGCCCCCTAGTTCTAGATACCCCCACGAGGGGAAACATCCTCTCTGCATCTACCCTGTCAAGCCCCTTCAGAATCTTATATGTTTCAATAAGATCCCCTCTCATTCTTCTAAACTCCAATGAGTATAGGCCCAACCTGCTCAACCTTTCTTCATAAGACAAGCCCTTCATCTCCGGAATCAACCTCGTGAACCTTCTCTGAACTGCCTCCAATGCAAGTATATCCTTCCTTAAATAAGGAGACACTGTTTACATTAAGACTGACACTGTGCTTAGCACTGCAAAAGGACTTATATATGGCATTGAAATAGCTAAAGATAACATAGGAACAGGAGTAGGCCAAAAAGCCCCTCGAGCCTGTTCCGCAATTAGCTCATGGCTGATCTGTATCTTAACTCCATCTACCCACTACCTGTCCTGCTACCTTCAGGGATTGTGCACATGCACTCCAAGGTCCCTCTGTTCCTCTAAACTTCTAAGTATCCTATCATTTATAATGTATTCCCTTGCCTTGTTAGCCCTCCCCAAAAGCAAGTTCATGGGAGTCTTACAACTGGGATTTACAATAGGGTCATAGGAACATAGGAACAGTAGTAGGCCATTCAGCCCCTCCAGCCCGTTTCACCTTTCAATTAGATCATGGCTCATCTGTATCTTAACTCCATCTACCTGCCTTGGTTCCATAACCCTTAATACCCTTGCCTAACTAAAATCTATCAACACAAAAGCAAAATATTGCGGATGCTGGAAATCTGAAATAAAAACAGAAAATGCTGGAAATACTCAGCAGGTCAGGCAGCATCTGTGGAGAGAGAAACAGAGTTAACGTTTCAGGTCGATGACCCTTTGTCAGAAAAATCTATCAATCTCAGTTTTGAAATTATCAATTGACCCCCAGCCTCTGCAGCTTTTTGGGGGGAGTGAGTTCCAGATTTCCACTGCCCTTTGTGTGGAGAAGTGCTTCCTGACATCACCCCTGAACGGCCTGGCTCTAATTTTAAGGTTAGGCCCCCTTGTTCTGGACTCCCCCCACCAGAGGAAATAGTTTCCCTCCATCTACCTGATCAAATCCTTTAATCATCTTAAAGTGGAGAGAGATCTAGGAGTGTTAGTTGACTCTACGCTAAACATGTCCAACCAATGCAGAGCAGCAATCAACAAAGCAAATAGGATGTTGAACTGGCCAGCCAGAGCAGCAGAATACAAGGTCAGAGGAAGTTATGATCAAACTGTAGAGTGCTCCGGTCAAACCTGCAAGATATTCAAGTGCTGGAGACACTTTTTTTCATATATATACTGTATATATAAATGATCTGGATATTGGAATACAGAGTAGAATTTCTAAAGTTGCCGATGACACCAAACTTGGGGGTGTGGCAAACAGTGAGGATGATACCAATCGACTGCAACAGGACATAGAAAGGCAAGCCAAATGGGCAGACAAGTGGCAGATGGAATTTAATACAGAGAAGTGTGAGGTGATGCATTTTGGCAGAAGGAACAGAGAGAGGCAATATACACTTAATGGCACAGTTTTAAAGAGTGTGCAGGGACAGAGGGACCTGGGAGTTAATGTGCATAGGTCCCTGAAGGTGGCAGGACATATTGGGGCAGAAATTCGGATCGGGGGCTTGCCGCGCGTGCAAGCCCCCGATCTGCACTTACCCGACGCGCCGGCCGTTGAGCTTCAGGGACGCCTGGAATTTCAGTTTTAAAATGTTGACTCCCGGGCAGCGTCTGACGTCACGCCGCCCAGGGGTGCAGCCAGTGCGAAGCCTGGAGCGCGCTGTGCAACTGAGACACGCCCCTTGAGGTCTCAGTTTAATAGGACACGCCCCCAATGTTTCTCACAAGCTGCAAAGCATTTTTACATGCAGAGCAGCATTTTAAATAGGTTTTTGGTATTTTTATGAAGCTTTTGGTAACTTTTATAAACTTTTAAAAACGTTTACATTATTTTGAAGAATCTGAAGTAGTTTTAAACAGAATTAAAGCAATTTAAAGACTTTTAAAAGCCCTGAAAGCATTTTTTTCATTCCATTTATTTATTTAGCAACGTCGTCGTCGTATGTGTCTTCACACTGTTCCCTTTGGGGAACTGTATGAAGTGGTGGAAGGATTTATGGCCGTGATTAACGCTCCTTCCGTGACCGTAACCATCTTTGTACCAGCCATTAGGGTGGTTAGTCCTATGGCGGGAGGGTTTTACGGGCTCCCAGAACCTATACGAGGGGGGGGCCACCCACACCCACACCCACACCCACGGACGCAAATATCCCACTGGATGTCAACCCAGAATTTAGAGCCGGAGCTCCGACTCCACTTGCCGGGACTGTCTGGAGCGGGGTTCGAAACCCTACCCCGTCTGGCCCAGCGGCGGGGATCCTACCACTACGCCAAAGGCCCACACTGATTAGCAACGTGAAATGGCTGGAATGAGCACAATTCACGGCATTAAAAGAACTCACAATTGAATTGATGATGACCTCAGCAATCTCCTCAACGAGGTGGAGGCGCAGCGCCTGCTCATCATTGGTAATGAGAAGTCAAAGGCGCCGCAAAAAGGACAGATGATAGCTTGGTCTTTCAAGTGGCAGCATAGGGTTCCAGTCACGGGGAGGGAAAAGGCGCAGGAAACGTATGGGTGTCACCTTTTGCGCGGAGTGGGCCTTTTGCGTAGCGGTAAGCATCCCCGCCGCTGGGCCAGAAGGAGTAGGGTTTCGAACCCCGCTCCAGACAGTCCCGGCAAGTGGAGTCGGAGCTCCAACTATAAATTCTGGGTGGACATCCAGCGGGATACTTGCGTCCGTGGGTGTGGGTGGCCCCCCCCCCTCAGATGGGTTGTGGGAGCCCGTAAAACCCTCACGCCATAGGACTAACCACCCTAATGGCTGGTATGAAGATGGTTATGGTCACGGAAGGAGCGTTAACGTGGCCAGAAATCCTTCCACCACTTCATACAGTTCCCGAAAGGGAACAGTGTGAGGATACGTACGACGATGACCTCTTGCGCAATGCACCTCCTTGGACCCTCAGTCGCAGATGCGAGGGGGCAAATCATGCAATTGTTAAATTTTTCATTTTATTGACATGTAAAATGTTGGCCCAGTAATTCCGTTCCAAATGCGTGAGTACGGTCGGGGTACTCACGCGTCTGGCCGGAGGAAATGCCGGTTTTCAGCATGCACAGCGCATGCGGGGAAAACCGGCATTTCCTGTCCTCTGAACGAAGGGGTTCAGAGGCAGAACGCGTGCGACTGCACAGGCAGCACGTGCGCAGTAAAATTCGCCGGTTTCATTCATGCTTTCAGTGAGGTTAAGTCCTTACAACTTACACATGAAAAAAGCATGAGTACAGTTGCTCCAGAGGCTGTGGAGGAAGATATATTTTATCGTGGAGCTTCTGAAAGGCAATATTTTTGTTTGGGAAAGGGAGGAAAGTTATTTTAAGAAATGCTGAGGTAAGTTTTAAAGTTTATTTTTGTTTTTTAAAACGGGTTTTCAGTACTGTAGGTAGAAGGAGCAATTGTGGCTATGTGAATTGAATTTGCTGTGTTTATTAAATGTGAAAATGACTCCAACATCTTTAAGAAAGAAACTTTTCATCAGTAATATATTCTTTTAAGTAATTATGTATGTATGTCTGTATATATTCCTTTGCGTATATGTATGTATATATTCCTTTACTTATGTGTATGAATGTATGTATTTAATTATGACTTTCAGAGAAAGTAACTTATTGGATAATCTTAATTAAATACATACATTCATACACATAAGTAAAGGAATATATACATATACGTAAAGGAATATATACGGACATACATACATAATTACTTAAAAGAATATATTACTGATGAAAAGTTTCTTTCTTAAAAATGTTGGAAATGTTACATTACTCATTTTAGAACAGTCATTTTCACATTTAATAAACACAGCAAATTCAATTCACACAGCCACAATTGCTCCTTCTACCTACAGTACTGAAAACCCATTTTAAAAAAAATTAAACTTTAAAACTTACCTCATCATTTCTTAAAATAACTTTCCTCCCTTTCCCAAACAAAAATATTGCCTTTCAGAAGCTCCACGATAAAATATATCTTCCTCCGCAGCCTCTGGAGCAACTTTACACATGCTTTTTTCATATGTAAGTTGTAAGGGCTTAACCTCACTGAATCCATGAATGAAATCGACGAAGTTCACTGCGCACGCGCTGCCTGTGCAGTCACACGCGCTGTGCCTCTGAACCCCTTCGTTCAGAGGACAGGAAATGCCAGTTTTCTCCGCATGCACTGTGCATGCTGAAAACCGGCATTTCCTCCGGCCAGACGCGTGAGTACCCCGACCGTACTCACGCGTTTGGAACGGAATTACTGGGCCATTGAGAGAGTGGTTAGCAAAGCATGTGGGATCTTGGGCTTCATAGATAGAGGTAATGAGTACAAAAGTAGAGAAGTTATGCTGAACCTTTATTAAGCGCTGGTTAGGCCACAACTGGAGTATTGCATCCAGTTCTGGTCACCACACTTTAGGAAGGATGTGAAGACCCTTGAGAGGGTGCAGTGGAGATTTACCAGAATGGTTCTAGGGATGGGGGATCTTAGCTACAAGGACAGGTTGGAGAAGCTGGATTTGTTTCCATTAGAGCAAAGGAGGTTGAGGGGTGATTTGATAGAGGTGTACAAGATTATGACGGGTTTGGATAGGCTAGACGGGGAAAGGCTGTTCCCACTAGTTGATGGTACAAGGACTAGGGGACACAGATTTAAGGTTTTTGGGCAAGAGATACAGGGGGGGATGTGAGGAAAAACTTTTTTACGCAGCGAGTGGTGAGGACCTGGAACTCGCTGCCGACGGAAGTGGTGGAAGTGGAGACACTCGATGTTTTCAAGGGAAGACTGGATAGGCACTTGAGGGAAATAAACTTGCAGGGCTACGGGGATAGAGCAGGGGAATGGGACTGACTGGATTGCTCTACAGAGAGCCGGCACGGACTCGATGAGCCATTATGGATCTATGACTCTATGGATTTTGAGAAGAGCCACGAGGATGATCCCTGGTATCTGGAGTGTAAGTTATGAGGAAAGACTGGAGAGACACGGGCTTTTCAGCCTGGAAAGGAGGCGCCTGAGCGGTGACCGTACAAACGTATACAAGATAGTAAATGGCATGAAAAAAATAAATGAGGAATGATACTTTAAATTAAATTGAGTAACTCAGACAATGGACATAGGTGCAGACTAGTAAAAAGTAACTTTAAGACTGGAAGTTCTTCTTCACACAGAGAATGATCAACACTTGGGATGGACCTTAGGGCCGAGTGGTGGAAGCGAAATCCCTGGATGTGTTTAAGAAACAATTAGATGCTGCAATGGGAGGGGGGTGGGGGGGCTGTAAGTTGCTTCTGAATGGATGAACTAATATGGGCCGACGGTTTTCCTCATCTGTAATTATTATCTTGTGTGACTAGGTTTCTATATATCTGCTGTACACGGGCAGTGTTGAATGGTGGCAGGTGATGGGGCAGCTGACACCACAATAAATCTAGCCGGGGTCTACCTACTTCAGACGGCGGGGGGTTCAAAAACTCGCCTTGGCACCTGGCCACAATGTAACCGGGCCGCACAAGTGCCTGACGATCTTCAAGAATATTTAAGAGTGCTGCTGTTTTTTTTTTAATAGCCTGATTTCCGTCCTGTAATCAATTACATTAGGGGAAGCTGGCCATTTAAAATTTAAATCCCCCCTCACCCCCACTCCTTAGCAAAACTGAATGTCAGCATTGGAGAGACGGTTACCGTAGCAGCCAAGAGTGTTAAGCATAGATCATCAGAGCAGAATACTATTTGGATCACGAAATGATAACCTGGCACATCAGGGAGGCATTTTTTTGTCTGGCTCCTCAAGATCTCATTGTAAAGTTGGCCGACTATTTGAAGCTCTGTCATCTGCTGCTGTTTGAAGATAAGGCTCATCGAAACATAGAAACATAGAAGATAGGAGCAGGAGTAGGCCATTCGGCCCCTCGAGCCTGTTCCGCCATTCAATGAGATCATGGCTGATCATCCAAACTCAGTACCCTGTCCCTGCTTTCTCCCCATACCCCTTGATCCCTTTAGCCTTAAGAAATATATCCAACTCCTTCTTGTGTATAATGTATCCTACTTAATGTATTGGCCTCAACTGCCTTCTGTGGTAGAGAATTCCACAGGTTCACCACTCTCTGGGTGAAGAAATTCCTCCTCATTTCTGTCCTAAATGGCTAACCCCTTATCCTTAGACTGTGACCCCTGGTTCTGGACTCCCCCGCCATCGGGAACATCCTTCCTGCATCTAGTCTGTCCACTCCTGTCAGAATGTTATAAGTTTCAATGAGATCCCCTCTCATTCTTCTAAACTCCAGCGAGTATAAGCCCAATCGACCCAATCTCTCCTCATACGTCATTCCTGCCATCCCAGGTATCAGCCTGGTGAATCTTCGCTGAACTCCTTCCATGGCAAGAACATCTGAGAGATAGCCCCAAGGAGACCGTTGCAATGTTGATATTTGTCTCGTACGTTGGGCATGGATAATTCAGGGCGTTTTGGTTGTAAGGTAGGGCTGTCGACGTTTACACTGTGTCAGCCAGTGGCTCAGTGGGTAGCACACTCTGTCTCTAGAGTCCAAAGATTGATGGGTTCAAGTTGCCACTCCAGGGACTTGAGCACATAAAGCTAGGCTGACACTCCAGTGCAGTGCTGAGGGAGGGCTGCACTGTCGGAGGTGCCGTCTTTCGGATGAGACGTTAAACCGAGGCCCCGTCTGCTCTCTCAGGTGGACATAAAAGATCCCTGTGGGCACTATTTCGAAGAAGAGCAGGGGAGTTATCCCCAGAGTCCCGGTCAATATTTATTCCTCAATCAACATAACAGAAACAGAATATCTGGTCATTATCACATTGCTGTTTGTGGGAGCTTGCTGTGCGCAAATTAGCTGCCGTGTTTCCTACATTACAACAGTGACTCTACTTCATTGACTGTAAAGCGCTTTGAGACGATTTGAAAGTCTTTCTTTCTTATACACGATTATTAAAACACAGTTAAACGGAAACATGTTACAGAAAGAAACAACCTACAAAAAAATTCAAAGTTCACTCTTATGACTGGTGACATTAGAAACTTTTCTGTATACTAACAGATCTCCCCTGGTATTTCTCAGAGTGAGTCGAGGATATGTTGTTTTGTAACAACAGCGGGTGTTTATTTCATGTAGAAGGCACTTACGTACAGTGACTGAATAAGTCAAAATCCATTTTTAGTAAATGATACTCTGGGATTTTTACCATTGCTTTGGGGATCAAATTCCACGACTCTATCCATCATTCTGTGAAAACCATAAATCAGTGGGTTTTATTCATACAGTATATATTCTTTTACCGAGGTATTTAATTTTTATCCCTCATCATTTTTAATGCTGAGAATAGACGGCAAGGTAAATGTTGAGATGCACCTGTTGTGTCCATGTATAATAAGACACAGACTGCAGGAGAACGGTATAACAGGTGTTTACTCAACGTGGCTCACTCGGGAACTGATCTGTACAGATTACTACTCAGTGCTATATACAGGTGTGGTCACTGCCGGTACTGCAGTATATATGAGCTGTAAAAATAGTTCCCCCCTTAAAGGTATATACATTACAGCACCCACCAAAGTTCATGAGGTCAGAGCAAGGTCCTGCAACTGGCATCCTATTTGGGACAATTTCCCTGCCGTAAGAGCTTGGAAAGCCCACCAAAGATTGCTGGACCGGGAGGGTTTACCAGCTTTACTGAGGCCCCCACCTATTTTAGACAGGTGCCTACTTAATACAGCACTGCCCCATTCTCGTCTGGTGGAGGCAGTTAAAATCAGCCCCACTCAGTCTATCTGTCTTTCCCTCAGCTTAATACCTCTTCTGATTATAGAGTATTTGTAATTCAAAACCAACAAAAACTGCAACAGGTTTTTGTTGTCATACGTTGACATAGGGGCTTTCCATTATAAAAGCATGACACAGGGGATAAGGTTAATTTGTGTAGCGGAAGTGCATGTCATACACAAGATTTTTGAAAATATATAGATGAATATTATAGGTACAGGAAACTCTTTGGTATCCGGCACCGACGGGACCGGGATGGTGCCGGTTGATTAAAAATTCCGGATGACGGAGAGGGTTATCTACCGAGGCTATTTTTAACAAACAGAAATAAAAAAATCAAGAAATGTGCAGTATACAGTAATTGGGTATTCACCTACAGAATGTTGTGTTAAATGGATGATGGAAGATGCTTGATTAAGTACAGTACTGCCAGTTGAGGGTAATCCATAACTCTTTAATTACTTAACAGTAAAACAAAACTTATACAGTAAACAGAAAAATGGCGGATCAGAAGAGGCTACCGGCAGCGCGGGAGAGACAGACTACTGTTATTGAGGCGTTCAGACTTCCGACAGCGCCAAGAAGCAGTTTGGAGAACTACCCCCACTGATTAACTCGGCCACCGCGGGAGACTCGGACTCGGCAACATTTCCAGTTATTGAGGTGTTGTTTTCGGAGTATGAATTTTGCCAGTTAATAGAGAATTCCAGATATTTAGGTGCCGTTTAAACGAGAGTTTCCTGTAACATAATTATCAGCCTGCATCTAGAGATAAGTGTAATAAGGATAAATGTATTTTTTCTTGACAATTGTTTCTCCGTCAATTTTTGCCTCTTTCCTTCCCTCCCCTCGTCTCCTCTTCTTAAGATGTTGGGGTCGATTTTCCTGAAGCTGTCGGGGAGAAGGCGGGACTACAACTTTCGGGTTTTAGACCCGCCTACTTCGACGTCCAGCCAATCCGCGCGATTTTCCCTTGATTGACCTTGTTGATCCCACCCAGCGGGCTCAGCAGGCCAATTAAGGGCCACCCGGCAACAGGTGATGTCACAGACTGCAATTTCATCTGTCAAGAGTTCTTGACAGATGAAATATCAGTGTTTCACAGCTGTTTGAAGCTGTGAAACACTGAGGCCTAGAAATTGAGTTTGCGCTGCGCCAGGGCTTTAGCGCCGGAAGTTAGCGCCGGCGCTAAGTCCCTTTGCGCGCGCCAAAAATTCAGTAGCGCCGCGCCCAAACGGCTGCTGGCGCTACTGAAGGGTTTTAGCGCCTGAAAACTGGCGCAACGCGCCGCATTGCGGCGCTATTCCGGCGCTGCGGCGCCCGCTGCGGTGCAGCAGGCTCGGGAAGTGCAGGCCTCCTCCTTCCGTTAAGGAGGAGCTGCCTGCACCTGGCCGCGGCCCGCGTAAATCTCCTCAAAAATGAGCCCGGCACCTCGGACAAGTGCCGGGCTTGCATCATCTGTTCCGGGGGTGGGGGGGGGGAGAAGTCCGGGGAGGAAGCTGCGGGCAGGCGGCCGGCGGGAAAGCGGCCGGCCGCCGCGCCTCCTTAAAGCGCCGGCGCAGACTCCGGCAACACTCGTTTGCCGGAGTCTTAGTTGCGGCTGCCACTGGCGAGGCGGCCGCAACTGAATTTCGGCTTGGGGCCGGGTTACCACAGCAACCGGGACGCTGCGCACACCGATGACGTCATCGGTGCCGGCGCAGCGCTACCGGTCTACCGCCGCGGAAGGGCCCCAGGCAATTTAGGAACCGGCGCCAATTGCAGCGCTAGGCCCTCTAGCGCCGCAAAATCGGTGCTAAGGGCACTGAATTTCTAGGCCTGACAGTTTGAGTTCTAACTTGAGTCCTTCTGCACAGACTCAGTTAGAACTCTCAGCAGCACTCAAAGCTGAAGGCTGTCACTTTTCACAGATCGCAGCCGTTCAGCTTTAAGTGCCGGCTGAGTGATGGACTCCCGACGGCTACAGGGAGAAAGGCTGTTAAGGTAAGTACAGGTAAGTAAAAGTTCTTTACACACTTTAGACACACCAAACACACTTACCTTTGCACTCATGCACCCATCACTCACCTGAGCACCGACATCGCGACCCCTCCAACTCCTTCAACCCGACGGCCCGCCTGTTCTAACCTGGCGTGGTTTGGAGCCATCGGGAATCCCACACGAAACCCCTCAAAATAGGGATTAGGCTAAAAACTGCCTGTTTACTACCTGTTAACAGGCAGTTAATTGGCACTAATCCCTTCCTGCCTGGTTTCGGCGGGTTCCAGTGCAGGGCGGGTACCCGCCGCCCCTGAAACTTGCGTGGGGCGGGGTTTTGGGCGGGATGATGTCGGGATCCCCAAATTCGTGATTTCCCCCCCGCCCCCACATGCCTGAAACCCCGCCTGATGGCTCCAGGAAAATCGACCCCGTTGTGTCTTTGTTGGGCGGTTACCCTGTCAAAGGTCACTCTCCAGTACCTTACCCAAGTGATCAGTACTCATGTGCGAGCCTTGACAGCAATGTCAGCAAACTACTCAACCACGTGGAGTCAAACCTGATCCCTTCTCGCCTGACATTCATACTTCCAATGTGAGTTGCTGGTTAATAATCAAAAACTCTGGCCGACTTTAATATAAGAATGTGCAGGGCTATGGGGAAGGAGCAGGGGGAGTGGGACTAACTGGGGGGCTCTTTCAAAGAGCCGGCACAGGCACGATGGACTGAGAGGCCTCCTTCTGTGCTGTAAGATTCTATGAACGTTCCTCTTCCTAACCCAGAAGTTCCGAGGCCAAATGTAGTGCCTCTATGGCTGCCCTACTTGAGATCAACTAACTCAGGACAGGCCAGGGATGGAACTTGGGGACTTCCAATTCTGTATGGATCAGCTGTTTACTTGATAAACTGGCTGAGTTAAATAAAAGCATTGGCCAAAAGTCTAATGAAATTGGCTCTGGTGGGTGCTGAGTGGACAGAAACATACTACTCACACAAAGAAATTAACGGCCCAGAAATTCGGGTCGGAGGCTTCCCGCGAGTGCAAGGCCCCAACCTGCGTTTACCTAGCGCGCCGGCCGTTGAGCTGTGGGCCCGCGTGGGATTGCGATCCTGGGCCTCCTCCAACTGCCGGCGGGCCGTGCTTGCGTATCCCAGGGGCGCAGTTAGTTCGATGCGTCCCCTGGGATCACGTGGGCCATGGAGAGCCAATGGTAGCAGGGAATGCTTCATTCATAAGTTTGGCAGGAAGAGCTGTCAAACCTATAAATACTATAAGCCCCAAAACATCACTAAAACCTCAAATAAAAATTTTTTTAAATCACATTTTAAAAATAAACTATAAATTACATGAAATAACTATTTTAAACAATCATTTAAATTTTTGAAAAAATTAATTACATTTTCTAATGGGGCTAAAAATAAACTTACCTTTCTTTAAAGTATTTAAAAATAATAAACCTGTGGAAAAAATGTTTTAATTTTAATTAATTCACCACTTACCTTGTTAAAAGCAGGCCTTGCACCTGCTTTTTAAAAGTGTAACTCCTGGAGACTTACCCTCCCGGAGAAACCTGCAAAAAAAACATAAGTTCGATGCGCACGCGCAGCCTCTCCAGCGCACGCGTTCGACTTCTGATCCCCTTCTTTCAGGGGAACAGAAGTGCCGGTTTCCCGCGCATGCGCAGTGCATGCACGAAACCGGCACTTCCATTGGGCTTACGGGTGAGTACCCCATGCGTACTCACCCGTGGAGACCCAAATTTCTGGGCCATTGAATTTCCAGACACCAAATTGGCCTATTTTAATACGATGAAGGACAAATATGAATAGATAGGAGGTTAAGTTTGTATTGCTACAGATATAAATTTTAAAAATACTATACTCGTAGCCAAAAGAAATAATGATTTTCCAGGCAAGAAGTTGGCCTGTCTTAATCCATGGGGCTCTTATTTTATGAGGTAATAATTTGGCATCTAATATGAGAACAAGAGGTGCAACACATGGTGGCCTTGCCATAAGAAGCCATTAACTTCATGGGAACAGAGAATAGTGAAGTTAAAGCAATAGGGAGGGAGATCAGGTTGGATGAGGTCACCGAACAACTGTTACACAGCAGATTAATCATTTTTCAGTATCTTTCATCATATATTGCATCAAGTTTTTCACACATGCTGATTGTTCATAAGCGATTATATAGTTCATGTAATGACAACAACAACAACTTGTATTTATATATCGCATTTAACGTAGTAAATCATCCCAAGGCGCTGCACAGGAGTATTTTAAGACAAAACAATTTGACACCGAGCCACATAAGGATAAATTAGGGCAGGTGACCAAAAGCTTGGTCAAAGAGGTAGGTTTTAAGGAGCGTCTTAAAGGAGGAGAGAGAGATAGCGAGGCGGAGAGGTTTAGGGAGGGAATTCCAGAGCTTAGGGCCCGAGGCAACAGAAGACACGGCCGCCAAAGGTTGAGCGATTATAATCAGGGATGGTCAAGAGGGCAGAATTAGAGGAGCGCAGATATCTCGGAGGGTTGTGGGGCTGAAGGGGTTTACAGAGATAGGGAGGGGCGAGGCCATGGAGGAATTTGAAAACAAGGATGAGAATTTTGAAATCAAGGCATTGCTTAACCTGGAGCCAATGTAGGTCAGTGAGCACCGGGGTGATGGGCGAACAGGACTTGGTGCGAGTTAGGACATGGGCAGCCGAGTTTTGGATGACCTCAAGTTTACGTAGGG
This sequence comes from Somniosus microcephalus, assembly GCF_052327205.1. NCBI lineage: Eukaryota > Metazoa > Chordata > Chondrichthyes > Squaliformes > Somniosidae > Somniosus > Somniosus microcephalus. The sequence goes on from NC_140995.1 coordinate 11,724,586, forward strand.
TGGAGTGTGGGAAGCCAGCCAGGAGTGCGTTGGAACAGTCAAGTCTAGAGGTAACAAAGGCATGGATGAGGGTTTCAGCAGCGGATGAGCTGAGGCAAGGGCGGAGACGGGCGATGTTACGGAGGTGGAAATAGGCAGTCTTTGTAATGCTGCGGATATGTGATCGGAAGCTCATTTCAGGGTCAAATATGACACCAAGGTTGTGAACAGTCTGGTTCAGCCTCAGACAGATGTTAGGGAGAGGGATGGAGTCAGTGGCTCGGGAACGGAGTTTGTGGCAGGGACTGAAAACAATGGCTTCGGTTTTCCCAATATTTAATTGGAGAAAATTTTTGCTCATCCAGAACTGTATGTCGGACAAGCAGTCTGACAATCTAGAGACCGGGGAGTGGTCAAGAGAAGAGGTAGTGAGGTAGAGTTGGGTGTTGCCAGCGTACACATGGAAACTGACGCTGTGTTTTCGGATGATGTCACTGAGGGGCAGCATGTAGATGAGAAATAGGAGGGGGCCGAGGATAGATCCTTGGGGGACACCAGAGGTAACGATGCGGGAGTGGGAAGAGAAGCCGTTGCAGGTGATTCCCTGACTATGATTAGACAGATAAGAATGGAACCAGGCGAGTGCAGTCTCACCCAGCTGGACAACGGTGGAGAGGCGTTGGAGATGGATGGAGTGGTCAACCGTGTCAAAGGCTGTAGACAAGTCAAGAAGGATGAGGAGGGCTAGTTTCCCTTTGTCACAGTCACAAAGGATGTCATTTGTGACTTTGATGAGAGTTGTTTCAGTACTGTGGCGGGGCGGAAACCTGATTGGAGGGATTCAAACATGGAATTGCGGGAAAGATGGGCACGGATTTGGAAGGCAACAACACGTTCAAGGACAATACAATAGCTAGAAGAATTGGTGTGCATACGTGCTCAACATGTCCTATCTATTCAAAGAGCAAGGAGAACTCAATGGTCTAAAAGATATCGCTCACACGTGCGTTAATCATCACCACCACAGGAAGCAAGCACCAGCACAGATATGTGGCAATTATGTAGTTGTCTTGCTGCTGCTGCTGGTTACTGATGAAATGGTACAGGTGGCTGTATAGTGAAGCAGGGCCTCAATTACCTCCTCAATGCATCAGAGCGGTTGATTCTTGTATAGTTCCCCTTAGGTGCCTGGAGGTATCCTCAGAATCACAGAATCTACAGTGCAGGTAGAGGCCATTTCGGCCCATCGAGCCTGCACCGACACATATCCCACCCTATCCCCGTAACCCCACGTATTTAATCCCCTAACACTAAGGGTCAATTTATCATAGCCAAATCAACCTAACCTGCACATCTTTGGACTGTGGGAGGAAACCGGAGCACCCGGAGGAAACCCACGCAGACACAGGGAGAATGTGCAAACTCCACACAGACAGTCGCCCGAGGCCAGATTTGAACCCGGGTCCCTGGCGCTGTGAGGCAACAGTGCTAACCACTATGCCACCGTGCCCTGTAACATAAAAAATGAGGGAAGGGCAGCGGTTGACTAGCCCTGCAAGTCTCATGGATCAGTTGGTATACTAGCCCTCTAGGTCTCCATGGACCAGACGGTATACTAGCCCTGTGGGTCTTCATGGGTCAGATGGTATACTAACCCTGTAGGCCTCCATGGATCAGATGGTACGCTTCAGCCGCAACCTCCCTGCTGAGGCTTGCCATGAATTACTGCTCTGTGATGGCCAATATCTGCAATCCTCTTGCTGGAATAGATTGGTCTGTGATTCATATGTCTCCTACGCTCTTTGACAACAGATAGCCGACAATGGCTGTAGCACCCATGCCATTAAGCTGAAAACTCCTCTGTACTTTTCACTTCCATCGGTGCTGGGTGATATTTCAAAAATCCTGCCCTTCCTCAATAGATTAACACCAAGTCTGGTCTGATTTCAGAACTCACATTTAATTTATACTGACCCCTACCGCCGCCCCCCCCCGCCCAACCTCCACACACATTGGTCTTTAAGAAGGAATTTTTCTTCTGCTAATTTTCACAAACATATTTTAGGAAGGGAGAAAGATTCAGCGTAGAGGTATAAATGATCTAAAAGTCCATGACTGCTTCTACTGGTATAGCTAGCTGTTTATTCACGTATTTATTTTTTGTTAAAATGAACCCACAGAGGAAAATATTGCTCCAAAGGAAGTAACAGCTGGCTATAGAATGGATAAGTAACTAATCCTGAGTATTTGCCCAGAGTTGAGGAAGGATCATATTAATCTTTGAGCAGCTTTGCTTTACCAGAAGCAGTGAGAGTGTCCACTGGGCTCACATTTTACTTCAGAGCAAAGCTCAGCTTTAGACCTTACCAGACCCTAACATGCCAGTGGAGCTTGGGAGAGGATATGGGCGATAGGGGTGTAGGATTCAGTGCAGGTGAGGACTTCGGGCTGCCGTGGTTTGGATGAGTTGAAGGTATGGAGGCCGACTAGAAGGACATTGCAGATGTCAAGGCTTGAGGTGAAGGCGGCATGGCCTAGGGTTCTGTCAGCAGGGGAAAGTCATTATTAAGCAGTAGGTGTGGAAGGAGAACTCAGGATTGAGCAGGCCACCAAGGTTCCACGCCTCGTGGCAGCTTCAGATAGCAGGTAAGGAGTTGAGTGGAGCAAAGGCCAGAAACGCAGGTAAAAGTGAAAAATTTATATTTTATATATTTTTGTATTATTGCTACCCGACGCATTCGTGTCAATTAGCTCATCAACAATTTTCCTCTTTTTTTTGTTTCAACAATCTATTGACTGTGCTGAGCTGGTAATTGTCACAATAGCAAAATACTGCAGATGCTGGAAATCCGAAACAACAACAGAAAATGCTGGAAAAACTCAGCAGGCCAGGCAACATCCGTGGAGAGAAATTAGAGTCGACGTTTCGGGTCGAAACCCTTTTTCAAAACTGGAAAGGAAATTAAATAGATCGAAAGGCAGGGCTGGGAGAGAAACAAAAGAGAAGTGAAGAGACATTAAGAGGTATTCAAAACCAGACGAGATGGTGATAGGACTAGTGGAGACAAAAGACAGCTCTAGATTAGGTGTGAAATGTTCTGGCAGAATGGGAGACAGCTGCCATGTAAAAAAAGAGGAAGTGGGGGGGAGGTGGAGGGGAAACCCAAAACAAAGGGGTGGGAAAAAAAATGTAAGTAAAAAAGTAATAGGGGCCGAGGTTATGATCTGAAATTGTTGAACTCGATGTTGAGTCCAGAAGGCTGTAAAGTGCCTAATCGAAAGATGAGGTGCTGTTCCTCGAGCTTACGCTGAGCTTTGTTGGAACAGTGCAAGAGGCCGAGGACGGAGAGGTCCGAGTGGGAATGGAGTGGTGAATTAAAGTGACAGGCGACTGGAAGCTCGGGGTCACCCTTACGGACTGAACGGAGGTGTTCCGCAAAGCGGTCACCCAATCTGCGTTTGGTCTCCCCAATGTAGAGGAGACCACATCGTGAGCAGCGAATACAGTATACTAGATTGCAAGAAGTACAAGTAAATCGCTGTTTCACCTGGAAGGGGTGTTTGGGGCCCTGGACAGTGGGAAGCGGGGAGGTATAGGGGCAGGTGTTACATCTCCTGCGCTTGCACAGGAAGGTGCCAGGCGAAGGGGAAGGGGTGCTGGGGGTGATAGAGGAGTGGACTATGGGGTCTTGGAGGGAGCGGTCCCTACGGAATGCTAAAAGGGGAGGGGAGGGGAAGATGCATTTGGTGGTGGGATCACTTTGGAGGTAGCAGAAATGGCAGAGGATGATCCATTGAATGTGGAGGCTGGTGGGGTGAAAGGTGAGGACAAGGGGAACCCTATCGTGGTTACGGGAGGGAGGGGCAGGGGTGAGGGCAGAAGTGCGGGAGATAGAACGGACACGGTCGAGGGCCGTGTCAACCACGGTAGAGGGGAATCCTCGGTTGAGGAAAAAGGAAGACATGTCGGAAGCACTGGTGTGGAAGGTGGCATGTCGGAGCAGATGCGGCGGAGACGGAGAAACTGGGAGAATGGAATAGAGTCCTAACAGGAGGTGGGGTGGGAGGAAGTGTAGAGGCAGTTAAGAGGATTATCCCCATTTTACCAACAGAGGCACGGGCTTCCTGACGACTGGAAACCCCGCCAGGGTCACTGAGGCGAGCAGTGGGTCTGCGGGGGTCAAGGGGAGCAAAAGTGCGCTGTGAAGGTAAGTGATGGGTGCAAGTGTGGAGAGGTGAGTATGTGAGGTAAGTGAAAAGTGATAGAAAAAGTTTACTTATCTTTGTTTCTTCCTGCAGGCTTCAACAGTTGGGGATGCGGAGACTCTCGCATCTCACCGGCAGAGATGACAGACGGCTGCTGCATTCTCCGATGCAACATCCATCTAATTTCTGCCAACAAAAGAGGTTTGATGAGTTTTGAACACAAGGACTCACCAAACTACAGAGAATGTCAGAGTTTGACTGCTTCACAGAGCCGCCAAACGATGACAATTCACTTGTCAAATATTTTTGACAGATGAAACGTCATACGCTGACGTTCTCTGTAACTGGCTTCCCCTTAATTGGCCTGCTGAGCCCGCTGGGCAGGCTTAACAAGGTCAATCAAGGGACAATACCGTGGGTTGGCCACAAATCGATGGAGGCGGGACTGAAACCCGACAAGCAGCAGTCCAGCCTCCAACGCGCCCCCATTGACAAAATCACCCCCCTTAGCTGGGGAAGCTCAAGTGCCAGGTGCCATTGTGTTGGTTGTACCATTCCTTCAGGAGGATAACTATGTGTAGGATTCTCGTACTAAAGGTCCCTCCTCACGCCCCGCTACGCGTCTGTTTTGAAATACTGTTTGTTTTCCTATTATTAGGGTAGATTTTATTAATTAGTGCTTCTGTGCAGAGCCTTGCATGGCAGGAACACATATCGGGCATTCGGAATTAATGGATGATAAGTAGTGTGGGCCACATAGCTCAAATTCCTGATTCGTCGTCCTATCTTCTTTCCCCAGAGAATGCGGTTAGAATGGGGAACTCGCTACCACAGGGAGTGGTTGAGGCGGATAACATAGATGCATTTAAGGGGAGGCTTGATAAGCACATGGGGGAGAAAGGAATAGAAGAAGATGTTGATAGGGTGAGATGAAGTAAGGTGGGAGGAGGCTCGTGTGAAGCATAAACACCGGCACAGACCAGTTGGGCCAAATGGCCTGTTTCTGTGCTGTAAATTCGATGTAATTCTATCATGCAAAGCTCTACAATGGGAGTGTTAATTCCCCAAAATCTACTGTACTAAAGTTACCTGCTTAATTTTTCTTTAGTTAAGGGCATGAAGTATGAAACAAAGTAAAAAACCATTTGGCTCATCATGTCTGCTGCTTCCAACAATCTTGTGTACAATTTACATTACAATTGATGATGCTCAACTCATTTAATCTATTGAAATAAGGGAGTAATCAAAGGCAAAACTTTCAAGAAGATAAAGCACGACAACTGTGGAGGGTCAAGGGGATTGATTTTCATTCATTTATATTGGCGGTAATGGCCTCAAAATGGAGTCGATAGACTTGCTGCCCATAAACGATCTGGCTGCCCGCCATTTTTACAGGCCCCTTCTAAAAGGCAAATTGGGGTCCTCCGACATGCAGAGGACCACATTTGCCATTCGAAGATAAAACCAGTCAGAGTTCTACAAGACTCAAGTCAGGAGTGTGATGGAATACTCTCCACTTGCCTGGATGAGTGTAGCTCCAACAACACTCAAGAAGCTCGACACCATCCAGGACAAAGCAGCCCGCTTGATTGGCACCCCATCCACCACCTTAAACATTCACTCCCTCCACCACCGGTGCACTGTGGCTGCAGTGTGTACCATCTACAAGTTGCACTGCAGCAACTCACCAAGGCTTCTTCGGCAGCACCTTCCAAACCCGCGACCTCTTCCACCTAGAAGGACAAGGGCAGCAGGCGCATGGGAACACCACCACCTCCAAGTTCCCCTCCAAATCACACACCATCCTGACTTGGAAATATATTGCCAATGTTTCATCATCGCTGGGTCAAAATCCTGGAACTCCCTCCCTAACAGCACTGTGGGAGCACTTTCACCACATGGACTGCAGCGGTTCAAGAAGGCGGCTCACCACCACCTTCTCAAGGGCGACAAGGGGTGGGCAATAAATGCTGGCCTTGCCAGTGACACCCACATCCAATGAATTAAAAAAAAGTTGTGGTACAGCCAAAGAAAATGATCAAGTTTTAATTATTTTTGTGGGGCCAGGTGGAGCAGGTGCACACCTTTGGGCCCCACACAAGTAATCGGAGCCACGGCTGCACTGGGCTCTGCCCCTTCCACAATCGCAAACATCCTTCTCCTCCCCACCCCACCCCCACACCCACCCCCCCACCACACCCCACCCCCCCACACCCCACCCCCCCACACCCACCCCCCCACCACACCCCACACCCCCACACCCCACCCCCCCACACCCACCCCACCCCCCCACCCCACACCACCCCACCCCCCCCACACCCCCACCCCCCCACACCCCCCCCACACACCACCCCCCCCACCCCCACCCCCCCCACACACCACCCCCCCCCCACACAATTCACAATTCACAATTCAAATCGCTTTATTGGCATGATAAGTTACATCTTATGTTGCCAAAGCATCAAAATACATTTATGGTTTAGCACATAAACGCAGTTCTATTCATACAGTGTATAAACAGGTATATCCCTGAGTGTATAAATATACATTCGCATTGTTTATATATATTCTTTTCTTAGTTTACTGGTTGTCTCTCTGTTCATGGCAAGCTGTAACATAGTGTGCCGCCAGTGTTATACAGCTTCTCTCCTCTCCCAGTAGGAATGGGAGTTTTTGGTTGTCATTCAAATTTCTGAAATCAGGGCATATTTGTGAGAATTTTTGGTAGAAATTCTCCCTGATGCCCTGATATTTTCCACAAGCTGTGAGGAAGTGCATCTCTGTCTCCACCACTCCCTGACTGCAGTGAGAGCATATCCTGTCCTCTCTTGGCAGCCTGGTCTGCCTGTGTCTGCCTTTTTCGATCGCTAGGCTATGTTCGCTAAGTCTGTACCTTGTCAAGGTTCTTCTCAGTTTGTTATCCTTTACCATGGTCAGGTAATCAGCTATGTTGTATTGTCTGTTTAGGGCCAAGTAGCAATTGAGTTTGCTTTGGGTTTTTGTTGTTTCTGCCCAATATGTCAGATATTTTTCCTTTTGCTTAGCGACGATTGTGTTGGGTCGAATTCTTTGTGTTACCCTGTCACTGTCCTGGGGCTGGTTATTGTTAGTATTGTTAGTAGTTACTTCACTGAGTCCCAGGACTAGTTGACTGAGGGTATTCTTCTTTATGGTCAGCTCTTGGCATTTCAGGGCGTCGTAGTGATAGCATTGGGGATTGCTCATTTGTAGGTGATTCCAAAATTTGGTGGCTCTTTTTTGGATAGTGATTATTAATGGATATTGGCCTAGTTCCGCCCTGCATGCATTGTTTACTGTTTTCCTTTGAGTCCGGAGGATACTTTTACAGAATTCTGCATGTAGGATCTCAATTGGGTGTTTGTCCCATTTTGCAAATTCTTGTTGAGTTAGCGGTCCCCATACCTCACTGCCATAGAGTGCAATTGGTTCAATTACTGATTTGAAAATTTTGAGCCAAATGCTAATTGGGATTTCTATTTGGATTGATTTTTTGATGGCATAGAAAGCCCTTCTTGCTTTCTCTTTCAGTTCATTCACAGCCAGTTTGAAGTTTCCCGTAGAACTGATTTTTAAGCCCAAGTATGTGTAGTTAGTGGTTTGTTCAATTTTGGTTGTTCCTACTGTGAAATTTATTTTGGGTCCCTGATGTTTGGATCTTTGCTGGAACACAAGGACTTTGTTTTTTTGGGGATTTATTGTCAGGGCCCAAGTCTGGCAGTACGACTCCAGCAGGTCCAGGTTTTGCTGTAGCCCCTCTTTAGTAGGTGACAGCAGAACCAGGTCGTCTGCATAGAGGAGGAATTTAACCTTGGATTCATATAGGGTGAGGCCGGGTGCTGTAGATTGTTCAAGTAGTTTTGCCAATCCATTTATGTAAATATTAAAGAGTGTCGGTGAGATTGGCGAGCCCTGCGTCACCCCCCGCCCCTGTGGGAAGTATTTTGTTTGTTTGTCTCCAATTTTAACTGCACATTTGTTGTTTGTATACATTGATTTAATTACATCATATGTTTTCCCTCCTACCCCACTTTCGATAAGTTTCAGGAATAAACCGTCATGCCAGATGGAGTCGAAAGCCTTCTGGAAATCTACAAAGCATGCGTAGATTTTGCTTTTGTTATGGTGAACGTGTTTGTCAATTAGGGTCTGTAGGGTGAAGATATGATCGGATGTTCTATAGTTTGGCAGGAATCCAATTTGGCTTTTACTCAAGACATTGTGCTCCTCAAGGAAGTTTATAAGTCTTTTGTTTATGATGCTACAGAATACCTTCCCCAGGTTACTGTTTACACAGATGCCTCGATAGTTGTTTGGGTCGATTTTGTCCCCACTTTTGTATATGGGCATTATGAGTCCTTTGTTCCAGATATCAGGGAAATAACCGACACTCAGAACCAAGTTGAAGAGTTTTAGGATAGCCAGTTTCATTTTGTTGTCTGTGTGTTTAATCATCTCGTTTAGTATGCCGTCTGTCCCGTAGGCTTTTCCTGGTCGCAGGTCCTTGAGTTTTTCAAGAAGTTCTTTTTCTGTTATTATGGCGTCCAGCGGGTTTTGGTTATCTTTTATGGCCATTTCTAGCTTTTCCAGTTTTTTGCATATTTGGTGTTGCTCTGGTCTTAGTGTGTTTTTCTGGTATAATTTTTCAAAGTGGTTTACCCATGTGTCCCCATTTTGAATGGCCAAATCGTCGTGTTGTTTTTTGTGTAGTGTTTTCAAGTTTTCCCAGAAACAATTGGAATCAATGGATTCCTCCATGGAGCTGAGTGTATTCTTAATATATTGCTCTTTTTTGGTTCTGAGTGTGTTTCTGTATTGTGTTAGTGTCTGACAATAAGTAAGGCGTAGTTCCTCGTTTTCTGGATGTCTGTGTTTTTGGTTTGATATTTTTCTAAGTTTTTTCCTCATGTTATGGCAATCTCGGTCAAACCATTTTTCATAGTTTTTTGTTTTGGGTTTGTTCTTGCGAGCTTTCAAGTTTGCATTTGTTGCCAATTTATCAAAAATATTGTTTAGTTTACTAACTGCCTGGTTTACGCCTTCTTTATTGTGAGTGTATATGTTATCCAGAAAGGTGTCTAAGAGAGCTTGAGTTGATGCATTGCTAATTGTTTTCTGGTATTTTTCCGTGTCGTTTTTGGCCCATCTGTACGATTTTTTGGTGTTGTACAGTTTACTGGGTTGTGTTTCTATGTTGTTTGTTTCTGTCTTTTTGAGGAACATAGTAATTTGACTGTGATCTGACAGTGTTGTTTGTGGTTTGACTGTGAATGCTCTGAAAGAGGATGGGTCTAAGTCTGTAATCATATAGTCTACTGTGCTGCAGCCAAGAGGTGAGCAATAGGTCGATCTTCCTAGGAGGTCTCCTATGAACCTACCATTGACAATGTACAGACCCAGGTTTCGACAGAGCTGTAGTAGCTGCTTTCCGTTGGTATTTGACTGCTTGTCGCAGTTATGCCTGTATGGAAGGGAAGGGATGTCAAAGTGGTTATTCCCGAAAACATAATTGTTTCCCTGATTATTGGTGAAGTCTGGTTCTTCGCCCATTCTTGAATTGAGGTCCCCACAGATCAACACGTTCCCCTGGGCCTGGTATTGGATAATTTCCCCCTCCATGTTGGAGAAGGTGTCCTCTTTAAAGTACGGGGAATCGATTGGAGGGATATAAAGTGCGCAAATGTAAACATCTTGGGTGTTTGAGATAATCTCCCTCTCAAGTTTGAGCCACATATGGTTTTCGCCCTTTTTTATAAATTTGATGTAATTCTTAAGTTCTGTTTTAAACCAGATCAGTATGCCTCCGGAGTCTCTGCCTTGGGTTACACTTGGTAATTTATTGGAGGGGACCACCAGCTCAGTGTACCCTTGGGGACAGCCAGTGTGTCCTTTTCCTTTATACCAAGTTTCCTGTAAAATGATAATATCTAGGTCTTTAGTTTCATCTATGAACTCTGGGGTCCTACTTTTCACTTCTCGCAGTGAAGAGCATAGACCTTGGATATTCCAGGTCGAAATATATAAGGATTTCATGTTAAGTTTGATCTTTTACTATGATAGGTTAAAGAGTGGTACGTGTTTGTCGTGTCTAAGTGTGGGGAAAAAAAGATCACATCAGTTGTCTACAAAAGTTAATACAATTTGGTTACAGTTCTTTCTATTAATTAGTCCTTGATCCATAAGGCGGAAGTAGATGCTGCTGCACATCTGCTTATTGTCTCTTAATGGATTGTTTCTGTCTGAGGTATTGCGTACGTCCTGTGCATCTCTCCCTCTGTCTGGCTGGGAGCAGTCCTATTCCCCTGTGGGACAGGAGTGGTGCAGGTCTGATATTGTTGTTTTGCATGGGGATCCTCTCTGGTCTCGGTTGGTGTGTTGGTGGTCCTTGTAGTGTTCCTGATATGTACCCCGCTGATCTCTGGTGGTCGGGGGGGCGTCCTCTTGGAGTCTGGGTATGGACCCAGTTAAAAGCGACGTCCTTCAGGGCTTTAGCAAAGATCGATATTCTTTGCCTTTGGATGTGGACGTGGTCGTAAAGACATTCCTCATCGAGGGTGGGGTGTTGGGCCAGGTGTACGTTGTGGTTTGATTCGCAGTCTCTTGCTATGCTGGCATTTATCTCATGAATTGTGTTGTTGTTGAAGTCTGTTCTCGGCAATATTGTGGAAACAGTGATTCTAGTGTTTGGAAATGTACTGCTTGCTTTCCTAATCATTGCTCTGAGCAATGTTGCTACTTCTTTCTGTTGGGTCTTTAGGTCATTTGTGCCCGTGTGTATTATTATGTGTTGGGGGGAGCCTAATCTGGCTTTGGTCAGCCATCCCATGGCTCTGTTTGTTGTTGGGCACCAGATCTTTTCTACTTTACTTCTAGGGAATAGCTTTTTCTCTCCCATAGAAATTTCCCATTTGAGTCTATGAGTATTACGACGTCAGCCTTGTTTGTGTTTACTGTCTGGTGGCTTTCGCTTGGACTCATAGTGTGTGTGCTGGGCTGGGGTGTCTGGTGTGTGCGTACCTCTTGTGAGCGGCCCGCTTGTGGTTCCACGGTGGTGGGGGAAGATTGCGAATCAGTATGCTGGTCGGTCTGTGTGGCACCCCTTGTATTGTGTGTCTGTTGCTTTTGTTCCATGTGGGAGTGCAGCCGTTCCGTCCGGCTCTGTCTTGTCTTATCTCTAGCCTCTGGTTGCTGGTCTAATGGTGTTATCTCTCCTCTATGGCTCTCTTCTTTTTCCTGCAGCTCTTTCACCTGATTCCTAAGTAGATTCACCTGGTTCTCAAGTAGCTTCAGCTCTCTCTTGTGTCTCTCCCTCTCCTGATTTTGATCGTCATTCATTTTGAGGAAGTCCTCTCTAAGTTTAACCATCTCTATCTCTAATTGATTAAATTTATCTTTTGGTTGTATCTGGCTGTGTGATCCCGGGGTATGTGTCTGGTCGGCCCTGGAAGGCTCACTCACTTCCTGGCTAGGCTGGTCGGCCCTGGAGGGCTCACTCACTTCCTGGCTATGCTGCTCTTCTCTTGGTGAGCTGGGAATGGTAGGGGGACTATGTGTGGCTTCCTCCCTGGTAGTTATGCTGGGGTTTGTCAGTTGTATCGTGTGGCTGTGGTTCCCCGGGGTTAGTGTCTGGTTTGAACTGTGTGGCTTGTTCAACTCCTGACCAGGCAGATTTTCTCCTGGTAAGTTGTCAATGTTGGGGGGAGTGCGAGCCACTCTGGGGCTGTTCCTTCCCCCCTTAGTTAATTTTTTCAGTGTCCTGAAGGCCGTTGCAAATTTGTCGAGGTTGCCTTGCACTAATATTGTTCCGGTATTGTACGCGTTGACCGTCGTAGTTGAACTGTCTCCTGGTGTGTTAATTTTCATTATGGACCCATTTGCGGTATTTTCTAGCTTAACATTGGTATAGTGTGATTTTATTGCTGTGATCCAAGCCACTGGCTGATCTGAGTAGAAAATGAGGTTACTTTTTGTCCCATTGTTGTAACAGTCAGCAAAAAGTGTTTCTGGTTTTTCTCTCATCTGCTCATGCTTGATCGCTTTTATAGCTTTTTTTGCGGTGTTGGGGGGAATCTGGAAGCGGGGCTGTTGTGGATCTTCTGATTCGCTCATTTTTGGTAAAGTATTGTTGATCTTAGAATAAGCTTTTCTGGGGCCCCGGGTTTGGTGTTTCCCTCTCCCTGTTCGCGAACTTTCCCGGTCCCCCTCTCCGACCCCGTGGTCCCTGGGCCTCGGCTTCTGGGTTCACCCTTCTCAGGTCTGGGTCTGTGAGCCGCTGTTTCCCGGTGCCTTCGGGCTGTTCCCCTCCCCCTCAGAGGTCTCTGTGCCTCTGTCTCGGCCTGGCTCCTCGGGCCTTTCCCTGGCTTCAGTCTCCCTCCCTGGGCCCTGTACTCACAGTCTTGGTTTGCTTCTGGAAGCCTTCTGGTTGCTCCCCTTCTCCTCAGAGGTCTCTGGGCCCCACCCACCCCCCCCCACACCACCCCACCCCCACACCACCCCCCCCAAACCCACCCCCACCCCCACCCCCCCACCACACCCCACACCCCACCCCCACCCCCCCACCACACCCCCCCACCACACCCCACACACCACCCCCCAACCCCCCACACCCCCACACCCCCCCAACCTCACCCGCCCCACCCTCACCCGCCCCGCCCCCCCCACCCCCCCCACCCGCTCACCCCACCCCACACCCCCCACACCCCCCCACCCGCCACCCCCGTCACCCACCACCCCACCCCCCTCACCCCACCCGCCCCCCCTCACCCCGCTCCCCCTCACCCCGCCCCCCCACCCCACCCCTCCTCACCCCAACCCCCCCACCCCTCCTCACCCCAACCCCCCCACCCCTCCTCACCCCAACCCCCCCACCCCTCCTCACCCCAACCCCCCACCCGCCCCCCCTCACCCCCCGCCCCCACACCACACCCACCCCCGGCCAAGCACTTACCTTGCTGCCTCTGGGCCGCCTGATGTTGCACCAGCCTGGCTCTGACCAGCGGCATCGGGGCAGCAGTTTGGCGAGCTGGTTCTTTGTAAATTAGGCCTCAAAAAATGGTCCCAGCCTCTTCGCTGCCAGAACCGGGTGACCAACAGGCCCACTCTGCCGGTCGGCCGCCCCGATCGCTAAAATCTACACCAAGCAGTGCAAGAGTAACAGGTTATGAGAACACACTTTGTGACAGGCATACTTGAAACAGACACTCGCTATCAGAAGCTGTTGCGCAGCATTACCGAGGCACCTTCATGCCATAATTTTTTCCCCCCCTTTGCAGCCAAGTTCTCTGGGTCCCGCAGAGAGCAGCCACCCTGTCAGATATCTCCTGCAGGCATTTTTGGACAGCTTGTCTCTGGGCAGGGTGTTATTGAGTGCCAGCGAGGGCAGCCCTCCTTTGCATCGCTGGAATACATTAGCATCTCAAGGACACCGTCGCAAATATGCGCCTTCAAGAACTGTTCACTGGTGAGAAATAACGTGAATCTTTAAACTCCTTTCCTTCAGTTCATATTAAACGGGAGTTTAATTCAGAGTATCTACTGATTTGAATTTCAAATTTCTCTTTCATTTCTTGAATCAAGGCACTTTATCTGTAGGTCACGAGGCAGCATTATACAGAGTTTTGCTGCAGCTTTATTGTCACTGTCTTTTGCAGCCTGCTGAAGTCACTTTTTAAGGAAATCACACCGTCTTAAAAACATGACTTCAATGGAAAAGAATATTGGGCGGAGTGATAAAAACAGGCTGCCGATTCGCTGTGAGCCCGTTTCACACGACTGGCAAACACCAATTTCACCCCGAATTATTTTTTCACTGTGTCGAAATACTGAGTGAATTTCACTTACTTGATTCACAAAATGCCACATGACGGTAAGAATTCTCCTGGAGTGTTCCTAAAGACATTTACAATGAGATTTCCCTTGTTCGCTCTTTCTAACAAACTGTAGACATTGTTTTAAGAATGTGTTTTACAATGTCACTAAAAACAGTGACCGGAAGAAGTCTCAAGCCGAGACTGTAAAATGTACGTTATTCTTAAGTTAAAAAAAAACACCCCAGTCTTTTAAACACTGGAAAGAACTGACAGAAAAAATAAGCAGAGTTAATCAAAAGATACAAAAGAAAGAAAGAAGAGAGCGACAAAAAGCAAAAGGGCAGAGAGAGAGAGAGAGCAAAAAGAAGAAAGAAAAAGAGATAAGAGACAGAAGTATGGAGTAAGTATGGTTTTGAGAGATTTTATCCTATTGTCACCATCTGTACAACACGACTCCATGGCCTCTTTCATGGGAACAAAGCTGTGAGCAGATTCCAGCAGTTACTCCATTCACCATTCATTCACAGGCTCATCAGCTCCATATGGATGCAAACAACTGCTGGGCTGAATCAGGATTTCTTTCCCAGAATTGACATGGTAATGAAGTCATAGGCTTGTTCTCCGAAAGGACCTCCATGGGTACTCCCCCCGCCCTCCCTGTAACAAATCCAACCATTTCACCCCATTCACTTCCCAAAATTATCTCATAGCTCTGCAACATCTGTGAGTGGCTAATTCGTCTTTGAGTGCCTGGTAATGGTTTATTAGCTTTCCATGCACTACATGCTAGTTAACACTGGGCGACAGGAACCACTACAGGACCCATGTGGACACATGGAAATTTGCAAGTCCCACCGCACAATATATATATACGATAGCAAAATACTGCGGATGCTGGAAATCCGAAATAACAACAGAAAAATGCTGGAAAACTCAGCAGGCCAGGCAACATCCATGGAGAGAGAAATAGAGTCAACGTTTCAGGTCGAAATTCTTCTTCAGTCCTGACGAAGGGTGTCGACCCGAAACGTTAACTCTGTTTCTCTCTCCACGGATGTTGCCTGGCCTGCTGAGTTTTTCCAGCATTTTCTGTTGTTATTATATACAGGTAGACTATCCTTTATCCGGACTTCCGAAAACCGAAACCCTCTAAAAACCGAAGGTTTTTTCGTTCAGCGTAAGTCGTGCGTACGAACGAAAAAACCTTCGGTTTTTAGAGGGTTCCGGTTTCGGAAGTTCGGATAAAGGGTAAGTCGTGCGCACGACCCCCCGCCGACCCCCCCCCCCCGCGGACCCCGCCGGCCCCGACAACCGCCGACCCCCCCGCGGACCCCGCCAGCCCCGACAACCGCCGACCCCCCCGCGGACCCCGCCGGCCCCGACAACCGCCGACCCCCCCGCGGACCCCGCCGGCCCCGACAACCGCCGACCCCCCCCGCGGACCCCGCCGGCCCCGACCCCCGCCGACCCCGACTGACTTACGCTGAGCGTCAGCGTAAGTCGTGCGCACGACCCCCCGCCGACCCCCCCCCCCGCGGACCCCCACCGACCCCCCCGCGGACCCCTGCCGACCCACCTTCCGAAATCCGAAATTCTCCTTTATCCGAAACTCGGCTGGTCCCGAGGTTTTCGGATAAAGGATAGTCTACCTGTATTGGCCCAGAAATTTGGGTCAGGGGCTTCCCGCGGGTGTAAGCCCCCGACCTGCGCTTACCTTGCGCGCCGGCCGTTGAGCTGTGGGCCACCGTGGGATTCCGATGCGGGGCCTGCTCCAGCTGCTGGCGCGCAGCGCTTGCGTATCCCAGGGGCGCAGTTAGTTCGATGCGTCCCCTGGGATCACGTGGGCCATGGGGAGCCAATCGGAGCAGGGAATGTTCCATTCATAAGTTTGACAGGAAGAGCTGTCAAAAGTTATAAATACTACGGCCCCAAAACAGCACTAAATCTTCAAATATTTTTTTTTTTAAATCACATTTTTAAAATAAACTATAAATTATGGGATGTGGGCATCGCCGGCAATGCCAGCATTTATTGCCCATCCCTAATTGCCCTCGAGAAGGTGGTGGTGAGCTGCCTTCTTGAATCACTGCAGTCCGTGTGGTGAAGTTGCTCCCACAGTGCTGTTAGGGAGGGAGTTCCTGGATTTTGACCCAGCGATGATGAAGGGTCGGCGATATATTTCCAAGTCAGGATGGTGTGTGACTTGGAGGGGAACTTGGAGGTGGTGGTGTTCCCATGCGCCTGCTGCCCTTGTCCTTCTAGGTGGAAGAGGTCGCGGGTTTGGGAGGTGCTGCCGAAGAATCCTTGGCGAGTTGCTGCAGTGCATCTTGTAGATGGTATACACTGCAGCCACGGTGCACCGGTGGTGGAGGGAGTGAATGTTTAAGGTGGTGAATGGGGTGCCGATCAAGCGGGCTGCTTTGTCCTGGATGGTGTCGAGCTTCTTGAGTGTTGTTGGAGTTGCACTCATCCAGGCAAGTGGAGAGTATTCCATCACACTCCTTACTTGTGCCTTGTAGATGGTGGAAAGGCTTTGGGGAGTCAGGAGGTGAGACACTCGCCATAGGAGCTGGAAAGACCCAGTAAAAGATTCATTCTCCCAAGTGCCGGCCTTCTAAAAGCACCTCACGTTCTTCGTGCCGAGCCATGTTGTTTCTCTGCATTCACTTCAAGTACAAAACACATTAATAAAATATTTCTAAAGTTCGAGCCAGAAATTTCTATTGCCGATAATAGCGGCAATAGAAATTAACGCATTAGAATTAAGCACTTAACGCAATTCCTAGGACATTCCTCCACTATTTTAATGGAGGCATTAAACCCATTCAATTTATAACTAGTCACAGCGTCATAAGGTCATAATGGCACAGAAGGAGGCCATTCGGCCCATTGAGCCCGTGCTGGCTCTCTGTGGAGCAATCCAGTCAGTCCCATTCCCCCGCTCTATCCCCGTAGCCCTGCAAGTTTATTTCCCTCAAGTGCCTATCCAGTCTCCCCTTGAAAACACTGAGGGCAGGATTTTCATTGGGCCGTGGAGGCGGGATTGGAGGCATGTGGGGGGTTAAAATCTCGAAATCGGGGGGGCACGAACCCATCCCGCCCCCAACCTGCCTCCATGCCAGTTTCAAAGGAGGCGGATACCCGACCCGCACTGGGAGCCGCCTCCCCGAGGCGGGAAGGGGATTAGTGCCAATTAACTGCCTGTTAACAGGTAGTTAACAGGCAGTTTTTAGCCTAATCCCTATTTTTATTGCTGAAGTGTGGGATTCCCGACGGCTCCAAACCACGCCAAGTTAGCGAGGCGGGCCGTCGGGCTGAAGGGCTTGGAGGGTTCGAGATGTCCAGTGTTCAGGTGAGTGATGGGTACATGAGTGCACAGGTAAGTGTGTTTGGTGTGTGTAAAGTGTTTAAAGAAGTTTTACTTACATTTACTTACCTTTACAGCCTTCCTTCCTTCAGGTCTCGGGAGCCCCTCATCTCACCTGCACAGAAAGCAGAATGGCCGCGAGCTGTCAAAAGTTGCAGCATTCAGCTTTCTGTTCTGGAGAGACCTCTAAATCAGCCTGAGAGGAAGGAATTAAGTTGGAGTACAGATTGTCAGTGTTTGACAGCTTCAAACAGCTATCAAACGCTGATATTTCATCTGTCAAAAGTTTTTGACAGATGAAATGTCAATCTGTGCCATCACCTGTTGCCGGGTGGCCCTTAATTGGCCTGCTGAGCCCGACTACAACACCGAAAGTTTTGGCCCCGCCTCCTACACGCCTCCTCAATCAAAATCCAGCCCTGAGTGTCTCCGCTTCCACCACTTCCATCGGCAGCGAGTTCCAGGTCCTCACCACTCGCTGTGTAAAAATAGGGTTAGGATAAAATAGTGTGCAGTGTCGTGTCACAAAAAGCATTCAGCCCCCATTATCACCAACCGTAATTTCTGCCCTTTAGCTTTAGGATCACTGCAAGGAATTCTATTTGAGGATTTATAAGTAGCAAAACGATTTACATTTGTGACCAACTGGCCCAGTTAGCCACTTCAAAGCTTTTTTTCCCTAAAAACAAGTGTTAGACGTTTCCGAATAACGCTGTGAAAAAATGTGTTAAGCTGTGTGGTATTCAGCCAGTGGTTTGCAGACTGGATCCCATGAATCCTGGGAATCCACAAAAGGCTTCCAGGGGTCGAAATGCTCACAATGTAAAATCTGGATCCCTGTCAGGACATTTGGAATCCCGACAGATCAGCATTCCAAGCACATTTCCGGTACCATTGACACGTGCTTACTGTACTGAGAGCAGCGTCTACATTAGGATCGCTGGTACGGTCCTTTCGAGAAGTTGTAGGACTGGAGGGTGGCATAGTGGTTAGCACTGTTGCCTCACAGCGCCAGGGACCCGGGTTCAAATCCGGCCTCGGGCGACTGTCTGTGTGGAGTTTGCACATTCTCCCCGTGTCTGCGTGGGTTTTCTCCGGGTGCTCCGGTTTCCTCCCACAGTCCAAAGATGTGCGGGTTAGGTTGATTTGGCTATGATAAAATTGACCCTTAGTGTTAGGGGATTAAATACGTGGGGTTACGGGGATAGGGTGAGATATGTGTCGGTGCAGGCTCAATGGGCCGAAATGGCCTCTATCTGCACTGTGGGGATTCTGTGGTATGCGGAAGGGTGTCAAAGTTTACAAAAAATCCCCCATAGAGGAATGTTTAAAAACTACTGTGTTAAGTCGGACAGATCGGAGAGGTCCTAGAATATCCAATCTTTGCTGAGTTAGCTTCTCTCAACCAGGGAACAACCTTATCACATCTCTAGAGTGACTGCGCAGCTGTCGGCTGTGGCTCAGTGGGTAGCACACTTGCCTCTGAGTCAGAAGGTTGTGGGTTCAAATCCCACTCCAGGATACTTGAGCACATTAAACCTAGATTGACACTCCAGTGCAGTGCTGAGGGAGTGCCGTGCTGTCAAAGGTGCCGTGCCGTCTTTCGGATGAGACGTTAAACCGAGGCCCCGTCTGCTCTCTTGGGTGGATGTAAAAGATCCCCATGGGCACTATTTCAAAGAAGAGCAGGGGAGTTATCCCCGGTGTCCTGGGGCCAATATTTATCCCTCAATCAACATAACAAAAACGGATTATCTGATCATTATCACATTGCTGTTTGTGGGAGCTTGCTGTGCGCAAATTGGCTGCCGTGTTTCCCACATTACAACAGTGACTAAACTCCAAAGAAATACTTCATTGGCTGTAAAGCACTTTGAGTGGTCGTGAAAGGCGCTACGTAAATGCAAGTCTTTCTTTCAAAAGTAATCCACTAGTTGTAAAGCACTTTGCCAAGTCCTGATAAGGAGATACAGTATATTAATGTGAGTTCTTTCTTTAAACAGATCCTCTTACTCTGGTCACAAAGAGGCATTTTACTGCATGCTTGGCTCTTCCAGCTCTTGTTCTCCCTCCCCCTCGCTTTGTCCAGTTGAATTGTGAGACTCACTTACCTTCCAGTTTCCAGTTCTGATGGCATTGTCTAAAGCTGTAAACATTACCCAGTCTCTTTTCCTTACAGGTGATAATGGATTGCTGTGTCTTTCCAGCATTTTCTGTTCTTATTTCAGATTGCCAGCAATCGCAGTATTGCTTCTTTTTTATCTCTACAATTTATTTAATCTCCTGATGGAAAGTTCTCCAATGTTTCTCATTGCTGTCCACGCACGCCCACCCCCCACCACCCCTCCCGCCAAGATAATAATCGAGAAAAAGAATGCTTATGTTACTTGATGACCCACTTTATTTTTGCACAGTTGCTTTCCATGGGATGGTACATCCACGGTCCCAGTGGCTCAGTCCCCCATTGCGTTCTATAGAGTATTTGATCACCTCCTGTATACTTACCCTTATAACCTTCAATCTCATTCCGTACAAACATTACTCTCTGCTTCACAGCCTGAAAATAATAAACTTTACAATACACACAATTGCCAGGCATCATTGATAATTCACTGTAAACAAGTACAATAATTTCAAAACATAATGGGCTGTTGCCTTAGACCAGGAGCCATTACTCATTCAATTTAAAATATTTATTGTCTTTCAGACGAAAAAGCAATTCCTTTATCTGGTACAATATTCATACATTGATTGCATCAAGTTGCATCATTGCCAGGAACTAGACAATAAAATATAACTGTATTTCACTGCGAGAAGCTCTCCCCCTCCACTATGAAGGGTGTTTAAAAATACATGAGTAACATTATGCTCTGTAGCACCTTTTATAAAGCCGGGCGTTTCAATCTTCCATCATAAATTAGATCAATAAAGCACTAAGAGATGTTGAAAATTGAAGAGACTCCAATTGTATTTGCTTCTTGCAAGTGAAATGGAAAGAAAGACTGCTTTTATAAAACACGCTTTCTGACCTCCATCAATGAAAAATGGCCACACTTTTACGGTACATAAGCTGAGAAATCCAAATAATAAATATAACGGGCCGTATTTTGCAACACCTACGGGTGCGTACGAGGTGCGCACGCGCCCGTTGGGGCCGCACAAGTTCCGGGTTTAGGCGCGCGAAGCGTGTGCATGGACACCCGGAGCATGCAATCTGTCAAGAGATCCTCCGCATCCCCGCGAGATGGGCCTCTGTAGGTGGAGAGTTGCGCTATTTGCCTTGCTTTTACCAGCATAAGAGTTGTAAAAAATAGAAAAATAAAATTTTAACAGTAACTTATACATTAAAAAACCATGTCCAATAAAGTGAGTTTATTTTTAGCCCCGTTAAAACAAATAGGGGGCTAAATTCGGTTGATTTGCGCCTCCCGTTAGCACCTGGGCACAGCGCCACGAACGCCTCCCGCGAAATTCAGTGGGAGGTTAGCAGCGGCGCTAACCGTTAGCGCCGCGCGGCGCTGCACTGCCGGCAATGATGTCATAGCCGTGCCCAGTGCCCTGCTCGTGCCCTGGCTGTAATATTGGGTGGCGCCCCCTAACTTACCGCCGGACGCTATGTCCGCCGGGGTCAGGGGGACTTACCTGCGGCCGGGACAGCGCTAGGTAAAGGGGAGGTGGCAGGCGGCCATTTTTGTTGCTGGCTGCCTGCCAGTACCTGCCCCCCCGTTCCTGTCCCCGGCCCCCGTGAAGCCCCCCCCCCGCAGGGTGCCGGCTGCTCTCCACAGTGCTGCGGCACGTAACGCCGCGTATTTGGCTCGCAGCGCCCCGAGAGGGACTCAGGGCGCTTCCAGTAGCACCCCTCCTCCCTCTTGGGGCACTACCTGGGAAAATCAGCCACTGGGGCACTAACTTTTTCACCACGCGAAGGTAGCTACTGAATTTTTACCCCATCATTTTTTTTTTTTAATTAGTTTTTTCTTTAAAATGTTTAATTAAATGGCATTTTAATTAATTTTAAATCATTTTGTAAATATTTATTTCATGCGTTCGTGTGTTTTTTAAGCGATCCCCATTCATACTAATGGGGACTCCGTACGTACGGAACTCCCGTAAGTATGAATGGGGGGGATTCCCTTCTTTTATTGGTTGGGCCGGCCCACATGATCCCAGGGGCACTTACAAACCACACGCGCTCCTGGTATGCGTGGGGCTCTGCCCGCGCAGACCCTGAGAGGACCAGGAGCGCGAGTCTCCGTACCTCCCGGACCACCAGTTAAATGCGTAGATTTTTTACGGGAATTCTCCGACCGCAAATTTTGGGCCAACATTTTTATTAAAACTGTCTAACCACTAACACGAAATGACAACAGAAAATACTGGAAATACTCAGCAGGCCAGGCAGCATCCGTGGAGAGAGAAACAGAGTTAACGTTTCAGGTCTGGGACCCTTCATCAGAACTGAAACGTTGGGCAGGAATTTAACACAGGAGTTGGGTTGGAGGCGGGACTACAACTTTCGGGGTTGTAGTCCCGCCTCCATCGAGATGCGGCCAACCCACGCGATTTTAACTTGATTGACGTTGTTGAGCCCGCAGGCCAATTAAGGGCCACCCGGCAACAGGTGATGTCACAGACTGAAATTTCATCTGTCAAGAGCTTTTGACAGATGAAATATCAGTGTTTCACAGCTGTTTGAAGCTGTCAAACACTGACAGTCTTACTTCTAACCTGAGTCCTTCTCCACAGACTCAGTTAGAAATCTCTCCTGCACAGAAAGCTGAAGGCTGTCACTTTTGACAGTTCGCAGCCATTTTGCTTTCTGTGCCGATGAGATGAGGGACTCCCGGAACCTAAAGGAAGACTGAAAAGGTAAGAAAATGTATGTAAAACTTATTTAATCACTTTAGACACACCAAACACACTTACCTTTGCACTCATGCACACATCACTCACCTGAACACCGACATCTCGACCCCTCCAAGTCCTTCAACCCGACGGCCCGCCTCCTCTAACTTGGCGTGGTTTGGAGCCATCGGGAATCCCACATTTCAACATCAAATATAGGAATTAGGCTAAAAACTGCCTGTTAACAGGCAGTTAATTGGCACTAATCCCCTTCCCGCCTCGGGGAGGCGTGTCCCAGTGTGGGGCGGGTATCCGCTTCCTTTGAAACTGGCATGGAGGTGGGTTTGGGTGCGGAAAGGGGTCGGGACCCCTGATTTCGGGATTTTAACCCCCCCCCACGCCTCCAATCCCGCTTCCACGGCCCAATGAAAATCCTACCCGTTAACTCTGTTTCTCTCTCCACGGATGTTGCCTGGCCTGCTGAGTTTTTCCAGCATTGTCTGTTGTTATTTCAGATTTCCAGCATCCGCAGTATTTTGCTATTGTAACCACTAACACGTCTCTCTCTCTGCAGAACAAATGCATTCATTGCGGATCATTCACACGGTAACTGATCCTGAAGCCAAGTCAATTCAAATGTGGTTACTTAAAAGGACTCGGGATCTTTATATTAATGTAATTCCTAAAGGATGTGCAATAATTAGGAAAGGGAACACAGGAGATAACAGGTTCAAGGACAGAGAGGCCGTGAATGAGTCACTCCAGTATAATGATGTTAACCATGAGGATGATTTAACTGATTATAAATTTAGAGACAGGAGACTATATGGGCTATGCTAATGATGGATCACACAATGCTGCAGTTATAACCTGACTCAACACATTTTGCTGTACCTCAGTTAAATAATCCCTTTATCTTTACTGCACCTATTTTTCCTTCCTTTTCAAAAATGATTAACTCAGAAAGGTGAAAGATTTCAGGTGGTGCACTGATGGTAATATATGCCAAACCAGTATGAATAAACTACATTGTAAAGGAGGAGCATCAACAATTGGATAATTGCAAAATTGGTGAGAATAATACAGGCCTCGTCAATGGACCCAGAATACATTCATTCTCAATGTTACTGTTTCAGTTTCTGCAGTCATGAAAATGGATGATATTGTTGAGATACCACGGCAAACGTGGGAGTCGAGACCAGAGTTGGTGAAACAAAACTGCTTTAATCAACCTCATGGCAAAGAGAGAGCTTGAAAAGCCCGCGCAACCACTTAAATACTCCCCAGACAGGAAGTGCTCCCGGCAGCCTGTCCCTGCAGGAAATAAGTTGCCGGAGGAAAGGGCCCCCGGCTGGGGGCGGCTGCTGCCGGCAGTGCGCCTGCGTAAACTGTCCGTGCCGCCGTGAGCGGATTATGTCCAATGGTGGCGTGTTGCCACAGAGCTCCCCCCAGAATCCGCTTAGGAGGAGTGGACGAGTCATGACCGTGGTCTAATGGTTCTGCCAGAGCGGCTCTGAGTGGTCGCCGGTCTAGTTGGTGGGGCTGGGCGGTTCGCCGCCGGCTGTGCTGGCTTGCTGGCGGGACGGCCTCTAGTTGGAGGTCGGGCCACGGGGACCTGTTCCCCTGGTTCTGTGTGTGCTGGTTTGAGTCGGTCGATGGAGATTGTTTCGACCCCGTCGCCGAGTCGCAGCTTGAAGACCTTGTCCCCGGTTTGTAGTACCTCGTACGGTCCACCGTACGGGGGTCGCAGGGGTCCGCGGTGCGCGTCGTGTCACACGAAGACGAAGCGTGCCTGCTGTAAGTTTGGCGGGACGTGAGGTGCGAGTTCGCCGTGTCGGTTGACTGGAAGTGGGGCGAACTGTTGAGCGGAAGAGAAAGAGTTGAGCCGCTGCTGTTCGGCCGACCAAGGCGTGGTAGCCTCCGGGAGGAATTCGCCTGGTACGCGCAGCGGTTGTCCGTAGACTAACTCCGCTGCTGAGGACTGGAGGTCTTCCTTGACCGCGGTGCGTAGGCCTAGTAGCACCCACGGTAGGCGGTCAGTCCAGGTACTGTCCTGCAGGCCAGCGCGGAGTGAGGCCTTGAGTGACCTGTGGAAGCGTTCACACAGCCCGTTGGCCTGCGGGTGGTACACTGTGGTTCGGTGGAGCGTCACCCCGAGGTTGCGTGCTGTGGCCGTCCAGAGTTCGGAGGTGAACTGGGCGCCTCTGTCGGAGATTATGTCGGCCGGTACGCCGAACCTCGTGACCCAGGTGTTAACGAACGCCCTGGCGATGTCGGCTGTGGTGCTGGAGGTCAGCGGCACTGCCTCAGGCCAGCGTGTGTAGCAGTCGACCATCGTGAGGAGATAAGTTTGGCCTTGCGATGGCGGCAGAGGACCGACGATGTCGACGTGTACGTGATCGAAGCGGCGGCTGGGTACCTCGAAGTCTCCCAGGGGTGCTTTTGTGTGCAGCTGTACCTTAGCCCGTTGGCAGGCGAGGCAGGAGGTGGCCCAAGTCCGAACATCTTTGCTGAGGCCACGCCAGACGAAGCGCTGGGAGAGGAGTTTGATGGATGCGCGGGAACCCGGATGGGAGAGCCCGTGGAGCGCGTCGAAGATGCGGCGGCGCCAGGTTGCAGGGACGACCGGCCTGGGTTGGCCGAGTGAGACGTCGCAAGTGACTGCCGTGGCTTCGGGCCCGTGCGCGACCTTGGCTAGGCGTAGCCCTGGCAGGCTGGTAGCCGCCGAGAGGAGGTCTGGGTCCGTGAGCTGGGCCACTGCTAGTTGCGCGTAGTCAACCGTTAGGTGATTCGCGCAGATGGCGGGATGGGAAAGGCAGTCGGCGACAACGTTGTCTCTACCGGAGATGTGCTGGATGTCCGTGGTAAACTCGGACACGGCCGCGAGCTGGCGTTGCTGCCTAGCGGACCAGGGTTCGGTGTGCTTGGCCATCGCATATGTGAGCGGCTTGTGGTCCACGTACGCGGTAAAGGGGCGGCCCTCCAGGAGGAACCTGAAATGGCGGACCGACAGGTGGAGCGCGAGGAGCTCGCGGTCAAAAGTAGAGTATTTGACCTCCGGGGGGCGCAGTTGGCGGCTGTAGAAGGCAAGTGGCTGCCACGCGCCATTGACCCACTGCTCGAACACGGCTCCGACCACATGGTCGGAGGCGTCGGTGGTGAGCGCGACCCGGGCATCGGCTCTCGGGTGCGCGAGCAGGGTGGCGTCGGCGAGCGCGTTTTTGGTGGCGTCGAAGGCGGCTGGCGTGCCAGTGGTCCAGGCTACGGCCATCTTGCCGGATTTACCTCGGAGGGAGTCGTGTAGGGGCTTCATGAGGGCTGCAGCTCTGGGGATGAACCTGTTGTAGAAGTTCACCATCCCGAGGAACTCCTGGAGGCCCTTGATGGTTTTGGGGCGGGGGAATTGCTGGACGGCCTGCAGCTTGTTGGGCAGGGGGACGGCCCCAGCCGGGGTGATGTGGTGGCCGAGAAAATTGATCTCGGCTAGGCCGAATTGGCACTTTGCCGGGCTGAGGATGAGCCCGTGTTGGGCTAGGCGCCCGAACAGGATGCGAAGGTGTTCGAGGTGTTCCTGTTTGGAGGAGCTGGCCACGAGAATGTCGTCTAGATAGACGAATAGGAAGTTCAGGTCCCGGAGGACTGAGTCCATAAGGCGCTGGAAAGCCTGGGCTGCATTCTTGAGGCCGAAGGGCATCCTCAGGAACTCGAACAGGCCGAATGGGGTGATGACGGCCGTTTTGGGGATGTCCGCGGGGTGTACGGGGACTTGGTGGTAACCGCGCACCAGGTCGACCTTGGAAAAGACGGTTCGTCCGGCCAGTCGGGCCGAGAAGTCCTGGATGTGCGACACCGGGTATCAGTCGGGGGTGGTGGCGTCGTTGAGGCGGCGCTAGTCCCCGCAGGGGCGCCAGCCTCCGCCGGGCTTGGGGGCGATGTGGAGGGGCGAGGCCCAAGGGCTGCTGGAGCGGCGGATGATGCCGAGTTGCTCCATGGTGGTGAACTCGGCCCGCGCGATTTCCAGCTTGGCCGGGTTGAGTCTGCGGGCGTGGGCAGAGACCGGGGGGCCGGTGGTGGGGATATAGTGCTCCACACCGTGTTTGGCGGCTTTAGCTGAAAAGGTCGGGTTAGTGAGGGCGGGAAACTCGGCTAGAAGTGCCGAGTAGTCGTCCGTGGCTCTGGCGAGGCAGTAGGTCATCAGGCCGGCTGAACGGGCCAGGGTGAATGCGCCAGGGATGGGGGCCATAGTGTTGATGTCGACGAGGCGGTGCCTCGGAATGTCGACAAGGAGGCCGTGGGCGCGTAGGAAGTCGGCGCCGATGAGTGGGCAGAGGACCTTGGCTGTGAGGAACTCCCAGCGGTAGCGGCGGCCTGCGAGGTCGAGCGTGACCATGCGGGTGCCGTATGTGCGGATGTCAGAGCCATTGGCTGCGGCCAGCGTGATATCCCGTGCGCCGCGTTGGATTTCGAGGGCGGAGGCGGGGGTGATGCTGTGCTGGGCTCCTGTGTCGCACAGGAATCGGCGGTTGGTGCTGTCATCGGTGACGTACAGTAGGGGCCCCTTTTGCCCTGCGGCCATCGTGGGGGCCGGTGCGGGGGGGGGGGTTGAAAGTGCACGGTGGCGTGCAGCATTGGGCCCTAGTGCCAAAACAGGTGTGGTAATAGCAGTGACCCGGAGTGGAAGGGCGGTCGGGCCTAGTGGGCCGGGGAGACCGCGTGGTCGTTGCCATGAGGTCGGGCGCGACGTCGCGGGCGGTCTGCACAGAGAGCAGCCGGTCGGCCTTTTCGGCTATCTCATTCAGGTCCGTGGAGCCAGACTCCACAATGAGCGGGCGGATGCTGGCGGGGAGCTGCCGAATGAAAAGCGTGCGAAAGAGGGCGCCGGGGTTTTTGTCATCCGAGAGGGACAGCATGTGGGAAAGCAGGTCCGATGGTGAAGCATCACCAAGGCCTGGGAGGTCGAGGAGTTGGCAGTTGCGCTGGTAAGAGGGCGCCTGAAATTTTTTTAAAAGCGCGGCCTTCAGATGTTCGTACTTGCCTTCCACTGGTGGATCCTGCAGCGCTGCCCAAACCTTGGGGACTGTGGCGTAGGTGAGAGAGGCGACGAGGTAGTCGTACTTCGTGGCGTCGACTGTAATGCTTCTCAGCCGGAATCTGGACTCGGCTTGAACGAACCAGGCCTCGGCCAGGTTCTCCCAAAAGTCCGGTAGTTTAACCATGACTGCGTTTGTATCTGCCATGCTAGCTTAGGATTCGTCCTGAGCGTCGGGGTCACCAGTGTTGAGATACCGCGGCAAACGTGGGAGTTGAGACCAGAGTTGATGAAATACAACTGCTTTAATTAACCTCATGGCAAAGAGAGAGCTTGAAAAGCCCGCGCAACCACTTAAATACTCCCCAGACAGGAAGTGCTCCCGGCAGCCTGTCCCTGCAGGAAACAAATTGCCGGAGGAAAGGGCCCCCGGCTGGGGGCGGCTGCTGCCGGCAGTGCACCTGCATAAACTGTCCGTGCCGCCGTGAGCGGATTATGTCCAATGGTGGCGTGTCGCCACAATATCCTCCTAAAAAAGTACTTCAGAGAAACAAAAGCTGGAATAGTTATTGACGATTAAATATGTCAAATTCTGGTTTTATTACATGGGTTGCCAGGAATTTTACCAATGTTTGGGAATGCATTCTATGATGCTGTCTGTCCATGAAATCAGAAAATCAGTACAAAGGGGTTGCTATTGTCATTGTTATCTCAGTGATGTCACAGATCAGTGATGTGATACCTTTCCCTTGGTGCGCCAGTCGACTTTTCCAAAACCAGATTGGGGCTATTAAAGATCTCAAATTAAGCTCCTCTGATTACCTGTGATTATAGCAGCTCTCTATGGCAGAGCTATTACATTAGGTTAGGCTCCTTAATGATAGTTCTACATTTCATAACATGAGACATGCTTTGTTCAGAATGTCTGGGTTACTGAAGGCTTTAGGTAAAACTGACTTGATACTCAAAAACACTCACACTCACCCATGTACATGTATACACACTCACACTTGATTGGCACCCCATCTACCACCTTAAACATTCACTCCCTCCACCACCGGCACACCGTGGCTGCAGTGTGTACCATCTACAAGATGCACTGCAGCAACTCGCCAAGGCTTCTTTGGCAGCACCTCCCAAACCCACGACCTCTTCCACCTAGAAGGACAAGGGCAGCAGGCGCATGGGAGCATCACCACCTCCAAGTTCCCCTCCAAGTCACACACCATCCTGACTTGGAAATATATCGCCGATCCTTCATCGTCACTGGGTCAAAATCCTGGAACTCCCTCCCTAACAGCACTGTGGGAGTACCATCACCACACGGACTGCAGTGGTTCAAGAAGGCGGCTCACCACCACCTTCTCAAGGGCAACTAGGGATGGGTAATAAATGCTGGCCTTGCCAGCGACACCCACATCCCATGAACGAACATAGAAAAAAGTTACACTCACCCATGTACACACACTCACACTCACCCATGTACACTCACTCACACTCACACTCACACTCACCCATGTACACACACTCACACTCACCCATGTACACTCACTCACACTCACACTCACACTCACACTCACCCATGTACACACACATACATACTTATGATTCCCCTTTTGACAATTGGGGATGGGAAGAAGTATAAATGTCGAGGCCACACGTTGGATTGTTGATTCTTAACTAAAAAGTATCCATTGGCCTACAATATCCTTTTATTAGTTCCCATTTCTCTAAGAAGGTTGACAACCATCTTGCTGTGTGCCAGCCCCCTCCCCAGCAACTGTGTCAGGCTGAAACAGACTGTTCACAGCCTTGGTGTCCTATTTGACCCTGAGCTGAGCTTCCGACCCCATGTCCTCCCCATCACCAAGACCGCCTACTTCCACCTCAGTAATATTGCCCATCTCCGCCCCCCCCTGCCTCAGCCACGCACCAGGCTTAGAAAGACTTGCCCATTGGTACCTCTCTACCATTTCATTTTTCAGTGCTCCTACCAAATAGTAGCCCTTAACCCCTCTCCCAAACCAACTGCGCTTTCTCTCTCCAGAGCAGAAAATATTTGGGAGGCAAAAGCAAAATTGCTGCAGATGCTGGAAATCATAAATAAAAACAGAAAATGCTGGGAAATGCTCGGCATCGGTCGAGAGAGAAACAAAGTTAACATTTCAGGTCGATGGCCTTTCGTCAGAACTGAGGAAAGTGTTTCTCTCTCCACAGATGCTGCCTGACCTGCTGAGTATTTCCAGCATTTTCCGTTTTTTATTTCAGATTGGTAAGGCTGGCTGCCATCTGGCTGTTGTGAAAGCTTTTTCAGTGCAGCAGATTTCCTAACCCAGCAGCAATTGTACTAAACCATTACCCTGCAGGGTGTAGATATGAATCACTGGGCTGAATGGACATTCACACTTGAGCTTCCCCAGGGACCCTGGCTGTTCCTCACATTCTGATATGTCAGGGGGGAGCTTGGGAAAAATAGTCAAGGAAAGGATCCTTTCCTACATTGATCAAATGATCTTCTGGCAAGTTAACCGAGGGCAACCTAGGAGATACTCACAAGTTGAACCGCTCCTCCAGCTTAACAGATACGGTTAAGGAAGGCTAAAGGTGTCGGGGGGGGGGCGGTGGCAGAGGAGAGAATGATAAGGTTCAAAAATTACAAATTGTTTTTCTTATTCATATATTCAGCTTGGTGACAGGCGGTAAGGTTTAAATCCAGCTGTCTTTTTTATGCATGAGTTCATTTGGTCAGTCGTTATTTCCCCCTGCATTTTACATTTGGAAACATGTGTAACTCATTTCTAAAACCATTTTTAAAACTCTTTTCTTTTCACTGCAGCCTCTTCTTCTGGTATTTAAAAAGACCCCCTTATCTCTACATTTGCAGAATCCCATCTCCAGCAATGCAGAGAGGTCTATTTAAATAACTGTGATGAAATATTCCATTCATCACTCATTGGTATTCTCTGCCTGTGACTGTGGTTGGTTTCAGTTTCATTTCCCTTACCTCAGTTCCGTTTCCTCACCATTGTATTGTACTGTGTGTAGGGCTCCGCCCATACCTGGCCCCTATGTAAGCTGGCCCAGCCTGCATCACATCCAGTACGGCAGACCTCTGGATGGAAGATACCTCTCCTCTGTGTGTTACCTTCTAAGTCAATAAAAGCCTTGTTTTGTTTCGCTAACATCGAGTCTCGGATTTATTGAGGCACATCAATAACAACCACAAATAAGCCAAACGAGAAAGATAATTAGCACAAATAAATACCCTGTCATCTGACTGGCCAGCTCAAGCATGCCTCACTCAAGCTTAATATCAATTGAAAGGATTATTTAGGGCTACCCCGGATCAGGTGTATTCCTCAGACATTCACTTTCAACTAAAGTTTGAGGTAGCTGAATCCTAAAGACACTTAATTGGGTCTAAAGGTCCGGACTATCTCTCCCTAAAGGAAAGGAACAACCTGAAAATGTTACTGTCCTCCAGATAGCACTTTTAATAAGTTTAGCCAGACTGTAATGTTCCGGATATTATGAGGGTCCGGAAAACTCCTCCAGAATTCTGCAACTCCTCACCAAAGAGTGTACAGAGATTGAGTTCGTGAGTTTGATACCGAAGTATTATGTGAAACAATTCTAAAAATATATAGATTTATTGAAGAACCGACATATAATTTACAGTTGGTGAGTCAATCGCAACATTAACAGTTCCAAAAAGAGAAAGCTTACAATTCTATTAGCAGAGAACCTACTCTTAAATCTTAACTTCACTAGTTTTACAGTTCTTAAAGTTTATTCAGGATATCCACCAAAATCAAATACAGTACCTTGATCCCCAAGGTACAAAGAGTTGAAGACTTACAGAACTAGTTCTGAAGCCGAGAATTGCTTTGTCCCTTTAAGCGAGTCTATTATCCCATTTGAAAGTTCAATATTTATACCCTTTTTCCAGTGGTGTTTCCTTTAAGGTTTTCTGCTGATTTAAGCTAATTATCTCTAGTCATTTTTCTGCTGACCCCTGCAGTTCTTACAGTCACCTCAGCTGGTAGCACTACAGAACCATGTCTCTTCTCTAGGTGTGCTAAGCTTATCATAAAAAACAGTGCAATAGCAGGTGCACGCCACCCAGTATCATCTTTACGAAGGCAGATGTTTGTTACTTTTATGTGCTCCTTTACAAGATGTAAATTAGAACACCTTGTAATGGGTAACTATTGTCTTGTTCCCAAAGATTCAGACTTCCAGGAGCCTTTAACCTTCTGTTTCAATAAGGTTATTGATTCAGTGTCAACAACTTATCTTATCTCAGTGGCCAGAATGCTATCCCAGCTTTTTCATCATTGGGTTTCTTGACTTCCAGACCCAGTTTGTCAGGTTTTAATAAGGCCAGATTTCTATAATAGAATCGTGTATTTTTCTGAATAGGTTATATTGCTTATTCCTTCACAAATGAGGTTGAGGATCAAAGTATTGTTTTGGATGATCACTGAAAGTTGCCAAAATTTCAGTCAGAAAACTATTGTCCAAACATTTTTTTTAAACTTTGTATTTAGAACTAATTTGTAAACTCTAACCCAGATGATAGCTGACACTTCCACTTAATGCAAATATTTTACTTATAAATTCAAATAAACTGCGAGTTCTATTACAGGAAGGATATTTTATGAAGCATAATTTTATTATGCAGGAAACTCTTTGGTATCCAGCACCGACGGGACCGGGATGGTGCCGGTTGATTAAAAATTCCGGATGACGGAGAGGGTTATCTACCGAGGCTATTTTTAACAAAGAAAAATTTAAAAAATCAAGAGATGCGCAGTGTGCAGTAATTGGGTACTCACCTACAGAATGTTGTGTTAAATGGATGGTGGAAGATGCTTGATTAAGTACAGTACTGCCAGTTGAGGGTAATCCATAACTCTTTAATTACTTAACAGTAAAACAAAACTTATACAGTAAACAGAAAAATGGCGGATCAGAAGAGACTCCCGGCAGCGCGGGAGAGTCCGACTCCTGTTATTGAAGTGTTCCGACTTCCGACAGCGCCAAGAAGCCGAGTAGTGGCAGTTTGGAGAACTACCCTCACTGACTAACTCGGCCACCGCGGGAGACTCGGACTCGGACTCGGCAACATTGCCGGTTATTGAGGTGTTGTTTTCGGAGTATGAATTTTGCCGGTTAATAGAGAATTCCGGATATTTAGGTGCCGTTTAAACGAGAGTGTCCTGTAATTTAAGGTAGAACATTGAAATGTTCACTAACGTACATACGGTACAGCATTTTGAAACGATTCATGCTCATTTTCGGGAGTTGCAGCTTCAAACAGCCTCCAGCTTTGCGCTAATGGCATGGTGCTGGCACCATCACCGTTTAAGCTGTCGGGCTTTGACCACTTCCAGTCACCTGATTGGGTTCAATTTTCTCCCTGTTTTTTTCAAAGTGCTCCAGAGGTCGTCTGAAATCACACTGATTATCTCCAGCGGTGTGAGCTGCACAAAGAAACGCAGAAAAATGTACATTGGGTTCCGCTGAAATCAGGTCGAACGTAACCCCCAACCCCTGCCTATTTACATGAAACATTTGGTACAGATTTCAATCTTAACACATTCAATTCAAGGCCTGTGGAATATGTACTTTGAAGCTGCATTAGCACAAACTCCGCTTCTCAATCTCTGATGTAAGAAAACTACTAAGGACTTGGTTTGAGTATAAAACAAGGCTTTAATCAACCATTTCACAACCAGGAGTTCCAGTTACATCACTAGTTCCTGGCCACCAGCTGGCCGCCCAGTGTTATCTCATGAGTCATTTCTACATGAATGGTAAGATTCATGACATTCTCCATATTTGCCAACCTGGAAAACTAGCAAAAGTTGGTTAACAGCTTCAAAACAAGGGCGGCCAAGTCCAAGCAACCCTCAATTATAGGTCTGCAGTATTTAGTTAAACTCTTAAGCATACCTTCCCCGTTTGGTTGCTGTGCCTTCATAAGAACATAAGAAACAGGAGCAGGAGCAGGCCATTCGGCCCCTCGAGCCTACTCCGCCATTCAATAAGATCATGGCTGATCTGGTCTTAGCCTCACCGCCATTTCCCTGCCCGCTCCCCATAACCCTCGACTCCCTTATCGTTCAAAAGTCTGTCTATCTCCACCTTGAATATTCAGTGACCCAGCCTCCACAGCTCTCTGGGGAAGAGAATTCCAAAGATTCACGACCCTCTGAGAGAAGAAATTCCTCCTCATCTCCGTTTTAAATGGGCGACTCCTTATTCTGAAACTATGCCCCCTAGTTCTAGATTCCCCCACGAGGGGAAACATCCTCTCAGCATCTACCCTGTCAAACACCCTCAGTATCTTATACGTTTCAATAAGATCCCCTCTCATTCTTCTAAACTCCAATGAGTATAGGCCCAACCTGCTCAACCTTTCCTCATAAGACAACCCCTTCATCTCAGGAATTAACCTCGTGAACCTTCTCTGAACTGCCTCCAATGCAAGTATATCCCTCCTTAAATAAGGAGACCAAAACTGTACGCAGTACTCCAGGTGTGGTCTAACCTGCGCCCTGTACAGTTGTAGTAAGACTTCCCTACTTTTATACTCCATCCCCCTTGCAATAAAGGCCAACACTCCATCTGCCTTCCGAATTCACTGACCAAAGATTTCACCGACTTCCGTTTTCCTTTAGGCAGACTGCACTAAGTGAGCGCTCTCACCGGCTGTTGAAAACTGGGAGCACGAGGAGTCGCACTCGCGAGAGCAGAGAGCTTATGTGCACAAACAACTTGCTGTACCTACGTGCTAACTTTTTGCGGTTCATGTACAAGGATCCCCCAGATCCCTCTGTACCGCAGTATTTTGTAGTCTCCCTCCATTTAAATAATAATCTTTTTTATTTTTCCTAACCTCGCATTTTCCCACATTATACTCCATCTGCCAAATGTTTGCCTGGGTCACACCCTCTGGAATTCCAACCTTAAAGCCCACCACCCCACCACCATCATCTCCTTCTTCAAAACTATCCTTAAAGCCCACCCCTTTCACCAAGCTTCAGCTTATCCACATGAATCTCTCCTGCTTTGACTCAGCATCTGTTTTTCCTCACGCCTCTGTGAAGCACTTTGGGATTTTTTTTTCTATGTTAAAGGCGCCGTGCAAATGCAACTTGTTGTTGAAAGTACAATGGGCACAGCTTTGCCAAATCGCCAGTTAGTGGTACGCCCAACATTCCTGCATTTGTGCAGTAGAAAATCGCGGCTAAAATGGTAAGGATTTTCCCTGTGCTACTGCGGAGCAACGATGGGCTGTAGAAACATAGAAACATAGAAGGTAGGAGCAGGAGTAGGCCATTCGGCCCCTCGAGCCTGCTCCGCCATTCAATGAGATCATGGCTGATCATCCAAATTCAGTACCCTGTCCCTGCCTTCTCCCCATATCCCTTGATCCCTTTAGCCTCAAGAAATATATCTAACTCCTTCTTGAATATATTTAATGAATTGGCCTCAACTGCCTTCTGCGATAGAGAATTCCACAGGTTCACCACTCTCTGGGTGAAGAAATTCCTCCTCATCTCAGTCCTAAATGGCTTACCCCTTATCCTTATTGTGGATATGTATTAGTGTTCTGTTATTAAATCCGATTGTCACTGTGACATGGAGGCACTGTCCCCCTATCCCCCTCACAATGTGTAAAGGCATCTTTCCCTCCCACTGGCATGCTCCTCCCCACTCCCATTCATACTGGCAACCCCCTCGTCTCCCCCACCCCTCAATGCAAGCTAACACTCTTCGCTCGCCCCTCCCAATTTCATATTGCCGCTTCCCTTTCCTCCACTCCCACTCAGTTCATGCTGGAACTTTTTCTCAGCACCACCCCACCACCCCCCTCGCCACCCGCCCCCCCCACCCTTCAATTCAGACTGGCTCACTTCTTCCACCTCCTCCGTCAGTTCCCTATATCGCTCTCCTGCCCCCTCCCTTATTGCTACTCTCAACTCCCAGCCGCTGCAGTTGATAACAAGCGCTCTACTCGGAGCTCCGGCTCGGCAAGAGAGCCCCAGGTGGGCAGAGGAAACGCTTCAAGGGCACCCTCAAAGCCTCCTTGAAAAAGTGCAACATCCCCACCGACACCTGGGAATCCCTGGCCCAAGACCGCACAAAGTGGAGGAGAAGCATCCGGGAAGGCGCCGAACACCTCGAGTCTCTTCGCCGGGAGCAAGCGGAAGCCGAGCGCAGGCAGAGCAAGGAGCGCACGTCAACCCAAGCACCCCACCCACCCGCCCCTTCAACCACCGTCTGCCCCACCTGTGACAGAGACTGTAGGTCCCGCACTGGACTCATCAGTTACCTGAGAACTCATTTTTAATGTGGGAGCACGTCATCCTCGGTTCCGAGGGACTGCCTAAGAAGAAGAAGAAAAAGCTGCAGTTAAAACACTGCTGCATCCTATAGGCAGGAATTCCTAATTTTGTAAAACTACCGCCCACAGCTTGCAGAGGCATTCAATCCCCTGGAGTGGCGGCAGGCAGCAGCCGGGGCTGGTGTTCAAGGTCAAGAGTTGGGGCGTCGCTGAGCAACAAAGTTGGAGCAGTGCCGAGCGAAGAGACAGAGGTGGCGCTGAAGAGGAAACTGAGGGCAACATTGATTTTATTTGCTTGTGAACAAGTGAATATTGGCTGGGAAACAGTGACTATCCATGTGAAGCACGGATGGCGGTCCTGTATGGATCCCTGGATTTCAGGCCCCCATTGCACTGTGATACCTGTCAGCTGTGGCTCAGTGGGCTGTACTCTCTCACCTCTGAGTCAGAAGGTTGTGGGTTTAAGTCTCACTCCACGGGACTTGAGCATATAAAGCTAGACTGACACTCTCCCAGTGCAGTGCTGAGGGAGTGCCGCACTGTCAGAGGTGCCGTCTTTCGGATGAGACGTTAAACCGAGGCCCCGTCTGCTCTCTCAGGTGGACGTAAAAGAACCCCATGGGCACTATTTCGAAGAAGAGCAGGAGAATTATCCCTGGTATCCTGGGGTCAATATTTATCCCTCAACTAACATAACAAAAACAGATTATCTGATCCTAATCACATTGCTGTTTGTGGGAGCTTGCTGCACGCAAATTGGCTGCCGCGTTTCCCACATCACAACCGTGACTACACGTCAAAAATTACTCCATTGGCTGTAAAGCGCTTTGAGGCGTCCGGTGGTCGTGAAAGGCGCTACAGAAATGCAAATCTTTCTTTCTTACCTGAAGCAGCTGCCGTATCATTTTGCTCCAGGAACTACTCTGATATGAATCTCTGACTACCCTACTCTGAGCATCCCATTAACACTGAGGGAGGAGCTCGGCCAACAAAGGGAAGCCTGTCTAGTCTGCACAAAATCACAGTACAGTATATGGAACTATTTGCGTGCTATATGTACATAACATAAAACAAACAGTGTGGTTCCAAGTAACAGAGATATCTGGTGAAAACTAGGGCTGAACCTGCAGCTGCAGGGGTTTGAGTGTTTGAAAACCAGCAGAATGAAATATTTATTTGGCACAATTTACACTCTGGACTTTAGAAGGAGAGGAATATTTTTAGTGGAAACGCATTCAATTCAAAGTGCACCTTCCCGTCTGTGTGTCTATTAAAATTGCAAAGAGTTTCTTCCCAAAATGTTAACATATCTTTGGTTTCAGATGCTGACCTGTGTATTTGCAGCATTTTCTGTTTCCCCTCTTGTATCTTCCACCTAAAATTAAAAAAAAAAATCTTCCAGCTGCAAGGAAAGATGATTCTATACCATTCTCCCACAAGGACACATGTTCAGCTAGTACTTGTTGGGGAACGAGTGTCAGCCCCTGATCAATATCTAGGAGTGAAAGGACACTGATCCCAATGAGCAGGAGCCAGATGAGCTTGGATCAGGATTTCTCTGTGATCCACCTAATTGGAACCTCTTCGGTCACTGCGTTGTACTCTAATCTAATTTATGTTTTTTTAATTAAATTCTCAGGGACGAGGGACTTCAGTTATGTGGAGAGGCCAGAGAAGCTGTGATGGTTCTCCTTAAAGCAGAGAAGGCTACGGGGCGATTTAATAGAGGTGTTGAAAATTATGAAGGGTTTTCATAAGAGTAAATAAGGAGAAACTGCTCCCAACTGGCAAGAGGGTCGGTAACCAGAGGACACAGATTTAACACAATTGGCAAAAGAACCAGAGGTGAGATGGGGAGAATTATTTTTATGCATCAATAGAATCATAGAATCATAGAAAGTTACAGCACAGAAGGAGGCCATTCGGGCCATCTTGTCCGTGCCGGCCGACAAAGAACTCTCCAGCCTAATCCCACTTTCTAGCTCTTGGTCCGTAGCCCTGCAGGTTACGGCACTTCAAGTGTACATCCAAGTACTTTTTAAATGTGATGAGGGTTTCTGCCTCTACCACCCTTTCAGGCAGTGAGTTCCAGACCCCCACCACCCTCTGGGTGAAAATAATTCTCCTCAACTCTCCTCTAAATCTCCGACCAATTACTTTAAATCTATGCCCCCTGGTTATTGACCCCTCTGCTAAGGGAAATAGGTCCTTCCTATCCACTCTATCTAGGCCCCTCATAATTTTATACACCTCAATTAGGTCTCCCCTCAGCCTCCTCTGTTCCAAAGAAAACAACCCCAGCCTATCCAATCTTTCCTCATAGTTAAAATTCCCCAGCCCAGACAACATCCTCATAAATCTCCTCTGTACCCTCTCTAGTGCAATCACATCCTTCCTGTAATGTGGTGACCAGAACTGTATGCAGTACAGGTAGACTATCCTTTATCCGAACTTCCGAAAACCTCTGAAAACCGAAAGTTTTTTCGTTCAGCGTAAGTCGTGCGCACGACATGACCCGAGTGGCGCAAAACATGACAGGAGTGGTCCTCCGGGGCCCAGAACAAGAATTCCTGCAGATTGTCGACACGCCGGCCTTCGCTCTCGATGTTAAGTGTGACTGAGGGAGCTCTGCCTTTCCCTGTGAGCAGGGCAGAGGGTCACAGAGTTCCCTCCTGGGTAGGAGATGGCAGGCCGAGCCGGGCAGTGTGAAGGAGGTACCGGGAGAGTGAACCCAACAATACAGCGGCCCGTCTGATAGCTGCAACAGCCTGTCCGATATTCTTTTCTCCCCCCCCCCCCCCCCCGACCTGATTTGCGGGCCAGCTTAGCGTAGGAGTCAGCCAATATCTGGCTTTCCCACAACTGGCGGCGGCAGTCGAGCCCCAGACCCCCGCTAAGTCAAGGAATTCAGAGAAGCAGGAAGGGGAATGAGACACGGAGCAGGGGGAGCTGTAAACAGACTGTGAGCAGCAGCACAAAGAAGCAGGAAGGGGAATGAGACACGGAACAGTCGCAAGAGGTAGCCTGAACTTTTAAAATTTATATTAAATACAAATACTAATTACCAAATTAATTTAATGTTCAGAGTTTCCCAGTCTGAAATAATACCTTCTGAAATCCGAAAATTTCCGAAAACCGAAACACAGCTGGTCCCAAAGTTTTCGGATAAGGGATAGTCAACCAGTACTCTAGCTGTGGCCTAACTAGTGTTTTATACAGTTCAAACATAACCTCCCTGCTCTTATATTCTATGCCTCGGCTAATAAAGGCAAGCATCCCGTATGCCTTCTTAACCACCTTATCTACCTGTCCTGCTACCTTCAGGGATCTGTGGAATGCACTGCCTGATAGGGTGTTGGAAGCAGATTCGACAGTAACTTTCTTTCAAAAGGGAGCTGGTTAAATATTGAAAAGGTAAAATTTGCAGAGCTATGGGGAAAAAGCAGGGGAGTGGGACTAATTGGATAACTCGTTCAAAGAGCCTGCACAGCCACGACGGACTGAACTGTATGATTCTATGAAGGTACAATCACATATATATTTTGAAACACCATTGCACCTGAACAAAGCCGGGGCCAAGGTTTTGGCTGATAGGTTAACTAATACCGTTGGGGAGGGTTTAAACTATATTTGGCAGGGGGAAGGGGACGAGGAAATAGCAGAGAGGGGCAGAAATGAGATCAGAGAACAGAGAGCTATAAACAGCGGTGAGATTAGGAATATCCCTAAACTGCAGGGACCAGATTGAGAAAAATAGAGAAAGTGACAAAGGGGGTATTGAATTGTATGTACGTCAATGTCCGGGGTGTAACCAATGAGGTTGGTGAGCTGCAGGCACAATTTGCTACATGGGACTATGACGCGGTTGCATTAACAGAGACCTGGCTCAAACAAGGCCAGGAATGGGTTCTTAATGTTCCCGGTTACCAAGTATTCAGGAATGCTAGAGAAGGGAAAAGAGGAGAGGGCGTGGCAGTATTGATAAAGGATGATGTTACAGCTCTAAATAGAAAGGATTTACTAGCTGGCTCTAGGACTGAATCTATTCGGCTTGAGTTGAGGAACAGAGGAGGAGCTGTTACATTATTGGGAGATTTTTACAGAGCTCCAAACAGTGAGAAGGAGATAGATGAGCAAATTTGTTGGCAAATTTCAAAGGCATGTAACAAAAATAGAGTAGTAATATTAAGAGACTTTAATTACCCTAATATAGACTGGGAATAAACACAGTGCTAAGGTTAGGGTAGGAGAATAATTCCTGAGATGTGCACAGGAGAACTTTATCGATCAATACGTCTCCGGTCCAACAAAGAAGGGAGAAGTGTTGCATCTGGTTCTGGGAAATGAAGTAGGACAAGTGGAGTGTGTTACAGTAGCAGATCATCGAGCTAACAGTGACCACAATATAATTCGCTTTAAGGGAATAATGGAAAGAGACCAGAAAATATCGAAGGTAAAAATGCTAAACTGGGGAAGAGCTTATTTCAGTGATTTAAGAAGGGGCCCAGCACAGCTAGATTGGAAAAGACGATTGCAGGGTCAAGCAGTAATGGAGCACTGGAGGACATTCAGGGAAGAGACCGTTCAGGTACAAACTAGGCAGATTCCTTTGCAGGGAAAAGGAAGAGCATCCAAAGCTAATGCACCCTGGATGGCAAAAGAAATAAAAGTTAAAATAAACAGAAGAAGGAGGCTTATGACAAATGTCAGGAGCAAGATTCAGTTAATGTCCAGGAAGATTATAGGAAGTTCAGGAGGGAATTGAAAAAGTTAATACAGGAGGCAAAGAAAGGTTACAAGAAAAGATTAGCAGACACAGAAACATAGGGGGAAAAATTCGGTTGGTAGCGCCAGCGATTAGCGCCTAAAGAGGCCGAGAAGTGGGGCGTTAGCCAATTTTCGGCCGGGTGCAGTGAACCCAGCGTCTCTTGCCATATTGAGTGGCTTTTAGCGCCGGCGCTAAATCTTAGCAGCCGCTCACGGGTGCAGGCAGATCATGACGTCATTTCAGTGTGCAGCGCCTTTTTGGCGCCCCAGACCGGAAATTCAGTGGTGCGCCCCTTCGTTCCACCTGGCGCTAATAAGGACAGCTTACTGGAACGTTCCCCAGTCACTTTCGGGCTTAGGGGGGGCGCTCTTTAAAGGGGACTGCACTGGTATAAAAGCGGCAGCCATTTTGGGAGCACAACTTCTTTGGGATTTTCACAGAGTTGCAGAGTTGCACTCTGAGAGCCATATCACGAGTGACCCAGCGCTGCCAGAGGACCTTCAGCCTTCAGACCATCACCCTGCTGCTGGTGAGTCTTTACACCCTGTATAATTTCTTGTTACCTATTATTATGGGGGCTGCTTTGGAGGGGAACGTCCTACTGCTCGACCATCTGGAAAGGGCACAGAGACGGAGGGAGAGAGGGCCAGGAATGGCCAGACGAAGGAGGGCCAACAGACGTCGCCACACCAGACCTTACGCTGCCAGGGTATTCAGGCAGCAGTTCTCTTACCTCAACATGTCGAAGGAGCAGTGTCTTAGGAGGCTGCGATTCAGAAAGGAGGTGGTGACTGAGCTGTGCCACCTGCTTCAGGCAGATCTTCAGCCGCAGATAAGGTGCAGGACCTCTCTGTCGGTGGCTGTCAAGATTACAGTAGCACTGAATTTCTATGTGACCGGCTCCTTCCAGGCAGCAACTGGGGACATTGCCAACATCTCCCAGTTTGCGGTGCATAGCTGCATCCAGCAAGTAACAGATGCCCTGTTTAAAAGGCGGCGGCAGTACATCTCCTTCACTGTGACAGCGGAGAAGCAGCGGGAGCGCGCAGAGGGCTTCGCGGCAATAGCGGACTTCCCCATGGTGCAGGGCGCCATTGACTGCACGCATGTGGCTTTGCGGGCGCCTGTTTTGAATCCTGAGGACTTCCGCAACCACAAGGGGTTCCACTCCTTGAATGTGCAGCTGGTCTGTGACCACCGGCAGCTGATCCTCGCGGTCAATGCTCAGTTCCCAGGCAGCAGTCACAACGCATTCATCCTGCGCCAGATTTCAGTAGCAGACCTTTTCGAGGCCCCGGCTCACCCAGAAGGCTGGCTTCTCAGCGACAAGGGCTATCCACTGTGCCCATGGCTGATGACGCCGCTCCGTTCGCCCAGCATTCCTGCTGAAGAGCACTACAACGTCAGCCATCAGGCGACGAGGAACATTGTGGAGCACACAATCGGCGTGCTGAAGCAGCGGTTCCGCTGTTTGGACCATTCGGGAGGCGCCTTGCAGTACTCACCAGAGCGAGTCTCCCACTTCGTTGTTGTCTGCTGCATGCTCCATAACCTCGCCACCCTGCGCACCCAGCCAATGCCAGCAGACATTGAAGGACCAGCAGAGGAGGAGGAGCAGGAGGAGGAGGAGGAGGAGGAGGAGGACCAAGACAGGAGGGTCCCAGAAACTGGAAGGGCCGTCCGTCAGAGGCTGATAAGGAGTCGGTTCTAGGCCCCTCTAATGGAATGCTTGGTGCCAATCGAAGACCAGGAATGGAACCATTCGGATAACCCAAGCCTATGAAGGCCAGTATGAATGTAAAGAGCAGACAGGCCAATATCAATAAAATAATTTGTTTATTTTGAAAAATGTGCTTCCTTCCAACATGACAAAGCAATGGCAGCAGAAAGCTTAACTAACAAACTAACACATAAGTGGCTCGCACACCCGGGAGACTATCCAAAACATTACTAACATTCAGACCAAGTGGCTCGCACACCCGGGAGACTATCCAAAACATTACTAACATTCAGACCAGCATCCACGGCCTTGATTTCTAGACGTCTCAGCAGCACCTTCTACTCTTTCCCCTTTGATGGTGATCTACTTCTCTTGCGAGAACGGCCCCTTCCCTTCCTGCAGCTCCTCCGTAATGGGACCCCAATGGCTGCATGAAGGCTGGGGGATGCCTGCTGACTGTCCGAAAGCGCAGAAGCCCCTGAGGGACGGCCTGGACGGACTCTGGGCTTGGAGGGCCCGGATGCTGACTGCTCCAACTGGGCATGGGTGGAAGCAGTCTGTCCTGCAGGTGATGGCAGCTGCAGTGGAGACGTGCCAGCAGTGGCATCAGGAATGCTGACATCCTGAGAGCGGACCCTTGCTCCGTGGTCGGCCGACACACTGGCACTCTGACGGGGCAGCACCGCAGCATGCGAACCAATCGGCTGGTCCACAGATTGCTGGCCTGCTGTGGTGCTGCAAGGGCCTCGGGTAATCCTGCCTGATCCATCGAGGGTGGCAGCAGTCAGTGCTTGCGTGGCCTCAATCTGCTTCTGCATGAGGCCAGCGAGTGACTGCGTGGCAGCACTCAGCACATGCATGGCAGGTGCCAGTGCTTCGGTGAAGCCCTGGACAGTCCTTTCCAGTGCTTCAGTCAAGCCCTGGACAGTCCTTTCCAGTGATGCACCGAAGCCCTGGACAGTCCTTTCCAGTGATGTACCAAAGCCCTGGGCACTCCTTTCCTGTGCTGCCCCGAAGCCCTGGGCACTCCTTTCCTGTGCTGCCCCGAAGTCTTGGACACTCCTTGCCAGTGTCTCGATGGATTCAGGCATCCTTGCCACTGCAGCCATCAGCTCAGTGTGCCTGAGCCGAGCCTGGGGTGCTCATTTCTGTGAGGGAACGCACCTCTTCTGCGCTCTGTGCAACAGTCATCGTGGCCTGACTCGCCCTCCGGGGAGATGGCTCCCGAGCTTCCCTACCTCCCTTGCGTTGCTGGAGCCCGCTGGTTCCTGCAACTGGTTCCTCCTCAGAGCCATCCCCCCCGCTCCCCTCCAGGGAAGCACTATCCCCAGTCTGCAGATGGGCTGGCTCGCCTGAGGGTGGTACGGATGGTCCGGCTTCCTCCTGCTCGTCTCCTCTGGAGTCAGTGTCCCTGGCAGCTTGATGGCCTGGCT
This sequence comes from Somniosus microcephalus, assembly GCF_052327205.1. Lineage (NCBI taxonomy): Eukaryota > Metazoa > Chordata > Chondrichthyes > Squaliformes > Somniosidae > Somniosus > Somniosus microcephalus. The sequence continues at coordinate 11,768,116 of NC_140995.1, forward strand.
CCCGAGCTGGTGATGCAGCATCTGAAAGCAGGGAGGTTGAAGAGTGGCTTTAGCGAAAGGACAGGGTGGCAGCAAGGGATGCATGAGTGCTGCAATGCTCTGACATGGGTCCAGAGTGAAAAAGCATGCTGGTGGGGGGAACAAGTGGAAGGAAGCAGTTCAAAAAGGTGATGACCTTACCATCGCTGTACACAATGGGGTCGGCAGCTCCAGTGGTGACAGAACCACTCATCCGGCCTCCAACAATCTGGTGGACTCTTTCCTCCAAGTCCGTCAGTGTCTGCAGCTGAGGAGGGCCTCCTCCGGTACGAATCTGTTCCCTCCGGTTCCTGGCCAGCTTGGCCTGCAGGAGAAAGGACGGGAAGCGATGAAACATGCTGCCCTGAGTTGTCATCTCATGCCCCCCATGGTGGAACAGCACTTACAGTATGCCCTGAGTGGTCATCTCATGCCCCCCATGGTGGAACAGCACTTACAGTATGCCCTGAGTGGTCATCTCATGCCCCCCATGCTGGAACAGCCCTTACAGTATGCCCTGAGTGGAATGTGCGTGTGTGTTCCCAGAAAGGGACATGGGTGCTGGCTGACAGATGGCCATTGGGGCATCGCGCAACCTCTGGCCATAAAGTCAGGTGCAGATGGAGGGATGAAGAAGATTGCCAAAAAGCCACTCACCCTAACGACCTGAGTGAGATCGTTGAACTTCTTCCTGCATTGCACAAGAGTCCTGGCCACCACACTGCTGGATTTGACTATTTGCGAAACTTCCCTCCAAGCTCTGCAGTACTCGCTCTGATGAGGCCTCCTGCCATTGTTGGGGTACAGCACTGCTCGCCGGCGCTCCACTGCGCCAACCAAAGCATCCAGTGCCCCATCGGTAAAGCGCTCCGCTCTCTGCCTCACCCTCTCCATCTGGTCAAAGTTTGTAACGCCACAGAATGAACAGCGCCGATTTTGAGGCCTACAGGGCGATGAGTGTGGCTGCTGATCCTAAATGACCCGCCCCTTTAAGAGCTGGCCGGCGCCAGCATGTCTCGTGCTCATCGATTATTGACAGCACCTGCGCTGCGCCCGGCCGCCCAGATATTGAGTAGCGCCGCCAGGTTAGCGCCTTAGGAGTCCCGTGCAGCGCCTGATTTTGCGCCGCAATCACCTTTAGGGACGATGCAACCCAATATCGCTCGAGGTGGCGATGAGTTGAGGCTGGCGATAGATTTTGCGCATCGCCAATTCTAGCGCCCCAAGCGGGGCTATACCCAATTTCACCCCCATAGAAACATAGAAGATAGGAGCAGGAGTAGGCCATTCGGCCCCTCGAGCCCGCTCCGCCATTTAATGAGATCATGGCTGATCATCCAAATTCAGTACCCTGTCCCTGCTTTCTCCCCATATCCCTTGATCCCTTTAGCCTCAAGAAATATATCCAACTCCTTCTTGAATATATTTAATGAACTGGCCTCCACTGCCCTCTGTGGCAGAGAATTCCACAGGTTCACCACTCTCTGGGTGAAGAAATTCCTCCTCATCTCTGTCCTAAATGGCTTACCCCTGATCCTTAGACTGTGACCCCTGGTTCTGGACTCCCCCGCCATCGGGAACATCCTTCCTGCATCTAGTCTGTCTAGTCCTGTTAGAATTTTATAAGTTTCAATGAGATCCCCTCTCATTCTTCTAAACTCTAGCGAATATAAGCCTAATTGACCCAATCTCTCCTCATACATCATTCCTGCCATCCCAGGTATCAGTCTGGTGAATCTTCACTGCACTCTCTCCATGGCAAGAACATCCTTCCTCAGATACGGCGACCAAAACTGCACACAATACTCAAGGTGTGGTCTCACCAAGGCCCTGTACAACTGCAGCAAGACATCCTTGCTCCTGTACTCAAATCCTCTCGCTATGAAGGCCAACATACCATTTACCTTCTTAACCACCTGCTGCACCTGCATGCTTACCTTCAGCGACTGGTGCACAAGGACACCCAGGTCTCGTTGCACTTCCCCTTTTCCCAATCTATTGCTATTCAGATAATAATCTGCCTTCCTGTTTTTGACACCAAAGTGGATATCCTCGCATTTATCCACATTATACTGCATTTGCCATGCGTCTGCCCAATCACCCAACCTGTCCAAATCGTACTGGAGTTTCTCTTCATCCTCCTCACAGCACACATGCCCACCCAACTTTGTGTCGTCTGCAAACTTGGAGACATTACATCTAGTTCCCTCGTCTAGATCATTTATATATATTTGAATAGCTGGGGTCCTAGCACCGATCCCTGCAGTACCCCACTAGTCACTGCCTGCCACTCAGAAAAAGACCCGTTTATTCCAACTCTTTGCTTCCTGTCTGCCAACCAGTTCTCTATCCAACACAGTACCTTACCCCCAATAGAAACATAGAAACATAGAAACATAGACGATAGGAGCAGGAGTAGGCCATTCGGCCCTTCGAGCCTGCTCCGCCATTCAATGAGATCATGGCTGATCATCCAAATTCAGTACCCTGTCCCTGCCTTCTCCCCATATCCCTTGATCCCTTTAGCCTTAAGAAATATATCCAACTCTTTCTTGAATATATTTAATGAACTGGCCTCCACCGCCCTCTGTGGCAGAGAATTCCACAAGTTCACCACTCTCTGGGTGAAGAAATTCCTCCTCATTTCAGTCCTAAATGGCTTTCCCCTTATCCTTAGACTATGACCCCTGGTTCTGGACTCCCCGGCCATCAGAAACATCCTTCCTGCATCTAGTCTGTCCAGGCCTGACAGAATTTTATAGGTTTTGATGAGATCCCCTCTCAATCTTCTAAACTCCAGTGAGTATAAACCCAGTCGACACAATCTCTCCTCATACATCATTCCTGCCATCCCAGGTATCAGCCTGGTGAATCTTCGCTGCACTCCTTCCATGGCAAGAACGTCCTTCCTCAGATAAGGCGACCAAAGCTGCACACAATACTCAAGGTGCAGTCTCACCAAGGCCCTGTACAACTGCAGCAAGACATCCTTGTTCCTGTACTCGAACCCTCTTGCTACGAAGGCCAACATACCATTTGCCTTCTTAACCGCCTGCTGCACCTGCATGCTTACCTTCAGCGACTGGTGCACAAGAACACCCAGGTCTCTTTGCACTTCCCCTTCTCCCAATCTATTGCCATTCAAATAATAATCTGCCTTCCTGTTTTTGCCACCAAAGTGGATAACCTCACATTTATCCACATTATAGTGCATTTGCCATGTTTCTGCCCAATCACCCAACCTGTCCAAATCGTACTGGAGTTTCACGACATCCTCCTCACAGCATACCCTCCCACCCAGCTTTGTGTCGTCTGCAAATTTGGAGATATTACATCCAATTCCCTCGTCCAGATCATTAATATATATTGTGAACAGCTGGGGTCCTAGGACCGATCCTTGCGGTACCCCACTAGTCACTGCCTGCCACTCGGAAAACGACCCGTTTATTCCAACTCTTTGCTTTCTGTCCGCCAACCAGTTCTCTATCCAAGTCAATACCTTGCCCCCAATCCCATGTGCCTTAATTTTGCACGCTAATCTCTTATGTGGGACCTTATCGACAGCCTTCTGAAAGTCCAAATACACCACACTGGTTCTCCCTTATCTATTTTACCAGTTACATCCTCAAAAAATTCCAGTAGATTAGTCAAGCATGATTTACCTTTTGTAAATCCATGTTGACTTTGTCCGATCCTGTCACTGCTTTCCAAGTGCTCTGCTATTACATCTTTTATAATGGACTCTAGCATTTTCCCCACTACCGATGTCAGGCTTACCGGTCTATAATTCCCCGCTTTTTCTCTACCACCTTTTTTGAATAGTGGGATAACATTAGCTACCCTCCAATCCATGGGTACTGTTCCAGAGTCTATCGAGTTCTGGAAGATGACCAGCAATGCATCTACTATTTCTAGGGCCACTTCCTTAAGTACCCTGGGATGTAGATTATCAGGCCCTGGGGATTTATCGGCCTTCAGTCTCATCAATTTTCCTAACACCATTTCCCTACAAATCCCATGTGCTTGAACTTTACACGCTAATCTCTTATGCGGGACCTTATCGAAAGCCTTCTGAAAGTCCAAATACACCACATCCACTGGTTCTCCCTTATCTATTCTACCAGTTACATCCTCAAAAAATTCTAGTAGATTAGTCAAGCATGATTTACCTTTTGTAAATCCATGTTGACTTTGTCCGATCCTGTCACTGTTTTCCAAGTGCTCTGCTATTACATCTTTTATAATGGACTCTAGCATTTTCCCCACTACCGATGTCAGGCTTACCGGTCTATAATTCCCCGTTTTCTCTCTACCACCCTTTTTAAATAGTGGGGTAACATTAGCTACCCTCCAATCCATGGGAACTGTTCCAGAGTCTATAGAATTTTGGAAGATGACCAACAACATTAAATTAAACCCTAAAGCTTTTAAAGTGTAAGTGATTTGCTAGGGAAAATGTTGGGTCTATTAAGGACCCAAAGGGCCCTATATAATTGCAGTACAACATCTTTACTCTTATACTTAAATCTCCTTGTAATAAAGGCCAACATACCATTTGCTTTCCTAATTGCTTGCTGTACCTGTATGTGAACTTTCAGTGATTTGTGTACAAGGACACTCAGGTCCCTCTGAACACCAACATTTCCCAATCTCTCACCATTTAAAAAAAATACTCTGCTTTTCTATTTTTCCTACTAAAATGGATAACTTCACATTTCCCCACATTATATTCCATTTGCCATGTTCTTGCCCACTCACTTAGCCTGTCTATATCCCCTTGAAGCCTCCTTGCATCCTCCTCACAACATACATTCCCACCCAGCTTTGTATCACACACCACATCCACTGGTTCCCCCTTATCTATTCTGCTAGTTACAACCTCAAAAACTCTAACAGATTTGTCAAACATGATTTTCCTTTCATAAATCCGTGTTGACTCTGCCCAATCCTATTATTATTTTCTCAGTGCCCTGTTACCACGTCCTTAATAATAGATTCCAGCATTTTCCCTACTACTGATGTCAGAGGCTAACTGGTCTGTGGTTCCCAATTTTCTCTCTCCTTCCTTTCTTAAATAGTGGGGTTACATTTGCTACCTTTGTAGGGTAAGAGGTGACCTAATAGAGTTTTACAAGATGATGAGAGATTTTGGTAGAGGAAATAGGGAAAAAAAATATTCCCTCTGGCGCGTGGGTCAATAACAGCAGCGGTTCAAGAAGGCGGCTCACCACCACCTTCTCAAGGGCAACTAGGGATGGGCAATAAATGCTGGCCTTGCCAGTGATGCCCACATCCCATAAATGAATTTAAAAAAAACTAGAGGTCATTGACATGAATCTTATCATTCATGTGGAAATGACTTATGAAATGATACTGGGCGGCCTGCTGGTGGCGCTGTCCAGGGAGAGTATAAATACTCGGGCATGGGCCCAGCTTGCTCAGGACATTCTTTAACAGGAACTAATGAAGGACACAACTAGATCTCCATGTTGAAAAACAGTTGATTAAAGCCTTGTTTCATACTTAGACCAAGTGCCTAGTAGTTTCTTACGTCAGTCATAGATTCAAAATTATTGTAAAAAGATCTAGAGGGGAGATAAGGATAATTTTTTTTCACTCAGAGTTGTTGGGATCTGGAACGCTCGACCAGAAAAGGTGGTGGAAGCTGATTCCGTAAAAAAATTTCAAACGGAGTTGGACAGGTACAGGTAGACTACCTTTTATCCGAACTTCCGAAAACCGAAACCCTCTAAAAACCGAAGGTTTTTTCGTTCAGCGTAAGTCGTGCGCATGACATGACCAGAGTGGCGCACGACCCCGGCCCCCGCCGACGACCCCCCGCGGACCCCCGCCGACCCCCCCCGCCAACCCCCCCGCCGACCCCCGCCGACCCCCCGCTGACCCGACTCCCGCCGACACCCCCGCCGACCCCCCCGCGGACCCCCGCCGAACCCCCGCCGACACCGACTCCCGCTGACCCCCCCGCGGACCCCCGCTGGCCCCCCCGCCGACCCCGACTCCCGCCGACCCCCCCGCCGACCCCGACCCCCACCGACCCCCCCGCCGACCCCCACCGCCGACCCCGATGACCCCCACCCCCGACCCCCCGTCGACCCCCCCGCGGACCCCCGCCGACCCACCCCCGACAAATTTCCCAGTTTTATAAAATACCTTCCGAAATCCGAAATTTTCCGAAAACCAAAACACGGCTGGTCCCGAGGTTTTCGGATAAAGGATAGTCTACCTGTACTTGAGGATGAGCAACATACAGGGTTAGACAAAAAGTGGGGGTGGGGGACTAAACACGACTGCTCTTTCAAAGAGCCAACACAGGCACGACGGGCCGAATGGCCTCCTTCTGTACTGTAAGTTTCTATGAATCTATGAATCGTGCTGCTTCGCGAAGGAAGGGTGTGGATGGGAATTCCGTCAACACTGCAGGAGGGAGAGCACAGGCTTCTGGAGCAGCCAGGGCCTGAACGACCAGGCTCCAACAACAAATTGCATTTGTATAGCGCCTTTATCGTAGTAAAACGTCCCAACAACTTGTATTCGTTAAAAAAAAACTATGGAAGAGTTTCCGTCATCTCCAAATGTGAGAGCGCGGAGGCGGCTGAGCTCGGCACAGCGGAAGTGCCAGGAGCAGGATGTTCACGTGTGAGCCGGGCAGCTGGCTAATGGAGGCTAAATAAACAAATAAAAAACTCAATCTTTACCAAACTACAAGCAAAAAAAAAAGAGGCCAGACTGGGAAAGCCCGAGCCAAACACCGAGATCAGAAGCGAGAAGCCTCCAAGATATTTGGATGGGCGATGATGTCACCTGCCCGCAGGTCATCTGCTATTAAAGGTTCAATGGGGACGGCAAAAACTGGAGTTACAAAGCTTTCATAATAAGGGAATTTATTGCTTACTAGTAGGAAATTCATCGTGACAAACATTCAGACAGTGAGGTACAGACTCCATATAGAGCAGCCTGTTTTTAACAGCATTATTGATTCACCAGAGCAGTCTGTAGATCAGTTTTGATCTGATAAGCTGCTCTATGGATTTTATGATTTTCCAAAGTATTGTGTTACAGAAGACACTTAAACATTGAGAGGGTTAGAACCACCAGGCTGAAGCTAAGAATGGCACTGCATCAAGAACCTTCTTAAAACCTACCTCCTTGACTAAGCTTTTAGTCACCTCAGTACACAAGATCAAGAACTCCATTTTGTACATTTTCTGCACCAATTTTCTCTCAAGTTTCCCCTCCCAAAGGTATCGATTCGGCCCTGAAAACGATTCAAAGAGTGTTGGCAATCAATCCATGCTGTGTCTAAGTGGTCATTCTTGATCATGAGGGTGAGCCAGAGGGGAGAGCACTAGAAGAAACACACAGCACGAGTGAGCTGCTTCATGTGGTAATGAGGAGGAGGGCGCTGCTGGCCAGAGGGTTAGGTTGCCTAGGCCTCGGCTGAAGAGCCTGGGGTTCTGGATTTGACAGATCCTGCTTTTAAAAGAACGACCCATGCAGAGCATCAACCGGCAGTGCTGGCATTGAGGGCCGTGTCAAACAGTGTACGCCAGATGGTTGAGGAGTCCAGTAACAGCATGTGCAGAGCATTGGAGGACAGATTCACAACTCAGCAGCCACCAGGAAGCATGTGATACCCGCCCTCCTGTATGCCTCAGAGACATGGACCATGTACAGCAGGCACCTCAAAACACTGGAGAGGTACCACCAACGCTGCCTCCGCAAGATCCTGCAAATCCATGGCAGGATAGGCGCACCAACGTCAGTGTTCTCGCTGAGGCCAACATCCCCAGCATCGAAGCTCTGACCACGCTCGATCAGCTCCGATGGACGGGTCACATTGTCCGCATGCCCGATACGAGACTCCCAAAACAAGCGCTCTACTCGGAGCTCTGACACGGCAGGAGAGCAGCAGGTGGGCAGAGGAAACGCTTCAAGGACACCCTCAAAGCCTCCTTGAAAAAGTGTAACATCCCCACCGACACCTGGGAATCCCTGGCCCAAGACCGCACAAAGTGGAGGAGAAGCATCCGGGAAGGCGCCAAACACCTCGAGTCTCTTTGCCGGGAGCAAGCGGAAGCCAAGCGCAGGCAGCGCAAGGAGCGCAAGGAGCGCACGTCAACCCAAGCACCCCACCCACCCGCCCCCTTCAACCACCGTCTGCCCCACCTGTGACAGAGACTGTCGGTCCCGCATTGGACTCATCAGTCACCTGTGAGCTCATTTTTAATGTGGAAGCAAAGTCATCCTCGGTTCCGAGGGACTGCCTAAGAGAAAAGAAGAGATACATCTCCAAGTACATCTGCATTGTGTCTCCGTGACGCAAACAACAACAGCAACAACAACCTGCATTTATATAGCACCTTTAACGTAGTAAAACATCCCAAGACGCTTCAAAGTTTGACAGTCGGTGCTTCTTCGGTGGATGCCCAGACTTCTACCATAGAGACCTGAGGAGCTTCATTGGTCTGACTGAGATCACTGGGTCTGCTTTCCCGCAGCTCACGAGCCATGCTGAGCCAGTGCCAGTAACATGGCAGGAATGGGCACAGATGATAGCGCTGTCTCTCAGCATGTCAGCACATGCGAACCCTCCCACTCGGCCCCTCCAAATATGGCAGAAAGGACCTGAGGTCAGAATGCCCATGCAGCAGCACAAGAGGCGAAGCCGACAGCCGGTCTATGTCAGGATTTAGATGACATAAATTAGTTAGCCCGACATCAGCAGTAGGGAAAATGCTAGCATCTTTTATTAAGGACGTGGTAACAGGACACTTAGAAAGTAATAATGGGATTGGGCAGAATCTTTGGAATTCTCTACCCCAGAGGACTGTGGAGGCTCAGTCGTTGAGTATATTCAAGACAGAGATCGATAGATTTTTGAATATTAAGGGAATCAAGGGATATGGGGATAGTGCAGGAAAGTGGATTTGAGGTCGATGATCAGCCATGATCTTATTGAATGGTGGAGCAGGCTCGAAGGGCCAAATGGCCGACTCCTGTTCCTATTTCTTATGTTCTTAAATTGATGGCCACTTCAATCCCAGGAGGCTCATATTGAATCACAGCAGCCTGCCATCTCATGCACTCCTGTCACTGAGGTAGCACCAAGGAGCATTAGAAGGGTAGGTTTAAGAGCACACACTTCATACCCTGGCAGCAATCGTAAAAAACACTAGGATCACACGCGATTTGGTTTCTCACTACAATTATGGTTGCACTAAAGTTGTTGTACTTGCAGACATTGTTTTTTGGAAGTTGGTCTTATCAAGTAGCATGAATGGGAGTTTTATGAGTTGTTCTCCACAGAGAAAGATCGATAGACAATGGTGTATTACTGGTGGGAAGGGGAAAGCTAAGATACGAGTGTTAATGTGTTAGCCAGATCTCAAAATTAAGAGGTCTCTTGTAAGAGAGTGGCATTAAGGTTTCTTGCAGCAAGCAACAGGTGGCCCTCCACATCCTCTTCAGCCTACTGCTTGCTGCAACTCCAAAGCCTCCATGTTGAAGTCTGTTTGCAACGAAAAGTTGTGCAGCACATTACTATGATCGTTTAGCCCCCTCCCGTATTATATCGCAGGACGCTGCCCCAGGACACTCCAGGTATCTGGAGCACTGCCTCAACATGCCAATGGTGTGCTCGGTGATTACTCTGGTGGATGATCGCACCCCATTATGCCTGCGTTCAGCTTGTGTCCTGAGATACTGCACTCTTGAGCCATAACTGCAGAGGATAATCTTGATCTCCCAGGAGCTAACCCAGGACTAGACCTTCTGGGTCAGAGTGCTATATGGCACAGGTGTCTATAAAATTAAGGTAAGGAAGTGAAGCATCGACTTACATAATGCGGTGCTCCTGGTTGTAGACGAGTGACTCATTAAAAGAGTGAAGTTCTTTTCTGTTCAAGTAGGCGGTGGCATTGACATCGGGCCACGCGGGTCCCATCTACCACTTCTTGGACCTCTGGGAATTCTGCCACTCTGTTAAATTGTAGTAACCTCTCACACTGCTGGCAGTTGTCCAGGAAGAAAAAGATGGAAAGCTTACTCCAACAAAGAATGCCGCCGTGATTTGCTTAATGCGTCTGTGCACAACAGATTAGTGAAAGCTAGTAATGCCCTCAATGGCGTTCCATTGTACAGAAACTAAGGACAATTGTAACCTTGGCAGCAACCAAGAGTGCAATGCCTATGGCGGAGCTGAGATGTCAACAAGGTTACAGCATGTTGCGTAATGGCTTCCTTTGTAAAGCAAACAGATGCTCAAAGGGACCTGGGTGTCCTTGTACACGAGTCACTGAAAGTGAATGTGCAGGTGCAGCAAGCCATTAGGAAGGCAAATTGTATGCTGGCCTTCATTACAAGAGAATTTGAGTACAGGAGTAAAGATGTTTTACTCCAATTATACAGGGCCTTGGTGAGGCCACACCTGGAGTACTGTGTACAATTTTGGTCTCCTTACCTAAGGAAGGATATGCTTACCATAGAGGGAGTGCAGCGAAGGTTCACCAGACTGGTTCCTGGGATGGCGGGACTGTCGTATGAGAAGACATTGGGGCAGTAATTCCTCCCCAAACGTGTGAGTACGGAAGGGGTACTCACGCGTCTGGCCGGAGGAAATGCCGGTTTTCAGCATGCACAGCGCATGCGCTGAAAACCGGCATTTCCTCTCCTCTAACCCAAGAGCTAAGAGGCTAGCGCGTGCGCTGTAGGGGGCAGCGCGTGCGTCTTGGATTTCCTCTGTTTTGGGGGATTTGCGCCTCCGGTCTTTACGCTTGTAAAAAGCACACGTAAGTATTTATTTTTACAGGTAAGTGGTGTTTTAGTACAATTTAGAATTTTTTTTTCCACAGGTTTATTATTTTAAAGAATCTACAATAAGGTAAGTTTAGTTTTAGACCCTTTTTATTAAAAAATTATTTTTTCAAAAAAAAAATTATTGTTTAAATTTTTTTTTAAACTTATTTATACTTAATTTAATGATTGGGATGTTTTTTAAAATTTTATTTAAAGTTTAAGTAGTGTTTTGGGGTGCAGTACTTCTCATGAGTTTGACAGTTCTTACTCTCAAACTTATGAATGAAGTTTCTCCTCCCCTGATTGGCTGAACAGTGCTCACCTGATCCCAGCCGGCACATCGCACTAACTACGCCGTTGGGTCAGGTTAGCACAGCGCGCCAACATCAGAACCGGGCCACTGACAGGAAATCCACTGCGGGCCAGGTTTCAGATGTCGGCGCGCCGGGTAAGTGCACATCGGGGGCTTGCACGCGCGGCAAGCCCCCGACACCAAGTTCTGGGCCATTGTGTAAACTAGGCCTGTATTCTCTTGAATTCAGAAGAATGAGAGGGGATCTCATTGAAGCATACAAAATTATTACAGGGCTTGATAGGGTGGATGCTGGGAGAATGTTTCCCTTGGCTGGGGAGTCTAGAACCAGGGGCCACAGCCTCAAGATAAAGGGTAGGCCATTCAGGACTGAGATGAGAAGAAATTTCTTCACACAGATGGTGGTGAATCTTTGGAATTCTCTACCCCAGAGGGCTGTGGAGGCTCAGTCATTGGGTATATTCAAAACAGAAGTCGATAGATTTCTGACTAGTAAGGGCATCAAGGGATATGGCGATAGGGCCGGTGAATGGAGTTGAGGCAGAAGATCAGCCATGATCTCATTGAATGGTGGAGCAGGCTCGAAGGGCCGAATGGCCTACTCCTGCTCCTATTTCTTATGTTCTTATGCATCCGCAGGCACTGTTCCTCAGTTAAATGCAGGTATGTGCCCTTCTGCCCCATAGTCTGATATGGGGATAACAGTGGGTGGGTGCCATGTACCTCCAGTGCAGCTTGACCAGCCTGGCATCCCTCCGTTGCTTTCCTTCTTCTTCCAAAAAGCAAAAGTAACAAGGGAATTCCCAATAGGAAAACCATTTTTCACCGGGTGAACTAGTTGGGTGGGGAGTGGGGGGGGGGGCGGTTAACAGTGAGAGAAAGCGGGCCAAAACCAGATAATAAATTACTTGGCTACAGGGGAAGAAAATGGGTCAGAAAATTACCCATAAACTGCTGCTGTGAATGTAGCTGTTGGGCTCTTTAAATGCCCTCCTGCCTTCTCCAAAGCGCCTAGCAACCCTGGACGACCATTTCATTTGGGCGAGAAGGGGAAACAGTGCAAGTGAGATGGAAATGACAAGATATGGTGCATGTGATGTCATGCTCACTCCGTTTGTATGGAACCACCCAAAAATGAGAAGCCGCTTCCTACATCTGCCAGAAATAACATTGCAAAGTGGTCCATTAGTGTGGGTCTTATCCCCCCCACCCCCCTCAACTGGAGTACTCCAATTGACACCCATAAATCAAGTGATCCTGATCTGCATATCTAAGCTTGGGTGTCAGTGGGATATTCAACCATAGGAAACATGGGCCTAGAAGTTCAATCACAGGCATAAAACAGGAGCTCAAGGGTCCAATATGATTTGGACAGGTTGGGTGATTGGGCAGAAGCATGGCAGATGCAATATAATGTGGATAAATGCGAGGTTATCCACTTTGGTGTCAAAAACAGGAAGGCAGATTATTATCTGAATGGCAATAGATTGGGAGAAGGGGAAGTGCAACGAGACCTGGGTGTCCTTGTGCACCAGTCGCTGAAGGTAAGCATGCAGGTGCAGCAGGCGGTTAAGAAGGCAAATGGTATGTTGGCCTTCACAGCGAGAGGATGTCTTGCTACAGTTGTACAGGGCCTTGGTGAGACCACATCTTGAGTATTGTGTGCAGTTTTGGTCACCTTATCTGAGGAAGGATGTTCTTGCCATGGAAGGAGTTCAGCGAAGATTCACCAGGCTGATACCTGGGATGGCAGGAGTGACGTATGAGGAGAGATTGGGTCGATTGGGCTTGTACTCGCTGGAGTTTAGAAGAATGAGAGGGGATCTCATTGAAACTTATAAAATGCTAACAGGACTGGACAGACTGGATGCAGGAAGGATGTTCCCGATGGCCGGGGAGTCCAGAACCAGGGGTCACAGTCTAAGGATAAGAGGTAAGCCATTTAGGACTCAGATGAGGAGGAATTTCTTCACCCAGAGAGTGGTGAACCTGTGGAATTCTCTACCACAGAAGGCAGTAGAGGCCAATTCATTAAATATATTCAAGAAGGAGTTGGATATATTTCTTAAGCCTAAAGGGATCAAGGGATATGGGGAGAAAGCAGGGACAGGGTGATGCCCTATCAATTGCTACAAAAGACTGGATGTTGAGAAAGTAATAAACAGGCTTTTATTACCAAAGAACAGAGCATGCCTCTTGTGGTTGCCTGGTATCCAAAAGGGCCGGGGGCTGCCGAGCAGCGACCTTTATACCCAGCCATGAGGGTGGAGCCAGGGGCGGAGTCAACTGAGGCATGCACAGACAAGTACAACAATATGCAAGAGTGAACAACAGTACTAACAGTGAACAACAGTACTAACAACAGTGGTGAACAACAATACTAACAACAGTGGTTTACCACATTCACCCCTTGTTTAGAATTGAGTCCGGCGGGGTGAAGTGCACTAAAAATTCATGTACTGAAGTCTATCAGGAGGCCTTGTAAGCCGTCCTGAGCATCGCAGCAGCGGCGGTGATGGTGCAGCATCCAACGTTGAACCCGGTGTCTCGTTCAGAGGAGGTGTAGCAGGTGGCGGACCCTGGGGCTGCTGCATGCCGTCTACAGGGGTCAGAGCATGGGTAATGGGAGGTAGCGATGGTGGTCTCTCAGAGGCACCCGAAGGTGCGAGGTCTCGTGCGGGGACTGTGTCCTGGGGGTAGGCAGGAGTAGCGGTGGGTGGCGAAGAGGGTGTTTCAGGAGCACCCGCAGGTGCGAGGTCTCGAATGGAGACTGTGTCCTCCCGCCCGTCCGGGTACACCACGTAAGCATACTGCGGGTTGGCGTGGAGGAGGCTCACCCTCTCGACCAGGGGGTCCGCCTTATGGGTCCTCACGTGCTTCCGCAGTAGGACGGGTCCTGGAGAAGTCAGCCATGTTGGTAGCGAAATCCCCGACGTGGACTTCCTGGGGAAGGAGAACATTCTCTCGTGAGGAGTGGCATTGGTGGGTGTACAGAGCAGCGACCGAATGGAATGGAGCGCCGCAGGGAGGACCTCCTGCCAGCAGGAGGTCGGAAGGCCCTCAGATTTTAAGTTTAAAAGGACTGCCTTCCAGACTGTCGCATTCTCCCTTTCCACCTGGCCGTTACCCCGGGGGTTGTAGCTGGTGGTCCTGCTTGTAGCAATGCCTCTCGCGAGCAGGTACTGCCGAAGTTCGTCGCTCATAAAAGATGAGCCCCTGTCGCTATGGATATAGCTAGGGAAACCGAACAATGCGAAGAGGTCATTCAGACATTTAATGACCGTGGTACTGGTCATGTCCGAGCAAGGGATGGCAAACGGGAAACGGGAGTACTCATCAATTATATTGAGGAAGTACACATTGCGGTCAGAGGAGGGGAGGGGCCCTTTAAAATCGATGCTCAGCCGCTCGAAGGGGCGCGTGGCTTTGATCAGGCTTGCTCTGTCTGGCCTATAAAAATGCGGCTTGCACTCGGCACAGATCTGGCAGTTCCTGGTCATGGTCCTGACCTCCTCGATGGAGTAGGGCAGGTTACGGGATTTGATAAAATGGAAGAACCTGGTGACCCCCGGGTGGCAGAGGTCATTGTGGAGGGTCTGTAATCTATCAACCTGCGCGTTGGCGCACGTACCACGTGATAGGGCATCTGGGGGCTCATTGAGTTTCCCGGGCCGGTACAAGATATCGTAATTGTAGGTGGAGAGTTCGATTCTCCACCTTAATATCTTGTCGTTCTTGATTTTGCCCCGCTGCTTATTATGAAACATAAAAGCTACTGAACGCTGGTCAGTGAGCAGGGTAAATCGTTTTCCGGCCAGGTAATGCCGCCAATGTCGCACGGCTTCCACAATGGCCTGGGCCTCCTTTTCGACAGAGGAGTGTCGAATCTCGGGGCCCTGGAGGGTCCTTGAGAAAAAGGCGACGGGTCTCCCCGCCTGGTTAAGGGTTGCAGCTAGGGCAAAGTCGGATGCGTCGCTCTCCACTTGAAAAGGGAGGGACTCATCCACAGCGTGCATTGTGGCCTTCGCAATATCGCTTTTTATGAGAGTGAAGGCTGCACAGGCCTCTGCTGTCAGGGGGAAGGAGGCGGACTTGATGAGGGGTCGGGCTTTATCCGCATAGTTGGGCACCCACTGAGCATAGTAAGAGAAAAACCCCAGGCATCTCTTCAGTGCTTTCTGGCAGTGGGGGAGGGGGAGCTCCATAAGAGGGCGCATTCTATCGGGGTCTGGGCCGATGACTCCGTTCTCCACTACGCAGCCAAGAATAGCAAGGCGCTTAGTACGAAACATACATTTGTCTTTGTTGTATGTGAGATTCAGCCGCTGGGCCGTCCGGAAGAATTTCCCTAGATTAACGTCGTGGTCCTGCTGGTCGTGGCCGCAGATGGTGACGTTGTCTAGATATGGGAAAGTGGCCTGGAGCGCGTTCTGGTCAACCATCCGGTCCATCTCCCGTTGGAAGACAGAAACTCCGTTGGTGACGCCGAAGGGAACTCTGAGAAAGTGATAGAGCCGACCGTCAGCTTCAAAAGCTGTGTACTGGCGGTCCTCAGCCCTGATGGGGAGCTGGTGGTATGCCGACTTCAGATCAATCGTCGAGAACACCTGGTATTGTGCTATCTGATTGACCATGTCAGATATGCGGGGGAGTGGATATGCATCCAACTGGGTGTAGCGATTGATCGTCTGGCTGTAGTCAATAACTAGGCGCTGTTTTCCGCCAGTCTTCACCACCACCACTTGTGCTCGCCATGGGCTATTGCTGCTCTCGATAATCCCTTCCTTCAGGAGTCTCGCTACCTCGGATTTAATGAAACCCCTATCCCCGGCACTGTAACGCCTACTTTTGGTAGCGATGGGCTTACAGTCGCGGGTGAGGTTAGCGAACAAGGAGGGGGGGGAGACTTTAAGGGTGGAGAGGCTGCAAATGGCGCGCGGCGGGCGATTTAAAAACTGCTGGCTGCAGACCGTGAGAGGGGGGAGGGGTCCACCGTACGCTAAAGTGACACTCTTAAGGTGGCACTGAAAATCCAACCCCAGTAGGATGGCAGCGCAGAGATCGGGCAGGACCAGAAGTTTAACATTTTTGTATTCAGTACCCCGCACTGAAAGAGTCACCATACAGTAGCCACACCGACTTCCGCTGACTGGGCTTTGGAAGCCATAGAGATGCGATGACGCGTCGGCAGGACCGGGAGAGAGTAACTCCGCACCGTGTCAGGGTGTATAAAACTCTCCGTGCTCCCGCTGTCAAAAAGGCAGGTAGTGGCGCGGCCGTTTACCGTAATGTCCATCATGGACCTGGACAGTTGATGCGGGAGAGATTGATCCAGCGTCACGGAAGCCAGCGTATGTTCAAGCGCGTCGATGCGGTCGTCCGATGAGGCGGTGGTGGAGTCCGGGTCCCCCGTAACCGAAGTCGGAGGCGTCCAAGATGGCGGACAAAATGGCGGCGCCCACGGTCCCGATCCCCACGCGGCTGGGGGAGCCCAAGATGGCGGGCAAGATGGCTGCACCCACAGTTTGCACGCGGCGCTGCTGGCGTTAGCGGTCTTCCCTTTGCAGGCGCTAACGTAGTGACCTTTCTTCCCGCAGCCGGAGCAGGTAGCATTCTTCGCGGGGCAGCGTGCTCTAGGGTGTTTAGCTTGGCCACAAAAATAGCATTTTTGTGCCTTGGACATCGCTGCAGCAGTCGGAGGTGGCGGTTCCATGGCCCAAGATTGCGGCGTCCACGGCGCGGGGCGATTAGGGGAGAAAGCGTCCATATTTCTGTGGGCCGCATCGAGCGAGAGCGCGAGGGACACTGCCTTTGTCAGGTCTATTTCACCCTTCTCCAGCAGCCTCTGCCGGGAGTAGTCGGACCTTAGACCCGCAACGAAAGCGTCTCATATCAGTCCCTCCGCATGTGCCGCGGCCGATACTTCCTTGCAGTCTCAGCCGCGTCCGAGTACCCGCAGTGCCCGTAGGAAGGCCTCCACCGATTCCCCGGGCTGCTGTCTGCGAGATCTTAAAAGGTGCCTGGCATAGACCGTGTTAACCGGGCGTGCATACTGCCCTTTCAGTAGGTCGATAGCCGCCGCGTAGGTCGTCGCATCTTGGATTAAAGTATAGACTTGCTGGCTCACCTTCGAGGCCAGGATTTTCAGTTTATTTTCATCAAGAGTCACGGTCGAGGCTTCCAGATACGCCTCAAAGCAACGCAGCCATTGTGCGAATTTAGTCGACGAACCCGCTTCTTGGGGGTCTAGGTCCAGGCATGTTGGTCTGAGGGCTCGCAGCAGCGCCTGCTGCTCAGCGTTTTGCGCCATCGGTTGATCAGCATCCGCAGCCAACATTTAACTTTGGTAATAAAATTGATGCACTATCAATTGCTACAAAAGACTGGATGTTGAGAAAGTAATAAACAGGCTTTTATTACCAAAGAACAGAGCATGCCTCTTGTGGTTGCCCGGTATCCAAAAGGGCCGGGGGCTGCCGAGCAGCGACCTTTATACCCAGCCATGAGGGTGGAGCCAGGGGCGGAGTCAGCTGAGGCATGCACAGACAAGTACAACAATATGCAAGAGTGAACAACAGTACTAACAGTGAACAACAGTACTAACAACAGTGGTGAACAACAATACTAACAACAGTGGTTTACCACACAGGTACTGAATTTGGATGATCAGCCATGATCGCATTGAATGGTGGAGCAGGCTCGAGGGGCCGAATGGCCTACCCCTGCTCCTATCTTCTATGTTTCTATGTTTCTATGTAATATGGTGGGCAGCGTGCGCATGCTCATTCCACGCTGGAAGTGCGGCACATGTAGTATTGGTTAGGGTGCCCTGTGGTCGTTAGGTGTTAGGCCCATTGCCTATGCAAATTGGAGGCCTAACGTCTGTTTTCAGCGCCTCAATCTCAAAATTCTCATCCTTGTTTTCAAATCCCTCCATGGCCTCGCCCCTCCCTATCTCTGTAATTTCCTTCAGCCCCACAACCCCCCGAGATATCTGCGCTCCTCTAATTCTGCCCTCTTGAGCATCCCTGATTATAATCACTCAACCATTGGTTGGCCGTACCTTCTGTTGTCTAGGCCCTAAGCTCTGGAATTCCCTGCCTAAACCTCCCCGCTTCTCTACCTCTCTTTCCTCCTTTAATACGCTCCTTAAAACCTACCTCTTTTGACCAAGCTTTTGGTCACCTGCCCTAATTTCTCCTTATGTGGGTCGGTGTCAAATTTTTTTGTCTTAAAATACTGCTGTGCAGCGCCTTGGGACATTTTACCACAATAAAGGTGTTATATAAATACAAGTTGTTGTTGTTTCAGGCCCCCCTTTGTGAAATTCGTTCACGATTGGCCGTGCCTACTAAGGTCATGCAGTGGTCCTGCCTCCACCCTTATTAGACGCCGGCAGTGTACGCAGCATCAGGATCGGATCCAATTTCTAGGCCATTTTGTCTCTCACCCGCTTTTGCCGCCCCCCCTCCCTCCACCCTCTTTCTCAACCCTTTCTCTCTCTCTGTTCAGCTTACTGCGCTTTCTGAAGTTTATGGCACACAAAGCAAAAGCTGCAACAAGTGGCGTAATTTCTTTTTGTTTAACTCGCTGAGGTACACGCTGATGCATCCTCTTGAAACGAACAGGCTTAAAATAAATTTTACCCCAATTTTGCGATTTGTCATTCTTGATTTTCAGAATTATTTGAAGAAGCGCTACTTAGGCAGCAAGTGCTGGAAGCTGAAGAAAACAACTGTCAGTACAGCTGACTGAACAGCATTGATTCATCCTGGAAAATTACTATGCATACGTAAGACTAGGCAATCCAAATTCAGCCCACAGGGTCACAGGTCAGTCGAAAATCAGCTAACTCGTCACAGACTGGGAATCAGGGCTTGGGACCTTCTGGTCTACATTTACTAAGTGAACCCTCAGAGGGGCTCAGAGTTCTGTTTTATACCAAAACTGAAAACTGCTGTGAATCTGCAGTGGAGACATTAAGGGAAATCAGTGTGAATGATGTGGGGGCTTTTACTTTAATCACATAAACTCCCATCTGGTGACCTTGGTGCCAATTCCAACTCTGAAGTTAAGAGATTCACATCAGCTTGCTGGATTGCTAGGGTTGCCATCCATCTGGTTTCGAGTGGACTGTCTGGGAATTTGTAAAATGTAAACCACCACAAAAAGCTCTTTTTTAAAAACAGAATTCCATTTCTTCCACTTCATTCTGTATCTCGTGATGCAGAGACTTTAGTTTCTAAGGTTTTCAATTAACTTTCATCACCTGCAAAGCAACTCAGATCTCAAGCAAGGATCACCTACATAGGATTACATCGGATATACGTCACAGAAACAGGCCATTCGGCCCAAACAGTCCATGCCGGTGTTTATGCCCCACTCGAGCCTCCTCCCGTCTTTCTCATCTAACTCTATCAGCGTAACCCTCTATTCCTTATTGGCCGCCTTATCTGAGGAAGGATGTTCTTGCCATGGAAGGAGTTCAGCGAAGATTCACCAGGCTGATACCTGGGATGGCAGGAATGACGTATGAGGAGAGATTGGGTCGATTGGGCTTATACTCGCTGGAGTTTAGAAGAATGAGAGGGGATCTCATTGAAACTTATAAAATTCTGACAGGACTGGACAGACTAGATGCAGGAAGGATGTTCCCGATGGTCGGGCAGTCCGGAACCAGGGGTCAAAGTCTAAGGATAAGGGGTAAGCCATTTAGGACAGAAATGAGGAGGAATTTCTTCACCCAGAGAGTGGTGAACCTGTGGAATTCTCTACCACAGAAGGCAGTAGAGGCCAATTCACTGAATATATTCAAGAAGGAATTGGATATATTTCTTACGGCTAAAGGGATCAAGGTGTATGGGGAGAACGCAGGGACCGGGTACTGAATTTGGATGATCAGCCATGATCTCATTGAATGGCGGAGCAGGCTCGAGGGGCCGAATGGCCGACTCCTGCTCCTATCTTCTATGTTTCTATGTTTCCCTTCTCCCTCATATGCTTGTCCAGCCTCCCTTAAATGCATCTATACTATTTTAAAGAGGATATGTGGAATAGATTCCCAGAAGAGTGCTGGTGACATGTCCATTGAGTAAATCAATTAACTTGTTTAAAAAAAAGCTAAATAAACACCTAGCAAAGAACAAGGTTAGTGATTATAAAGATAAGAATTAATACAGGTGAAAAATGGATTACGTCGGATATACGGCACAGAAACAGGCCATTCGGCCCAACCAGTGTTTATGCTCCACACGAGCCTCCTCCCGTCTTTCCTCATCTAAATCTATCAGCGTAACCCTCTATTCCCTTCTCCCTCATATGCTTGTCCAGCCTCCCCTTAAATGCATCCATACTATTTGCTTCAAACACTCCCTGTGGTAGCGAGTTCCACATTCTCACCACTCTCTGGGTAAAGAAGTTTCTCCTGAATTCCCTATTGGATTTCTTGGTGACTATCTTATATTGATGGCCTCTAGTTATGCTCTTCCCCACAAGTGGAAACATTCTCTCTGTATCCACTCTATCAAAACCTTTCATCATTTTAAAGACCTCGATTAGATCACCCCTCAGCCTTCTTTTTTCAAGAGAAAAGAGACCCAGCCTGTTCATCCTTTCCTGATATGTATAACCTCGCATTTCTGGTATCATCCTTGTAAATCTTCTCTGCACCCTCTCCAGTTCCTCTATATCCTTTTTATAATATGGTGACCAGAACTGTACGCAGTACTCCAAGTGTGGTCTAACCAAGGTTCGATACAGGTTTAGCATAACTTCCCTACTTTTCAATTCTATCCCTCTAGAAATAAACCCTAGTGCCTGGTTTGCTGTTTTTAGTGGCCTTGTTAACCTGCGTCGCAACTTTTAGTGATTTGTGTATTTGTACTCCGAGATCCCTTTGTTCCTCTACCTCACCGAGACTCGCACCCGCCAAGTGATAAGTGACCTCCCTATTCTTCCTACCAAAATTTAATACCTCGCAGTTATCTGTGTTGAACTTCATTTGCCAATTATATGCCCATTCTACAAGTTTATTAATGTCTTCTTGTAATTTGTTGCAGTCCTCCTCAGTATTAACTACCCCCCCAATTTGGTGTCATGCGCAAATTTAGAAATTGTGTTTTTGATTCCTAAGTCTAAATCTTTATGTAAATTGTGAACAGCAGTGGTCCCAGCACTGATCCTTGTGGAACACCACTACCCACCTGCTGCCATCTTGAATAGCTACCCTTTACCCCTACTCTCTGCTTTCTGTCCTGAAGCCAGCTCGCTATCCATTCTGCTACTTGTCCCCTGACTCCTCATTCTCTGACCTTGTTCATCAGTCTATTATGGGGTACCTTATCTAGATAAATTACATCTACTGCATTACCCTTGTCTACTCTCTCTGTTACCTCTTCAAAAAATTCAATAAAGTTGGTCAAGCAAGACTTTCCCTTTTGAAATCCATGTTGACTATTCCTTATTATATTTTTGGTTTCTAAATGTTCTTCTATTTTCACCTTTAGTAGGGATTCCATTATTTTTCCTACCACCGATGTTAAGCTGACTGGTCTATAATTCCCTGGACATGTTCTATCCCCCTTCTAAAATATCGGTATTACTTTAGCTATCTGCCAGTCCTCTGACACTACACCTTTTTCTAACCTGTCCTCCCTCAATCCTCCTGCCTCATCTGTAATCTACTCCCTGTCCAGTTCTGCTCTTGGAAAAGGTAGCAGCCTTAATAACTGTCGGAGCACATGCCTGGCAGGTCATTTATTACCTCGCTCAGCTCCAGAACTGACTTGGGACCAGCACATAGTATAAACCCTGATAGATTTAATCCTGACAGAGTGCCACCCATTTTACAGTCGCAAACAGGGCCAAATCGGACACTTGCCCTCCTCAGTCCCCTGAATTCAGAGTTTTAAGACCTATCATTTTCACCGAATGCAAATGCATGCAGACACATAACAATACAAACTGGGAACGACACCCGGCAGATTCCTCCTACCTCCCTACATTACACCTCTCACAGCCAAGCACCTTCCCCACACTATATGCCACAACTAGCCCTTCCCCAGTACCATTGCTTCCCTGACTTTTACCAGTGCGCTTGGAGCAAAAATAAAAGCTCTGAATTTGCGGTCGGTATGACGGTGTACTCTCAGAGCCGAAACTGGAGGCGTTGTGCTTTTCAAACTTTTCCAAAAATTTTTTTTAATTTTGTTTTAATTTTGTGCATCTTTATTTTAGGTTTGCCTTTTCCCCATATGAAAGCCCCAATCTTTATGTTTTGCTCTCTCTCTCTCGCTATTTTAAATTGTTAGAATTTTAAGGGCTTACCCACTTCCTTGTTCGCTGTCTGTGAGAGTTCCGCCTTTCGATTGGCTGCTTAGACAGCCGGTTGATGTCACGGCAGCTCGCGCAAGGGATTCCCCATTAAGATCCGTTGAATTGAGTTCAAGGTTGGAAAACGCGAAGTTCTTGACACAGGGATTGCGAGATCCCTGCGCGGGGCCAGTGGGGAACGCCTTTGCTTCACTGCTGGCCGCAAATTCCGGGCCAATATTTTTTTCCAGTGTTGTCTTTGGTAGCTGTCACTTTAAACCTCAGTCATTTTGCAAAGGAAATTCAGCAGCCAGCCAAAGCCCATTACATAGTCACATTACATAGCTTACACAGCCAGGTGCTAACCTTTGCAAACATCAGTTAAATTCCCATTTTTTCTTCCAAGAGGGAGGTGGAACGCTAACTCAAGCGCTCCCCTTGCCTCTTGGAGAACAAGAGGCGGGGAATGTCCCCGATCCGGGGCGAAGTGCTCAGCACCGCCACAAGTGGCCAAGCGTGGTGCTGCCGCATTGCAGAAAGAAAGAAAGACTTGCATTTATATAGATGTAAGAAGTCACACAACACCAGGTTATAGTCCAACAGTTTTATTTGAAATCACAAGCTTTCGGAGCGCTGCTCCTTCGTCAGGTGAAGTGGAGAGATGCATAAAGACACAGCTTATATAGTCAGAGAATAATGCCAGATGATTACAGGTAATCTTTCTAACTGCCATTTATCACACCTCGGCAGAGAGATAATCACAGCAATCAAAGGTGTGAATGGTATCCAAACAGGTTAGTCAGGAAAACGTTACATCAAAGAACAATGAGGTGGGGTCACAAGGGGTCAAATGTTGCAGATGCTGGGGTTTGTATGAAAAACAAAAAACAGACAAAAGAACATTTTTTTTGCTGGAAATCACAGCAGGTCCGGCCGCATCTGTGTAGAGAGAACAAGCCAACGACAACTCGAGTCTGGGTGACCCTACGTCAGGTGGGGTTACATGTAGCGTGACATGAACCCAAGATCCCGGTTGAGGCCGTCCTCATGAGTGCGGAACTTGGCTATCAGTTTCTGCTCTACGATTTTGCTTTGGTCCAGTGTGAGTGACTAACATAGAAACATAGAAGATAGGAGCAGGAGTAGGCCATTCGGCCCCTCGAGCCTGTTCCACCATTTAATGAGATCATGGCTGATCATCCAAATTCAGTACCCTGTCCCTGCTTCCTCCCCATACCCCTTGATCCCTTTAGCCTTAAGAAATATATCCAACTCCTTCTTGAATATATTTAATGAATTGGCCTCAACTGCCTTTTGTGGTAGAGAATTCCACAGGTTCACCACTCTCTGGGTGAAGAAATTCCTCCTCATCTCTGTCCTAAATGGCTCACCCCTTATCTTTAGACTGTGACCCCTGGTTGTGGACTCCCCCGCCTTCGGGAACATCCTTCCTGCATCTAGTCTGTCAAGTCCTGTTAACTCCCCTGCTCTTCTTCGAAATAGTGCCATGGGCTCTTTTACGTCCACCTGAGAGAACAGACGGGGCCTCGGTTTAACATCTCATCCGAAAGATGGCATCTCCGACAATGCAGCACTCCCTCAGCACTGCACTGGGAGTGTCAGCCTAGCTTTATGTGCTCAAGTCCCTGGAGTGGGGACTGTGAACCCACAACCTTCATGACTCAGAGGCGAGTGTGCTACCCACTCAGCCACAGCTGACACAGGGGCTCTTCCCTGCATTAACGGGGAGGGCCCCACGCTACGAGCTCCGCGGGTTTATTTTTAGATATGTGGGCCACAGGGGAGTGAGAGTGCAGCTCAACCGGTGGCCGAAAATAAATATTTTTTTAAACTGGCGGATTTTTTTTTTGGCCGGCCGCCCACCGCGCCTTTAGGTTGCGCCCTGCGAAACGGCCGGCCTCACTGTTCGCGACCCCCGGCAGCAGTCGGTAACATCACCCAGCGCGGCTGCGGGGGTGCGATTGCGAATTTTTCTGCCAGGGCGCTGCGCCCGCAGTTGACGTCAGGATCTCCGGGCGCAGAAGATTGGGATGCTACCCGGTAGCGCCACCGCGAACCTCCCGCGGGATTCCGCGGGATGCGCAATTATCGCCTGGGGGGGGGGGGCAAAGCCATTCTCGCCCCGTTAACGCCTCCTACCGGAGGCGCATATTAGGGGAATTTCGCCCCCCTAAAATCTACAGCTATTTGGTCCATGCAGGTGTTTACGCACCACATGAGCCTCCTACCACCCATCTTCATCTAACTCTAACAGGCATAACCTTCTATTCCTTTGTTCCTGATGTGTTTATCCAGCTTTCCCTTAAATGCATCTACAACTACATGGCCACAACCACTCCCTGTGGTTGCGAGTTCAACATTCTGACCACACTCTGGATAAAGAAGCTTCCCCTGAATTCCCTATTGGGTTTATTAGTGACCATCTTATATTTATGGCCCCTAGTTTTAGACTCTCCGACAAGTGCAAACATCTCCTCTACATCTACCCTATCAAACCCTTCCTTTATCTTAAAGACCTCAATCAGGACACCTCTCAATCTTCTCATTTCTAGAGATGAGCCCATACTGATGCATTGTTGTCTGATTTGTGTCCACAGTAAATGGACATTTTCAACTTTATACAGACTTTCAGTTTGAATCTGACTTTAATTCCCTTTTAGAATTTCAGAGATTATTGTTATTGTTTTCGTACCCTTCCCTTGGAGAATAGTGTGAAGTAATGGAAGTATTTTGCAGGCGGACTAACTGTCTGACACGAACGCTCCTTCCATGGCCGTAACTATCTTTATACCAGCTGATAGGGTGGTTGTTTGTATACAGCAGGAGGGTTTCACGGGCTCCCACCGTCCCTTACAATGGGGCGGGGGATTGGGGGGGAGGGGGGCACCCACCGAATGCCGATCCAGAAATCAGAGCCAAAGCTGCACTCTTCATTCACCGGGACTGTCCAGAGCAGGGTTTGAACCCCTGCACCTTCTGGCTCAAGGGGTTGAAAATACTGGCCACTGAACCAAAGGCTCACTCCAAATTTCAGTGAAGTATTCAAAATCCAGGATGACCCAGGAACCTTTTTCCTGGATATAAAAGAGGTCATTCTGTAGGAAATAGTTGGAGAATCACATGGGCTGGTGAGAATCTCCTGAAAAAAAAGCAGCTAGAAAATCTCAGTAAAGCAACCGGGAAACCGCCTGAAAAGAACCGATAAGGATAATCCTCCTGAAAGATAGAGAAATGGAGAAATGATGTGTATTTAAAAGTCAGTCATACAAGATGTCATTAAGAAAAGCTTCATTTCAAGTGCTTTCTATTTTTACTCCAGGAAGCCGAGTGCGGGTGAGGCAGGAAGATTGAGGGAGATGGGGTTATCCTGGTGGGATCTAAGTTGCTTTGACGATGATGAAAGTTCATTGAAAATCGGGGAGACAGAATGGTCGGACACTGAGAAGTGCAGAGGATCCGAGCGACCTTGGTGTGCATGTCCACAGATCCCTGAAGGTAGCAGGACAGGTAGATAAGGTGGTTAAGAAGGCATACGGGATGCTTGCCTTTATTAACCGAGGCATAGAATATAAGAGCAGGGAGGTTACGCTTGAACTGTATAAAACACTAGTTAGGCCGCAGCGTACAGTTCTGGTCACCACATTACAGGAAGGATGTGATTGCACTGGAGAGGGTGCAGAGGACAGTTACCAGGATGTTGCCTGGACTGGGGAATTTTAGCTATGAGGAAAGATTGGAGAGCGCTGGGCTTGTTTTCCTTGGAACAGAGGAGGCTGAGGGAGACCTAACTGAGGTGTATAAAATTATGAGGGGCCTAGATAGAGTGGATAGGAAGGACCTATTTCCCTTAGCAGAGGGGTCAATAACCAGGGGGCATAGATTTAAAGTAATTTGTCGGAGGTTTAGAGGGGACTAGGGGAGAAATGTTTTCACCCAGAGGGTGGTAGGGGTCTGGAACTCACTGCCTGAAAGGTTGGTAGAGGCAGAGACTCTCATCAGATTTAAAAAGTACTTGGATGTGCACTTGGGTGGACAGCTTTAAGTTCCTCGGAGTCCACATCACGGAAGACCTCTCCTGGTCCCTCAATACCTCCTCTCTGGTGAAGAAGGCCCAGCAGCGCCTATATTTCCTAAGGAGGCTGAAGGGATGTAACCTGTCACCCCTGATCCTCTCTAACTTTTACCGCTGCACAATAGAGAGCATCCTGACAAACTGTATCACAGTATGGTATGGCAGCTGTAGCTATAATGACCGGAAAGCCCTGCAGCGGGTAGTCAAAACTGCCCAACGCATTACCGGCACCCAGCTACCGACCATAGAGCACATATACCAGAAACGCTGTCTACGGAGGTCACGGTCCATCATCAAAGACCCTACCCACCCCAGCCACAGTCTGTTCGCCCTCCTGCCATCTGGGAGACGCTACAGATGCATTCGCACCCGTACGACCAGATTTAGGAACAGCTTCTTTCCCAGGGCTGTCATCCTACTGAACTCCACAAATAAACTCTAAAGCCTGCACATCTGCCAATGCACTTTATTATGGTTATGTTTATGTTAATGTATGTGGAATGTTTAAATGTCTTAATCTAAATGTACACTCTCGGGAGCCGCAAGCCTACATTTCATTGTACTGCACTTGTGCACTAACAATGACAATAAAAGTTGATTTAATTTGATTTGATTTGATTGAAGTGCGGTAACCTACAGGGCTACGGACCAAGAGCTGGAAAGTGGGATTAGGCTGGAGAGCTCTTTGTCAGCCAGCACGGACAAGATGGGCCGAATGGCCTCCTTCTGTGCTGTAAATTTCTATGATATTATGAGACAGACAAAGCGGGTGACTAAAGCACTCAATTTCATTTCGGTCACACTAAAAAAATTCAAAACAAACGATTGCTCGCAGTGAGCAAGATCTACTGATAAAAAAGTAGAAACTGAACCAATTGAATCGCTCAAAATATTCCTAAAACGACAAATCAGAAGTCTGTAACTGTGAGTAGAGAGGAAAATCTGCCAAAAAAATAAACAGAAACTGAATCAACCCAACTATTTTTTTCAAAACTTTTTTGGCTGCTGTTTTTTTCTTCAGTTAACCAACTGCAAGGTCGGGGGGGAAAAAATCTGAAAATAGGGTTGGTGACATAATAAAAGCATCAAAAAATATACATTTCACAATCACACAACTGAACATAACTCTAAAATTGTGTCGCGTCTTTCGAGTACCATCATTAACATTTCTACTTGAGGGCCTCAGACTCGCTCAAGAGATCATTTTAGTTGATAATCTTCTCAGGGCTATCGTTCTGTCAGCTGCAGGGAGTTACCAACTACAACGGGACCTGGAATTCCCACATTGCCACAGTCTGAATGAATGCCATGCTTAGAATCTCCTCGAACAAATCAGTATATTTTCCAAGTGTAACAACTGAAAGCGTATGTCTTTCCTCCGGCTTGAAGGCTACTTCTAAGCTTATTGTTTTTCCAAATTATTATTATTGTTTTTTGAAACGCTAAAGCATGAATTTTAGAAGCTCTTTTGAGATAAGCTTTTACTGGAAAACTATTTTCATGTGCCTATTTTTCCTTCAGAGAGACGCAAAGAGACAGATAGGAGGGAAGGTTCAGAGCAGTTGTGTTTTGTACCGAGAATTCAAAAGCAATGGGGGTCATTGTTCACCTTCACTGCTTGGATGGTAAACTGGCAGAGCGGGGATCACCTGCTCACTACAGGACCCGTCCCATTTTCATTTCCATTGGTTTCGATGATCATTTAACCAAAGACGTGTTTAATTTTCTCAGTCCGGTAGATGAAATTGAATGCAGCTATGTGCTACACGTAGGAAGGAACAACAGACAAACATGCGTACTCCATGGTGTTGAAATAGCTATAGATGAAGCTGAAAGAGACCTTGGTAAACTCGACAACAACCTGCATTTATATAGCACCTTTAAGGTACCAAAAAACGTCCCAAGGCGTCAAAAAAGGAAATATTAGAACAGGAGCCCAAAAGCTTGGTCAAAGATTTTAAGGAGCGTCTTAAAGGAGGAGAAAGGTAAATAAGGTTGGTGAGCTGCAGGCGCAAATAACTACGTGAGAATATGATGTCGTGGCAATAACGGAGACCTGGCTCAAAAAAGGGTAGGATTGGGTAGAAATATTCCTGTTTATAAGGTGTTCAGGAAAGATAGGGAAGGAAAGAAAGGAGGTGGGGTGGCAGTATTGATTAAGGAGAATGTTACAGTGCTGGAGAGAGAGGATGTCCTGCAGGGGTCAAGGACAGAATCTATTTGGTTAGAGTTAAGAAATAATAGAGGTGCCATTACACTACTAGGTGTATTCTATAGACCACCAAATAGTGGGAAGGATATAGAGGAGCAAATTTGCAGGGAAATTACAGAGAGGTGCAAGAACTATAGAGTAGTGATAATGGGGGACTTCAACTATCCCAATATAGACTGGGATAGTAATAGTGTAAAGGGCAGTGAGGGGGAAGAATTCCTGAAGTGTGTTCAGGAGAACTTTCTTGATCAGTATGTTTCCGGCCCAACGAGGAAGGAGGCATTGCTGGATCTGGTTTTGGGGAATGAGGTGGGTCAAGTGGAGTCAGTAGGGGAACATTTAGGGAAACAGTGATCATTGTATCATAAGGTTTAGATTAGCTTTGGAAAAGGACAGGGAGCAATCTAGAGTAAAAATACTTCACTGGAGGGAGGCCAATTTCAGAGGGATGAGAACGGATCTGGCCCGGATAAATCAGCATCAAAGATTGGCAGACAAAACTGTCATCGAACAATGAGCTGCCTTTAAAGAGGAGATGGTTCGGGTACAGTCGAGGTACATTCCCACGAGGGGGAAAGGTAGGGCAACCAAAGTCAGAGCTCCCTGGATGATGAAAGAGACAGAGAGTAAGATGAAGCAGAAAAAGGGTGCATATGACAGATGTCAGGTTGAGAATACAAGTGAGAACCAGGCTGAATTTTTTTTTAAATATTCATTGATGGGATGTGGGCGTCGCTGGCTGGCTAGGCCTGCATTTAGTGCCCATCCCTAATTGCCCTTGAGAAGATGGTGGTGAGCCGCCTTCTTGAACCGCTGCAGTCCATATGGTGTAGGTACACCCACAATGCTGTTAGGAAGGCAGTTCCAGGATTTTGGCCCAGCGACAGTGAAGGAACGGCGATACAGGTCCAAGTCAGGATGGTGTGTGGCTTGGAGGGGAACTTGTAGGTGGTGATGTTCCCATGCGTCTGCTGCCCTTGTCCTTCTAAGTGGTAGAGGTCGCGGGTTTGGAAGGTGCTGTTGAAGGAGCTTTGGCGAGTTGCTGCAGTGCATCTTGTAGATGGTACACACTGCAGCCACAGTGCGCCGGTGGTGGAGGGAGTGAATGTTGAAGGTGGTGGATGGAGTGCCAATCAAGCGGTCTGCTTTGTCCTGAATGGTGTCGAGCTTCTTGAGTGTTGTTGGAGCTGCACTCATCCAGGCAAGTGGAGAGTATTCCATCATACTCCTGACTTGTGCCTTGTAGATGGTGGAAAGTCTTTGGGGAGTCAGGAGGTGAGACACTCGCCGCAGAATTCCCAGCCTCTGGCCTGCTCTTGTAGCCACAGTATTTATATGGCTGGTCCAGTTCAGTTTCTGATCAATGGTAACCCCCAGGATGTTGATAATGGGGGATTCAGTGATGGTAATGCCATTGAATGTCAAGGGGAGATGGTTAGAGTCTCGCTTGTTGGAGATGGTCATTGCCTGGCACTTGTGTGGTGCGAATGTTACTTGCCACTTGTCAGCCCAAGTCTGAATGTTGTCCAGGTCTTGCTGCATATGGACACGGACTGCGTCAGTATCTGACGAGTCTCGAATGGTGCTGAACAGTGTGCAATCATCATTGAAAGTTCAGAGGGGAAGTGAAAAAGAAAGTAAGAGGGTCAAAGACAGAGTATGAGAATACATTGACAACTAACATAAAAGGGAATTCAAAAGTCTTCTATAAGCATATAAACAGTAAACGGGTAGTAAGACGAGGGGTGGGGCTGATTAGGGACCAAAAAGGAGACCTATACATGGAGGCAGAGGACATGGCTGAGGTATTAAATGAGTACTTTGCATCTGCCTTTACCAAGGAAGAAGATGCTGCCAAAGTCATAGTGAAAGAGGAGGTAGTGGAGATACTGGATGGGATAAAAATTGATAAAGAGGAGGTACTAGAAAGACTGGCTGTACTTAAAGTAGGTAAGTCACCAGGACCAGATGGGATGCATCCTAGGATGCTGACGGAAGTAAAGGTGGAAATTGCGGCGGTACTGGCCATAATCTTCCAATCCTCCTTAGATATATGGGGATGGTGCCAGAGAACTGGAGATTTGCAAATGTTACGCCTTTGTTCAGAAAAGAGTGTATTCTTTTGTTGGGTACTTTAAACAAATTTGACTGTAAATTAAACAATCTT
The DNA here is from genome assembly GCF_052327205.1 of Somniosus microcephalus. Lineage (NCBI taxonomy): Eukaryota > Metazoa > Chordata > Chondrichthyes > Squaliformes > Somniosidae > Somniosus > Somniosus microcephalus. Next base: position 11,799,044 of record NC_140995.1, read on the forward strand.
CAAATGAAACTTAAACAAATTAAATTAAAATTTGATTGTCCGGGTTGATGACGCACTCCAGTCCCCGCGGCGCCCACCGGTCGCGGAAGTACTCAAGCGTGCCGGCGGACACTGCGTGCTCCATCTCCAGGGCCACCCAGGCGCGAACATGGCCGCGGAAGAGAGGCAGGCAATCTGGCTGAACGACCCCCTCGACCGCCCGCTGCCTGGACCAATTGATGGCTTTCTTAGCCAGGCCCAGGAGCAGTCCTACGAGGAGGTCCTCCAACCTGCCCGTTCCCCTCCGCACCGGGTGACCATAGATCAAGAGCGTGGGACTGAAGTGCAACCAAAAATTGAGGAGCAGCCCCTTCAAGTAATGGAAGAGGGGCTGCAACCTCTCACATTCCATGTAGACATGAAACACGGACTCCTCCAGGCCGCAAAAAATGCAGATGGCCTGGGAGTCCGTGAACCTATTTAAAACCATATTGCACGGGACCCTCCAGGCCAAGTCCCCGATGGAACAAGGGAGGACTCCTGCGTAGAGAGCCCTCCATTGGGGACCTCCGCCGGTTGGCAAGACGCCACGCCAAGGCGTGTCCGGACGGCAGACGAAGATGGCAAAGTGGAGAGTGTGCAGGAGCAGCCCGTACAGGAAACCCCTCCGCGCGGAATGAAAAGGCACGGAGGGTATTTCCTCGAGACGGCTCAAGTTGTGAGGCGCTGATTCCCAAGGGGAAAAAGCACGCGAGCTCCTTTGAGCCGGAATTGAACCAGCGACCTAAGGATGACTTTGCTTTGTATTCCACTACAGTCCTCCGCTCTACCAGCTGAGCTATCGAAGGGAAGCGGCCAGAAAAGGGTGTAAGGATAAATGCAGCAACAACAAGCCAGTCAGTTTAACCTCGGTAGTGGGGAAGCTTTATGACAAAATTAACAGTCACTTGGACAAGTGTGGATTAATTAGGGAAAGCCAGGGTGGATTTGTTAAAAGCAAATCGTGTTTAACTAACTTGATTGAGTTTTTTGATGATGTAACAGAGAAGGTTGATGAGGGCAATGCGGTTGATGAGGTGTACATGGACTTCCAAAAGGCGCTTGATAAAGTGCCACATAATAGGCTTGCCAGCAAAGTTGAAGCCCATGGAATAAAAGGGACAGCAGCGGCATGGATATGAAATCGACTAAGTGACAGGAAACAGAGAGTAGTGGTGAACGGTTGTTTTTCAGACTGGAGGAAGGTACACAGTGGTGTTCCCCAGGGTTCGGTTCTAGGACCACTGCTTTTCTTGATATATATTAATGACTTGGACTTGGGTGTACAGGGCACAATTTCATAGACTTATCTGGCCAGGGTCATCATCTGCTACTGGTTAAGTCAGGTTCAGTAAATGCAGTGGCAGTGATTCTGTGATATGATGGTCCCATGGGTAGCTGTGCTCACAAAAAGCGTAGCGTGTGAAAATCGCAACCCATGATTTTCTGTCCAATCGATGGTGGGTGGGGGGGGAGCGGAGGTGGGGGGCATGTCAGACAATGTGCTGCAGATGGCAGCGCAGGCGTGGTCTACCAGCAGCACACTGGAGGTCCAGTTAACAGCGTCGTGCTCCATTCTGAGGCATGTGGCAGGTCCAGGAATATCCGCGCCGCAAACCCCACAGCAGAGGCTTTAAGAGCAGAGCTTGCTTAGCTCAGCCTGAGGACATAGAGGCCTCAGCTGCCAAATTGGAGAGGGTTAGCAAACCAGTTGCAGACAACCATCACACAGGGCTTCACTGATCACACTAGGTCTTGTTCTATTGCAGTTCAGTGGCCATGCAGGTCAGTGGCCAGTATTAGTACTGCGTGCAGTTCTGGTCGCCATATTATGAAAAGGATATGGAGGCACTGGAGAGGGTGCAGAGAAGATTTACAAGGATGATACCAGAAATGCGAGGGTATACATGTCAGGAAAGGATGAACAGGCTGGGTCTCTTTTCTCTTGATAAAAGAAGGCTGAGGGGTGACCTAATAGAGGTCTTTAAAATTATGAAAAATTTTGTTAGAGTGGATACAGAGAGAATGTTTCCACTTGTGGGGCAGAGCATGACTAGAGGCCATCAATATAAGATAGTCACCAGGAAATCCAACAGGGAATTCAGGAGAAACTTCTTTACCCAGAGAGTGGTGAGAATGTGGAACTCGCTACCACAGGGAGTGGTTGAAGCGAATAGTATAGATGCATTTAAGGGGAGGCTGGACAAGCACATGAGGGAGAAGGGAATAGAGGGTTACACTGATTGATTTAGATGAGGAAAGACAGGAGGAGGCTCGAGTGGAGCATAAACACCGGCATGGACTGGTTGGGCCGAATGGCCTGTTTCTGTGCTGTATATCCCATGTAATCCTGTGTAATGTAATTATTGGTCAAATGCAAGGTGTGCAATATCTCAGGCTGCAGCATGTGGAAGTCCTTGCACCAGGTCCCCTCCTGGTAAGATGGAGACAGGCCTAGGTTGAGGTGCAGAGGGCAGCAGGTTCACCCCAGGACTGTGGTGAAAATGAGGACCAGTTCAGTCCCAAGAGGCTCCTCCTGACACACAAAAGGCAGGTACCTCACACGCCCCGGCCACGCGGGCAGCACCAATGGCATGCACTAGGTTTTAAGAATTTATGTCTCGCACACGGGCACCCAGGGGAACCACAGTGTGGGTTGGGAATAAAATGATAGCACCACTCAAGTTGTTCTACATGCAGACATTGCCGTTAGCAAGGTTCGGAAGTGGCTCTGATGAGGGCGCACAATGGGAAACTTTGTGAATTGATATGAACAGAGAAAGGTCTGTAGTTGATAGCATTTTTGAGGAGGGAAAGGGGAAGATATAGACTAGATTGTTCATACACTGGCCAGATGTGGTAGTCAAGAGGTCTCCCCATATCAGATTGGCATGAATATCTTTTTGCAGCTGACAACCGGTTGTCCTCCGCTTCTTCTTCAGGCTATGGCTGCTCCTCTTGCTGATGCCCTTGTGCTTTATTGGAACCTTTGTCCTCTGGGGCGTCCACGAGGAAGCCTCTTTCTCAGACAAGGTTGTGCAGCATTCAGTACACCACCACAGTCCTCACGGCCCTCGCCAGCCTATACTCCTTCTTCTTAGGCAGTCCCTCGGAACCGAGGATGACTTGCTTCCACATTAAAAATGAGTTCTCAGGTGACTGCTGAGTCCAATGCGGGACCTACAGTCTCTGTCACAGGTGGGGCAGATGGTGGTTGAAGGGGTGGGTGGGTGGGGTGCTTGGGTTGACGTGCGCTCCTTGCGCTGCCTGCGCTTGGTTTCCGCTTGCTCCCGGCGAAGAGACTCGAGGTGTTCGGCGCCTTCCCGGATGCTTCTCCTCCACTTTGTGCGGTCTTGGGCCAGGGATTCCCAGGTGTCGGTGGGGATGTTACACTTTTTCAAGGAGGCTTTGAGGGTGTCCTTGAAGCGTTTCCTCTGCCCACCTGGGGCTCTCTTGCCGTGTCGGAGCTCTGAGTAGAGCGCTTGTTTTGGGAGTCTCGTATCGGGCATGCGGACGATGTGACCCGTCTATCGGAGCTGATCGAGCATGGTCAATGCTTCGATGCTGGGGATGTTGGCCTGAGCAAGAACACTGACATTGGTGCGCCTATCCTGCCAATGGATTTGCAGGATCTTGTGGAGGCAGCGTTGGTGGTACCTCTCCAGTGCTTTGAGGTCCCTGCTGTACATGGTCCATGTCTCTGAGGCATACAGCAGGGCGGGTATCACTGCTGCCCTGTAGACCATGAGCTTAGTGCTGGGTTAGAGGTCCTATACAGCAGGACACCCGCAGGTCAACCCCTCACCCAGGTAACACTAGCAAGCCGGTAGACACCAAATCAAACCCCGTTGTTAGGAATTTTTGACTACTGAACCCGATCAGATTGAGAGATGAAAGCCTCAGATTCAAAGGTGAAAAGTGGCGTTAAAGCGGGATTCCTACACGCCCCACTTGCACATAAGTGGGAATTGTAATAAAGCAAACTTTTCACAATTTAAAGCACAGGTGAAAAAAAATGGGTTTTTAAAAAAATGCTTGCGTCAAAGCGGGAATTGCAATTAAAGTGAATTACGCATAAACAGGTGCGGCTGTAAGTTATTACAACAGACATCCTTCCATCTAACTCCTTGAAAAGATTGCTAATCCTTTGGAAAAACACCAGGAGGTCACAGTCACTCTTTTCCACGAAATTCTTTTATTGCTTTGACAGCCTTTAATCTAAATGATACTTTGGAAATTCACAGGTTTTTTTCTCTCTTTCAAGGGTTTTGAATTCACCAGTTTGTCTTCTGAAACTTTTAAGTTGACATCCCTCCTCTGATTCAGACACAAGCAGTCTTTTATTTCCGAGAAGGTGGTGATCGGGGATTTCCTAGATTTGCATTGTATCAAAATAAACTTGTTACAGGGATGCAGTGGAGTTTTTTTATAAATGCTTCTGTACACTGACTGGATTTTAAGGAGGAACGGGTACGCTATTTGTAAATTCCGCTGAACCCCAGAAAATCGCGGTGCGTGCTATTCCCCAAAAGAAACCATCACAAGGAACAGGATGTTTGGATTGAGTTGCAGTCAAAACCAACGAACATAGAAAAATAGGAGCAGGAGTAGGCCATTCGGCCCTTCGAGCCTGCTCCACCATTCAATATGATCATGGCTGATCCTCTATCTCAATACCATATTCCCGCTCTCTGACCATACCCCTTGATGCCTTTTGTGTCTAGAAATCTATCTCCTTCTTAAATATACTCAGTGACTTGGCCTCCACAGCCTTCTGTGGTAGAGAATTCCACAGGTTCACCACCCTCTGAGTGAAGAAATTTTTCCTGACGTGACAATCTCACCCTTCGGAAGCACTGCTCATCCAAGAGATGAAGGAAGCTGAGCCTCTGTCTGTAGACCCTGTTAGGTGGGTATGGCCTCCTGCGACCTCGACCCCTCTGTTGCTCCCTTCTCTGCTGGCCACCTGCAGCTCCCTCCTCAGCAGGTCCTTGCTGCTGCCGAGCCTCATTGTCCTCCTCGTCTGAAACCCAATCAAAAGCAGCCTGGTGCACCCTTTCTGATCTGCTCTATGTGAACACCTCCAAACTGTACAAATAAGTCTCTCACAACAAGTGCTCTGGGAGGAGGCTCGTGTGGAGCATAAACACCGGCACCGACCAGTTGGGCCGAATGGTTTGTTTCTGTGCTGTGAATTCTATGTAAACTGTTTCCCAGAGGGAACTGAGAAAGCAGCTGTGAGTGCTGAACCTTTATTCAGATCTAGCCTCTTGACCTTTAACCATCCCGATAAAGTACCGCTCCCAATCTCGCCTCGGTTTCACTGCCGGTTTTCCAATCCCTGGGAAACCCGTGCAGTGGCCGTTAATTCCAAACCAGGCTCACACTCGCATTATAGGAGCCTGATTTACATATGTTAATGACGAACCCACCTCTCCACAGTGGGAAACTGTGACACCACGATATCTGCTGCCGCAGAAACAGAAATTACCACACGTGCCGCGGTTTAGTGTTGCGTTTTGTGCATTTTTGCGGTTTAAACTCCACACCCCCACAACCCACTTCCGTCTGTCTTGGGGGTGCGGGCGGGAAGGGGTCAATATCAAGGCCAGGGTCTCCCCTTGTAATCATGCTTTGGGGGTTTGTTTAACAGCTTTATAGGCCACCTAAACTGCTATTAAATGTTGGCCCAGAAATTCGGGTCTCCACGGGTGAGTACGCACGGGGTACTCACGCGTAGGCCCGATGGAAGTGCCGGTTTCCTGCATGCACTGCGCATGCGCGGGAAACCGGCACTTCCGTTCCTCTGAACGAAGAGGTTCAGAGGTCAAACGCGTGCGCAGGAGAGGCTGCGCGTGCGCATCAAACTTAGTTTTTTTTTTATAGGTTTTCCCGGGAGGGTAAGTCTCCAGAATTTACACATATAAAAAGCAGGCATAAGGCCTGCTTTTTACAAGGTAAGTGGTGAATTAATTAAAATTAAAACATTTTTTCCACAGGTTTATTATTTTTAAATACTTTAAAGCAAGGTAAGTTTATTTTCAGCCCCGTTAGAATATAACATTATTTTTTTCAAAAATTTAAATTGTTTAAAATAGTTATTTAATGTAATTTATAGTTTATTTAAAAAATGTGATGTTTTTTTAAAATTTATTTGAAGGTTTAATGCTATTTTGGGGCCGTAGTATTTATAAGTCTTGACAGCACTTCCTGTCAAGACTTATGAATGGAGCATTCCCTGCTCCGATTGGCTGCCCATGGCCCACGTGATCCCAGGGGACGCATCAAACTAACTGCGCCCCTGGTATACGCAAGCACTGCGCGCCGGCAGATGGATCAGGCCCCGAATCGGAGTTCCACAGGGGCCCACAGCTCAACGGCTGGCGCGCAAGGTAAGTGCAGGTCGGGGGCTTGCACCCGCGGGAAGCCCCCGACCCGAATTTCTGGGCCATTGTATTCAGAAGTACTTCATTGGCTGTAAAGCGCTTTGAGACGTCCGGTGGTCGTGAAAGGCGCTATATAAATGCAAGTCTTTATTCCTTTTTTATGAGCATTGTTCCCGATTCATCACATTTACCCCACTGTCCCGTAGCAGAAAATGTATTTTTTCATTGAGAGCAAAGTTCAGTCCATTTAATAAAGCTATATTGTCCTTCCCCTTCCTATAGTCTTGCACCCTCATGCCATGTCTAGCTAAGAGGGTGGATGGGGACTGCATGCTGCAACTCAATGCTAGATGACTCTACCTATGATTTTCACTCCCTTCCTGCACCAAAGCATCCTTTGTTGTCTCTCCGCAACAGCACAAGTGAGTTTGAAACTTAGCACATGGAGTATCACTAACACAATTCTGAGTGAACGAACGAGCGAATGAACGAGCGGATGATTGAACGATTGAATGGGTGAACGATGTCAGTAGGACTGGCGTGATACGGGTTTTTTCTTGGTTTATTGAAATAGTGGTAGTTTGTACTGTAAATATTATTGATTCATTTGTAAAATTTATCATTGCATTTATATTGTTAACCATAAAGCTGTTCGCAAGGCTTTATTTTTTTCTTATTGTGGTCAATGAATGTAATGGATTTACTATGTAATTGATGAGTTGTATAAGTACTGTTGTACAATTAAAAAAAACACAATTCTGAGTACTACTAGGCGGTGGTGAGGCGAGTTGACGCCTTAACAAATAGTGTTCCTGCTCTGCTTTGTAGATGACATTCCGCTGAACACAGCACCCCCCCCCCCACCTATGGATTTTCAATGAGTATTTCAAACCAAATGTCCCGAATCGCACACACCACGTCTCGCCAGGCTGTAGACAGCTGGAATCATGGATTTTAGGCTGCATTTATACTGTCACCTTTGTGTTGATGCAAGGTGGTTTTGGCTGCCGTCAATGCAAAGCTCAGAGTATAACTGGGAGATTAAAGTCTGCAGAAGACCCCTCCAGGAGGCCATGGCATAGTGACTTGAATTCCCAAAGATGGCAGTATAAATCCAAACATTAATTATAAAAATGCACAAAACCGTAAAAGGCCCATCATTTGAATGATTTCCACCGATGCAATTCACAGAAATCATAGGCTCCAGGCCTCCTACATACTCGCTTAAAACACGTCAAATTACTTGTTTTACCTGAGCTCTTCAATTTTGCAAACAGAATGTGTTGAGATCTCTTGCTGAGCCCAGTAGAGTAAAACCATACAGCTTTTTGCATAAAATATTTGCATCGAGAGAACAATGGTAAAAACCGGCAATGGCAAGGCGAGTGTTTAAACGGTCAACAAACGGAAGACTGAAAGTCCTGCGACCCAACTTGGAAACACAATTGAATTTCGAATCCGCATCAAACACCAACTCCGGACACGATTATGAGCATCAAGTCAAAATGGCGTCGAAGAGCACAAAAGGCATTTTTATTGATGGGTGAGTGCAATTGTGTCAGCTGTGGCTCAGTGGGCAGCGCACTCGCCTCTGAGTCAGAAGGTTCTGGGTTCACAGTCCCCACTCCAGGGACTTGAGCACATAAAGCTAGGCTGACTCTCCTGTGCAGTGCTGAGGGAGTGCTGCACTGTCAGAGGTGCTGTCTTTCGGATGAGATGTTAAACTGAGGTTCCGTCTGCTCTCTCAGGTGGATGTAAAAGATCCCACGGCACTATTTCGAAGAAGAGCAGGGGAGTTATCCTCAGTGTCCTGGGGTCAATATTTATCCCTCAACCAACATAACAAAAAAAACAGATTATCTGGTCATTATCACATTGCTGTTTGTGGGAGCTTGCTGTGTGCAAATTGGCTGCCGCATTTCCCTACAACAGTGGCTACACTCCAAAAGTACTTAATTGACTGTAAATCGCTTTGAGATGTCCGGAGGTCATAAATGCAAGTCGTTCTTTCTTTTTCAACTGAAAGAAGTGTACCAAGTCAACAACAGAAGATGCTGGAAACGCTCAGCAGGTCAGGCAGCATCTGTAGAGAGAGAAACAGAGTTAACGTTTCAGGTCGATGACCCTTCATCAGAACTGGAAAAAGTTAGAGGTGCCTCAGAATTGATGGGGAGGGGAAGCTACTTCACTTCTCCCCACAGGAAGATGGGAGTCAGCTGCTGCAATTTTATGCATGAGGTATTTGGAGACAACCAAAGTGCTGAATAGAAAGAAAGCTGATAGCCTGCACCTTAGCTAGTACATTTTGCCCAGAGTATGTTGTGATATGGGAGTGTTGGATTGCTCATGTGCTTGATTGATGAACTTGGGACCAGAAAATCCTGGGTTCGAATCTCAGCAAAGTTCAAGTACCCTTTCCCTGCCCCCACACTTGCTTAAATATCTGTTACTTCTCCAACTTTTTCCAGTTCTGACGAAGGGTCATCGGCCTGAAACGTTAACTCTGTTTCTCTCTCTCTGCCATGCTGCCTGACCTACTGAGTGTTTCCAGCATTTTCTGTTGTTGTTTCAGATTTCCAGCATCCGCAGCGTTTTGCTATTGTGCAAGTGCACCGAGGATTTGGCTCAGAGACCAGACATTAGCTGTAACGATTCCCCAAGATTGTTTGCAGAACCTTATCGCGCCAACTCATTTTCATTTTTTGTTTCTCTTCTTCTTGTGACCGGAATAGAGTACAGAGAAAGCTTTTGTGGAAGCTAAAGGTCGTTACAGATGGGTGCACTTTAGAGAGAGTTACCTGCTGATGTTTTTTATCTGAGAAGTTTAGAAAAGAATATAATCACTATTTTAAGGGCTGAAAAAAAATATGGGAGGTGGGTGAAGACGTATGGTGATAAAAACTCGCCAGTGCAAGGAACCCCTGTCTGGGTACATGGTGCAGTGGTGATATGGGGGTGGCACTGGGTGCAATCTGGATGCTTTGCTGCTTTTGCTGCTTTGCAGCCTGTCGGCTGGGCTTCCCCAGCGCCCCGCCCCCCGGGGCCCGGATTGCTACAAGAGTCGCGCGACATTACCGGTTCCGGGCACAAGGGGCACGCGACAGCGGCGCCCACCCGCCCGGTTAGCAAAAAAAACACCGGCGACTCGCTGCAGCCAAAGCGTTTGCAAACCGGCGACTCGCTGCAGCCCAAGCGCTTGCAAAACCGGCGACTCGCTGCAGCCCAAGCGCTTGCAAACCGGCGACTCGCTGCAGCCCAAGCGCTTGCAAAACCGGCGACTCGCTGCAGCCCAAGCGCTTGCAAACCGGCGACTTGCTGCAGCCCAAGCGCTTGCAAACCGGCGACTTGCTGCAGCCCAAGCGCTTGCAAACCGGCGACTCGCTGCAGCCCAAGCGCTTGCAAACCGGCGACTTGCTGCAGCCCAAGCGCTTGCAAACCGGCGACTCGCTGCAGCCCAAGCGCTTGCAAACCGGCGACTTGCTGCAGCCCAAGCGCTTGCAAACCGGCGACTTGCTGCAGCCCAAGCGCTTGCAAACCGGCGACTCGCTGCAGCCCAAGCGCTTGCAAACCGGCGACTCGCTGCAGCCCAAGCGCTTGCAAGCCGGCGACTCGCTGCAGCCGTCCGGCGGGGCAACCGCGACCAAAACTCGTTCCCACCCACTGAAAGAGCAGCGGGAAGACCAGCTTTCCAGTGATGGGTAATGTGCACAGGAGCTGGACTGTTACTAGTGGTAATGTCGGGATGTTTATTATTTTTTGTTGGTTCATCTTGCAATCATATTCCATCTGTTTCACCAGTGAAGGAACTCGAGCCGCTTCTGGATAGGATCAAACAGTCTTTAAAGAGTTACTGAGATTACCCCCTCCTCCTCCTAGAATCGTTGAGTCATCTTTCTGAGTAACAAGTTGAAACTGTTGCTCCAGCTGCCTTTAGTCACACTGGGGATGATTTTCTCGCAGATGGTCGGCATATAGTGGGGCGCTTGTGATGCGATTTTCGGTCTCTGACATAGGGCGCTTTATGTGAGAAACTGTGTATATTTTTTTAAAAAGCACTTTTTTGAGGAGGCTGCCTGCAGCATTCTTCACGGCTCTGTCTGATGCCTGATTGTCTGTGTAAGCTGGACAAAGCCAGAACAACAGTAAAAAGAAAAGCGGCCCAGACTTCCTGACGCCAGCCCCAAGAAGAGCTCCCACCAACTCTGCGGCCAGCCGGCCAAGATTGTATCTCGCCAGCTCATTTTCACCCCCCTCTCCCCCTCTCTCTTGTGACCGGAATAAAGTCCAGGGAAAGTTTTTGCGGTCATTACAGATGATCTGCTGATGGTTTAGATCGAAGAAGTTTAGCAAAGAATATAATCGAAACTTTTTAAGCGGTGGGGGAAAAAAAAAGTTATGGGACTCGATGACAACTTTTTAAGGGGTGAAAAGTATGGAATGTTTCACGTAAATTTTGATCATTGTGTACCCGATTTTACTTTTCTCTCATTATACTGTCATTTTATTTTAAAATCTGAATGTTTATATACTTTAATAAAATCAGAGCAAAACATTTGATTTTAAAAACAAGTTTGGTCGGGACTGACCATTCTGGTGTTTTTTGTTGCCTTGCAGCTGCAAGCCATATTGCATCCTATTTGTGCATGGGGGGGAACTCCTGCCCACTAAACGTTAACTTTACAAATGGTGCATCCTATTTGTGCATGGAGGGGGACAACTCCTGCCCAGTAAACGTTAACTTTACAAATGCAAATGGTGCAGGTGTGTAGACCCCCTCCCCTTTTTTTTAAAGAAGAGGAGGCCGGGGTGGCGAATTCAATGGCTGGTATAGAATGGGGCGGTGAGTGAATAGCTGGGCAGCCGCTTGCTTGCTACTTGCTGCTTGCCCTTGTTGCGGCGGGGATGATTGACAGCTCTCGTTGCCATGGCAGCCGCCTGAGCGGCGCCGCGCTGACTGGCTGGAGGAGGGGGGGGGAGGAGGCCCGCTGTGAATGGGTGACGTCATGGGGCTGGCGCCAGCGAGGCGGCCCGGGCTTGTTCTTGCCAATTAATCAGCTGTCAGCGATCAGTCAGGGAGGCAATGGACACAGCTGGGAGACAAGAGCACACACACAGGGACACAATGCAAGCAAGACTTTTGCACCCAGATGTGCACAAGACTTTGAGAATCTGGCTTTCTTGCATTTTGCATCGCATTACTACCAACAACAACAAACCACCCTCCAGATTATAAGCAACCCAAAGATTATATAAGAGAGGGGTGGGGGGAAAATCTGTTAAATGAATAAGTTCTGACCGCTCTGCTTTATTCGTCCCGCGGGGCCTTCGGGATCTGGGAACTGTCGCTTTTTTTTGGTGTGCATGCAAAAAAAATAGTATTTTATTGCAGTTCAAAAGGTAACTGAACTAGTGTTATTTTTTTAATTTTAAAATGGTCATGCTACGTGAAATATTCTCAAGAATCAAGATTGCGTTTTATTCCATACCCATTGCATGCAGAGTCTAGAGGGGGGGGGGCGAATTCCTTTACTTGCAAAGAAAAATTCACAAATGCAAAAAAAAAAGCAACAAAGGTGGATTTTTTTTTAGTATATTAAAAGGGGCGATATGTGCCAATTGCACGGGGAAAAAAGTCTTGTATAATACCATCAAATACTGTCATTATGCATCAAATTTTTGACAGGGCCGTGATAATCTCAGACCGACTGCTTTACTATGTTGCATCACACACAACAAAAAAGAATGTACGGCAAGTGATACAAGCGAGGAAGCTGCACATCACTTATCGCATCAACATACAATGCAGCAGACGTGTTGAGACCGTGACACAGGCAGCGATTGGTAGATTGCAGCCTTCTATATCACTACAGCGCCTAACCATTGCGATGAATGGAGACAATGAACCATTGCACCAGTTATGATCAGACTTGAACGTTCACAACATGCTTTATTATGTATATATATATAAAAAAATAAAAGCTGCCAAGACGTATTTTGGGGTGGGGGGAATTGCTTTAGATTGAAACAGATAATTTCAAACACCAAATGCAGGCATGACTTACAAAAAACTACGGCCGTGTTTACCACATTTGTTAATTCTGAAAGGCAATTCCAGTGGTTTACCATTAAAAAAAGGTATACTGTAACACGTTTTTCAAAAACCGAATCCCTAGAATTTATATGCTTACAAAGAAGGATCATAAGACATCCCAAAAATATGCATGTCATACAGACAAGTTTTGCCCTAACAGCAATTACTAATCACTGCATCGCTTTACATGAAAAGCTAATTTCAGACCGCAGATGTGGAAAGCCCTTGATAATTCTGGAGCGGTTAGTGAAATGACTTAACATCAATAAAACAGTATCGGATTCATTTGGTTAATGGTATGATCACTGTGAAGCAATTTAAAGTTCACATTATAATGTCCAAAACCTCTTAATTTATTGTTAGGCCTGGACACTGAGGCAGCATTGTTTAGAATGTGTAAAGCCTTGCAATATTGGCACACGTCTTTAGATAGTCAGCTAATAGCCTCTCGTTTTAATTGTCTGCACTTTGTGATCGATAAACTGCTCGATAAAGTCGACTCAATGCATTGCCAGTGTTTTCAGTATCATATTGCAATTTCAAAGCCAGCTGAAGAATGATTTTTGAAATGGCAGTGCTCGGCATGACTATGCGCTACTTACTGTCTGGAACTGGGGAAACGGTCCCATTTCACAATGAGGCACCAACCACGGTACCAGAAGGGTCCCAGACCTGAAACGTTAACTCTTGTTTCTGTCTCCACGGATGCTGCCTGACCTGCTGAGTGTTTCCGGCATTTTCTGTTGTTATCACAGGAATACTTACTGTTAATTATCTGAGTGTTTATATTAAAAAAATACTTTCTTGTTACATTTGAGATTATTTCCGGAGCGTTGGACACAAACTTTTTCGCTGTTTGTGAACAGTGTGTTGGTGCCACCATCTCCCGGGAAAGTACAAATGACAATCACTCAAATAAAACAAAAATACAATCCCATATATATGTGCGTGATCCCATACCCAACTGAAAGTTTTCTGTATCCTTAATTAAAGCCCTCCCTCCAATGATAACATTGTAAAATGTTCAATGTTGTCACCAAGAACATCTGTTAGCTTGATCCTTGGGTATTTGTTTACTGGCCATTGAAGAAACAATTGAGAAACTTGCAAAATGACACCTGAACAAGCTTAAAATATATAAAACGCGTTGTATTGAATGAAATGCTCATTCCAGGTTTAATAGTTCGTCTACGACAGGCTGAATTTTCAAAGGGAGAATAATATATACCCGCCGCTGTTTGTTAAGACGTTAAGAACATATACACACACACAAAAACAGAAAGTAAATTGCTGAATGACAAAACAGCACCAGTTTTGTGAAATAACACTTTCTATACATAACACTTTCTTATTAAAAAAAATGGGGAATATTACATTTGGTAAACAGTGCATATTATTGAGCCCGATTTATATGAGATGTCAAATCTCTTATCGATATTTTAGGGCGGATAAAAGCAATTTCTACCCCCAGCCCCTCTGGTTTTATTATTGACATATACAAGATATTGTTGCCCAGGTAGGGGGTCATCAACACGCCCTCTCAAATTCCAGCAGTCGAACACAGTATAACTCCAAAAAATAGTGTTTTTTTTTAAAAAAAGAAAGAGCTGGCTCTAAAAAATGTGATACTACAGGCAGGATTGTGGGTCGCACATCAGAAGAGTCCCTTTAAATGTCGCCGGGTAAAAGCTGCCAGCTCTCTTCCTCGTCGCAAGCTGTTTCCAAACCCCGCCTGCCGGGCAGCACAATTGGTGCGGGAGTGAGGCTTGCTGGAGGGGTGGGAGCAACAGACGGGCCAGTGACATTGCGGCTCTGTCTGTAATTGACATTCCCTCGCACCGCCAATGAGTTGCGGGCCAGGGGAGGAACACACCGAAAGCCCGGAGTTTGCTGCTATATAAGTGCAAGCCAAGTGGAAACGGACGGAGACACAGCAGCAAAAAAAAAACCCACACCACAACCGGGGAGCTTGGTGGCCACTTAAAGTAGGTAGAATCTGGAATACTAGAGCCAAGCAATCAATCTCAATTTTTATTTAAAAGCATTTTTTTTTAGGGGGGAGGGGGTTGGTTTTTTTTAAGCGAGGGGGGGTGGGGGTTGGAGAGAGAGAGAGAGAGAGAGAGAAAAAGGCAAGTCTCTCTTGAGATTTGAAGCAGCTAAGATGAAAGCTGTCAGCCCGATCCGCTCAGCCAGGAAACAAAGCAGCGGCGACGTTGTGCGCGGCCTGTCGGAGCAGAGCCTGGGCATCTCTCGCAGCAAAACGCCGGTCGAGGAACCCCTGGGCCTCCTCTACAACATGAACGACTGCTACTCCAAGCTGAAAGAGCTGGTGCCCAGCATCCCGCAGAACAAGAAGGTCAGCAAGATGGAAATCCTGCAGCATGTCATCGACTACATTCTGGACCTGCAGATCGCCCTGGACACGCACCCTTCCATCGTCCTGCACCAGGGACAGAATTCCCCCTCTAGGACACCGCTGTCAACACTCAACACAGACGTTGCCATCCTCTCCTTACAGGTACCCAATCCAGCCAGCCACCTCCTTTCAATGCACGTTAAAAATGCTTTCAATGCACGTTAAAAATTGCTAAGAGCAGTTGACATTTTTTTAATATCATATTGCATTTTAACGACAAAAAGGTAGTAGTTTTATTTTAATTTTTTCCTGCCTTTAATGCCTTATATTTTTTTCTCTCTGGCTGTACTTTTTTTTTGTTGTTGCCCCTTTTTTGTGATGACATTTTTTCCCCTTTCCTTTCAATTAGGCATCTGAATTCCCCAAACAATTGTTGACAGACGACAGCAAGGCATGTTGTCGCTGATCTGCCAGTAAGTATAAATTACCGATTTTATTTTTGTGTGTTTGTGTGTGTGTATTTTTTGTGTGTGTGTGTGTGTGTGGGGTGGAGGGTTTAACAGCCGCTCTCTGGCCTTGCTTTAGGTAAACCCCGATTCTGGAGAAACGACCTAAATTAATCTATTGTGTGTGTGTGTATATTTTTGGGAAGAGGCAAGTGAGAGTAGTCTTAGCAATCAAACTCGATGGTAAGGTGAAGGCGAGATGTTTTGCTGAAATTGCTGCACCTAAGGTTATGAGAACCGATCTCCCCATGCGAATTTTGTATCCCATTCTGCAAAAAAACAAAATCCCCCCCCCCCCCACCTCTCAAAAAATCCTTTTTATATTTTTGTGTCACTCTTGTGTTAAACCGAAGTGAAACTTAACCCAAAAATGGAAGCTTATGCAGTCAAACAAACAAATGTCTTGTGGTTTGGTTTGGTTTGGGGTGAAATTTGACTTGGATGCACGTGAGTGGGTTTTAAGAGGCACTTTTGTACAGTCGGGGAGAGAGAGAGAGAGAGAGAGTGCAGGCTTGGGGAACGGCTGGAGACTGGCAAAATGCTGTTTGTGTGGCTTTTCTTCTGTGGCGCCAGTCTGTCCGAAGGCCCGAGCTCTGTGTGTTTTGTTACTAACACGCCCCTCCTTTTCTGTTCAGTGTTTTGCAGGTGTTCGTATATCACGAGGCCTGAGCTGATTCAGCCCCCGGAGCGATCGCAGCCACCAAGTGACCCAACAGCAATCATTGACTGACTGTGTGACTCGACTCCCTGAATGATCCTCCAGCTCCTTTTCACCCGGACTGATCGGTTATTTATAAACGGACTTGAATGCCCCTTTCTTCATTGGGAGAAGGCTTGCAGTTGTTGTCTTTATAGTTTTATTATTAATATATCCCAGATGAGGGAAAGCGCAAAAAACACACACACACACACACACATACACACACACACAAGGAAAACCGCCGTTGGAGGAAGACTTTGCCTTCTGAAGGTTGAGCGTGGCCGAAGAGAGAAATCCGATTGTTGATTTTTTTTTTTTTGAAAACATTTTGTCAGAAATTTTATTTTTCTGACATAAGCAGGACTGGCGCTGAGTTTGTGTGATAGACAGCCTTGTGAACTCTAATCAGAGTATTGTGTATAGTAGCGGAGATGTCTATTTCTGCAACGTTGTCATGCTGTACTTAATTAATGCTGAAACTTTTTATAAAAGTTAATATTGTAAATCGTACTTTTTTTATACAAAATAAATCGTCGCTTACTGAATGCGGAGTGAGTTCATTGCCCTTGGAGGTGGCTGAGAATTTTAACATAAACACGTGTACATTGTTATACTGGGCAGAGTGCTCACTGTTCATATAAACAGGGGAAATGTGACTATCCAAGGCAGCTTTCTCTACACGTGGGAGAATGTCTAACCCAGAACATGATGCAAACTAGGTCGATTTCGCAGGAAAGGCAGCAAATTTCAGCAAACTGACTCGCTCCCTAGTGTGTTACACTTCTAAGGTAGTGACAGATTAATCAATGGATGTGCATCTTAATAGCCTGCACGGAGTTTATCGCCTCTTGTAATAAACATTGAGCAGATTTTTGTTAAGATGCACTGGTAGATTTACTGGCTGCAAATTTGCAAACTTATGTCTAAACTTTAAAATTGCCTTTTTTGCTTTTTCAACCTGTACTTCCCCCCCTCCTGCACGATGCTGCGTTGTAAACAAAGTGGTAAAGTTTTCGAGAGAAAGCTTGGAAAACCCATCAAGATTTTACATGCGCCAGGCTTTTTTTTAAACAATAAATGGGACTGAGATAAAGGCAACGTGTACCGACTTGAATCTGATCCTCGAAAGTGTGGGGGTCAATACTGCTTCAAAATAAAGGCGTTTATTAACGATCCAGAAACCATCCCAGTTGGAGAAAATGCGGTCTCACTGATTCAACTCGAGTCTTGTGACTGCCTTCAAAAGTATGTTGTCGCCAATGGCAATCCTAGTAATCAGATTAATGGTGCAATGTTTACTGTTTCGCAACTTTTGTGCATAATTTAATTAGGGGGTTACAACCCTGTATGTAATGGTGCCGTGTGTTGACCCAGCCCGTGCTCATCTTGGAGATGCACCACGTCGCTTGTGAGAATACCTCCAGAAAGAATTGTTGTGTGTTGCGCGTCTCTCCAGTTAATCTGGGTTAGCCAGCGTGTACCCAGTGCTGGGAGCTCTTATTCTGAAAGAAGGAATCTTCTTGCGAAATACCCTCTCACCTGTGCGCAGTAAGACATTAAAGCTGAGTTTTAACAGGTGTTGAGGAGGCGGCAGCCAGTCTGGAGCTTGTTGCCCTTGACACAGTGCCACACACACATACAGCCCCGGGGGCTGCTCGCTATTCCTCCTTCAGCACGATCGAGTGAAAGTCAGACCCATTACTCTGTACAACTACTGCAGCCGAATAGAAATCGACTCATTACTGCCCTTACATTATATAGACATGGTGGGGGGGAGTCTGATCCACTGCACCCATAATGTTATGCAGACTGAGAAAAGTCCGCAATTCTGATCTTCATCCAGTGCATCATCACCCCCAGCAACCAAATTTTAATTTAATTGATTTAAGTTTTTAAGTTACAGTCTATTTGTTTATGGGTTGCTCACTAAGAACACCGGTTCTGGGAAAGCTCTCCGGTCCCCAGTTTGGTGAAACTTTGCTGCACTCCTCACACTGTGCGCAGTGACAGCTGCGAGCACTGTTTTTTGCACTTTAATCCGACGCTGATCACATTGCACACACACACACCGTGAGGAGTCCTCGCTTCAATACCAGGCACACATGGAAAATGCAGAGCGCTGAGGGTTGGGATCCAACTTTGAAACACGTTGGCCGCTCACAAGTCACATCCACACACAACCACCCAGCAACCATTGGCAGGGTCGAAGTGTATGAAACTCTGGATACTGCCCACTTCACAGAAACATTACTGCCTGTTTCACTGGTAAATTGGGGAGAGGGGCGGAGAGGAGATTATTGAGTCCAATGCCATCTCATGATCTGTGTCTGGCATCACACTCGCAGGCCCCTGAATAGCCTGTGTGGTGAGTCTTGTTACCACAACGTGCGGTGACCAGGATATAAATGTCTTTTCCCTTTGACCCATAAACAACCAGCCGCCCCCCCCCTCCCTTGGTGCTTTGCCACACACATTACAGTGCATTCTCCCTGTTTTCCAGGCCTTCGGATGAACAAAGTTGGTGCGAGGCAGCACAGGACACCCCGAAAGTGCCCTGGAACTCACCTGCACAGACAGTTCAGTTCCTGACAGTGCTGCTCTTGTGGGTTGCAACTGCACCGTGGGACCCCAGGCAAATCACGCTTGGGAGGGGGGCAAGTTGCAAGCGAGGATCATTTCCTTACTCCAATAAATCGTGCCCTTGCCTTATACGTTCTTTATGAGATTGACGCTCATGCAATTAAGTTTTATTTTATGAAGATTTGCTTTCTCTCCCCCCGCACCCACCCCACCTCTCTGATCTGGGAGGCAGGCCAGAAACTAATGCAGAGTGAGTTTGAGGGGGCTGAGTGTGTCTGTGTACTGATTTGTGGGAGCAGTGCGCCATCTGCTGGTGAGACACATCCGAATCCACAGCAGCAACAACCTTCCTGACAAAAAAAACATCCCAGGGCCGCTCCACAGAGAACAGCAACACGGGGGGAGGGTTAGTGGTGATGACCAAAAGCTTGCTGAAAGACATATATTTATTTTCAGAAGTGAGGTGGAAAAGTGGAGAGATTGAGGGAGGAAGTTCCAAAGAGTTGAGCCAAGGCCATAGACAAAAAAGAAAGACTTACATTTATATAGCGCCTTTCACGACCACCGGACATCTCAAAGTGCTTTACAGCCAATGAAGTACTTTTTTGAAGTGGAGGCACTGTTGTAATGTGGGAAACGCGGCAGCCAATTTGCACACAGCAAGCTCCCACAAACAGCAATGTGAAAATGACCAGATAATCTGTTTTTGTTATGTTGGTTGAGGGATAAATATTGGCCCCAGGACACCGGGGATAACTCCCCTGCTTTTCTTCGGAATAGTGCCCATGGGATCTTTTACGTTCACCTGAGAGAGCAGACGGGGCCTCGGTTTAACGTCTCATCTGAAAGACGGCACCTCCGACAGTGCAGCACTCCACTGGAGTGTCAGCCTAGCTTTATGTGCTCAAGTCCCTGGAGTGGGACTGTGGACCCACAACCTTCTGACTCAGAGGCGAGTGTGCTACCCACTGAGCCACAGCTGAGACTAGGTTGCGTACAGACCAATTCAGCCTCAGTGAGCAGCCAGGCAGGTGTTGGGAGTCAGTGACAAGGGGACAACGTTTTTGGCAGGGGGCAGGAACAAAGACATCGGTTCCTGCAATCTCCAATCGTAAGAAAGTCTGGACTTTGTCAGACAGGCAGTTTTGACAGCACACAGAGAGAGAGTCATGGGGTGGAGTGAAGTGGTGGAGAGTTGGCTGTTGTCAACGTACATGTGGAAGCTGACCCATTGACTGCGAATTAAGTCACCAAGGGGCAGCATTGTGCATTAGGGAGCGAGGGAAATGAAGGCGCAGGTTGAGGCCACTAAGCATGAGAAATTGGCTTGCTGCATAGGCTGCTGAAGGACTAGAAGGGAGGAGGTCTTAGCAAGGAAGCTGCCATGGGATTCAGGAGGATGGTAGATGACAAAAACAAGGAAGGATGTTCTTGCCATGGAGGGAGTGCAGCGAAGATTCACCAGGCTGATACCTGGGATGGCAGGAATGACGTATGAGGAGAGATTGGGTCGATTGGGCTTGTACTCGCTGGAGTTTAGAAGAATGAGAGGGGATCTCATCGAAACTTATAAAATTCTAACAGGACTAGACAGACTAGATGCAGGAAGGATGTTCCCGATGGTCGGGGAGTCCAGAAACAGGGGTCACAGTCGAAGGATAAGGGGTAAGCCATTTAGGACGGAGATGAGGAGGAATTTCTTCACCCAGAGAGTGGTGAACCTGTGGAATTCTCTACCACAGAAGGCAGTTGAGGCCAATTCATTAAATATATTCAAGAAAGAGTTGGATATATTTCTTAAGGCTAAAGGGATCAAGGGATATGGGGAGAAGGCAGGAACAGGGTACTGAATTTGGATGATCAGCCATGATCACATTGAATGGCGGAGCAGGCCCGAGGGGCCGAATGGCCTACTCCTTCTATGTTTCTATGTTTAAATGGTTGGTGGAAGAAGGTGAGGTGCTTGAACGAGGAAGAGGTGCCAAGGAGTTGGGGAAGAGTCTGAGGTGGGACTTGCCGATCAGAGCTGTGCCACTGTTATTGCAGTTTGGTTTGGGTAAGCGGTGAAATGTGCTGGCTGTCATGAGGCTTCACTGAGAGGGAAGTAATCACAGGCCATAAGCCATGTATCTGTCAGCGCCAGGATGCCACTTCAGTCATCCAGGAGGATATAAACTTCAGTTCATGTTCTTGTTTATTTGGAAATTCCACTAAAAATCACCCTTGTGGTAAGTTCTGTTTACTTGGATAGATTTTGAAATTTGGACTGTCACTACACAGATTTAATACATTTTATTTTTCTTCTGCATATCGTATTCCATTTTACGTGATTATTACCTTTGAAATGTTAAACATACTGTTATGCCGTGTGCAGTTTTACTTGAATCGGTAGGGTGTTGCTGCCCACTGCTGGTCAGAGGTTGAGTTTCAGGCATGCCAGCTTGAAAGCAATTTCCTTTTCATTCATTCAAAATTTGACTTCTCAAAGGGTAAGTTGTACAGTGTGGTGTGCTGCCGAGCCCTACATACCAGGAAGGTCCTAGGTTAGGGGAGCTGAACAGCCATAGAGCAAGATGCTGAATTAGAGTCTCCCCTTAACCAGAGAGCATCGTGACGGGTTAGTTGTACAAGTGTTGCTTTAAGAGGGGGAAGAGTGTGCTGATGCCCGGGGTGGGCAATAAAGAAAAGGGAGAATGTCAAGTGTGTTACCTTGCCTGCCCTGGTGAGGTTGTTGAACTTTTGTGGCACTGTCAATAGTCCTGTGGGTGAGAGAGTTGGCATTCAGTGATATTCATGACTGGCTTGCTGGCATGGACACCCAGGAGTCTGTGCCTCCTTAATTCAGTTTCCTTGTGGAGGGCTTGGAGATTTGAGTGTGACAAATGCTGTGTTCGTGTTCTGTGCCTAGGTGCCATGTTCTACTGCCTTATTTGGCTGCTTGCTCCAGAGAGTCATAGAATCACACAGCACAGAAGGAGGCCATTCGGCCCATCGTGCCTGTGCCGGCTCTTTGAAAGAGCTCCAGTTAGTCCCACTCCCCCCTGCTCTTTCCCCATAGCCATGCAAATTTTTCCTTTTCAAGTATTTATCCAATTCCCTTTTGAAAGCATTGAATCTACTCCTACCACCCTTTCAGACAGTGCATTCCAGATCATAACAGGGTCCTTAGGGGGGTTTATCTACAAGGACAGGCTGGAGAAGCTGGGTTTGTTTTCATTAGAGCAAAGGAGGTTGAGGGGTGATTTGATAGAGGTGTACAAGATTATGACGGGTTTGGATAGGCTAGACGGGGAAAGGCTGTTCCCACTAGTTGATGGTACAAGGACTAGGGGACACAGATTTAAGGTTTTGGGCAAGAGATACAGGGGGCAAGTGAGGAAAAACTTTTTTACGCAGCGAGTGGTGAGGACCTGGAACTCGCTGCCGACGGAAGTGGTGGAAGCGGAGACACTTAATGTTTACAAGGGGAGACTGGATAGGCACTTGAGGGAAATAAACTTGCAGGGCTACGGGGATAGAGCGGGGGAATGGGACTGACCGGATTGCTCTACAGAGAGCCGGCACGGACTCGATGGGCCGAATGGCCTCCTTCTGTGCCGTTATGACTCTATGGCTCCTACTGTAGACGTTCTTGAAAACTATTGATGAAAATTTGCAGTAATGATACCTGAGAGTGAAATGAGTGAGCCAAGCATTGCTCCTTCTGATGAAGGGTCCCAGACCTGAAACGTTAACTCTGTTTCTCGCTCCACGGATGCTGCCTGGCCTGCTGAGTGCTTTCTGTTTTATTGCTCCTTCCTTGCCTGGTTGTCCCCCCCCCCCAGTCTGCTGCTGAAGTGTGCAGGCGGAATTGTCTTTTTAAAGGCTGCACTTTAATTTCTCTGCACCTCTGCAGCTTACACCCATTTTACACCGGATTTACGCCAACCAATACTCCAATGGTTATGCAAATGAACTCACCCAGGAAACCTTCGTGCAAATACCTCTCAGGGGCCCCCTGCGGGTGGAAATATTTCCCACTGGCTCAGCGCGACATAACTCACCACATGGACTTTCTCCCCTAGTGTATTTTGGCTGACAAGTGCACACTGCTTATTATATAAGCAAATTAGGTACCTGTGAAATTCTGAAATCTCAATGAAAAGTTTAACAATTTATCAATTTGGAGAATTGACCGGGCCATTAAAAAAATACATATGGATGAATCTTGCCCTCAGGAAGCTGGAGAACGAGGCAGGGTTACGTAGAATTACATAGAATTTACAGAACAGAAACAAGCTATTCGACCCAACTGGTCTGTGCTGCTGTTTGTGCTCCACACGAGCCTGCTCCCACCCTACTTCATCTCACCCTACTGGCCAAACCTTCTATTACTTTCTTCCTTATGTACTATTTTTTTAAATGCAGGGGATTAAAGGGTTAAATTACGAGGGACAGGTTGGATAAACTTAGCTAGTTTTCCCTTGAATGTGGAAGGTTAAGGGGTGGTCTGATTGGGGTGTTTAAGATGATTAAAGGATTCGATAGGGCAGATAGGGAGAAACTTTCCTCTGGTGGTGGGGGGGGGGGGGGGGGGGGAGTCCAGAACAAGGGGGCCTAACCTTAAAATTAGAGCCAGGCCGTTCAGGGGTGATGTCAGGAAGCACTTCTTCACACAAAGGGCAGTGGAAATCTGGAACTCTCTCCCCCAAAAAGGGTGTCGAGGTGGGGAGTCAATTGAAAATGTCAAAACTGAGGCTGCAATGATTCTGTTGAAGCTCCTTGTCCGGGGGCTGTCCAGGAGAAGCCCCAGGATGTGAATCCAGACAGAACAGGCTTGCAGATTTTGGAGCCCAATATCTCTATAGCATCTTTCGATTAGGCGCTTTACAGCCTTCTGCACTCAACATCGAGTTCAACAATTTCAGACCATAACCTCGGCCCTTATCTTTTTTTCCATTTTTCTTTCTCTCTCTCACATGGCAACTGTCGAGAATTCTGCCATTGCCATTTACACTTCATCTAGAGCCATCTTTTGTTTCTTAACTTGTCCCATTACCATCTCCTTTTGCCTCGCACCATCATCCCTTTTGTCTCTCAATCTCTCCTGCCTTCCATCCTATCACAGAACCTTCCCTTTTGTTCTTTCCTCCCCTCCCCCCCTTTCCCGGCCACTTGCTTAAAAACCTGTTCCGTCTCCAACTTTTTCCAATTCTGACGAAGGGCCATCGACCTGAAACATTGACTCTGTTTCTCTCTTTCTCCACAGATGCTGTCTGACCTGCTGAGTATTTCCAGCATTTTTCTGTTTTTATTTCAGATTTTCAGCATCCGCAGTATTTTGCTTTTGTCGCTATAGCATCAGTTCGTTTGTTTCTACAAAAATCCACAGCTAGACCTCTGTTAATGGCGGCTTCAGGGTCGATGGCCCTGGAGGTGCCATGGGGACTGGGCTTCCATGAAGCAAACAAGCACCACTGCGAGAGGGTTTGAGTACAGGAACAAGGATGTCTTGCTGCAGTTGTACAGGGCCTTGGTGAGACCACATCTTGAGTATTGTGTGCAGTTTTGGTCGCCTTATCTGAGGAAGGATATTCTTGCCATGGAAGGAGTTCAGTGAAGATTCACCAGGCTGATACCTGGGATGGCAGGAATGACGTATGAGGAGAGATTGGGTCGATTGGGCTTCTACTCGCTGGAGTTTAGAAGAATGAGAGGGGATCTCATTGAAACTTATAAAATTCTGGCAGGACTGGACAGACTAGATGCAGGGAGAATGTTCCCGATGGTCAGAGAATCCAGAACCAGGGGTCACAGTCTAAGGATAAGGGGTAGGCCATTTAGGACAGAAATGAGGAGGAATTTCTTCACCCAGAGAGTGGTGAACCTGTGGAATTCTCTACCACAGAAGGCAGTAGAGGCCAATTCATTAAATATATTCAAGAAGGAGTTGGATATATTTCTTAAGGCTAAAGGGATCAAGGGGTATGGGGAGAAAGCAGGGACCGGGTACTGAACTTGGATGATCAGCCATGATCGCATTGAATGGCGGAGCAGGTTCGAGGGGCCGAATGGCCTACTCCTGCTCCTGTCTTCTATGTTTCTATGTTTTAGGGCACAGCGCCAGTTCTTCAACTCTCCCAATACCCTAAACACTCACTTCTTACTCTGATCTATAGGCAATGCTGGCCGGGTAGAGTATCTGACCCATCCCCCGAGCAGGGTCCCCATGGCACCTCCAGGGCCATCGACATTGAACGTACAAAATGATGCTTTGTTAAACCTGTAGAGGACCCTGGGTCAGGCTGCACTTGGAGTGCCGTGCACAGTTCTGGTCTCCATACTATAAAAAGGACATAGCAGCACTGGGGAAAGTGCAAAAAAGATTTACAAGGATAGTACCAGAACTGAGAGATTACAGCTATCGGGAAAGATTGAACCGGTCGGGGTTTTTTTCTTTAGAAAAGAGAAGAATTAGAGGAGACCTGATAGAGGTCTCTAAAAATTATGAATGGGTTGGACAGGGTAGATGTGGAGAGAATGTTTCAATGTATGGGAGAATCAAAAGCTAGTTACTAATAAATCCAACAGGGAAACAAGAAGAAATTTACGACAATCCAGTAGTTACATGGTCACCATTACTGACACTAGTTTTCTATTCCAGATTTATTTAATTAACTGAAATTAAATTCCATCAGCTGCCGTGGTGGGTTTTGCGTCTCCGGATCATGAGTCCCGGCCTCTTTTGTAATTAATTTTTGAAGAACAAGTGCCTTGAAGAACTGACCTAGATTTTTTCTCTCAAACTTTTTACTGGAGTGAGTTTTTATCCACATCAACAATGATACGGCTCGGAAATAGAGAACTGTTCCATCTTGGGCACTCGGTGTCAGTATCAAGCATTCCCAGGTCAGGTACAGCACAGTTAGAAATAAATTAAACAACACCTTACCGATTAAAGGGGAGGGGCCTAGCACAGCCTATTTATGTTGGAGCCCGAGTGGTTCAATTACTAGCCCAGTACCCTAAACACTATGCTACCGTACTATAACCATCATACTATCATTCCCCCCTAATCCACACCGGGAGCATTGAATATTTAATTAAGTGAATCCCACAAGGTCCTACATGAAATGCACGTGCACACTTACAATCGCAACGTCACTAGGCCTGAGCCGGAAGCTCAATCCACCGTCCTTGTGGCCCTCCATTTTTGAACTTTGATTTAAGGAACCAGCTGCTTTTTAATTGCGAGCTATTTTCAAACAGACCAAATGAAATAAGGCCGGAATTTTCCTATTGGTCTTGGAAGCCTGGGAGAAACTTTGCAGGGACCTTCCCTCAGGGGGGACAAGATAAATTGGTTAGAGCCCACCATGGGGAAAACTGCAGATGGTTTGTGGTAATAACCGGCTTGATGGGCCAAACAACCTTTCCTTGTGCCTCTTTTAAAAATACAAACTTATAGAGTTTAGGGGGGAAAAATTCGGTGGCGCCCTCTTTGGGGCGCTAACTTTGCCGGGGCGCTAACCCGAAAACGTTAGCACCTCTGTGCTGTAAATTCAGTGGTAGCGCCCCAAGCAGGAGGCGGGACGCTACTGGAAGCGCTCCCCCTCCTTCCTGGGGCGCTCCCATTGAATATCGCGGCGCTACGTGCAACAGCGCCACGTGCGCGTCGGCACACAGCGCCGCGGTATTACAGGCCTTCCTCCACCTGATTAAAGGGGAGGGGCCTAGCGCAGCCTATTTACGTTGGAGCCCGAGTGGTTCAATGGACGAGACGCTGTTCTTTCTCATCTGGGCACCTGAATTTCAATCCAGCACAGATAGGTGGGACCGAAGTCTCCTCTGTCCCATATGAAATAAGTTCGGGCAGCCTCAGTGAGCTTGGTAACTGGTAACCTCCCTCTGAGTGGACACGGGCTATCTGGTGTGGGAAATAGAAATATCACATGGATGCGGTAGGGTGTTGTTTAATTTATTTCTAATTATGCTGTACCTGACCTGGGAATGCTTGATACTGACACTGAATGCCCAAATTGGAAAACTTCTCTATTTCCGAGCCGTATCATTGTTGATGTGAATAATAACTCACTCCAAAAAAAGGTTTCAGAGAAAAAAACTAAGTCAGACTAAGGCACTTGTTCTTCAAAAATTAATTACAAAAGAGCTGTAACCCTGAACTGAGGAATTCAAAATTGGAAAGACTGAGTAATATTAATTAGCAATTAATGACTATTCTGAATTGTGTACGGTGTCTTTTCAAGGATCAGGTTACCAGACTGTTCTGGAATATAATCAGCTAAAAGTTCTTATTGAATAACAAGCGTTAGATGCCTTACACAGAGAACAGCAATTACAGTAATGAAACCCTAACTTTATCTCACGGTGTAATCAGGTGCTCTAAAAACCATAAACATTGCCAAACAAATCAAATATGATCATATTAAATTGCAATCCTAGAATCATAGAATGGTTACAGCACGGAAGCAGGCCATTCGGCCCGTCGAGCCCGTGCCGGCTCTCTGCAAGATCACCTCAGCCAGTCCCACTCCCCCACCCTTTCCCCGTAGCCCTGCAAAATGTTTTCCTTCAGATACTTATCCAACTCCCTTTTGAAAGATAAGATTGAGTCTGCCTCCACCAGCCTTTCAGGAAGTTTTTTTTATTATTTGTTCACGGGATGTGGGCGTCGCTGGCAAGGCCAGCATTTATTGCCCATCCCTAATTGCCCTTGAGAAGGTGGCGGCGAGCCGCCTTCTTGAAACGCTGCAGTCCGTGTGGTGAAGGTGCTCCCACAGTGTTGTTAGGGAGGGAGTTCCAGGATTTTGACCCAGCGACAATGAAGGATCGGCGATATACTTCTAAGTCAGGATGGTGTGTGACTTGGAGGGGAACTTGGAAGTGCATTCCAGATCTTAACCACTCGCTGCGTAAAAAAGTTTTTCCTTATGTCGCCTTTGGTTCTTCTGCCAATCACCTGAAATCTGTGTCCTCTGGTTCTCGACCCTTCTGCCATAGAAGCATAGAAGATAGGAGCAGGAGTAGGCCATTCAGCCCCTCGAGCCTGCTCAGCCATTCAATGAGATCATGGCTGATCATCCAAATTCAGCACCCTGTCCCTGCTTTCTCCCCATATCCCTTGATCCCTTTAGCCTTAAGAAATATATCTAACTCCTTCTTGAATATATTTCTTAAATCTGTGTCCTCTGGTTCTCGACTGTTCTGCCAATGGGAACCGTTTCTCTCTATCAACTCTGTCCAGACCCCTCATGATTTTGAACACCTCTATCAAATCTCCTCTCAATCTTCTGTGCTCCAAGCTTGAAACTTGAAAGAAAACTTACTTTCCTGAACTGTCGTGGACTCCATTGCCCATCAGAGAATACCTAGATTCTTCCACTGTAGTTTGTAGCAGATCCTCAAATCTAGCTCTTATCAATCATAAGAAATGTCCCTGATTAAACCCAGCGTGCACACACTTTACCAGATTTAGCAGTCAAGGTGACCTATATCTCCCCGTTGCAAAAACAAACTTTGACAGAGCAGCTTTTGTGTTTTCAGGCTCCCAAGTTATGTATCACAAAACTTTAGTAGCATTGAGGTAGGGAATTCAAAATGTTAAACTGTACAATGTTAATCGACATTTTGCCCATTTCTCTCTTCTGCTGCACATCTTGGTTAGATGACATTTGGCAAGAATGCATTCCGAACAAGGTTTCAGGTGTAACGGGATAATCTGTACAAATCTTACGTAAATAGCATGAATGTTAAAATGAATAGTTCCCCATCCTCCATATTAGCTTCGCAACTCTATTTCTCAACTAATTCCACCTCCCCGAGCACAGAATTGTGTCGTGAAGTGTAATTTAAAGGGGGGGAAAAGTGTAAGTGCAATTCTGAAATTTCTTGTGCTGGCGGGAAATTCTAACTTGCCTGCAGTATGAAACCTCCATTATCACTGAGGGTGAATCATAGAAAAAGAAAACACTGCAGACGCTGGAAATCTGAAATAAAAACAGAAAATGCTGGAGATACTCAGCAGGTCAGGCAGCATCTGTGAAGAGAGAAACAGAGTTAACGTTTCAGGTCGATGACCCTTCGTCAGAACTGGAAAAAGCTGGAGATGGAACAGGTTTTTAAGCAAGTGCAGGGGCTGGGAAAGGGGGGAGGGGGTGAAAGAACAAAAGGGAAGGTCTGTGATAGGGTGGAAGGCAGGAGAGATTAAGAGACATTAAGAGATATTCAAGGCGAGCGGAGATGGTAATGGGACAGGTTAAGAAACAAAGGGTGGTTCTAGATGAAGTGTGAATTGCGCTGGCAGAGTGAAAGACAGCTGCCCTGTGGGGGAGAAGAAAAAAAGGCACAAATAGAAAGAGTGGATGAAAAAAATATATATATGATAGGGGCCGAGGTTATGATCTGAAATTGTTGAACTCTATGTTGAGTCCAGAGGGCTGTAAAATGCCTAATCGAAAGATGAGATGCTGTTCCTCGAGCTTACGCTGAGCTTCAGTGGAACAATGCAAGAGGCCAAGGACGGAGAGATCTGAGTGGGAGTGGAGCGGAGAATTAAAGTGACAGGCGACCGGAAGCTCGGGGTCACCCTTGCGGACTGAACATAATCATACGGTGAATCATAGAGCATTTTGTCGGTCACATATACGTTTTACGTTGCTGCAAGGGTACAATTGACTCACAACCTTAGCTGTTGTAGGTTTTGGGTAAATATGCTGAGATGGTTCATCACTCAAATAATCTTTCAGAATTTCACAGAACAAAGAAAAACGAGTATATACCTGTATAATTAAAAGTTTTGTGTTTAGTGTACGGCATTTTTTTTTCATTTTGATTGGCAGGCCTGCTGGTTCTCTCGAATTTCCCACTCACTAAAGAAAACACTACCTCATCTGCTCTGCTTTTCCATTCATTAAAATGCAGAAAGTGAAGGACCAGCAAACAATTAAAATCGCTTAAAGCTTTTTTTTACCAAAATCTTTTGAGCAGACATGTTGGTTTCCCACTCGCCCCACCATCCACCGCCAAAATTTAATTCTTAACGTCATCAAAAAATTATGCAATTGTGAAAAAAATTAATGAATGCATCCATATACCCATTCATTACATGTTAGGAATACTTTCAACCACTTTCCTCTGTATAGGCCTGCCACTCTCGCTGGGGCTTGGAGCTTTTGTTTTATATTCGTTCATGGGATGTGGGCGTTGCTGGCAAGGCCGGCATTTATTGCCCATCCCTAATTGCCCTTGAGAAGGTGGTGGTGAGCCGCCTTCTTGAACCACTGCAGCCCGTGTGGAGAAGGTGCTCCCACAGTGCTGTTAGGGAGGGAGTTCCAGGATTTTGAGCCAGCGACGATGAAGGATCGGCGATATATTTCCAAGTCAGGATGGTGTGTGACCTGGAGGGGAACTTGGAGGTGGTGGTGTTCCCATGCGCCTGCTGCCCTTGTCCTTCTAGGTGGAAGAGGTCACGGGTTTGGAAAGTGCTGCTGAAGAAGCCTTGGTGAGTTGCTGCAGTGCATCTTATAGATGGTACACACTGCAGCCACGGTACGCCGGTGGTGGAGGGAGTGAATGTTTAAAGGTGGTGGATAGGGTGCCAATCAAGTGGGTGTCGAGCTTCTTAAGTGTTGTTGGAGCTGCACTCATCCAGGCAAGTGGAGAGTATTCCATCACACTCCTGACTTGTGCCTTGTAGATGGTGGAAAGGCTTTGGGGAGTCAGGAGGTGAGACACTCACCACAGAATACCCAGCCTCTGACCTGCTCTTGTTGCCACAGTATTTATGTGGCTGGTCCAGTTAAGTTTCTGGTTAATGGTGACCCCCAGGATATTGATGGTGGGGGATTCGGCGATGGTAATGCCGTTGAATGTCAAGGGGCGGTGGTTAGATGCTCACTTGTTAGAGATAGCCATTGCCTGGCACTTGTGTGGCATGAATGTTACCTGCCACTTATCAGCCCAAGCCTGAATGTCATCCAAGTCTTGCTGCAAGCGGGCATGGACTGCTTCATTATCTGAGGAGTTGCGAATGGCACTGAACACTGTGCACTCATCAGCAAATATCCCCACTTCTGACCTTATGATTGAGGGAAGGTCATTGATGAAGCAGCTGAAGATGGTTGGGCCTAGGACACTGCCCTGAGGAACACCTGCAGCGATGTCCTGGGGCTGTGATGATTGGCCTCCAACCACCACAAACATCTTCCTTTGTGCTAGGTATGACTCCAGCCAGTGGAGCGTTTTCCCCCCGATTCCCATTGACTTCAGTTTTACTAGGGCTCCTTGATGTCACACTCAGTCAAATGCTGCCTTGATGTCAAGGGCAGCCACGCTACCTTCCCTCTGGAATTCAGC
This sequence comes from Somniosus microcephalus, assembly GCF_052327205.1. Taxonomy (NCBI): domain Eukaryota; kingdom Metazoa; phylum Chordata; class Chondrichthyes; order Squaliformes; family Somniosidae; genus Somniosus; species Somniosus microcephalus. The sequence continues at coordinate 11,830,035 of NC_140995.1, forward strand.
TCTTTTCTCCATGTTTGGACCAAGGCTGTAATGAGGTCTGGAGCCGAGTGGTCCTGGCAGAACCAAAACTGGGCATCAGTGAGCAGGTTATCGGTGAGTAAGTGCCGCTTGATAGCACTGTCGATGACACCTTCCATCACTTTGCTGATGATTGAGAGTAGACTGATGGGGCAGTAATTGGCTGGATTGAATTTGTCCTGCTTTTTGTGGACAGGACATACTTGGGCAGTTTTCCACATTGTCGGATAGATCCCAGTGTTATAGCTGTACTGGAACAGCTTGGCTAGAGGCGTGGCTAGTTCTGGAGCACAAGTCTTCAGCACGATAGCCGGGATATTATCGGGGCCCACAGCCTTTGCTGTATCCAGTGCACTCAGCCATTTCTTGATATCACATGGATTGAATCGAATTGGCTGAAGACTGGCTTCTGTGGTGGTGGGGACCTCAGGTGGAGGCCAATATGGATCATCCACTCGGCACTTCTGGCTGAAGATGGTTGCAAACGCTTCAGCTTTGTCTTTTGCACTCATGTGCTGGGCTCCACCATCATTGAGGATGGGGATATTCATGGAGCCTCCTCCTCCAGTTAGTTGTTTAATGGTCCACCACCATTCACGACTGGGTGTGGCAGGACTGCAGAGCTTTGATCTGATCCGTTGATTGTTGGATCGCTTAGCCCTGTCTATAGCATGCTGCTTCTGCTTTTTAGCATGCATGTAGTCCTGTGTTGCAGCTTCCCCAGGTTGGCACCACATTTTTAGGTACACCTGGTGCTGCTCCTGGCATGCTCTTCTACACCCCTTATTGAACCAGGGTTGGTCCCCTGGCTTGATGGTAATGGTAGAGTGAGGGATATGCCGGGCCATGAGGTTACAGATTGTGGTGGAATACAATTCTGCTGCTGATGGCACACAGCGCCTCTTGGATGCCCAGTTTTGAGCTGCTAGATCTGTTCTGAATCTATCCCATTTAGCATGGTGGTAGTGCCACACAACACGATGGAGGGTGTCCTCAGCTTGTATTCAGTTCTATAGCAAGAGCTTGCATTCAGTACCTTGGGCCTTCACTGCAGATGTTTTCCAGAGTCCCCTTATGCGCTAGTTGACTGGCCTTCAGTATCTCTTTTGGGGCCTCTGCACATGTATCAGTCATCAATGCTCTTCAATGCCAGTTTGAAAGTCCATGATTTTGGAGGTCATTTTGAATTCAGCCTCTAGACTTTCCCCCTACCCCCTGTTTCTAGATCCTGCCATTGCAACCCAGGACCAGGTCCACACCCCAACCTGCCCATTCCTTTTTCAATTGCCCTGGGCCCAGACTCTGTCACTTCCAGACCTCTCTCTGAGTGTTGCTAGACCCTGGCCCACACACACCCTCAACGCTGCAATGTCCAAGACCCCCATCCTTGAATGTTATTGAATCCCAGACCACCCACTTTGGAACTAAACCTTGACCCAAGTCAGCCTCTGATGCTTCTATCCACATCATCCCACATGCCAACCAGTCCAACAGCCAAGTTTTTCTCTCACCTATTAGTGTTGCAACAACTCCTGCTCCCACATCATCTGGTATGCATCTCCAATGTGTGTTGGATGTCATCATTGGCGTACCTTGGACTTTAACAAAAGTAAGGCATAGAAGGTCAGTATAGTCATTAATTAATGAACATGTGTGAGCACGATCCAGAGACATATAGAAGAGAAAGGAGATTGAGGGAAGGACAGACTTGCAGACTTGCAGAAAAGGTGATAGAGGATGAGTAAGACACAGACAGTGCAATGAGAAAACCTGAGCGGTATACAGAGAGAGAAAATCAGAGACTGAGGGAGAGTGTGAAAAGTACTTCAAATAATGGTAAGTTGTGAGCATTTCACTAACTAAATATTGCATCTCTCTGCCTCAATTGGGTTTTAGTTCGAAATTTCATTCTGGCAATATTCCGCTGGTCGATGTAATGAATAACAAGGTTATATCGGGATGGCAGGGCAGGTGTGCCACAACTGCAGCATGTGGAGTTTGTGGAGAGCATTGTGATCCCGGACGACCGCGTCTGCAGTAAGTGTCTGCAACTCGAGAAACTTCAGCTCCGAGTTGTTGAGCTGGAGTCCGAGGTGCAGACATTGCGGGGCATCAGGGAGGGAGAGAGTTACCTGGACACTTCGATCCAGGAGGCAGTCACACCCCTTAGGTTAGGTAGTGGTACAGGTCTGGTTAGTGGTCAGGGACAGGAGGGTGTGACTGCAACTCAGGCAGGTAAGAGGACCCCAGGTGCAGTGCTGGAGGAGCCTCAGCCTTTGCCTTTATCCAATAGGTATGAGGTTCTTGCTGCCTATGTGGATGAGGGCAAAGTCTGCAGGGTGGATGAGCAAACAGAGCATGGCACCATGGTGCAGGAGGTCATTCAAGTGGGGGGAGTGGAAAGGAATGTTGTAGTGTTAGGGGACAGTATAGTCAGGGGGATAGATACGGTTCTCTACAGCTGCGGCCAGGAGCTCCGAAGGCTGTGTTGCCTGCCTGGTGACAGGGTTAAGGATAACTCTTCGTAGCTGGAGAAGAATTTGGAGTGGGAGGGGGAGGATCCAGTTGTTGTGGAACAAATGACATAGGGGGGACTAGGAATGAGGTGCTGCTGAGGGAGTTTGAGGAGCTAGGGTCCAAATTAAAATGCAGAACCTCAAAGGTAATAATCTCTGGATTGTTACCTGAGCCACGCGCAAATTGACAGAGGGTCAAGCAGATGAGAGAGTTAAATGCATGGCGCAAGGAGTGGTGTGAGAGGAAGGGGTTTCAATTCATGGGGCACTGGCACCACTGCTGGGAAAAAGAGAGAGCTGTTGCGGTGGGACGGGATAGGGAGATCAGGCTGGAAAGTGGAGTTGAGGTCAAAGATCAGCCATGATCTTATTGAATGGCGGAGCAGGCTCGAGGGGCTGTATGGCCGACTCCTGCTCCTATTTCTTATGTTCTTATGCTGTGCTTTTGAGTGAGAAATTATGCAGAACAATTCCCCCCCACCCCCCCGCAAAAACATAGCATTAGTGAAGTGCGACTCCTGCAATCCATTAGTTTGTTTGCAAACAAAGTGGAATTATGTTTGTATCAATTAATCGGAAACAAATTTGATCTTGGTCAGAATTTATATACCATCTGGTCTAAAGCAGCACATAAGAGTCAATGGCAACCAATTCAGATCTGACATAAGGCTTTTGTAATAACGTACAGGAGAAAATCAATGAGGATTCAGATTATGTTGTTACATCAACATCCTGGGGTCACCATTGACCAGAAACTTAACTGGCCCAAGAGTTCAGAGGCTGGGTATTCTGCGGCGAGTGTCTCACCTCCTGACTCCCCAAAGCCTTTCCACCATCTACAAGGCACAAGTAAGGAGTGTGATGGAATACTCTCCACTTGCCTGGATGAGTGCAGCTCCAACAACACTCAAGAAGCTCGACATCATCCAGGACAAAGCAGCCTGTTTGATTGGCACCCCATCCACCACCTTAAACATTCACTCCCTCCACCACCGGCGTACCGTGGCTGCAGTGTGTACCATCTACAAGATGCACTGCAGCAACTCACCAAGGCTTCTTCGGCAGCACCTCCCAAACCCGTGACCTCCATCACCTAGAAAGACAAGGGCAGCAAGTGCATGGGAACACCATCACCTCCAAGTTCCCCTCCAAGTCACACACCATCCTGACTTGGAAATATATCACCGTTCCTTCATCGTCGTTGGGTCAAAATCCTGGAATTCCCTCCCTAACAGCACTGTGGGAGTACCTTCACCACACGGACTGCAGCGGTTCGAGAAGGCGGCTCACCACCACCTTCTCGAGGGCAATTAGGGATGGGCAATAAATGCTGGCCTTGCCAGCGACACCCACATCCCATAAACAAATTTAAAAAAAAGTAAGCCCTATTGAAATCAATTAAGTCATGTAGACCAAGGACTCTGTAATCTAGGTTCAAAATATGAATCCATGGAGTATATTGTTGGTGCAGTGTATTGGAACATTATATTTCAAGATGTCATCATGGAGTGACAGGATATTCATTTACCCTCATTACCCTACACAACCTATTCTTTATTTCAGCTATGCCATTTACGAAGACATTAAATGGACTCTAGATAATTACCTATAAGTGAGGAAAGAAAATGAGAGATAGACTCAATCATTTCAGACTGCTCCTGGGTATCTCCTTGCAGTCTGTTAAAGAACAGTATTTAGCAGAGCCCTATATGCAGGTTGCCTGACCATCCTCTTGGCTGAGGTGGTCTGAATAGGATAGAAAGATTCACCAAAATCCTATACACTTCTCCAGGTTTTCCTCATAACTCAGAGCCCCGACACTGCGAATCAATCTCGTGGCTCTTCTCTACATTACCTCCAGCGCTTGAACGTGCCTCTTGTTTCTTGGTAACCAGAACTGGATGCTGTATTCAAGATGGAGCCTGAAGTTTGATCATTACCTCCTGTGACTTGTATTCCATCGTGTTGACTATGCCATTCAACATCTTATTGGCTTTCCTGATTGTTGTTCTGAGTTGGTCATACTTGCTCATGCCCAAGGTCCTGAAGATCCGTCCACCTCTGTTAATCAATCCTGGCCTACGGTCTCCACTCCCAGCAGCACAAGAACCATCATGTCCCATGGAATATTTGTCCACCTCAGTCTATACCCATGTACATAAAATTTCCAATCCCATTCCTAACCAGATATTTTTCCATTTTGAAATGAGCTAATTAACACAGTATTGACTGCTTTTTCCTGGGAATATGTTCTTCATTATCACAGAATCACAGAAACCCCACAATGCAGATAGAGGCCATTTCGGCCCATCGAGCCTGCACCGACACATATCCCACCCGATCCCCGTAACCCCTACACCAACACATATCCCACCCTATCCCCGTAACCCCACGTATTTAATCCCCCTAACACTAAGGGTCAATTTATCATAGCCAATCAACCTAACCCGCACATCTTTGGACTGTGGGAGGAAACCGGAGCACCCGGAGGAAACCCACGCAAACACGGGGAGAATGTGCAAACTCCACACAGACAGTCACCCGAGGCCGGATTCGAACCCGGGTCCCTGGCGCTGTGAGGCAACAGTGCTAACTACTATGCCACCGTGCTACTGTTCCATGTGCATGCATGGAAAGAGAGGCTGGGAGGAAACTCTTCTAATCTGTAGTTTTACTAGAGCTCTTGTTTCAATGTTAAATAATTGGATTATACACCCCTTTAGTTTTCTTTTCAATAATGAATACAAGTTCAGTTCTACAAGTTTGCTGTTGTAATTTACAGGCATAAATCCAGGAATCATCCTCAAACTTTTTATTTGTACAGGAGAGACCTTCCTGGAGCATCAATCAATCACTACCTGTAACAAATGGCCTTGGGTTGATCACAGCCACAGTAACATTTATTTTTAGTGATCATGAGTTGCAGTGATCCTGTGGATGTGCTACAACAGCAGCAAGTTGCATTTATCTAGCGCCTTTGATGTAGAAAAACATCCCAAAGCGCTTCACAGCGGTGTAATCAAAAAAAAAATGGATGCCTAGGTACAACTGCCAATGGTGGGGTGAAGGGAGGGGGTTGCACAAGAGGCCAAAGTCAGAGGGACAGAGGGTTGCAGGGCAAGAGAAAGTTACAGAGATGGAGAGGAGCGAGGTCAGGAGGGCATTTAAACACGAGGATAGGGATTTTTAACTTGAGGGGTTGGTGTACTGGGAGGTATGTCATGGATGAGGGTTTCAGCAACAGATGGGCAGAGGCAGGGACAGACAAGGAACCCAGTTTTGCCCTATGGAGTAGACAGAAAGTAGTCGTAGGAGCTGGGCATACCTGGAATGGATTTAAGATTTTACTGGCATTTGTTGAAAATTTGTAGTATTTCCTGAGAACTGGCTGATGAGAACCTCAAGGATGTGTACTTTCTCATAAACCTCTCTCAGTAAAGCTGTTCTCTGAAGAGATACTTCCTCTGTCAGGCGGTTCTAATAGCCGCGAGGGTTACCAGTGATTAGAAGCTAACTGGACCAGCCATATCAACATCTTGGCTACAAGAGCAGGGCAGAATCTGGGTACTTTGTGATAAATGACTCTCCATCCAACCCCTCAAAGCCTCTTCACATCTGCAAGACTCAAAGTCAGGGGTGTGATTGAACACTCACTGCTTGCCTGGATAGGTGCAGCTGCAATAACATTCTGGAAGCTAAGACTGGGCGGGCCGTGCGCCGTACACACTCAGTCCATGTATCCTGGCGTTGAACAGCCCAAGGTCCCCCCGGGCTTCTCCAAGGCTCTTTCAGTGCGATATTTCTCTGAAGCCAGTTGCAGGAATGTGCCTCCTAGCTCTATAAAAATACAGTGGGTCGTTGCCACCCCAGACTCGCCCCCCGCCCCCAAACTTCACTTCCTTAGCCCTCAGGACCTACCTGCGAGCCGACCCTCCATCGAAGTCGGCCGAAGCTCCTCAGGCCTGAAACCGCTGCGCTGTATCGGGATGTCCATTTGACATTCACAGCTCACTGGTTCCGTTTAAATGAAGCTCAGGCCTCAAAATGGCTCCAGCTTCTTCGCCCCCCGGAACGGCCGGCCAGCTGGCTGGAGCACTCCGCTAACTAGCCCACAAGTAAAATCCACCCAATGTTTTTACTGGCTCTGAACAATTTATTGGAGAGACCAGACCCAGATTAAGGATTCTGAAGTATTTCATTCACAACATAGGCAGGTAACAATGCTCCAATTATGTCCACATATCAAGAGAGACAGGGTCCTTGGTTAAAGCTAAAACACCACGTTCCATGCGTGGAACTTTCAACTGGCCGACCCGATAGCACCAGCTTTACACCCCACCAACGTTGAAATATATTCTTTTAGACTGGCTCCAATGCATTGCCAAAAATACTGAGCTCTATTTGTTGGAGGAAATTGTTTATCAGCCCAGCTAAACATCCTTTTAAATATCAAAATAATTCAGGAGAGTATTCGTGCGACCAGCCCCGTACTCCCATTGACTACCCAAGCATCTCGGGTATCTTATTTTTTTTAAATTCGTTTATGGGATGTTGGCGTCGCTGGCAAGGCCGGCATTTATTGCCCATCCCTAATTGCCCTTGGGTGGCGAGCCGCCTTCTTGAACCGCTGCAGTCCGTATTAAGAGACAACCACATTGCTGTGGGTCTGGAGTCACATATCGGCCAGACCGGGTCAGGATGGCAGATTTCCTTCCCTAAAGGACATTAGTGAAGCAGATGGGTTTTTAACGACAATCCGGTAGTTTCATGATCACCATTACCATCCAGGTTTATTTAATTAACTGAATTTAAACTCCCCAGCTGCCGTGGTGGGACAGGCCGCTGGATCACTGGCCCGGTGACATTACCACTATGCTACCGTTCCCTTGTTCCACTGTTGACAATGATTGCTAATACAAGGGGGCTGATTAGGGGGTAGCTTTCCTATTTCACACTCCCAATAGGGAGGGGCCATTTCCAGAAGCGCATATTGGAAATTCAAACATGTCTTGCGCATGATTTCTCCAAATTTAAATTAATAATGGTTGGAAGCTCGTGCCCAGCACACACCTGGAACTTCTGATATGTACTCCTGGTAAAAATCAGAAAATTATCCTTTTATAGAGTGAATTTATGCCCTAAAAAGAGCAAAAATTGCCTGATAGCTAAAAGACAATTAGCCTCAAAATTATAACAGATGGAGTTGGTCCTTATAAGGGAAATGCGATTAGAACAGATTTTGAAATTGGTAAATGGCACTAAAACTCTACTGATTTTTCTTAAAGTTCCTGGAACTACAGGGCCTGGCCTCCGTAGTCAGGAAAAGTTACAGTCGGAGCTGGGAATTTTTCCAAAGCTGAGCAGTCTTTCAAAGTTGGGAGGAAACATTTTTTTACTTGGCTTCCCCAAAAAACCACTCAGTGTCAACCAAGTTCCGAAAGTATCCACCAGGAAAAATGAACTCGCATTTGCGTAGCACCTTTCACATCCTTGGGGGGCCCCAAAGCACTTTACCACCAATGGCTTACAGAAAGGATGCAGAATGATGAAACACGGGCGCAATTCACCAGTCAGGCTGTATCAAGCAGAAAAGTCTACTGCAGACAGCCTCCCTTGTGAGGGTATGATGCAGTGATGGCGGATTATAGAACGGTGAAACTGTTGTAATGTTGCTGTAGTAGAATTACAGGAAACTTTTGATTTACCGGCACCTAAATAACCAGAAATCTCGGTTAACCGGCAAAATTCAGGAGTAGGTTTTACTTCATATTGTATTTGTCTTCCTCCATCTGTTGCTGTGCAAGGGTATGGCTGCAGCTGTTGCTAAGCTACAGAGACGCTTGGAACTTGTGGCCATTGTTCTACACTTGTTGCTAAGCAACAGGGTTTGTTGCTTTATACGGAGCTGTCAGCTCTCCCTATCGGTTATCCGGAATTTTTGATGAACCGGCACCACGTCGGTCCTGTCCGTGCTGGATAAAAAAGTTTCCTGTATGGAGAAATATACATTTCTGTCAGCTGGTAATTTGCTATATTTGTCACAAGTTGCTGCCACAGCAAAAAATGAATAGTGGTCAATGACTGTGGGGGAGAGAGTTAAACTGACATCGCTGGCAGTTTCACTGAATAGTATAAGGAAGACAGGGACTACCATGAAAGACCACATCCATAAAGATGCGGTCAAAGATAGCCGACCTTTGGAGAGATATAAAACAATTAAATGGAGACAGCATGTCCAGCATTTCAACTGTTATTACCTAGGTTACATTCCAAGGTATCTTAATTAGCATTCAGCAGTTTGAGTGATTGACTGAAGAGGCAGCTTATACATGTTTGTATTAAGATTCGTAACCAATCCGTGAAGGTGCATGCAGGCCCATATCCAATCAGGTGGCAGGAATGAATTTAACATGAGGTGGCTATGCTTATTGTAATGTATAAAATGTAGTGTTTTCTGTAACAATTTGGAACGGTCTGGCTAAGACAGAGCTGTTTCCCCACCGGTGCAATAAAGACAACTTGAATATCGATCTAAAACCTTGTGTCGCGTGTTGGTTTAAAATACTCCACAACAGTCAATGACTGTGATTATGTACAAATAATCTCTATGTAAAATATTTTAGGTTTTAAGTTGGGGTGGATTCAACTTTCAGTATTAAATTATTGAAACATTTGCAGTTAGTTTATTGTAGAGTCAGAATAACTAGACAAAAATATTAACAACTATTTATTTCAACAGATAGTTACACAAAAGACAGCAGCTTTTTCAAGATCACATAACAAATACAAATCAATATATTAAGATTTTTTGACATTAAACAATGTAATATTAACAGCCCAATCTACCACTACCCTCATTGGGGAAAGTCAAATACCACCAAAATTATTTATTTAACTACATTGACTGTCAAAAGCACAAGTCACAGGTACAGCTCAATGGTGGCATACATGACTAAAATCGGAGGATTCACATAAGCAACGCTAACACAACAAATCAATACTTACAACAGTAAAGCCAATATTCATATTAAATAATATTTGAACAAATGCACTTAATGCAATAAATACTAATCACATTTACAGTTAGAACTTGACAAGACTACCAAAATTACAATCACAAGATATCACTTTAGCTCAGAATCACAACAGTATATTATACACAGACATTGAACAGTACCACTCTCATATATTACTAATACATACACCACCTCCTTGATAAGAATGAACCTAATACTTAATTTAAGGGATGTGCTAATGAAACAAACCATGAAAGGTGTGATGTCAGAAAGATAGCCAAATGCAGAATTTATATCAATGCAACATATCCTTGAGTCGCCTTTTACCAAACATAAATCTTCAACAGATGGTTTACTTTCTTTTACAGGATGCTCTCCCGTTCTTCTCTGTAGGAAGCACTAGGCCCAACTGCATGTAGCTCAGATGCGGTGCTACTCTTTGTGTGCTTGATAAAATTTGATGGAGCTTTAGATGCAAGGCCCCGTTTAATACCGAGACCTCGTAGGTTGTCATTCTTGAATGAAGCTGCATATGTATCATTCTGGACTGGTGCTTTGCCCAGAGCTGAGCTTGCTGTCGGATGGGCAACTCGAGGTGCGTGCTTTCCCAGGTGCTCAGGGTCACCGGCTGTTTCGATGAATTCTTTCCTCTCATCTTCACCTGCATTCGGCAGCCTATTAGAAGCATTGCTGTTGTTGTTCAGGGTCTCAGTGCTTGCTGTTCTGTTGATGTTGGCTACATTAAACATTTTCTGAGCGACGGGCCAGTTTTCCTCAGGGCTACTGGCCAACAGACTGCTTTCAGAGGTTGAACCAGAAGGGCTCTTCTTACCTTCAGAGCAGATAGACATACGGGCAACACTTGGGTCTTGAAGGCCACTTAAACTGTTCGGTATACCTCGTTTATCTCTGGATGGATCATCCTCCAACTCTATCAAGTTCGTCTTCTCCAGCTGACTGTCTTCGGTTTCATCACGGAGAGAGTGGTTTGGCGAACTCTCACTGGATCTGACCCCAGAGTCTGATGAATCCTTTTTATCAAGCATGGCATCAGAAAGATATTCCTTCGATTTGATCAGGGATCTGACCGCTTCACTTCCATGCTCAGTGGAATTGGTTTGTTTTTTGTTTCTGTCTTCTGCCTTCCCATCTTTAAGAAATGGGGTAGAATCAGCTTCTTCTTGACCTGATTCATCTTCATCATTGGGCAGTTTCCGATAATGTAAACCTTTCAATGTTAAATCTGCTCCTTGGAAGATATTCACTCTGTCTGAAGATTTCTTCCTAGAGAGAAGCTTGGTTGTTGAGGGGTCTGGTTTTTCATCTTCTTCAGTGATGGGATCCAATAGCGATGCATCAGATGCAGAAATAGTGGATGATGTATAGTCGCCAAGGTCACTCATAGAAGACTTGCCTCCACGTGGAACGCTGTCTCTTTTTCCTGCAAAGGATTTTTTATCATCATGTTGCTTCTGCTCAGCATCTTGCTCCAAAGTGGTTTGAAAGGGAGCTTTTCCCAACAAAAACTGACCAGGATTGTGGGGTACGGGCAGATTAGACTTGTCAGTGCTGGCAGTTGTGGAGACGGATGGACCATCTAACTGTGCCATCTGTGCAATATATTCTTTATAGGCATCTCTGTATTCAGCCTGTTGCTTGTCTGTGAGCCTGGAAAGGTCGTTGGAAGATTCCAGAGAGTTGATACTTGAGAGACTTGGTGTTCTTTGAGGCTGTAGTTAAATAAAAAAAAGTTTATCACAAACCTATCATCAAATACAGTAATTATCATGTCAATTAGAAATCAACCGAGATGCTTACTCTTAAATTTTATCCCGGCAAATGCCAAATGTTTACATGAGTCAATCTCTCAAAAACATGCAGCAGTCATGATTCTTTGGATAGAACTGGTTCCACAATCATTGTTAAAAGGTCTGCAACTGAATACCCCAATCATTCTTGGGATGAATGCAAGTTATTTAATGCACTTTGTCATTTCTCATCTTACTGTTCAGTGATTTAGAAATCTATTAATTTGTTTATATTTGCGTCCATCAAACTATATTGGCATTAAGTTATTCCTTTCCATGTAGCTGCTTTCCTACTTTCATGAAATTGATATTTTTAAATGGGCATTTATCAACATGTTTAACTGTGTTGTTTAGTACAATATATAGTGCAATATACTTTTGTGTTGTATTGAATTGAAGGCATGAATACAATTGGTTTCTGATACTGTACACCAAAAATGTATTTTCTTCTGACATTAAAGCCTTCAGACATAACCAGCACATTTAAATAAAAATATTTTAAATGTGTGAATACTTTTATCAACTTTGAAATTTATTCAGAAAGAAAGCGTCATTAAATTATATGCTACAGGAAACTTTCCGTCCGGAAAGCTCTATCTACCGGCAAAATTCAGGAGCCGTTTCCTATAAGTTTTTTTACTTCTTGTTGCTTTTTTTTTTCCCCAGTCAGGCTCTGCAAGGTCTAGCTGAAGCTGTTGCTTAGCTACAGAGACACTTTTAAGCTGCGGCCGACTGTTTTGAAGCTGCAACAGGGTTTGTTGATTCACACGGCGCTCAAAAGCTCCGTATGTTTTAACATTAGCGCTGGTTTCTACGGCAGTTTTGGTGGTACGGCACCAGCTCGGTCCCGTCAGTGCCGGATACCAGAAAGTTTCCTGTATAATGCTTCCAGTAATTAATGAGAAACAAATTTTAAGTGCTTTGTGAAAAAATCTTATGAAATCTTTTGCAATGCTAAGCCATTTTATTTACCCATTATCTTTCCAGCAGTATTTTTAGGAACAGGAGTAGGCTGATCTGCACCTCAATTCCATTTACCCACCTTTCCTCCATATTCCTCGATACCCTTACCTAACAAAAATCTATCCATCTCGGTCTTGAAAGCTCCAATTGCCCTAGCAGCCACAGCCTTTTGCGGGATAGAATTCCACAAACCTGTGTGTGAAAAGTGCTTCCTGATTTAATTCCTGAATGACCTGGCTCTAATTTTTAGATTGTGCTCCCTGATTCTGGATTCTCCCACCAGAGGAAATAGCTTTTCTCGATCTACCCTATCAAACCATTCTATCATTTTAAAAACCTCAATTAGATTACCCCTCAACCTTCTAAACCAGGGAACACAACCCAAATTTATGTAACCTGTCCTCATAATTTGACCCTTTAAAGCCCTGGTATTATTCTGGTGGATCTGCACTGTACCCAAGGCCAATATATCCTTCTTGAGGTGAGGTGCTCAAAACTGAACGCAGATTTTCAAGATGGGGTTGACAGAGGCTCAGTACAACTGAAGCATCACTCCCTACCCTTTGTATTGCAGCCCTCTTGAGATTAAGGCCAACATTCCATCAGCATGTTTGATTACTTTTTGTACCTTTTAGTGATTTGCGTACCTGGACACCCAAATCACTTTGCTCCTCCACGGTCTCGCGCCATTAAGGAAATATTCCGATTTGTCTTTATTGGATCCAAAGTGGATTAACCTCACACTTCCCCACACTGAACTCCATCTGTCATAGTTTTGCCCAGTCACTTAATCTGTCTACGTCTTCTTTTAGAAGGTGGTGACATTTCAGGGACTCAACTGGTCCAGTACCAACCTGCCAACTAGGATCGGTGTGTCTCACTGGTTCTTCAATATCAGCTCTCAGTTCCTCAAAGCTGAAAGTTAAGCTGAAGGCTTCCTGAGGGGATTGTCCAGGAAGTTCAGCGTTCCCTGTATAATCGCCATTTGCTGCATGAAGACTGGAACAATCATTTTGTGCTGGCACATTTTCACCAACAGTTCTTAGTTCTTCTTGAATTACCTGGGTATCCAAATGGCGCATCTCAAACACCTAGGAAAAAGATTAAACAAATGGAGTGCAATTACTTGTTTTCTTGATCGGATATACGTTCAATTATTAGGGGAATCCTGTTGTAGTAAAAATGTAGTTTAATGGAACAATTTCACTTTACTACCTATCAAACAGGATAATAAAGGCATATACGAAACAGTGCTGGTTAGTAACGTGTTTGGATTTTTGTCATATATAAAACTTACTTTTTTCCTGCATATTCAAAAAATCTCCTTTAAATATACAGTACAGGGGGAAAAAAAAAAAATCACAATTCTTTTACATTTCTTCATAGAGTTGCAAAAATATGAACAGATGAACAGTCCCTTTAAAGTGCTCCTTACCTCAGGTCTCGTTTTTGTTTCCAAGAATGTTACATAAAATACACACACATATATCACAAATCCAATACCTATGCTTTACTATCGTAGCTTACAATCTCATGCAAAAGCACACTTAGAATTATTTTGTTCATTAAAAAAAAAAGACAGCTTGTTCATTTTAGCTTGCACGTGAAAACTAGCATGGTACCAGAGGGTGACGGGCACCCCCAGAGTTTTCTGCCAACAAGGAGTCAACAGCTTCAGGAGAGATTGACTGTGGTCAGTGATGCTGGGTCCAAGTAGAATATCTAGCGTATGACCGGAGCAAAGGACAGCAATGGCTGTGGGAAAGCAGGGTTCGCAAGGCAGTGGAGCGATATGGCAGCAAGGCAGACGGCATTTCTTGAGCAGAGGAGATGGGAAGCGGAAAGAGAAGCAAAGTAAGTGAACAGGGCAACAAAGGAATGAAAGAAAAGCAAAAAATTGGCTTGTGGGACAGCTTCTCAAGCAGCGGAGATGTTAGAAGAAATGTTAGTGCCCAAAGTGTTTCAATGTTCAGCTGGTGGTGTCAGTTCTGATGATTAAGGCAGGAATTGGTCTTGGTGAGGATAGGCAAATCTGAAGTCACCGTTTAAAAAAAAAACTGCAAAAAAACCTTTTAAAATGAAGTGTTTTAAAGTGTGACAAAGTGACCTGACACCCAGGTGTGACCGTGTTGTTGCACAAAATTGTGACAACAACTTGCATTTATACAGCGCCTTTAACGTAGTAAAACGCCCCAAGGAACTTCACAGGAGCGATTATCAAACAAAATTTGACACCGAGTCACATAAGGAGGTATTAGGGCAGAAGCTTGATCAAAGAGGTAGGCTTTAAGGAGCATCTTAAAGGAGGAGAGAGGTAGCGAGGCAGAGAGGTTTTAGAGAGTAATTCCAGAGCTTAGGTCCCTCGGCAGCTGAAGGAACGGCAGCCAAAGTCTTGTGGGGCTGGAGGAGGTTAGAGATAGGGAGGGGCGAGGCCACGGAGGGATTTGAAAAGGAGGAGAATTTTTTTAAAAGGTGTTACAAAAATGGGAGCCAATGTAGGTCAGCAAGCACAGGGGTGATGGGTGAACGGGACTGGGTGCGAGTTAGGATATGGACAGCAGAGTTTTGGATGAGCTTAATTTTATGGAGTGGAAGATGGGAGTCCAACCACGAGTACATTGGGATAGTTGTCGAGAGGTAACAAAGGCATGGATGAGGGTTTCAGCAGCAGATGAGCAGAGGCAAGGGCGGAGTCGGGCGATGTTACAGAGGTGGAAGTAGGTGGTCTTAGTGATGGCGCGGATGTGTGGCCGGAAGTGCATCTCGGGGTCAAATACGACACCAAGGCTGTGAACAGCCTGGTTCAGCCTCAGACAGTTGTCACGGAGACGGATGGAGTCAGTGGCTAGGGAACGGAGTTTGTGGCGGGGACTGAAGACAATGGCTTCGGTCTTCCCAATATTTAGTTGGAGGAAATTTCTGGTAGGTTACCTGGTAGTGTCAGCTGTGGCTCAGTTGGTAGCACCCTCGCCTGAGTCAGAAGGTTGTGGGTTCAAGTCCCACTCCAGAGACTTGAGCACATAAAGCTAGGCTGACACTCCCAGTGCAGTGCTGAGGGAGTGCTGCACTGTCGGAGGTGCTGTCTTTCAGATGAGATGTTAAGCCGAGGCCCTGTCTGCCCTCTCAGGTGGATGTAAAAGATCCCCATGGGCACTATTTCGAAGAAGAGCAGGGGAGTTATCCCCGGTGTCCTGGGGCCAATATTTATCCCTCAACCAACATCACAAAAACAGATTATCTGGTCATTTTCACATTGCTGTTTGTGGGAGCTTGCTGTGCGCAAATTGGCTGCCACGTTTCCCACATTACAACAGTGACTCCACTTCAAAAAGTACATCATTGGCTGTAAAGCGCTTTGAGACGTCCGGTGGTCGTGAAAGGCGCTATATAAATGCAAGTCTTTCTTTTTCTTTTACCCTTGGACTGCATCGAGAGACAGTTGAACTGAGGTTGATGTCGTTGTACATTTACTGTTATTGCAATTGTCGGATCTGATTTACTGCACAGCATTTCAAGGCCAGCAGAACTGTGGTCCAGTTGCTCATTTCAGGAGTTTGTAGAAAGTGTCATCCTAGAAGTATTTGCAGAGGGAAGACAACGACATTTGTATAGCTACAGAAGCACAGCTAATTTTCCATTTCGTCCAAGCTTTTCAGCATATTAATTCACTTATGAGCTTTAACTGCAAATTCAAAACACGAATACAATCAACCTAAACTATTTGCCCAGTATTGATAAAAGAAAGAAGCCAATGCTCAGCCTACCATGTTTCTAAAAAGTTGCCAGTCACCAAAATTCATGTTTAATTCTTTCTTCAGTTCATCCAGATTGCACTGAACTAATACCCTTCCATTAATGTTTGCCTGGGGGAAAAAAGAGAACATTGCAATTTAAAATACTGGATGTGACTAGTGCCAAAAATTCACTCTTCATTTAAAAATAGGCGTGGACAGCCGTTGATGTCTCCTTGGATACTGTTATATACTTCTTGGGTCAACTGACCAGAAGGCATGCTTATGGAAGGGACCTCCTGAACAGTTGTTCTTTACTTCTCAAGATGACACAGGCAAGACAACAGAAACTCGTATTTCAGATGGAAGTCGAGCAAATTTCAGTGACGATTCTAACTTCCATGTAAAATTTATCTTTCTACGTAACAGCTACTAGACAACCCATTTATCACTTCAAAATAAGGGAGCACCCTCCTTTAGCTCAAATAAATTTGAAATCCCCTTGGATCCACTTTACAACTATAAATTCGATAACAAAAGGGGAAACATTTGTAGGGTTATTTGGAAAGGGCAGCGGGGTGGGACTAATTGGACAGCTCTTTCAAAGAGCCAGTATAGGCATGATGGGCCGAATGGCCTCCTTCTGTTCTGTATCATTCTATGAAAAGAAAACCAGAAGTACTTAAGTAACATTTACAATAACCCCATTTAAGATTAATTTAAAGACCAAATCTCAAATTATTTTTTGAACAAGGTACAGGCATTTCCTTCTGTTTAAGATAAACATATGCATAAGAAAGCCAGTGGTTAAAGATCAAGTTAATTGCAATCTTTTCCACATCACTAAGTTAATCAACACGTACAGGCAACACAGGTAGGGGCAACACCACACCTGTACATCGTGCAGAGCTGAACGCTCAAGTGGCAGAAGATCCTGTGTGTTAAGTTTTTGAAGGTCCATGATCAGAGCCATGGTTATTGCAAGAGTAAAGAACCGTATGATGTTTTGTATTACATCTTGCTGGCAATACAAGAAATATTATTCAGCCGCTGTACATGACCTTGGTTAGTCCTCATTTAGAATACTGTGAACAATTTTGGTCATCTTCCATGGTCATCTCATCTCATATAGAGGAGGGCCACTGGATTGATTGCTAGTTTAGAGGCCCTCAGGTACCACGATAGGCTTAAAGAGCTGGGTCTTTTCAACTCTAGAAAAGCTCAGGCCTTAAAGAGATTACATTGAGATCTTTAAAATAGCGAAAGGATTAGATTCTGTCCACATGGATAGGCTAGTCAAGCAAAAATAGGTTAGAGAGAACCAGGGAGACGAGTTTAAGATATGTAAGCATTGAACTCATTTAGATGTCAGGAGGCACTTATTTTTGCAGAGAATCATCGAGCTATGGAACAAGTTGCTGGCACGTGTAGTGAGTGTAGATTCACTGTCGGCATTTGAAAGGGTGCCGAGTGTGGCCAACGTGACTACATATAGAAGACAGGTGGGTAACTGGGGGATATGTCTCCCAGTCAACGTGGTCTCCTGGAACTTGTTTGACCACCTTCAGAGATCAGACAGGGATCTCTTTCCTAAAATGGCCTAAGGTTTTTTTTTAAAAAAACACTGTTTTTGTGCCTCTCTCGTGAGATGACATGGCTGAGGGATGGGAGTCATGGCATGGAGAAGTTACATCACAAGAGGCTCAACAGGCCAGTTGGTCTTTTCCGGTCCTTCATTGTCATACGTTCATAACACGTGAAGGGATTCCACATGAATTGCAAACACGAACACAACAACTTCATTGAAAGGGTGCAAAACCAACTTTTCCAGATGATAAAATTATTTTCAAGATTAGTGGATTTCCCAAGGCATTGCTCACAGTAAACCAGATGAGGCCTTTTTAGAATGATGGGGCCGTTATACCATGTAACGTACAATGTAGTGATGGCGCGATGCCCATTCGGCAACAAAATGTTAAGTAAATATGAACTAAGGTTAGAGCTTAATTGTTGGGGAAGTTTCCAGAATGGAATGCATTGGTCAGTTCAAGCTGTGGTCAGAAGCACCCGCATTTGAGAGTCAAACTTTGTTGAAGATGCAATAAGATTAAAAGGCACACGCAGTATATAATCTAGCATACAAATCTGTAATATTCAGTAGTTGAAAGATTCTCCACTTTCCTGTATCAAACATAAAGATCACAACTTGCTTGAGATCAGTATTTGGATCCAAGGAAGAAGGATGTGCTGTATTATACCTTGGAGATTCTGTCATTTTCCACCAAATAACAGGAACATTAAAGGGTGTGAGGAGCAAGCATGAGAGTATTATTAAATTAGGTGGCTCATGTGGGGAAAAAAACACTGGTACAGATCCAATGGGCCTAATAGTTTAATTCTGTGTTAGGATTTCAAGCAGATCTTGCATAGCAAAGGATTATGGCCAAAACCTATTCTGAACAGTTCACCCTCAATATAACCCAATCTCACGTTACCACTGCAGCAGACTTCACACAAATTGTTGTTTAGGTTATACATCACTATACCGGGAAGAGGAAGCTTAAAGGAATAAGTGAACTTAAAAAAAAAAAAGTGTTATAGCATGAGCAACCATTCAGAGAACTGGAGGGATTGTATGAATACTACTGGAAAAGAGAATAAAAGAAACAACTTCAAATGAAGGAGAAAGCTGTGGCAGACCCGAACCTGCAGTAATAGCCAGGAAATAAACAGAAGCACAGCAGAAGTTTCAAAAATGTTAATAGTATTAAAATTTGCAAATAAAAGGTGGCAGAATTGTGAAGGATAAACATAGAAACATAGAAGATAGGAGCAGGAGTAGGTCATTCGGCCCTTCGAGCCTGCTCCACCATTCAATGTGATCATGGCTGATCATCCAAACTCAGTACCCTGTCCCTGCCTTCTCCCCATATCCCTTGATCCCTTCAGCCTCAAGAAACATATCCAACTCTTTCTTGAATATACTTAATGAACTGGCCTCCACCGCCCTCTGTGGCAGAGAATTCCACAGGTTCACCACTCTCTGGGTGAAGAAATTCCTCCTCATTTCAGTCCTAAATGGCTTACCCCTTATCCTTAGACTATGACCCCTGGTTCTGGACTCCCCAGCCATCAGAAACATCCTTCCTGCATCTAGTCTGTCCAGACCTGACAGAATTTTATAGGTTTCGATGAGATCCCCTCTCAATCTTCTAAACTCCAGTGAGTATAAGCCCAATCGACACAATCTCTCCTCATACGTCATTCCTGCCATCCCAGGTATCAGCCTGGTGAATCTTCGCTGCACTCCCTCCATGGCAAGAACGTCCTTCCTCAGGGATGGTGACCAAAACTGCACACAATACTCAAGGTGCGGTCTCACCAAGGCCCTGTACAACTGTAGCAAGACATCCTTGTTCCTGTACTCGAACCCTCTTGCTACGAAGGCCAACATACCATTTGCCTTCTTAACCGCCTGCTGCACCTGCATGCTTGCCTTCAGCGACTGGTGCACAAGGACACCCAGGTCTCTTTGCACTTCCCCTTCTCCCAATCTATTGCCAGTCAAATAATAATCTGCCTTCCTGTTTTTGCCACCAAAGTGGATAACCTCACATTTATTCACATTATAGTGCATTTGCCATGTTTCTGCCCAATCACCCAACCTGTCCAAATCATACTGGAGTTTCCCGACATCCTCCTCGCAGCTTACCCTCCTGCCCAGCTTTGTGTCGTCTGCAAATTTGGAGATATTACATCCAATTCCCTCGTCCAGATCATTAATATATATTGTGAACAGCTGGGGTCCTAGGACCGATCCTTGCGGTACCCCACTAGTCACTGCCTGCCACTCGGAAAACGACCCGTTTATTCCAACTCTTTGCTTTCTGTCCGCCAACCAGTTCTCTATCCAAGTCAATACCTTGCCCTCAATCCCATGTGCCTTAATTTTGCACGCTAATCTCTTATGCGGGACCTTATCGAAAGCCTTCTGAAAGTCCAAATACACCACATCCACTGGTTCTCCCTTATCTATTTTACCAGTTACATCCTCAAAAAATTCCAGTAGATTAGTCAAGCATGATTTACCTTTTGTAAATCCATGTTGACTTTGTCCGATCCTGTCACTGCTTTCCAAGTGCTCTGCTATTACATCTTTTATAATAGACTCTAGCATTTTCCCCACTACCGATGTCAGGCTTACCGATCTATAATTCCACGCTTTTTCTCTACCACCTTTTTTGAATAGTGGGGTAACATTAGCTACCCTCCAATCCATGGGTACCGTTCCAGAGTCTATCGAGTTCTGGAAGATGATCAGTAGTGCATCTACTATCTCTAGGGCCACTTCCTTAAGTACCCTGGAATGTAGACCATCAGGCCCTGGGGATTTATCGGCCTTCAGTCCCATCAATTTTCCCAACACCAGTTTCCTACAAATACTGATTTCTTTCAGTTCCTCGCTTTCATCAGACCCTATGTTCCCCGGCATCTCTGGGAGGTTATTTGTGTCCTCCTTTGTGAAGACAGAACCAAAGTATGCATTTAGTTGGTCTGCCATTTCCTTGTTTCCCATTATAAATTCCCCCGATTCTGACTGTAAGGGACCTACGCTTGACTTCACTAATCTTTTTCTCTTCACATATCTATAAAAGCTTTTACAGTCAGTTTTTATGTTCCCTGCTAGCTTACTCTCATATTCTATTTTCCCTTTCTTAATTAATCCCTTTGTCCTCCTTTGTTGACTCCTAAACTGCTCCCAATCCTCAGGATTATTGCTTTGTCTAGCCAATTTATATGTCCTCTCCTTGGATCTTATGCTATCCCTAATTTCCCTTGTTAGCCACGGTTGAGTCACCTTTTTTGTTTTATTTTTACGCCAAACTGGGATGAACAAATTCTGTAGCTCATCCATTCGGTCTTTGAATGTTTGCCATTGCCTATCCACCGTCAACCCTTTGAGCGCCATTCCCCACTCAATCCTACCCAACTCGCTCCTCAGACCATCGTAGTTTCCTTTATTTAAATTGAGGACCCTTGTCTCTGAGTCAACTACTTCATTCTCCATCTTAATGAAGAATTCGATCATATTATGATCGCTCCGACCCAAGGGGCCTCGTACAACAAGATTGCTAATTAATCCTTTCTCATTGCATAATACCCAGTCTAAGATGGCCTGATCTCTGGTTGGTTCCTCGACATATTGGTCCAGGAAACCATCCCGTAAACACTCCAGGAATTCCTCCTCCACAGTAACAAAGGCACAAAGGTGACTAAACATGAAGCATAAATGGTGATTAGGTATATTTGTATACTGCTGTATACACCATTTGGGTAAACTTCAAAACTGAAGATTTCTGACCAATTCTTGTATTTGCACAGGTAAATCTGTGGCCTCTGCAGACGGTCGAAGGATGCTTGTAGGGACTTTCTTTCATTAAATAAAAAGGTAATTAAAAAAATATATATTTATTTTTCCTAGCATGGGACAATAATGGCCAAGTATGGTTCCCTTCTTCAGTAACATGATGTGCAGAAGAGAGATTGCGAATCTGCTCAGTGCTATCACAATATCCCATTACCTGGTGCACTAAAATGATCCAGAAATAATTTCCTCTCTCTCCAATTTTCTCTTCCTTTCTCCCCTCTTGACAGCAGTTACACAAGCACCAGTAACCTTGCAGTGCATTGCCTAGAAAACCATTCCCCACACCAGTCATTGTTGACAGGCTATTCACCCATTGCAGCAGCGGTCAAATTCAACAGCCATCCACGAGTGCACTCATTCTAGTGAAGTTTGTTGGGTTTTTTTTTTATCTTCACACTCTTCCCTTGGAGGATAATGTGAAGTAGTGGAAGGATTTGCAGACTGATCAACATGCCATAACATGAACACTCCTTCCACGGTTATAACCATCTTTATACCAGTCGATAGCGTGATTAGTCCTGCCCGGCAGGAGATTTATGGGCTCCCACATCCCAAATGACGTGATGTGGAGAGGCCACCCACACCCACCCAATGAGAGTATCCCGCTGGCTGTCAACCCAGAAATCAAAGCCAGAGCGGTGCTCTCCATTCGCCGGGACAGTCTGCAGCGGGTTCGAAGCCTGCATTTTCGGACTCAGTGGTGGGAATGCTGCCAGTAAGCCAAAGGCTCGCTCCCCAGTGATGGTAACTCAGCAATAATTAGGCATTGTAATAGTTCCTACCTTTTTGACAGTGGAAACGTACTGAAGCATCATGGTTTGGTCAATTCCTTCCAAGTGTTTAAGTCTTTCACAAATAGCATCCACATTCATTGAATTGAGTGGAACAGTAGTACAAGCTGCTGCAATGGAATTGGCCACCTATCGGGCAAGAAAACATTAAACTATGTAATTTACACTAGCAGATAACTATGTTGAGAATACTCAGGATTATCTGGAAGAAACACAACTAGAATCTTTAATAGGTTTACACACTCTAGTCATTATTAATTAGTTTATACTGCCTTAACCTTAAAATACATTTATATATGTGAAGAGATCTGACATGAACACAAGTCATCAAAAGGTGAAGACCACACGATGGCACAAACTGAACATGGACAAGCATGCTTAGCGTTTTGATGTTACAAGCAGTCACGTTGCAAAAGAGCCAAACAACTCATTAGGCAAGTCTGTATTACAGCAAGAAAATACTGAATTGCATTAACCATTTTAATTCAAATTTCTTAGCTAAACAGTTTTCATTAAACTGTACAATTGCAATGCTAATGCTTGAGCCATATCTGTTAAAAAGGACACAAAATTAAAATGCATAAATAGCATTGAAAACAAAACAGGTTTCCCTAGTCATGGTCAGTGAATGAGCTGTTTAAGGGATGGTAGATTGAGAGCATTAAAATCAAATGGGAGAGTCTATTGTGCAATGGCTTCGCACCTTGTCCTTCCATCTCCGGTATCTGGATTCAAATCCAGCCCAGGCTGATGGACTGAACGTTTTCTCTCTGTGAGGATCCTACAGTTTTCACAGTTCTAACGGAGTTTTAGCAGTCTTGAGAGAGATCCCAATGGGCATAGGTACACAACAGTAAACCGCCCCTGGTTTAGTTTTAACAGGTAATCTCACTCAAAGACCTCAAGGATAGCTGGAGTTGGAAATCGGGAAACTTCATACTGGTGCACTAGAAGATGCTCTTCTGAGATTTGGACATAGTGGAAGGAATTTTAATGTCCAAATGACTCTTCTATATCTGACCTGAGAGTTCTCAATGCTGACATTAGTTGCCTGAAATGGAAAGGTATTCCATTTCTCAGTGCTGACATCCCTTGTCTTAATGAGCAAAAAAATAGTAAAAGCACATATTGGTCAATGTGAAAGCTACTACCCACAATGCCGTGCTTTAATAGTATTTGAAGAATGGCAACTGAAAGCAGAATTAGAATGACCATTTTTCACCTAAGTAACAAAAGACTAAATGCTTATTGAACAGATCTTAGAGTAATATGATGCTTACGTAATTTTATTACAGTTTAGTGTTATACTTCAAAACTTTTAGCTGCTACACTTACCTGTATCATCCATTTAGATGTCCAGCAATATTTGAAAGAACACTACACAGCTCTAACAATCATCTGAGCCAGACAGTCAGAAAATGTCCATTTTGCAATATATATGCACATCACTCTCACATACAGAAAATGATGTACTTTATGGTCATCAAGCTCCAAGCCCGCAAGCAAAAAAAACCGTCAATACTAGCCAAACTCATTTTAACAGGTCATGCCCAAGCATATACGCCACAGTTACAAGGTAGTAAACAAACTATTTTTTCTCGAGAGTACGCACCCTCCAATATCCCGCCTCCCAACCTTTTTTTCCCCCCCAGCCATGCACGTCTGCAGCCAACAAAATGAGTGGCTTGCTCTCAGACCTCCATCTATATTGTTTAGGCTACCAAAAGAAACGTAAAAAGGGCCTCCAATCAATTCTTTTTCCAATTTCCCGTAATCCTCCGGAAACAAAATCACCCTGCCTTGACTCAGCACCTCCAGCCAACAGCGTGACTGCGAGAATGGTTCAAAGTAGGAGACAGCCCACAACCACCACATTGTGTGATGTCTTCGTTTTTTTTAATGCAATGAATAATATCAACAAAGATCAATATTAATTCTTTGTCAATGTTTAAAAAAAAAATTACAGATGATAGTAATCATATTTTAGCAAGATGATTTTTAACTGCACCTTGTTAAAATGTTTAATACAATAGAAATACTTGTTTACATTCCCATAATAAAGGTTTGCCAATAATTGACAGTAAATATTTTACCCTCCTGAATTAAAAAAAAACTAGTATGTTACTAGCATAATGAAGCACTCTTTCTTTTATCACATAACAACGTGCAAAGGGCTTGTTAATCTGATCAGCAAGCAGTTTTGCGGTTCATAAGGCAGTGTAGCACAAACGGTTAAGAATCCAATAGCAAACACTGCTGCTGCATAAATTATTTCACTCCAGGAGCAGACAGGGTTATTTGTGTACCTGCTTTAATATAAGCTGTATAGGAGGAAAAAAAAAAGAGAGAAATACAGACATAAAATTTGTCAAAAAGACACAATAGAAAGGAGATTCAGAGGAAGCAATTTAAAAACAACTTCGATAATTAGAATGCTTCTCAGTAAACCAATTCCATTTTAACCCATTCAAAGTGGAAGTCTCCACTTAACTGGCATCTCATCCCATAATGGCTGGTGGCATACGGCTTGCTGTTCCACACAAACACAAGTTCAGAAGCGCACAGTTTAGGAAATCCGTCGTATATTGATTTTTATTGTTAAAGGTCATCTTTAAAACACACCAAGCTCCTCTGTTTCATCACTAAAAAGAACTTGTTATTTAAGAAGTGCCTGTGTTTCCAAAAAATTACAAAAGATATTCTCAAAACAGTTCATGCCATTAGTAAGAGAAAGGAAAGTCACCTTAACACTTAAGTTTTCTAATGTAGATAAAAGAACAATTGCCAAGGATTAATTAAGAACAAAAGTGCCAAAGATTAATTATTGAAGTAGTTGACAATGCATTAAATATAAGTTTGGAACCTCGAGGTTTTCTTCAATAAACATAAAATACATTCAGAAACACTTCTAAATGTGGATACATAATTGTAGTTTGCCATTTTGTAGATTTGGAAATTCTTTAAAACAGGTCCTTTAGAATAATTACATGTTATAATTACAGTACTGACAGCCAAACAGCATATAACCATTAGATTACTGCATGCTATTTGCAGGCTCCAAAATCAGTATAATTCTTACATGTAACCTATTTAATTTATTGTTCATAAAATTTAGATTGAAATGATGTCACTAACCAGTAGAACGTGTTTCTACAAAATTTACAGAAGGATAATCTTTTTTTAAAATTGTAAGATGCTTGTTGTTACAGAGTACAAAAATGTTACTGCAGTCACTAAAGGGTTTTAAGCAGAACCATAAAATAACAAATTGCATCTAAAAATCAAAGACTACTCATTAAAAAAGTTTATTCAAGTAAATATGGTTTATGGCTTAACATGGAAATGGTGTACAAGATAGACCTTTAATAATGCAGCTTAAGGAAAAAGAGCCTTTGCAAAGCTGCCAACTCTGCAGCTGGCAATTGGAATAGCAGCGGAGGCCATGTCGCCAAGTATCTATGATGCAATTATAATTGCTTTAAACCCAGTCAGCATGTGGAATATTCCATCATGGAGTCAAAACTGAAACTCAATCATTTCTTACAAGAAGGAATATGGAATGAGCAAATGAAATTAGTGTAAAATGCTAATAAATTAAAGTAAAAATTAAAACTTGAGCAGTGTGATGACTTACAGAATTATATATAACAAAGGGCATAACGAGGAGCAGGAGTAGTCCATAAGGCCCATCGAGCTTGCTCCGCCATTCAATATGATCATGGCTGAACTTCTACATCAACTCCACTTTCCCGCCCTATCCCCATTTCCCTTAGTGCCTAAAAAGGGATCGATCTCAGTCTTGAATATACTCATCGACCGAGGACCCACAGCCCTCTGGGGTAGAGAATTCCAAAGATTCACAACCCTCTGAGTGAAGAAATTTCTCCTCATCTAGTCCTAAATGGCGACCCTCATCCTTAGACTACGCCCCCTAGTTCTAGACTCCGCAGCCAGGGGAAACAGCCTCTCTGCATCTACCCTGTCAAGCCCTCTAAGAATTTTATACGTTTCAATGAGATCACCTCTCATTCTTCTAAACTCCAGAGAGTATCGGCCCAATCTACTCAATCTCTCCTCATAGGACAGCCCTCTCATCCCAGGAATCAATTTAGTGAACCTTCATTGCACCCAATCTAAGGCAAGTATATCCTTGCTTAGGTAAGGAGACCAAAACTGTACACAGTACTCCAGGCGTGGTCTCATCAAAGCCCTATATAATTGCAGTAAGACTTTCTTACCCTTATACTCTGACCCCTTTGTAATAAAGGCCAACATACCATTTGCCTTCCTATTTGCTTGCTGTACCTGCATGTTAACTTTCTGTGATTCGTGTATAAGGACCTCCAAACCCCTCTGACTTGGCAATATATTTAAATAGGCAGTTTTAAAGTCCTTTGTGTTTATGTAATTTTCTCCAGAAATTTTCTCCTCAGTCAGACTTTCCTAAAGCCAGCAACTCATACCAGGGTACAATTCCACAGGAGATGGTGACCCTTTGGTAGCGTTGTCACGTGGCTGCTCTTATTGTGTGAGCCCGGACTGTGATTGCTGATTGGCCATAACAGTTGATCGTGACCTTACCTAAATGTTCACATATGTTCTAGCATGGGCTATTGGACAGGCATTAAAAGTGGAAACTAGGAATTATTTTTTCAAACCCCAGCATCACCGTGATCAATCATAGTACCATCATTGCCGTCCCAGCGGAGATCATTTAATTCACTACAGATCAGGTTATCAAACCTGGGGTTTTACCCAGTCTGTATGACACAGTGCTACACCCTTCAATGCTTGTTTATTCACTGAGGCACTGGGGAACTTGTGCCTGTTGCATTATTACTTTTTATATAATTTGGTCTGCTGTTGCTCCCAAAGGGAGTGCAATGCAACATATTGGATATTTTGCCCAGACTAGCAAAGTCTAATGAAGTAAACTATGAATCAGTTTAGGAAACCTTAAATCTGGCCTATAAAAATACCACTAATTGCCAGAACTTACTAAATTAGACAACATGTTGGACATTTTTACTTATATTTTTTATCCACACCTTTGTTTTGGCCCTTTCCCCCCCCCCCCCCTTTCTTTTTTTCTCTCCCACATGGCAGCTGTCTCCCATTCTGCCAGCACATTTCACACCTAATCTAGAGCCGTCTTTTGTCTCCACTAGTCCGATCACCATCTCGTCTGGTTTTGAATACCTCTTCATGTCTCTTCACTTCTCTTTTGTTCTCTCCCAGCCTGGCCTCTTAAATCTATTTCATTTCCTGTGCCTCTTTAGTCTTGACAAAGGGTTCATCCGAAACGTTGACCCGGTTTTCTCTCCACGGATGTTGCCTGGCCTGCTGAGTTTTTCCAGCATTTTCTGTTGTTATTTCGGATTTCCAGCATCTGCAGTATTTTGCTATCGTACTAATGTTGGACATGCTGCCTGGTTGAAATACCATGGTTGGAATTTTCCCCTAAAAAAAACCAGGTGAGTTTGGAGCGTGGGGGCAGTTAAAGTATTAAAAATGGGATTCCCGACCAGATCCCGCCTCCAACCTACCCACTTCTGGTTTTGTTGGAGGCGGGACGGGGGGGCAGGCGACCAATCCACTCCCAGTGGGTGTTACCACAATTTAAATATTGTAATGAGGCTAGCAGCCTCTTTCTCCCCGTCTATTTTGTGTTTAACTGCCTGTGGACGGGTTTCACACAATTCGTGAGACTTGGCAGTTAAACCGAGGCGGGGACTGCTGCACCCAGGAGGTAATTGGCTTTATACCTACCTCCTGGATCCAGGGTCCCGACCATACCCACCCCTGTGATCAGAGACCCCCTCACGAGGCCTGTGAGGAGGCCAGCCATGATCCTCTAGTGGCCGGCCACGATCCTCTTTCCCTCCCGACCACCCCGATTCCCCAACCCGTCGATGCTCTCCCACCCCGATCCGTGCCAATGCTCTCCCAGCCCCCAGCCAATGTTCGCCCCCACCCACGATCCCCGGCTGATTCTCTCTTCCCTGCCTTTGGACCAGCCCTTTGCTTCTGAGGTCTACCTGCCCGCAGCCAGCCAACCTTTCAATCTGGCTGGCTGTGGGCGGGAATTAGAGGCCTCGAATTCAAATCAGGCCCTGCCGTTAAAGTCGGCAGGCCCTGCGGGAAACCCTGGACGCCTCGGAGGCCCCGACCCCCAACCCGCCAGCCTTGAGAAAATTCCAGCCCATGTTTACGAGAAACCCAATGCAAATGTATTTAAAACAAAACTAACTTACTAACTTTGCTTTTATAACCTCTAAAGTTCAATTATTTTTTCCATATATTGCCTATTATATATACATCCTATTAAAAAAAAACAAAGATTTTGAACACACCATCCCCGCACTCTAAACACATACTAAATCTATATATAAAAATATTGATTGTGTAAATGTGGGAAAATGATTGAAAGCCTATAAAAGCAGGCACGCAGCAGACACAGAGGTCTTCTAACTTGAAAATAAAACCAGCTGATGGAAAAATACAAAACATCCTAATACAAGTTTGATTGTGGTTATAAGTTTAAAAAAAAATTAAATGCGTTGTAAATTGCCAGGCAAGATTCCCAGCTTTTGCATTACTTGGATTGAAGTTCCAATAAGCCCCAACGTGAGTCCATCCACAAGTGAAGAGATCTGCCCACTGTTTGGCTGGGTACAAGGTGGCAATGGGAGAGGGGGAAACAACATCGACACTCTGCAACATGGGTAACTCAGGATTAACAACACCTCGAATGCTTTTTGACACAGCATTAACTTTCCAAAGGTAAGAGTCAAGCAGAGCCGCCAAGTTTACTTAAATTGATATTTTGCCCTTTGTTAGAATGTTTTAACATGATTTAAAAAGTCAATCTATTCCAGCATTCCAACAATAATGCTATGATAAAATAGACTCAGGCACAATATTACGGGAAATAAAAGGTCCTCTAAAATAAACAAACAGAATGTGTTAATAGCTGGACCAGGTGGAACGATATCTTAAGTATTCTATTGAACAGTAAAGTTCCTCCAGGGCTCATGAATGAGATAGAATGGTAAACAATGGGATGTGTAAAACTGAATGGGAGGAAGTGATTGAAGATGCAAGATAGAAACAGGAAAATTACACCATCAAATGGAATTTTCCTAACATTCTAATGAAAGTCAGAAAAGTGTAGGTGAGAATAGTAAATTGATAGCTTTCTCTTGGAGTCTGTGTGTCCTGGCCTATGAACAATAATAAAACTGCATTTGATAGCCTGGTC
Organism: Somniosus microcephalus; assembly: GCF_052327205.1. Classification (NCBI taxonomy): domain Eukaryota; kingdom Metazoa; phylum Chordata; class Chondrichthyes; order Squaliformes; family Somniosidae; genus Somniosus; species Somniosus microcephalus. The sequence continues at coordinate 11,859,567 of NC_140995.1, forward strand.
GCTACCCGAGACATTGGGACCATGCAGGGGGCAGTGAGCAAAGATCTTCAGACACCGCTCCACGATTTGTTGATAAGATCACCTGATAGCCCAAGGGTGGCTTGTATCAGATGTCACGTGGCATGGTAGAGATACCAGTGCGTGTGCGTGTGTGCAAATGTGAGGCAACTAGCATGCGGAAATGCATGGTGAATTTGCGCTGAAGAACAGGGCTCAGGCGATGCTCAGTTAATTGACAACAGCACAACATGAAATGGTTACTGTGGCTCAGGAGAGTAAGACAACCTTTTAAATCATTAAGGTACTGACACATGCTCTAAACTGGAAACTCCAAAATGAGCCAAGGTAAAGCCAGAAAGAAAGTTAATTGACTCAGTGATTGCTCATTCTGTGTCCGAATGTTTTAGGATGATTTAAAAAGTCAATCTATTCCCGCATTCCTTTCTTTTAACATTTTTAGTGGTAGAGCAAATGTGAGAGAAAGGGAAATCTTCATCTTGTCTCTATATCTGAACAACAGTTTGGAAACGCAAGGGCAGAGAATGAAAACATCCAGGTCTAGGGAATGGGATAAACATTTGGCCGAAGCACTCACTGTATTATAAACAAAACTTGCAGGACAGGGACAAAGGCTGAAAAGATTATAAAGTGGGTAAACACCTAAAAATGCACCCTCAGCTAAACGTGCAATCGTATTACACAAGCACAGGCCAAAGTTGTATTATGGTCTAAGAACAGAACCAGGTCCCCTTTAAAGCAGAGCGTTCAAGGGTCAGGAGCAATGCAGCTGCGCGGTGAGCTGAGGGCACGGGAGCTGGTCACTCAGGACTTCTGTTGTTCTCGGACATCAGCGAGCATGCTCAGAGGTAGCCTGGGAATGAGGTTGTATTATTTGCATGCCATTTAATATAAATGGAAGACCAAATCAGCCACTGTAATAAAGCTTGTTACAGGAAACTCTTTTTTAACCGGCACCTAAATAACCGGAAATCTCTCTTAACCGGCAAAATTCAGGAGTAGGTTCAGGTAAGTTTTACTTCACATTAGTGGCTGTGTAACCGGGGTTCCTGGATCTGTGGCCGTGTAACCGGGGTTCCTGCACTTGTTGCCGTGCAACAGGGACTCCTGGATCTGTGGCCGTGTAACCAGGGTTCCTGGATCTGTGGCTGTGTAACCGGGGTTCCTGGATCTGTGGCCGTGTAACCGGGGTTCCTGGATCTGTGGCCGTGCAACAGGGACTCCTGGATCTGTGGCCGTGCAACCAGGACTCCTGCACAAGTGCCGTGTAACCGGGGCTCCTGCACCTGTAGCCATGTACGGGGCTCTCGTACCTTGGTACGTATACCTCTCTGTAATCCAGACTTTTTGATCAGCCGGCACCACGCCGGTCCCGGATAAAAAAAGAGTTGCCTGTATTATAAAAAAACACTCGTGTGTGAATCATAAACTGAGTTATTGCCGCCAGACTAACAACCCTTTGTTGCGACAGTAACCACCAAGAAATCCGCTAACACCCTTACTGTTCTCAGTGTTGCTATAGGTGGATACATCCTGAATCCACCAAAAGCTTTGTGGAGAAGTCCTTCCCGTACCGTCCGGCCTGCAAAACAGAAGCAACTGGAACTGAGGGTGGGTGGCGTACCTTGAACAGCTGGCATTGTGGGGCAGCTGCACACGGTCAGAGAAGCCCCCCCACCATTAGAGAGCAGCTGGTCCAGCTCAGAGCAGCCCTGCACTGTGGGAATGCAGGGCCAGGTTTGAGTAGCCAGCATTGCTGGGAACAGGACCGAGTTTGACCAGCCGGCGTCTGTGGAAAGTGGGACCGGGTTTGAGCAGCCAGCGTCTTGGCCCAATCGGAAGCAGCTTTTGTGGAAGAAATGCGGAAGGGAAAAGATTTAATATTGTTAAAACCAATTACAATTTCAAATTTTGGCAAGGATTTCTGCTCTTAAAAAACATTTATCACACCATTTATAATGTAGACTAAGGTTCTATACTCTGAAATTTTATAGAACTTTCTCTTGACAGACTACAGGAAACTCTCGATTTACCGGCACCTAAATAACCGGAAATCTCGGTTAACCGGCAAAATTCAGGAGTAGGTTCAGGTAAGTTTTACTTCATTTTACTTGCCTTCCTCGATCTGTTGCTGTGCAAGGGTGTGGCTGCAGCTGTTGCTAAGCTACAGAGATGCTTGGAACTTGTGGTCATTGTTCTGCACCTGTTGCTAAGCAACAGGGTTTGTTGCTTTATACGGAGCTCTCAGCTCCGTATCTTTTACTATAGCTCTCGGTTATCCGGAATTTTTGATGAACCGGCACCATGTCGGTCCCGGATAAAAAAGAGTTTCCTGTAAAATGTTGAAATGACTGCAGCCCGCATTGGACTCATCAGTCACCTGAGAACGCATTTTTAATGTGGAAGTAAGTCATCCTTGGTTCCGAGGGACTGCCTAAGAAGAGAAGATATTATTGGAACATGGAATGTTTCATTCCAAGTGGCTATTGATGCAGAAACATCATGCAAAAGTGAATTGGACAAGTATTTGAAAAAGAAGAATATGGGAAATAGGATTAGGGTAGATAGCTGAAGTTGAAGAGCATGACACACACAGGGGTAGATGAACAGACACAGGGACTCGGGAGATGTACGAGAGATTTTTGCTGAGGTGCTATTCACATGTTGCAACAGCCCCCAGGATCTTATCTTCTTCATGTATACGGCCATGCAGTAAGTGTTGGCAGGCTAAATGCTTTCCCAGCAGGAATCGCTACTTAGCACTCAGGCGTCAGTCTGGTGGTTAGGCTGCCAGAATGGCCTCAGTACCCTTAAGTCAAGGAAAGCAAATCCACGGTTTCCACATCTGATGACATATTTAGGCAAAATACCGCGGATGCTGGAAATCTGAAATAAAAACAGAAAATGCTGGAAATACTCAGCAGGTCAGGCAGCATCTGTGGAGAGAGAAACAGAGTTAACGTTTCCGGTCGATGACCCTTTGTCAGAACTGGAAAAAGCTGGAGATGGAACAGGTTTTAAGCAAGTGTAGGGGCCGGGAAAGGGGGGAGGGGAGGAAAGAACAAAAGGGAAGGTCTGTGATGGGATGGAAGGCAGGAGAGATTAAGAGATGGTGCAAGGCAAAAGGAGATGGTAATGGGACAAGTTAAGAAACAAAAGATGGCACTGGCAGAATGAAAGACAGCTGCCATGTGGGAGGGAGAAATAAATAAATAAATAAATAAAACAAATGGGAAAAAAAGATAGGGGCCGTGGTTATGGTCTGAAATTGTTGAACTCGATGTTGAGTCCAGGAGGCTGTAAAGTGCCTAATCGAAAGATGAGCTGCTGTTCCTCGAGCTTACGTTGAGCTTCATTGGAACAATGTAATAGGCCGAGGACAGTGAGGTCTGAGTGGGAGTGGAGCGGATAATTAAAGTGACAGGCGATCGGAAGCTCGGGGTCACCCTTACGGACTGAACAGAGGTGCTCCTGCTGTAAGCGTGCATGTGTGGACATCAGTCGAGTACAGCATCATGCTCAGCTGTAACACCTCTGCACAGTCCAATGGCTTAAAGACACCCCACTGTCAATGCTCTCACGCAGCTAATGGCCTCTTCAGCAAGACACTACAGAGCAGTCAGTGTCCAAAGAACCAACAGCAAGAAGTCAACCTTTACCTTGTTAGTGTCATTCCCTGGAACAGCTTCTTCAGCTTAGACCTTAAAGCTTATCCATGTTCAATATTGCATGTAGCCATTATATTCTGTGCTCACAAAAACCTGCTGCTTCAGTTAGATAAGGTTATGCACGTCTGTCATCAAACCCACAAATATCATCATTTTACAATGATCCATATGGATTGAGATTGCGGAACAGCTCTGGCATCAAAGTTAAGAATGAGCCAATGAGATGTTTTCAAACAGTGTGATAATGTAATCAACAGAAGCCTCAATAAGCTGGAATTCACAAATAATAAAATTTATTTCAAGGCTGACAGTCAATGACTGAATTGAAATCAAAGTCTGAACTGAATAAAAAAGTTCTGAAGTATTTATTTAAACCTTTACGAAGTAATGCGCAAGGAGATTTGACTTTGTATTTTTCCCTAAAAAGGCTGACCACATAATTAACAGGCGTTGTGAAAAAGTTATACTCTCCGAACAGAACCCTACATACATGTTCAGCAGGGTGAGGTAGGACCACATTATCATGTTGTTAACTTTGGAAACCTCAAATTCTTGAGATAATGGGGGATTTTCCAGTCCGAGGGCAATTCACATCTGAAAGGAGGTTGCTTCTATTTTGCAGGCCGAACGGTATGGGAGGGACTGTTCTCTGCAGTGCTTTTGGTGGATTCAGGATGCATCCACCAATAGCAGCACTGAGAACAGTACGGGTGTTAGCGGATTTCTTAGTGGTTACCGTCGCAACAAAGGGTTGTTAGTCTGGCGGCAGTAATGCCGTTTATGATTCACGTGCGAGTGTTTTGGGTTTTGCACTGACATAAATAGAAGTGAGAGATTTGTATTTGCACAGTAAGCACACTAGTGGCAGGAACCAAAAACTGCATGTTATCATCATTTAAAGTAATGGGCATGATTAAAGGGGAGTGCCAAAATAGGGTGACAACATTCTAAAAGCCACTGAAGCTTCAATTGCATCTCTACCCATTAGCAGCCTTTGGCAAGGCTGAACAGGATGGGAACCAACAAGAAACAGGCAAAAATGAATTGAAAGGAAACCCAAGGTGTAGGCACAAGTGTGCAACCAAGTGACTGAGCAGCCCAGTGCCAGGCCCTCTGCTTGATGGATGCTAAAGTGCAGATGATGTTGCATGCTGTGATTGTGAAGAGGGCTGCCTTCTGGGCCAGTCCAAGGCACCATCCCCCAAGGCCAAGACTGCAGCCTGTCTGCAAGGAGGTGAAGCCAAGTTTCAGTCCACAGCTGACCATTACTGTCACTGTGCCAGCCCTTTGCTGCACCGTAGTTCCACGTATCTGCCCCATTTGCACGTGCAAATCTGGCAAGCTGATCAGAAAATCTTCACTCGTGTCTCAGTGTTCCTCCCTCTCCAAACCTCAACTTTGGGTGATGACCTACTCATTTGTATGTACAGGTTGAATGAAAGAGAGAAACTTCTTTTCCCTCCACACAACCTACACAGTAAACTCTTTTAATAATTGCCTTCCCTTTCAAGTCGTACAGACTACTTAAGTTATTAAAGTGAATACAGTGGAACCTCAATTAACTGACAAGATGGTAGAACCCCAACCCCAGCAGATACCAGAAACTGACAGATAACCAAGCGTCCCTTGGATACTATACTCTGCCGTTTTCTCTACCACTCCCCACCGGCTTGCCTCAGCCCTCACCACCAGCACTTTACTGTATTACATTTACTGGAAAGACCTATTATTTGATAACTTCTCCAAGCAAACCAGCCACCAAGCCCACCACAGAACCGATGGAGCCAGCCAATGTTCCTTGTGATGCCAACCATGGTCTCGCAGCTAGAGACAAGTATTATAGGCATTAATGTGCTCATCGCCACCTGTCCCACTGGCAACCTCCACGGCATTGATCTCAGCAGATCACTAAAGGCGAGCATACACTAGCTGTAACACCTCCAGAGGTGGCAGGAAGGGGGCACAAAGCTAATGGGCCTATAGTTGCCAGAGTCAGTTTTGTCACTATTTTTAAATATCTGCACCATATTCATTTACTTTCAGTCCTGCAAAACCTCACAAGGGCCCAATGGCTCCTCCATTGCAATAACTAGTGTCTGGCATATTTCCTCCCTAGTCTCCTTCAAAACTCGAGAATGTATGTTATCTGGCCCAGGAATTTTTGTCTCAAATCTCTTCAATTTGTCAGTATGTATGCCACATTTACCCCTAAAATCCTCTAGGTTATTGAGCATATTACAAAAATTGGATATCAAGTTCATTTTTTTTTTTGTGTTTCCCTTATATGTCCCTCTCCTGGTACCTCTAAAGGTTGAGAGTTAGCTTCATACTAATGGAGGTGAAGTCACATCAGGTTCTTATGGAGATTCAAAAATGTCATGATCACTAAAGGTAATACAGGTAGACTATCCTTTATCTGAACTTCCGAAAACCGAAAACCTCTAAAAACCAAAAGTTTTTTCGCTCAGCGTAAGTCGTGCGCACGACATGACCAGAGTGGCGCACGACTTACGCTGAGCAGGGCAGAGGGTCACAGAGTTCCCTCCTGGGTAGGAGATTGCAGGCCGAGCCGGGCAGTGTGAAGGAGGTACCGGGAGAGTGAACCCAACAATACAGTGGCCCGTCCGATAGCTGCAGCGGCCCGTCCAATATTCTTTTCTCCCCCCGACCCGAACCGAACCGCGGCCCGTCCGATATTCTTTTCTCCCCCCGCCACCCGACCCGACCCGTCCGATATTCTTTTCTCCTCCCCACACCCCCCCCCCCCACCCACCCCGAACCGCGGCCTGTCCGATATTCTTTTCTCACTCCCGATCCCCGACCCGATTTGCGGGCCAGCTTAGTAGGAGTCAGCCGATATCCGGCTTTCCAGAGAAGCAGGAAGGGGAATGAGACACGGAACAGTCGCAAGAGGTAGCCTGAACTTTTAAAATTTATATTAACATTTCTGAATAGTATGGGTATCCATGCCTCCATTAATATAAAAACAGACCCATTCAACATGTGGCATCAGTGTCCTGTGGGGGTGATGGGGGGGAGAAAGAGTGGCGGACTAACTGTGTACTACAATATTATTACATAGTAACATCGTTTCAGGCAGAAGACCTTCAGACCATCCAGCCCACATATCCACAGTACTCCCTTAGTGTATTTCTAATAACCCTAAATCTGATTTGTTGACAAGAACATGTCTAGTTCCTTGTTGAAACCCATTAAGTGTTCTTGCTTCTCCACCTGTGCCAGAAAAGCATCGGGCCATTTATATTTTTTAATTATAACTTCAGATCTGATGCACTTAACAAGCCTAGAATCAACTATGTTACGTGCAATAAACCAGGACAAAGATTACAAATAAAATGTGCTCATATTGTGTTTGGCTGCATCAGGTACTGATCAATAAATGGGAATTTGTTAAAGTTAATTTCTTGTAGAGTAACAGGAATTTGCTTTTACGATTTAAGAGGCATTACTATACAAGGGTAATTTTTCCAGAAGCTGGTTTTAATAAAGTCTAGTTCCGTGAACTAACCTGAAGCGATGTACAGACCGAGTAAGACTACAAAAAGTGAAGTTTTTGAAATGACAACATTATGGTCAACACTGCAACCAAGTAAATCACACCAGTGACAGACAGTGAGGAAGAAAATGAAAATGTTCTTCAAAACGGCCTAAGTGGTTAGGTATCATCACAGTGGAAGAAGCAATGAGATGCTACAACTCCACACCACGTGACTACTCATTACCAGTGAGGTGTCTGAGGGGGAAGGAAGCCCCTCATCAGCAGCCTCCGCGATCACCTCCTGACGAGAACAAAAATCACAATTTTGGGTAACAATACAAATACATCAGAGAGCAAATAATGTACACCTTGAACTAAATCTCGTTAACATTACATGCAGAGTGGCGAACTGATTTTTTTTCTGTTTCATGGAACCACTGTAATTGTTTGTGTAACAACTTTTTTTTAAATGTAGTTAACTTGAACTAAATTAAATAGTACAAATTATTCTGCAATTATTAAACCTCTTAAATTCACAGACTGATTTATATATCACCACAAATGGATGAAAATCCAAAATACCATGTCAAAATATGAAGTGGTCAAAGATGACAATGCGGTGGGTCATATAGCCAGTCTGTTTTAGTTGCTATCTTAGTAATTTAAAATTAATTTTTGTTCCTGACCATTGAAAATGAAAGTTTGGCAGCAGCTCCATGCCACTTGACTTTTCCCCATTCGATTTATATATTCTATATATGGCAATTTATGTTACTGTTGTTTCATAGAGAATAATAGCTGCCCACGCTCAACTGCAAAAAAATATGTATGCACTCCAAAATAGTTAGTTTACAATTGCTACAGCCAAAGGGGTATACAAAACCTCAAATCAAAAAGTTCAGCAATTCACCACTGATCATCCAATACAGATTTTTAACGAACACAATTCAGGTATTCGGAGCAAGAAACCCAAAGTTTAAAAAAAAACAACAGCCAGCGCTAGGTTAATATGAATAAACACAAAGGCGAACAGTTTGGAATGAAACAAAAAAGGAGGGAACAACTTTAGCAGAATGTGAAAATAAAAAATTCTGTCAGGGTTCAGAAAAATAACTACTTGTAAAATTTAAATGGGGAGGGGGAAACCCCAAAGAACCAATATTAACTGGGATAGTCAGAGTGTGAAAGGCTCAGAGGGTGTAGAATTCTTAAAGTGCATCTAGGAGAGCTTTTTGAGCCAGCATGTAGAAAGTCCTACAAGAGAGGGGGCGGTACTGGACCTAATTCTAGGAAATGTGGCCGGCCAAGTGGAAAAAGTGCTAGTAGGTGAGCACTTTGGTGATAGTGACCATAATATGGTAAGATTTAAGGTGGTCATGGAAAAGGACAGGGATGGGCCGGAAATAAAGTTTCTAAATTGGGGGAAGGCCGATTTTAATAGGATAAGGCAGGATCTGGCCAAAATGGACTGGGATCAGCTACTTGTAGGAAAATCCGCATCGGAGCAATGGGAGGCTTTCAGAAGGGAGATTGAGATCATACAATGGCAACATGTTCCCGTAAAGGTCAAGAGTGGTTCCAAAAACCACAGGGAACCGTGGATGTCAGGGGATATACGAGAATGGATTAGGAAAAAAAGGAGGGCTTTTGGTAGATACAAAAGGCTAAAGACGGAGGAAGCCCTAGAGGAGTACAAAAAGTGCAGGGGGATACTTAAAAAAGAAATTAGGAGATCAAGGAGGGGCCATGAAATAACACTGGCGAGCAAAATAAAGGAAAATCCGAAGATGTTTTATAAGTATATTAAGGGTAAGAGGGTAACTAGGGAAAAAATAGGGCCCATTAGGGACAAAAGTGGCAATCTGTGTGTGGAGCCGGAAGATGTAGGAGGGGTTCTAAATGAATTTTTTGCATCTGTTTTCACTATGGAGAAGGACGATGTAGACATAGAAATAGGGCGGGGGGGACTGTGATATGCTCGAACATATTAACATCGAGAGGGAGGAGGTATTGGCGGTTTTAGCTGGCCTAAAAATGGATAAATCCCCAGGCCCGGGTGAAATGTATCCCAGGCTGCTGTGTGAGGCAAAGGAGGAGATTGCGGGGGCTCTAACACATATATTCAGGACCTCTCTGGCCACAGGGGATGTGCCACAGGACTGGAGAACCGCTAATGTAGTACCATTATTCAAGAAGGGTAGTAGGGAAAAACCGGGGTACAGGCCAGTGAGCCTAACATCAGTGGTAGGAAAATTATTGGAAAAAATCCTGAGGGACAAAATTTGTCTCCACTTGGAGAGGCAAGGATTAATCAGGGATAGTCAACATGGCTTTGTCAAGGGAAGATCATGTCTGACTAATTTGATTGAATTTTTTGAGGGGGTGACTAGGTGTGTGGATGAGGGTAACGCAGTGGATGTGGTATACATGGATTTCAGTAAGGCCTTCGATAAAGTCCCGCACAGGAGACTGGTCAAGAAGGTAAGAGCCCATGGAATCCAGGGTGCCTTGGCACATTGGATACAAAACTGGCTTAATGGCAGAAGGCAGAGGGTGATGGTCGAAGGTTGTTTTTGTGACTGGAAGCCTGTGGCCAGTGGGGTACCACAGGGATCGGTGCTGGGTCCCTTGCTGTTTGTGGTCTACATTAATGACTTGGATATGAATGTAAAGGGTATGATCAGTAAGTTCGCGGATGATACAAAAATTGGTAGGGTGGTAAATAGCGAGGAGGGTAGCCTCAGTCTGCAGGACGATATAGATGGGTTGGTCAGATGGGCAGAACAGTGGCAAATGGAATTTAACCCGGAAAAGTGCGAGGTGATGCACTTTGGGGGGACTAACAAGGCAAGGGAATACACAATGAATGGAAAGACCCTAGGCAAGACGGAGGGTCAGAGGGATCTGGGTGTGCAAGTACACAGATCCCTGAAGGCGGCGGAACAGGTGGATAAGGTGGTAAAAAAGGCATATGGGATACTTGCCTTCATTAGCCGAGGCATTGAATATAAGAGCAAGGAGGTTATGATGGAGCTGTATAAAATACTGGTTAGGCCACAGCTGGAATACTGTGTGCAGTTCTGGTCGCCACACTACAGGAAGGATGTGATCGCGTTAGAGAGGGTGCAGAGGAGGTTCACCAGGATGTTACCAGGGCTGGAGCGCTTCAGCTATGAAGAGAGACTGGGCAGATTGGGTTTGTTTTCCTTGGAGCAGAGGAGGCTGAGGGGGGACATGATTGAGGTGTACAAAATTATGAGGGGCATAGATAGGATGGATGCTGAGGAGCTTTTTCCCTTAGTAGAGGGGTCAATAACTAGGGGGCATAGATTCAAGGTAAAGGGCGGGAGGTTTAGAGGGGATTTGAGAAAGAACTTTTTCACCCAGAGGGTGGTTGGAGTCTGGAACTCACTGCCTGAAAGGGTTGTGGAGGCAGAAACCCTCACAACATTTAAGAAGCATTTGGATGAGCACTTGAAATGCCATAGCATACAAGGCTACGGGCCAAATGCTGGAATATGGGATTAGATTAGACAGGGCTTGATGGCCGGCGCGGACACGATGGGCCGAAGGGACTCTATCCGTGCTGTATTACTCTATGACTCTATGACTATGACTCTAAGCAAAACAATGTTGTATTGTAAAGATACTATTTTGGTGAAAATGTATGGAGAATCGAAGCAGTATTTTTGAAATTGATACTTCATTAATAGTTAGTACCAACATTTTATAAATCTGTGGTATACCTAGCAGAAGAAAAGTTTCATAATTATACTTCAATGATTTACGAAATATATTCTACATTTCATTACTACGAAATTCACCCTTTTTTGCTTTTGCAATACTTACTAGATGACTGTTCTGTTCCCTTGAGAAACTGGTTTTAGTTGAACGTGAGATGGGATGCTGCAAACTGCCAAAGTATTGCCTTGGCAGGTAACAAATATGAGGGGCAAAATATGGCTATGGAAAAGGAACAGGTGAAAAAAAAACAATTTAGGAAAATCAAATGAAGTCACAAAGAAAATAAATACACAGAACATGTGACATGGCATATCTAATGTTCCAATTGTAGAATATGTTTACTTCCCAAATCCTGATTCACAATGGATTAAACTTAAAGTAAGCACTATAAAACAAAGGTAACACGTGGTTATAAATTAGATGCGAGGGAATGACAAATATGAGGATGTTGCAGTGTCAACACACAGAATCTTTTAAAAAAAAGTCTATAGTCACTTTGCAGCTAGTACAATAAAATAATAGAATAGCAAAATACTGCGGATGCTGGAAATCCGAAATAACAACAGAAAATGCTGGGAAAACTCAGCAGGCCAGGGCAGCATCCGTGGAGAGAGAAACAGAGTTAATGTTTCAGGTCGAAGACTCTTCGTCAGAACTGGACAAAAAGCAAGAAAAGGGATAGGTTTTAAAGCAAGTTTAGGGGCTGGGAAAAGGGGGAAGGGATGAAAGAACAAAAGAGAAGGTCAGTGATAGGATAGAAAGCAGGAGAGATTAAGAGACATTGAGAGATTTTAGTTTACTTACCCGGTTGTAAAATGGATGCTGTTGTCCCACCATGCCACTATAATAGTTGCTAGGATGTTGTGGTGACATTACATTACCATTGAATGAAGTGGAGGAGGAGCAGACTGATGGTGCCTGGCTGAACACAGACGCAGCCCGAGGGGGAGCTTCCTGCAACGGTAGCGAAGGATAAGGAATTCCTGTGATATTCACAGTGGACATCTGCTCCCTGGCAGCTCGGATATCTGTAGACATGAAGAAAAAGCATGAGTAAAGAACCAATTTTTAACAACAGCTAATGCTCATAAACACACATATATTTTCAGCAAGAAAAAAATACATACCAAAAAGTTTTGTGGACTCGGTTGGTACCTTAGGTATCAGTATTTAAGAACACAAGAAATTCGGCCCCTCCAGCCTGCTCCGCCATTCAATAAGATCATGGTTGATCATCGACTGCAACTCCACTTTCCTGCCCGATCTCCATATCCCTCGATTCCCCTAGAGTCGAAAAATCTATCGATCTCAGCCTTGAATATACTCAAAGACTCAGCATTCACAGCCCTCTGGGGCAGAGAATTTCAACAATTCACAACCCTCTGAGTGAAGAAATTCCTCCTCATCTCGGTCTTAAATGGCCGACCCCTTACCCCGAGACTTTGGCCCCCTAGTTTTAGACTCTCCAGCCAGGGGAAAAATTAAACTGCTGCTGATGTCTGCAGGAGCAGATTGGAGAACTTTTGGTATTTTAGGTCACAGCCTAGAAAGGAAGACCTCAAGTCAAACGTATTACAGGACACTAAAGCTCAGACTCTGCATATTAGAAAAACGATAAATAACCCTGCCTAAGAAAAGAATCAATTAAAAGAACTATTTTGCAAAGATTTTACCTCACAAGCACTTCCTGAAACCTTGCTAAAGATCATTACCCTGGAAATAAAAACTTTTAGAAAATTTACCTAATACAAAATTAAAAATTTTATTTGGGGGGGGGGGGGGGGGGTGGTGGAAGAGATTGGTTAAGAAGCATATAGGAACTATTCCTTAAAAAATACATTATAAAATGAAAAGCATAATTAAAAAAAGATTAAACCTAAGTTTAGTGTGCATATCGTCTTTGTCATTATGTACCCGAGGCCAGCACTGGTCCTTACTGTAGATCTGCCAGTAAATATTAAGAAATATCAAAGACTCTGGTTGACCACCCAAATGGTATGTTGGCCTTTATTACAAGAGGATTTGAGTATAAGAGTAAAGGGCCTAGAAATTCAGTGGGCTGCGCCACCCATTAGCGCCTTAAGAGGGAGCTAAGTGGGTCAGAAGCCACTGGCCACGCCTCCCGCTAAATTTAGCAGAACGCTAATGGCGGCGCTAGCCGTTAGTGCTGCGCCGCGACCGATGACATCATAGGTGTGCGCAGTGCCCCGCTACCGCCCTGATCGCGATATTTAGTTGCGCCCCCTGCTTTAACGCTGGACGCTATTTGCAACCGGTGCAGGGGGCCTACCTGCGGCAGTAGAGGCGCTAATTAAAGGAGGTGCGGGGCGGCCATTTTTTTTTTGGCCGCCTGCCAGCACCTCTCCGCGCTGCCATCCCCGGCCTCCTGAGCTCCCCCCCACCACCCCCGCGGAGTGCCAACTGCGTTCCAAGAGCCCGGCACTTCTCCTCGGTGCCGGGCTCTTTTGCCGGCACTCGTGATCCTCGATCGCGCTGCAGAAGGCCCCTCCCCTTTAAGAAGGGGAGGAAGGCCTGCAGTACCGCAGCGCGCCGTGCCGCAGCGTGTGGCGCTGCGGCATGTTGCACCGCGATCTTCAGCTGCAGCGCCCCAAGAGGGATGCGGGGCGCCTCGAGTAGCGTCGCGCTTCCCTCTGGGGCGCGCAAAGTGAATTTCCGGCAGGCGGCCACGACTGCTTCCGGGGCGCTACTTTTAGCGCCCTGGCGAGGCTGGCGCCCCAAACGGGGCACTACTGAATTTCTAGGCCAAGATGTCTTACTGCAATTATATAGGGCACTGGTGAGACCACACCTGGAGTATTGTGTACAGTTTTGGTCTCCTGACCTAAGGAAGGATATACTTGCCATAGAGGGAGTGCAACAAAGGTTCACCAGACTGATTCCTGGGATGAGGGGATTAGAAGAATGAGAGGTGATCTCATTGAAACATACGAAATTCTTACAGGGCTTGACAGGGTAGATGCAGGGAGGATCTTTCCCCTAGCTGGGAAATCTAGAACCAGGGGCCACAGTCTCAGAATATGGGGTCGGCCATTTAGGACTGAGATGAGGAGAAATTTCTTCACTCAGCGGGTGGTGAATCTTTGGAATTCTCTATCCCAGAGGGCTGTGGAGGCTCAGTCGTTGAGTATATTCAAGACAGAGATCGGTTGATTTTTGGATATTAAGGGAATCAAGGGATATGGGGATAATGCAGGTAGGTGGAGTTGAGTAAGAAGATCAGCCATGATCTTATTGAATGGATGAGCAGGCTCGAGGGGCCGAATGGCCAACTCCTGCTCCTATTTCTTATGTTCTTATGTCTACAGAACCACCCCAATTGTCATACATAAAAAGTACTAACCTGCAATAATCTCACGCAGTTTAGGATCCAAATTTACTGTGCATGGTAGAAATGTTTTTACATCTCGTGATGAAAGCATTGGCATTCTTGAAGATAGGAAAACTTCAAAGCTTCGAATATCGCTGTCAATTTCTAGAAGTGGCTCCACATCTTTGGTAGTTGGTATATTTTTGGAAATTCTGAAGATAATCGTAGGAAATACTTTTACATAAATTTTTAAAAAAAACAGACTTCTAGAACTGCCAGAAACAGTAACAGCATATTTTACATTTTGTGAAACATTTACCAAGTATGTTATTTGCACCATCTCAAACTGCAAAGGGGCAAATAAAAACACACTGATAAACAGAATTTAAAAAAAGACAAAATTAATTTTCATAACCCAATGCTATTTATAAGTGAAGTGACAGTGCTGTAATGTACACTTCTTGTCTATAAGAAGTTTCAAACAGATGAATTTCCCTTTGTTTTTTGAAACCAGTAAACAATCGCAATCAGGAAGCGAATGCTGTGTGAACGCAATGTACTAATGTTTTCACTTAAGTGAAGGAAAGCTGTTATAGTCGTCAAAGTTGTGCCAATTAAGTGAATAAATACTCCTGAGATAGCAGAATAATTTAGATTTTTAAACAGTCTCTTAAAAGAGAAAGTAGAAAGGCAAACTATGTAATTCAAAAACTCAAAACAACCAAATTATTGTTCCCTCGTTACAGTATAACCTAAATAACATTTTTGCACAATTGGTCGAGCAAATATCAACTTCATTTTTGATCCATTGGTCACAGAGAAAAAAAAATTGAACTGGCAGTAAATAAAATAGAATTGAAGCAGCTTTTTTAAAGATCGGATCAATGTAGTCCTTTAGTACACAAAGGAAATGTATTTAGTTCTAAGAATAATTAGCAATTAAACAGGGTTGCTTTAAAGGGTTTGAATTTCATTCTCAGCTGACATGTCACATGAAGCAGACTAAAATAATTTTTATTGCCAGCTGCACCCCGCAAGCTGAATCTCGACGGTGAACCCAGTATGTAGTCAACAAATATTTTCAGTGCTCGAGTGGTTTGCAGTTCTGCACTGTTTCAGTATTTTACATATAGCTCAATCAGCTTTACTAGGCCATACTAAAGAAAGAGTTGACTATTACAAATATTGTGTACATCAGTCAAAAAAAAATCACAGTATCAAATAGTTCACCAAACAACAGGCATTTTACTTGTAACTGGCTGAGAGCTACACATGTAAATAGTGTTTTGTTTTGCTCAGATAATGCAGTCCTTTGCCACTCAATTTTGTAAGCATCAGACAGTTGCAAATATTAAAGGAAAAACAATGGCTTGGATTTTCCGGGCCTAAATGCCCCGCAGTTCCTGCTTTCCGCACGCGCGAAGACCCGGAACTTGCGCTGTGTCAAGTTTCAGCTTGACCGATCATCCGCGTCTTTGGGAAATGAACATCCGCTGGCGGAGAGTTGGGCTATTTGTACCATGCTTTACCCAGATCCCGTCTGTAAATGGAACCCCTACAAGTATAAATGGGGATTCCCCCCTTTTGGATTGGTTGGCCTGGCTCACGTGATCCCAGGGGGGCGCCGGCGAACCGCCCGCGCCCCTGAGATACATGGGCCTTTACACGCAGCCCAGGAGCGGGAGTCTACGAACCTCCGGGACCATCAGGTAGGTTCGTACTTTTCTTGCTGTTCAGAGGCATTTGCCCGCGTTGAACCACCAACCGCAAATTCAGGCCCATTTAATTTTCACCATACAAAGCAAAAATACTACAGCAAACATGCAATGACTATAAAATGTTGAAATATTATCAATCATACCCAGTACCCACATTTTAAAAGGCAAAAGTGTAACTCTGCAGGAGTCCATTTTTGCTACTAAATCACAAGTATTTCAAATAGGTGTGCTCAACTCACAATTTAAACATTTTCAGAAGACTACCTGTTTAATATATTTTCCCCACCACTTAAATGGTTACGCTATCCTTTAGCTTCCAGCAATCCTTGTTCAATTGTTCCAAGATTATTTGAAGAGGACTTAATTTTAAAGCATTATTTAATTAAAAAAAAATATATATATCAATTAAAAAAAAAGAGCAAGTGTAAAGATAGCAAGCGAGAGAAAAACAGAACCTCATTTCGAACATGACCCTCTCTATTCATTACAGACCAGCTATAGCTTTTGTTCGCGTTGGAAATATGAACATTCTAATTATTTTTCTCAACGTATAGTCAAATTGTGCCTCTGACCATAACAGTTTGTGTTTTTGAAAAGTATTTGAATGTAAATTGGACAATAATTTTTTTTTTTTTTTTAAATAAAAGCTATTCATTTTTTATTTTAGAAAGCATGAGAGGGGGAGAGAATGTCATTCGTCATCCTAATTAGACCCAATTACAAAACAATGAAATCAATGTTTACCAAGATCTTATCGAAAATTACAAAGTGCTGCCAGGCCTGTGCCCTTCCCCTTCCCTGACTGCTGACAGACACCAGGAATTCAACAGTTAGCCAAGCCTCCACATTCCACTTCCCAGTTCTGCCAAATCTCCGGTCCTGCTCCAGTTTGCCAAATCCAGGTTCCCCCTTTACAATAAAGCCAAAACAAATGACCCATGCTGGAAAATTGAGCGGGGTGTATAACAGGTGAACGATTCGCTACCGCCTGTTTTATCCTTGGTGAGACCACACCTTGAGCATTGTGTGCAGTTTTGGTCGCCTTATCTGAGGAAGGATGTTCTTGCCATGGAGGGAGTGCAGCGAAGATTCACCAGACTGATACCTGGGATGGCGGGAATGACGTATGAGGAGAGATTGGGTCGATTGGGCTTATATTAGCTGGAGTTTAGAAGAATGAGAGGGGATCTCATTGAAACTTATAAAATTCTAACAGGAATAGACAGACTAGATGCAGGAAGGATGTTCCCGATGGCCGGGGAGTCCAGAACCAGGGGTCACAGTCTAAAGATAAGGGGTAAGCCATTTAGGACAGAGATGAGGAGGAATTTCTTCACCCAGAGAGTGGTGAACCTGTGGAATTCTCTGCCACAGAAGGCAGTTGAGGCCAATTCATTAAATATATTCAAGAAGGAGTTAGATATATTTCTTAAAGCTAAAGGGATCAAGGAATATGGGGAGAAAGCAGGGACAGGGTACTGAATTTGGATGATCAGCCATGATCGCATTGAATGGCGGAGTAGGCTCGAGGGGCCGAATGGCCTACTCCTGCTCCTATCTTCTATGTTTCTATCCCCACTGAAGTTGAAAGTTCCGTTCACTGTTTCTTAGAAAGTGGGACCAAAAAAATTTGGGGACATCTGATTTGATAAAAGAGTACAGTAGGAATCGAAATAAGTCATTCTGAAATTGTATAGTGTGCTCTAGTCAGATGACATCTGGAGTACGACATCCTGTTATGGTCAGCAAGACATTTGCAATCAGCAAAGGCGCTTGCCGCAGGATCCGAAGTAAGCTTCCTACAAAGATCTCGCAATCTCTGGGGCGAGAAGTTCGGCTTTTCCGACGCATAATCCAAATTAGCTGCTGTGACGTGAACAAGCTGTCCAAGCAGCCAATCAAAACGCAGAATTCTCAGCAAACCAGGAAGTGGGTAAGTGCCTCTGAATCTAACTTTTTAAAAAAAATGTTAGAGAGCAAAACAAAGATTGGGGCTCTCACATGAGGAAAAGGCAAACCTGAAATAAAGATGAACAAACTTAAAAAAGTGAATTTCGGATGCGCTGCGCTAAATCCTGAGGTTGCGGTTAGTTCCAAAGGGGCAACAATGAACGCGGTTATTACCACCACAAATTCCGAGCCAACAGAAATATTCAAGCATAGGAGGCAGTTCTAAGAACCATGAGACTGATCTGTAGCATCAATGGAATCAGTTATGAGGCAACACTGGAGAAAATAGTTTTTTAAGTCTTGAAATGAAGCATCTGATAAAATAGCAAGCAATATCGAAAAGGTACATCACAAACGATAGGTCAAGGTGATACACTTCAAACTAATAAAAGGTAAACATAGGACATAATAGGAACAGGAGTAGGCCATTCAGCCCCTCGAGTTTGTTCCGCCATTCAATGAGATCATGGCTGATCTGTATCTGAACTCACTTTGGTTCCGTAACCCTTAATACTCTTGCCTAACAAAAATCTTTCAACCTCAGTTTTAAAATTTTCAACTGACCGAACCTCAACAGCTTCTTGGGGGGCGAGGTGGGTAGAGAGTTTCATATTTCTACTACTATTTGTATGAAGAAATGTTTCCTGACATCACCCCTAAACAGTCGAACTCTAATTTTATGGTTATTTCCCCTTGTTTTGGACTCCCCCCACCAGAGGAAATAGTTTCTATCTATCCTATCAACTCATTCAATCATCTTAAACACCTCACCTAGATCACCTCTTAATGCTCTATCCTCAAGGGAACACAAGCCTAATCGATGCAGCCTGTCCTCGTAATTTAACTCTTTCAGCCCCAGTATTATTCTGGTGCATCTGTGCTGCACCTATTCCAAGGCCATATATCCTTTCGGAGATGTGGTGCCCAGAACTGAACACAGTGACATGAATCTTGTCATTCATGTGGAAATGACTCATGAAATGATACTGGGCGGCCTGCTGGTGGCGCTGTCCAGGGAGAGTATAAATACTCGGGCACGGGCCCAGCTTGCTCAGGACATTCTTCAACAGGAACTAGTGAAGGACACAACTAGGTCTCCATGTTGAAAAACAGTTGATTAAAGCCTTGTTTAATACTCAGACCAAGTGCCTAGTAGTTTTCTTACGTCACACAGAAAAGGGGTCGAACTGGAGCTTTATACAACTGTAACATTACTTCCACCCCTTTGTAATTCCAGCCCTCTTGCGGTAAAGGCCAATATTCCAGTGGCCCTTTTAATTATTTGTTGCACCTGTCCACTAGCTTTTAGTGATTTCTGTACTTGGACCCCTCGATCTCTCGGCTCCTCCACAGTTCCGAGCTTCTCGTCATTTGGAAAATACTCTGATCCATCCATCTTAGGTACCAAGTGGATGACCTCACACTTCCCCAGATTGAACTCTATCTGCCACAGTTTTGCCCAGATGTCAGAAAGTTCTTTACACAGAGTGACCAACACATGGAATGGGTTTCCAAGTAGGGTTATGGAGGCAAAAAGCCGAGAACCATTTAAAAAAGCAGTTAAATGTCATGATTGGGGGCCTGGAGGTGAGCCAAAGATCCTTCCACACCTGTATCTATCTCGAGATGTGAATGATTTTGACTTTAGATACTGGAATGAAGTGTTTGCAAGATGAAAACAAAAAGTAAACCTGAGATTAGAGGGTAAGGCCTAGAAATTGGGTATAGCCCCGCTTGGGGCGTTAGAATTGGCGCTGCGCAAATTTTATAGCCAGACGCAACTTACCGCCACCTCGCGCGATATTGGGTTGCAGCGCCCCTAAAGGTGATTGAGGCGCAAAATCAGGCATTACACGGGACTCCTAAGGCGCTAACCTGGCGGCGCTACTCAATATCGGGGCGGGCGGGCGCAGCGCAGGTGCTGTCAATTACCGATGACCACGAGACTTTCAGGCGCCGGCCAACTCTTAAAGGGGTGGGTCAGTAAGGATCAGCAGCCACACTCTGCGCCTTGTAGGCCTCAAAATCGGAGCTGGCCATTCTGTGGCGTTCCAAACTTTGAGAAGATGGAGAGGGTGAGGCAGAGAGCGGAGTGCTTCACCAATGGGGCACTGGATGAATTGGTAGGCGCAGTGGAGCGCCGGTGAGATGTGCTGTACCTCGACAATGGCAGGAGGCCTAATCAGAAGGAATACCGAAGAACTTGGAAGGAAGTTTCTCAAAAGGTCAACTCCAACAGCATGGTGACCAGGAGCCCTGTGCAGTGCAGGAAGAAATTCAACGACCTCACTCGGGTTGTGAGGGTGAGTGGTGTTTCGGCATCCCTCCATCTGCACCTGACTTTATGGCCAGAGGGTGCACAATGCCCCATTGGCCATCTGTCAGCAAGCACCCATGGCCCTTTCTGGGAACACACATGCACATTAAACTCAGGGCATGATGTAAGGGCTATTCCACCATGAGGGGCATGAGATGACAACTCAGGGCATGATGTAAGGGCTATTCCACCATGGGGGGCATGAGATGACAACTCAGGGCATGATGTAAGGGCTATTCCACCATGGGGGGCATGAGATGATAACTCAGGGCATCATGTAAGGGCTCCTTTCCACCATGGGGGGCATGAGATGACAACTCAGGGCATCATGTTTCATCACTTCCCGTCCTTTCTCCTGCAGGCCAAGCTGGCGAGGAACCGCAAGGAGCAGCTTCGCACCGGAGGAGGACGTCCTCAACTCCAGACTCTCACGGATCTCGAAGAGAGAGTCCACCAGATTGTTGGAGGCCGTATGATTGGTCCTGTCACCACTGGAGCTGCCAACCCCATTGTGCACAGCGATGGTAAGGTCCTCACATTTTTGAGCTGTCTCCTTCCACTTGTTCCCCCCGCCAGCATGCTTTTTCACTCTGGACCCATGTCATAGCATTGCAGCACTCTTGCATCCCTTGCTGCCACCCTGTCCTTTTGCTAAAGCCACTCTTCAACCTCCCTGCTTTCAGATGCTGCATCACCAGCTCGGGAGCCGGGCCCTCAAGCTGCCAGTGCCACTGCCTCCGGAGGCGACGAGCAGGAGGAAGCCGGAACATCCGTGCCAGCCTCAGGGGAGCCAGCCCATCTGGAGACTGGGGATAGTAGTTCCCTGGAGGGGAGGGGAGGGGGGTCTCTGATGAGGAACCAGTTGCAGGAACCAGCGGGCTGCAGCAACGCGAGGGGGGTAGGGAAGCTCGGGGGCCGTCTCCCCGGAGGGCGAGGCAGGCCACGATGACTGCTGCACAGAGTGCAGAGGAGGTGCATAGCCTTTCAGAAATGAGCGCCCAGGCTCGGCTCAGGCACACTGAGCTGATGGCTGCAGTGGGGTGGATGCCTGACTCCATCGACACACTGGCAAAGAGTGTGCAGGACTTTGGGGCAGCAATGGAAAGGACTGTCCAGGGCTTCGGGGCAGCAATGGAAAGGACTGTCCAGGGCTTCGGGGCAGCAATGGAAAGGACTGTCCAGGGCTTCGGGCCAGCCCTGGAAAGGTCTGTCCAGGGCTTGACCGAAGCAGTGGAAAGGGCTGTCCCGGCCTTGTCCGAAGCAGTGGAAAGGACTGTCCCGGCCTTGTCCGAAGCAGTGGAAAGGGCTGTCCAGAGCTTCTCCGAAGCACTGGCACCTGCCACGCAAGTGCTCAGTGCTGCCACGCAGTCACTTGCTGGCTGCCTGCACACGCAGATCGAGGCCACGCGAACACTGACTGCTGCCACCCTAGCTGGATCAGGCAGGATTACCCGGGGCCCTTGCAGCACCACAGCAGGCCATCAATCTGTGGACCAGCCGATTGTGGCGCATGTTGCGGTGCTGCCCCGTCAGAGTGCCAGTGTGTCGGCCGACCACGGAGCAGGTGTCCGCTCTCAGGATATAAGCATTCCTGATGCCACCGCTGGCACGTCTCCACTGCAGCTGCCACCACCTGCAGGACAGACTGCTTCCACCCAAGCCCAGTTGGAGCAGTCAGCATCCGGGCCCTCCAAGCCCAGAGTCTGTCCAGGCCGTCCCTCAGGGGCTTCTGCGCTTTCGGACACTCAGCAGGCATCCCCCAGCCTTGACGCAGCCACTGGGGTCCAATTACGGAGGAGCTGCAGGGAGGGAAGGGGCCGATCTCGTAAGAGAAGTAGATCTCCATCAAGGGGTAAAGAGTAGAGGGAGCTGTTGAGACGTCTCATTTGTAGAATTCAAGGCCGTCTACACCTGCTGTGAATGTTAGTCATGTTTTGGGTAGTGTCGCGGGTTTGCCAGACAGTTATGTGTTAGTTCGTTAGTTATGCTTTCTGTTGCCATTGCTTTGTCATGCTGGAAGGAAGCACTTTTTGGAAAATAAAGAAAATGTTTTATTTACACTGGAACTCTAGACTATTTACAAGCATGGTGGCCTTCATAGGCTTTGGGCGAACCAGAGGGCACTGTTCCAATTACACCCAGCATTCCGTCAGAGGGGCCTGGAACCGAGTCCTTATGAGCCTCTGACGGACGGCCCTTCCAGTTTCTGGACCCCTCCCGTCTTCCTCCTCCTCCTCCTCCTCCTCCTCCTCGGCTGGACCTTCAAGGTTGGCTGGCATTGGCTGGGTGCGTCGGATGGCCAGGTTGTGGAGCATGTCGCAGACCACGACGATGCGCGACACTTGCTCCGTCGAGTACTGCAGGGCACCCCCCGAATGGTCGAGACAACGGAACCGCTGCTTGAGCACACCGATTGTGTGCTCCACAATGTTCCTGGTCGCCTGATGGCTGGTGTTGTAATGCTCTTCTGCCGGGGTGCTGGGCAAACGGAGCGGGGTCATGAGCCATGGGCAGAGAGGATAGCCCTTGTCGCCAAGAAGCCAGCCTCGTGGGTGAGCCGGGGCCTCGAAAAGGTCAGCCACTGAGGTCTGCTGCAGGATGAACGCATCGTGGCTGCTGCCAGGGAATTGGGCGTTGACCGCGATGATCATCTGCCGGTGGTCACAGACCAGCTGCACATTGAGGGAGTGGAACCCCTTGCGGTTGCGGAACTCTTCGGGATTCTGTAATGGCGCCCGCAAAGCCGCGTGTATGCAATCAATGGCGCCCTGCACCATGGGGAAGTCCGCTATAGCCGCGAAGCCCTGTGCGCGCTCCCCCTGCTTCTCCAGGGTCAAAGGGAAGGTGATTAATTCCCGCCTCCTTCTATAGAGGGCAGCTGTCACTTGCCGGATGCAGCAATGCACCGCAAATTGAGAAATATTTGCAATGTCCCCAGTTGCTGCCTGAAACGAGCCGCTGGCGAAAAAGTTTAGGGCAACAGTGACTTTGACGGCCACCGACAGAGAGGTCCTGCACCGTAACCGCGGCTGCAGATCTTCAGCAAGCAGGTGGCACAGCTCAGTCACCACATCCTTTCCAAATCGGAGCCTTCGCATACACTGCTCCTCCGACATGGCAATGTATGACACCTGCTGCCTGAAAACCCTGGCAGCGTACGGTCGCATTTGGAGACGTCTATTGCCCCTCCTCCTTCTGGCCATTCCCGGCCCTCTCTCCCTCCGCCTCTGTGCCCTTGCCATATGTTCAGCCAGCAGGACGTTCCCCTCCAAAACAGCTCCCATTATAATGTGAAAGAAGTAAGACGCAGTAATATCTCACCAGCAAACTGTTGTGGACAGAGCTGAAGGTCCAAAGGCACCGCTGGCTCAATGAAAAGTACGCTCTCCCACTGAAGGTCAGCAACCCTCTCCAACAACCAGCAAGATGCCCACCCAAAATGGCTGCCGCTTTTATACTAGTGCAGTCCCCTTTAAATAGCGCCCCCCTAGCCCGAGAAGGACTTGGGAACGTTCCAGCAAGCTGTCACTATTAGCGCCAGGCGGAATGGAGGCGGGCACCACTCAATTTCCGGTCTGGGGCGCCAAAAAGGCGTTGCACACTGAAATGACGTCATGATCTGCCTGCGCCCGCAAGCGGGCGCTAAGATTTAGCACCGGCGCTAAAACCCACTCAATATAGCAAGAGGCGCTGGGTTCACTGCGCACGGGCGAAAATTGGCTAACGCCCCACTTCTCGGCCTCTTTAGGCGCTAATCGCTGGCGCAACCAACCGAATTTCTCCCAAGTGTTTTAATATCATAAGCCAAATCTTTCTTGTAACCATGGACAAAATTGATATAAATGGGCACCACCGTTCCAAAAACCGACCCAAAAATGCAAAAAGGGAATCCAAGGAAGACAACAAGAACACAAAATTAAATTAGAATCTTCACTACACAAAGATCATTTTCTACAAGACTGATTGAAAATTGCTTAAAGATCACAGAAAGCCACTTATTGATAGTTTTTGTCATAATGATGTCATTAATATTGTCTGCATGATGTCATCCTGAGCACCAACCAGCTTATTTGAGTAAAAGCAACCGAAGTTTGCTCTTTTATAAACCAACTATGCCCTCATGCTCAATCACACCATCCTCCTCCACTGCCTCTCCTGTGTTGTCCAGATCGATGGGACTGCCCTTACTTGATTCCACTCACGTATCTGTAGCCACATCATCTCTAGCAATCTCTCCTCTTCCCTTTCCTACACTGTCACCTCTGAAGTCCTCCATGGATCCCTCCATGGCTTCTCCACATATTCATCTATGTGCTGTCCCTTAGCTACGTCTTTGGGATAAAACAAGGTCAGCTTGCATGTACACTGATGACACCCAGCTCTACCAGATCACTTGCTTGATATCCAATATTGGATCAGTCATAATTTCCTCTAGCCTCCTTACCCTACAATCCCTTCTGTACTCTCCCTTCCACTTACTCCGGGCCCTTGTACATTGCCCCCTCCCTTCACTCCACCATTGGCAGTGGTGCCTTCAGCTGCCGAGGCTCCACACTGTGAAATTCCCCCCTAAAGTCCATCCCCCTCTACACCTTTGACACCCTCAAGACCCACTCCTTAATCTTTATATCTTTGGTGCAGCATCTCTTTCTCCTCACGTCTTGAAGCACACTGGAATGTTTTTCTACACTAAAGTTACTATATAATTGTAAGTTGTTGTCATCATAGTCATCTTTGGCAGTTTGGAAAGTTTTGCCATTGTTAAAGGTTTTAAGGCTGAACATCCATGTTCCTTGGAAGACTATTTGGGGGAGAAATTGAGTATAGCCCCGTTTGGGGCGCCAGCCTCGCCAGGGCACTAAAAGTAGCGCCCCGGAAACATTCACGCCCGTGCACCGGAAATTGAGTTGTTGCGCCCCAAAGGGAAGCGCGGCTCTACTGGAGGCGCCCCGCATCCCTCTTGGGGCGCTGCGAGTGAATATCGTGGCGCTATGTGCCGCAGCGCCACACGCTGCGGCACGTCGCGCTGCGGTATTGCGGGCCTTCCTCCCCTTCTTAAAGTGGAGGGGCCTTGTGCAGCACGATCTGGGGCCCAGCTGGGCCCCCGAGGATCGGGAGTGCAGGCAAAAGAGCCCGGCACTGAGGAGAAGTGCCGGGCTCTTGGAGCGCAGACGGCACACCGCGGGGGGGAGGTTCAGGAGGCCGGCGACGGGAGCGCAGGCAGGTGCTGGCAGGCGGCCAACAACAAAAATGGCCGCCCCGTACCTCGCCTTTAATTTGCGCTTCCCCAGCCGCAGGTAGGCCCCCCTGAACCGGTCGGACATAGCGTCCGGCGGTAAATCAGGGGGCGCTGCCAAATATCGCGGCCGGGGCGCCAGCGGGGCGCTGCGCACACCGATGACGTCATCGGCAGCGGCGCAGCGCTAACGGTTAGCGCCACCACTAACGTCCCGCGGAATTTAGCGGGAGGCGTGGGCAGTGCCGCGCCCGGGCGCCAGTTGGCTTGCGACCCACTTAGCGCCCTCTTAAGGCGCTAACGGGTGGCGCAACCTAGTGAATTTCTCCCCCTTTATCTTTTCACTCATTTTTTTCACCATTGGTTAGATTCTTCTGTTGACTGTGCAAAATAATTAACATATCTCAATATAAACAACACAGATTCTTCAACCAAAAACCCAGTTTCACTAAGAAAGCATCTACAACTTTCAAACCATCATGATTTTTGTAGATAAGGATTTAAAGTATTTGCATATAAGCAAATACTTCCTTAAACACGGCAACAGAACACATGACCGTTCGGTTACTGGACAGGACCAATAGATCACTACCGAGGAGCACTGCATTGAACTGTACTAATAAATGTTTCGAATGAAACAGTGGCCTCTGCTGGTAGATATCACTTTCACATATTTATACTAGTATTCCATCTAATGGAAGCAACGGAGCCCCAATGGCCACTTGCCCGGTCAAGTCTAAGTGCTCCTAATTGCTTCCCCAGTCAGTTTCTCCACCCACCAGCATTAATTTTTATTAGGAGTCTGTTTTAACGTGGCAGTGTTCTGTCCTGCTCACCAGCGTCTTTTAAAATTAGAGTCCAAATTAAAGTGTCGGTGAGCGGATGGAGCGGAAGGCCATCACTGACCAGCGGAGCACAGACGCTCTAAAACACTCTCCTCAATAACACTGAAATGCTGGTAAGTGAAGACTGCGGAAATTTATGGGACAATCAGGACCCAGGTAGGCAGGAAATCTTCTCATACAATTCCTACACTGCTGGCACTTTTGAATCTTTAAGCTAATGAAAGAGCCCCAGTCCAGATCATTAGCGTGTAAGGGGGAGTGGATTTTACAAATATAAAACAACATATGAACAAGGATCAACTGAGAAAAAATGACAGCTGAAATGACATTATTTCAACTTCCGGGCATCTTGGTTACACAAACACTGCCACCGCTACTATGATGGAATGTGAATTCACCGACATGGTTCTTCCCAAATCTCAGAAGGGGTATCTGGTAAGAAGTCAATTCCTACCTCCCCCCACATCCCACCATTAGAAGGAAAGAACGTGCCGAAGGAAGACACTGAAAGATCAAGAGGGTTAATCTTGTATTCCTACTAGCATCTAGTTGAAAAGATTTAGACAAAAGAGCAGGGGGCATAACTTTATGACAAAACCATATAGAAAAAGTAAACATGTGCCAAGATAAGCATGTTTGAAATGGGGGAATTAATTTAAATTAACTATGAAGTACATTAGTTAGATACCTTTCATAGATGTTTTTCAGGGTGAGATGATCTGGAACATTGTCAGTCTCTTCCAGGTATAGAATAAGCCAAGAGGTCCTGTACGGCCATTGTTCTGTGAGGTTTATCCACGAGGCAAGCCGGTCCCAATTGAAACTAATCTGGTTAGCCCTCAGTAAACGTCCTGTAATGAAATATAATTAAATCCATCTCTGAAAGGCTTTATTCTTATGATCACAAATAGTTCCAAGACTGAAACAAATTAGAGATGCTATTTTAAATTACAATTCAAACCAACTTGTAGGATAACTCTTGAAAATTGGACGGCCACTATAACTTCTAAACCATCAATACATTACATATTAAACGCATTTATATAATTTCATCCTGAACTTTAATTGGGAATCAACGATTAGAATTGTACAAGCATCTTTTCTGCATCTTCCTGGTTAAACTTTTAAAGAAATAGTTAAGTAAACAATGGCAAGTATGTTTGCCCAAGGAATAATGTTTAAAAACCATGAGATTTAATTTTAACCTTAGCTTCATTTCACCGTAACATTTTGATATTCGAAATAGCAATTTAATTGATGACACCCGGTTGTGCTTCCAAAATTCCATAGATTCTAGAACAGTTCCCGTGGATTGGAAGGTGGCAAATGTAACCCCACTCTAAGAAAGGAGGGAGAGAGAAAACGGTGAACTACAGACCAGTTAGCCTGACATCAGTAGTAGGGAAAATGCTAGAATCTATTATTAAGGACGTGGTAACAGGGCACTTAGAAAATAATAATAGGATTGGGCAGAGTCAACACGGATTTATGAAAGAGAAATCGTGTTTGACGAATCTGTTAGAGTTTTTGGAGGTTGTAACTAGCAGAATAGATAAGGGGGAACCAGTGGATGTGGTGTATTTGGATTTTCAGAAGACATTCGATAAGGTGCCACACAAGAGGTTATTAAACAAAAATAGGGCTCATGGGATTGGGGGTACTGTAATATACTCGCATGGATTGAGGATTAGTTAATGGACAGAAAACAGAGAGGAGGTCATTTTCAGGTTGGCAGGCTGTAACTAGTGGGGTACCACAAGGATCAGTGTTGGGCCTCAGCTATTCACAATCTATATCAATGATTTGGATGAGGGGAACCAAATGTAATATATCCAGGTTTGCTGATGACACAAAACTGGGTGGCAATATAATTTTATTAAATATTTTATCATTCTTCACCCCTTTAGGTATTAAAACAGTAATTTGGTTCCCCAGTCCTAGCGTCCTTCAAAAGACCACCTGCTGTTCAGCACCATTGGTTGGTCAGTCCTGTTCTCAACCACCACGGCTCCCTGTGTTGGCTGCAGGCTAGTTCTCTGCTGCCACCATTGTCCTGATCTCCCTACTGATGCACCAATCCATAGTATGACTTTAAAACGAGGACTGAATTTTGTTTGCATACCTTGGGTCCAATTAACCCCTATCCTTTAACCCAACTTCATCTGAGGACTACAGCTGTTCTCGACTCCTGTGAAAGAGAGAACCTGCTTGTCACCATCCTATGGCACAGTGTTGTGTACTACTGGGTTTCATTCAATTTCCATGTTAAACCCATGTTGAAGTGGTCAGTGACCTTCGAGTATATTAAATTTTCATGGAATTCTGAAGAACTCGTAAAGGTTACAGAGAATGGCAAACACCCAAGAATGATTACAAGGCAATAATCTGACTGGGAGATGTAGAGAACATAATGAACTGTGAGTGAAATTCAAGTAATTTATAGCTGATACTTGAACCAGGAAATAAGATTATTGTGTTGAAATCACTCCAGGGTAGTGAACTTCACTGTAGCTTTATTCATTTTGACTCAGTTTTTTGGCAACAGCAGTTCTCAGTGCGGATGCCAGTCAACGCACTCCAAGTTGTTGCCGTGCGACGATGTCCACCATATAGAACATAACTACTGAAAGTTTATCAGGAAAAAATTAATTGATTACTAGGCAATAACAGAAGTAACATAATTACAGCGAAAACAATACCATGATTACAAAGCAAGAATCCTATGAAGGGGTTTGGAATATATCAAAATTCTACCACCACTCCACCTCGCCAGGTATCATGTAGTGCACAAGCAGCGGAGGAATAATGGCACCCAGTCTGCAGGATTAAATATTATGGTGTAATGACTACAGTGGTTATTGAACAATAATCTACAGTTTATCAGAAAATAAGAACCTATTAAGGGTTTATCAAGCACCTGTGATCTTAAGATGTTTAGACACTTTAAGTATTGACCAAATAAGGCATATGTAGCAGATATGTTCCTAGTGTATTATTGAAAGTACATCTGCATGGAAACCACGTGAAAGTGAAAATGAAAGTTACTACTCACCCGTTACTGAAACAATGTTGAGCAATCGCCTCATGGTCTGAGGACTAATGTCACTAAACCAATCTTCAGTAACCAGAAGCTTGGTCAGATCAAAAGACATCTGCCTGGTAACCTGTCGCTGCATCTGTCGGCGGCGATATGTATCCTGTTGATGCAGAAAATGATCAGTGTTCAAAAAAAGAGAGAAAGAGAAAAAGGAGGGAAAGAGAGAGGAAAAAAGAGAAAGAAAATAGAGATAGAGGGAGAGAGGAGAGAAAGAGAGTGAGACAAAGAAAGGACTTGCATTTATATAGCGCCTTTCACGACCTCAAGCTATCCCAAAGAGCTTCACAGGCAATGAGGTACTTCTGAAGTGTAGTCATTATTATAATGTAGGAAAACGTGGCAGCCAATTTGCACAGAGCCAGATCCCACAAACAGCAGTGAGATAAATGACCAGATAATCTCTTGTAATGAGGTTTGTTGAGGGACAGGAGACCGGGAGAACTCCCCTACTCATCTCCCTATAGGGCCATGGGATCTTTTGCTTTTACATGAGGCGGCTGGTTTAATACCTCATCCAAAATATTGGACCTCTGACAATGCATCACTGTTTCAGTACTACACTGAAGTGTCAGCCTAGATCATGTGCTCGTCTCTGGAGTGGGGCTTGAACTGAAGAACTTCTGTTTCAGAGGAGAGAGTGTGCTCTCTGAGCTCAGGCGGACACCCGAGGGCTGTATAATGCAGGATTTAAAATGTTTAAGTATTTAATATGACAATTCGAATAAAGGAACCATTTTCAGAGAATTTAGCCATAAAAAGTAGGAACACTTATCCCTCAAAACCTGTTGATACCTACCTAGTAATGAATAAATTGCAGTTCATTTTAATGAAACAGATAAGCAAGATCAGAGAGTAACACGCGCCTAGAGTCCCCGTAGCGCGCGCCCAGAGTCCCCGTAACGCGCGCCCAGAGTCCCCGTAACGCGCGCCCAGAGTCCCCGTAACGCGCGCCCAGAGTCCCCGTAACGCGCGCCCAGAGTCCCCGTAACGCGCGCCCAGAGTCCCCGTAACGCGCGCCCAGAGTCCCCGTAACGCGCGCCCAGAGTCCCCGTAACGCGCGCCCAGAGTCCCCGTAACGCGCGCCCAGAGTCCCCGTAACGCGCGCCCAGAGTCCCCGTAACGCACGCCCAGAGTCCCCGTAACGCACGCCCAGAGTCCCCGTAACGCACGCCCAGAGTCCCCGTAACACACACCCAGAGTCCCTGTAACACACACCGAGACTGCTAATCACTGCTGCTTGAAATCTCTCTTTTCTTCACCTTATTGGCCGCCAACCGATCCCTCGTTATGCGGACCGGATCCTAAATTCATTAAAAAATGAAGGTATTTCCTCCTCTCCCCTCTCTTGGGTCTCACTTTACATTGCAATATGCTTTGCTGAGAAGACAAGTAACCTTCTCCCTAGCCGCCACCATCACTTTGAAGATAGTTGCAAGAGTGGCCTGGGATAACCTGTCCCGAAAGGGAAGCAGTTGATCGCTCCACAATTAAATAGTGAGCACAGTTAATATATGGAATCTAACATATAGCAACACCTTGTGTGCCACAACTGCTACGTGCTGTACCACTACAAATGACTACCGTTTTTAGTTAATATGATTGTTAAAGCCTATATTACTTTTGGATGGCATACATTGCTCAATTTTACTTTGATTCTAAGGAATAAAAAAAAGACAAACACGTCCTTAAAGGATCCTTTTTAAAAAACACACACACACTTCATTAGTGTTCATTACTGTATAAATTCTACAGAGTGTTGGAAGAAAGGAATTTAAACTAGAATTTTGTTTTTAAAAAGCAACGTGAGCAGTTACCGCTTAAATTTGTTCTTTAGCAAAAGTGAACCAAGCATCAATAGCCCGGAATTTGCGGTCCGCAGCGAAGCAATGGCCTTCACCACTGGCCCCCCGGAGTAAGCTTCGCAACAAAGATCTCGCAATCTCCGTCGAGAAGTTTGGGTTTCCCGACGCGCAATTCAAATCAATGTAGTGTAGTGGGAATCCCCGAGCGCGAGCTGCTGTGACGTCAACAGGCTGCCTAAGCAGCCAATCAAAAGGCAGAATTCTCACAGACAGCAAACCAGGAAATGGGTAAGCTCATAAAATTCTAACGCTCAGATGGGGACAAGGCAAACCTAAAATAAAGATGAACGAACTGTTTCAAAGATTTTTTTTTAAGTTTCTTAAAAATGATAATTTTTATTAAAATGGATAAATTTGACACTGCACTAAATTAGAATTTGTTTTTCCAAGTCCATAACCATTGTTTAGCAATCAATACGCTGTTAAAACCCCAGTTATACCTAATCCCTTTGGGTCTAACTTTTAATGGGGTATTTAACAGCGCACTTACTGTGGAAGAGCCAAAGTTTTTGGCCTAGAAATTCGGTGGGTTGTGCCACCAGTTAGCGCCTAAAGAGGGCACTCAGTGGCTTTAGCGCCACTGGCCGCGCCGCGCCTCCCGCGATATTTAGCTGGGGCGCTAATGGCGGCGTTAACCTGTTGCGCTGCGCCGCCTCCGATGACGTCATTGGTGTGCGCAGCGCCCCGCTACCGCCCTGATCTCGATATTTGGCAGCGACCGCGTCTGTAGCGCCGTTCGCAAATGGCGCCCGGTTCACGGGGTCTTCCTGTGGCGGCAGTGGCGCAAATTAAGGTGGAGGTGCGGGGCGGCCGTTTTTTCCGGCGGTCGCCTACCAGCACCTCCGTCCCCGGCCTCCTGATCGCCCCCCGCGGCATTGCCGGCTGTTTTCCAAGAGCCCGGCACTTCTCCTCGGTGCCGGGCTCTTTTGCCGGCACTCGCAATCTCTGATCGCGCTGGTGCAGGCCCCTCCCCCTTAAGAATGGGAGGAAGGCTTGCAGTACCGCAGCGCGCCGTGCCACAGCGTGTGGCGCTGCGGCACGTTGCGCTGCGATATTCAGTTTCAGCGCCCTAAGAGGGACGCGGAGCACCTCGAGCCTCGCCCCGTGTCCCTCTTGGGGCACTGAAACTGAATTTCCGGCGGTCGCTGCTGCTCCAAACGCTGCGCTAAATCCGGCGCCCAGGCGAGCTTGGCACCCCGTCTGCGGCTCCACCCAATTTCTCCCCCTTTGTTTGTTCCCATGATGAGAGAGATTTCACTGATTGCCAGCTCTGTGGGGTGGTGGGTCCACAGAGCAGCCTGTGGAGGAGCAGTGAATGACAGACCGCAACTTCAGGATTTCCGCATTAGGCTGCGCATGTGCCAAGTCCTGAAGTTGCGGTCAGTTTCAAAGGCGAAATGACGGCGAATGCTTCCAGCTCGCTGTCATCAGGAGCGCAAGTTCCGGGCCAATGATCTTATCTGTATGGGGTTCTACTTTCCAATGGTTCCCAGCCCTCACTCTGTTGAGATGGTGACTTAGCTACTCAATAGTCTCTTTCAGCACAATTTAACAAAACTCCAATCTCAACTCCACTATTAATTTCTCTTCCAGGAGGTGATGTCTGTAAGGACACAACCCTCAGTCAATACCAATTTCCAGGATTACTGTTGAAATTACACTGTTCAATTGTCTTAGACAGTAAAGCCTCATCATGTAAGCATCAGATGAAAGAAAAAAAAAATAATTTGAATTTAAAACCGTTTCTTACCCTTCTATTGAGTGCCGTCTTACTGCCGAGTTTGGTCAATTCCCCCAAGCTGTGCTGGGAAAGTTTGCGATCATTATCTTCATGCCAACCTGCAGCACAGTAACAGAGACGGTTCAAAATGATTTGTACTCCCAGAACATCTGCAACACAGCTAGAATGCTCAGGAAATACATCTTGTAAAATTGAAGTCACCGACGAGATTCTTACTTGTACATTCTGAGTTTCCAACATCTCCATTAGATGGCGCTGCTGCAAAAACCTTCTTTGCACTGCTAAACCCACGACTGTTTAGATAGACAGGCAGATGGACTATATTCCGCATATAGTCATGTCCATTTATATTAGAGTCTCTTAAAACACTGTTCAGATTCTGATTGATAGCTTTTATGATGATATGTGGGTCACTGGCAAAAATGGCAATAAAGGGACCTTTTGAAAACAGAACACGTACCTAGAAGATAAATTACATGGTAAGGTTGACATTTAAGAATCTAAACTCAAGGGCTAATATATTATCTTACAAATACTGATGCATGCCCATCCTTTTATAACTTGAAACACATCTATCAAATCACCCCGTAATATTTTCTGTTCTTATAAAAACAGCTTCAATTTTGAGTCATTTTTCATACTTGTATTCCCCATATCAAACAGCAGTCTAGTGAATCTAGGTTATATTTTCTCTATTGCTTCAACATCCTTCCTGTAGTGTGGAGCCCAAAACTCCACACGGTACTCCAACTGTAGTCTTACAAAGGTTTTATGTAGATTCATCATTGCAGCTCAACATTTACAGGAAACTTTGGTTTATCCGGACGTTAACTGTCCGGCATGCTCGGTCCACCGGCAAAATTCAGGAGTCGGTTCAGTAAGTTTTTTTCCCCACCAGTCAGGCTCTGCAAGGTCTAGCTAAAGCTGTTGCTTAGCTACAGAGACGCTTGCAAGCTACAGCCGACTGTTTAGAAGCTGTTGCTAAGCAACAGGGTTTGTTGCTAGATACGGAGCTCAAAAGCTCCGTATGTTTTAACATTAACGCTGGTTTGTCCAGCAGTTTTGATGGGACGGCAACAGCTTGGTCCCGTCGGTGCCGGATAGCACAAAGTTTCCTGTATATTGTTTACCTTTGGCCATAAACCCAGTATTCCATTAGCCTTTTTATGGCCTTCTCCACAGGAGCTGCTGCTTTTAATGTCTTGTGAACCCGAACCCCCCAAAATCTTTCCGCCCTTCCACATCACTCAGCTTCTCCCCCTCCACATTCAAGTATAATCATTACTTTTTCAACCAAAAATGTACCTTCTCACATTCACTGACATTGAATTCCATTTGCCACGTTTGTGCCCTTTTCACCATCTTATCAATATCCCCTTGCAACATAGAATCATAGACTCGTACAGCACAGGAGGTGGTCATTCGGCCCATCGAGTCTGTGCCGGCTCTTTCAAACAGCAGTCCGGTTAGTCCCACTCTTTCCCCATATCCCTGCAATTCTTTTCTCCTTCAAGATTTTTCCAATTCCCTTTTG
This sequence comes from Somniosus microcephalus, assembly GCF_052327205.1. Lineage (NCBI taxonomy): Eukaryota > Metazoa > Chordata > Chondrichthyes > Squaliformes > Somniosidae > Somniosus > Somniosus microcephalus. The sequence continues at coordinate 11,894,124 of NC_140995.1, forward strand.
AAGGCTACTATTGAATCTGTATCCACTGCCCTATCAGGCAGCACGTTCCAAATCCCAGCCACTCGTTCCCTAAAAAAGTTTTTCCTCAGGTCGCCTCTGGTTCTTTTGCCAACCACCTTAAATCTGTGCCCTCCGGTTATCGCCCTTCAGCCACTGGAAACAGCTTCTATCACCATCTTCCTCACTGTTTACTACACTTCCAAGTTTCGTGTCATCTGCAAATTTCAAAATTGTGCCCTGTACCCCCAAGTTCAAGTCATTAATGTATATCAAAAACAGCAGTGGTCCTAGTACTGAACCCTGGGGAACACCACTGTATAACTCCTTCAAGTCTGGAAAAACAGCCATTCACCACAACTCTCAGTTTTCTATCACTTAGTCAATGTTGTATCCGTGCTGCTACTGCCCTTTTATCCCATGGGCTTCAAATTTACTAACAAGCCTATTATGTGGTACTTTATCAAACGCCTTTTGAAAGTCCATATACATATCATCCACCGTACTGGCCTCATCCACCTTCACTGTTACCTCATCAAAAAACTCAAACAAGTTCATCAAACACAATTTTCCCGTAACAAATCCATGCGGGCTCTCCTTTATTAGTCCATGCTTGTCCAAGTGGCTGTTAATTTTCTCCCGAAATTGCTTCTAAAAGTTTCCCCATCACCTACGTTAAACTGACTGGCCTGTAAGGGCCAGGTTTATCCTTCTCCCCTTTTTTTGAACGAGGGTGCAACATTTACAATCCTCCAGTCCTCTGGCACCATCTCTGTATCCAAGGAGGATTGGAAGATTGTGACCAGCACCTCCTCAATTTCTACCATTACATCCCTCAGCAACCTTGGATGCATCCTCAGAGGGCCGGGTGACTCACCCACTTTAATTACTGCCAGCCTTTCTACTACATCCTCTTTATCGATTTTTATCTCACCCAGTATCTAGACAACCTCCTTGTTTATCGCAGTGGCAACATCCTCTTCCTTGGTAAACACCGATGCAAAGTACTCATTTTGCACTTCATCCATGCCTTCTGCTTCCACCAACAGATCTCCGTTATGGTCCCTCCCTTAGTTTAAACTAGCTTTTTTAATGCATTCTTTTTCGTTATGACAATATCTATCATCTTGCTTTTAACCAATTCAGAAAGTACTTTCTCCCAACATCCTCTCTTTTGTAAACGCTGAAGCAAAATATTTGTCAAGTATCTCCGTCAATGTCTGTTTATGCTCTACTAATTCACGGTTCTCTCCTTTCAGGGGCCCCACCTAACATCTGACCATGCTCTTTTTACTGATATATTTGTTGAATACTATACTGTCCCTTTTTTAGTTTTTTCCAGATTCGCTCCTCATACGTCATCCTTGCTTTCCCTTATCGCTGTCTTAACCGCCTTCCTTACTTTCTTGTATTCTCTCATTTTTATCATACCTATGGGCCCCTTAGTGCCTCTCCAATTTTTGTTTGTTTCTAACCTTATTTACCTACATTCTAAAATTTGAGCTTTTTAAAAAAAAGGTATATATTTATTCTACAACTCTGAAATCTCTTTAAAAAAATCCATGTTCCAATTTACCTCAACTAGCTCACTCATCTTTTGAAAATCTGTCCCAAGCCACTTGACTCCTTTGTTTTTATACTATCTTTTCCCCCTTTATATTTGCAACTAAACCCTCATCATATGATCACTACTCCAGAAGCGCTAACCCACATTAACACATCTACGTCATTACTCATAACTATATCAAGCAATGCCTCTCCCCTTGTAGGTATAGAAACATACCGCTTGAGGAAGGAGTCCTACACATATTTTAGGAATTCCATTCCTTTTTCTTCGTTTATTCCCTTCCTATCCCAATTAATGAGTGGGTATTTAAAATCTCCTAGAACAGTAATGTTCTTACTCATCTCCCTGCTCGTTGTAAAGATTTCTTCTTCCATTTCCCTTCCACAATACAATCCCTGTAAATACACAATACAACCCCGCTAATGTATCATTTAAAAAAAAAAATCTTTGATCCCTAACTCTGTTTGAACCTCTTTTTGTGCCCATCAGTTCCTTCTACAGCATGTGTTCCCTGCTTAAGGAGTAGTGATCAGTACATGAATAATTTGAAACATGACAGGTATTAAGTGTAGCATGCTTGGGAGGAACAGGTGAATTTGGACCTGTGGTTTCCAAAGCTCTCCGCTACTGGGATTTTCCTCGCCTCATGTCTGGGTGTGTGGTCGACCAATTGATAGAGATCAATTGCTACGATTAGTCAGCAACTCCATTATCATTGTATCATGCAGCAACTTGGATGGTAGAAGGCGAACTAGATAGACCATGGTCATTTTTCATCTAGCAATTCCTACGTTCCTATACTTCACCAATATTACCACTCCTCCTATTTTATATATTCTGTCCTTCTAAAACTACTATAACCCAATATGTTTATTTTCTATTTCTGGCCAGTTTGCAACTAAGTTTCTGCTAGTTCTATTAGATCTACATCTTGTGAGGCAATTGTTTCTAATTCTCCCAGTTTATTTCCCACACCAAGCAAAGCAATACAGGCATTTTCTATTTTTTTGTTAGTATTTAATCCTACCCTTTCCCCCTTTTTTGTCCAAGCTAACATCACATTCCTTTATCTCACTCTTTTCCTGCTTATTAATTCATTGATTTAATTTTACTCCTCTCCTCCCTTTATCCCTTCTCCCTGCTATCTTTGCTAAATTCTTTTTTCTTTCTATATTTACCTCATCTACTTCTATCTGGTCTACTTGCTCTTTCTGATTGCTTTCCTTTTTGGCCCTTCCCTTTCCCGTTAAAATGGTTCTTCACTTCCCTATTTATTCATTCTGCCAGTTCATAACAGGAAAGCAGGCCTTGCTGTTCGATATCCTTAGTGACTAGCTCCCATCTTACCCAGAACTGGTGCCCCATGAAACAGAAATTCTCTTCCCGACACCACCTCTTTAGCAATGCGTCATGCTCCCTAATTTTCCTATCCTTAATCTATTCTAGCACATGGTCGGGGAAGTAAACCAGAAATTACCACCTTTGAAGTCCTATTCCTAAGCCTGCTTCCTAATCTCCTAAAATTACTTTTGCAGAACTTTAGGCCTTTCCATTCCTGCGTCGTTGACTCCCACGTGGACCACAATGACTGGATGCTCTCACTGACCAGAGTCCTCATCCATCTCAAAGGAAGCTAGTGCTTCAAACTTTTTGGAGAGGGTAAAGTGCTCTGGACGTTGCTCTATTCTGTCCCTCTTCACTCTCCCTGACCTGTGTGTAGATTAAACTGCTCTATATACCTTATAGCTTCCTCAGCCATGCAATAAAAGTTCCATCTTACAAACAGTATGGCTTAAACTCCACCATTCGGACATCTGCACCATGCAAAGGTGAAGTTGTTATTTTTTTTTTTAAATGAAGCTATTTAGGTGCATATTAACATATATACTTTATGAAGATATTGTACATTTTGATCACATGGTGCACATGGGAGGAATGCATCAACACATCCAGGTTTCTTGGTGTAACTGTATGTGCACTGGAAGCATTGTGGGTGGGTGGGTGAGTTAAGCCACTTTTTGGGTCTTGGTTTAGTTGTGCCTCAAGATGGGGGAGGAGGCCCTATATATTTGTGGTCATGTCGGTTGGGATCACTGCCCTTCAGAGTAATTGGATGAGGTGCCATGCTAGAAGAGGAGCAATTTAAGTTGAGCGAGTCTCCAAGATGGCCCAGACTGCATGGTATTTCCACATTTCCAGGCAGAGGGCTGATATCACTCACTCATGATTGACATGTCCCACATGTGTTTCATTTAGTTGTGGGGAGGGCTGCATTTCCTCCTGGGTACCCTCCTCAGCACTAAGCTATGTCCCAGTGGACTCCCAGACTGGCTAGATGCAGGGGTAGAAAAGTGCCCTTCTGGCCACAGCCCCTCCAATGCAAAACTGCTTCTTAAAAGGTTTCTGCTACAGTACAAGCATAACAAATGTTGTCAAAGGTGCAAAAGTAAATTACATAGAATGGGGACTATGAGCAGATCCTTGGCTGTATAAGCTAAGCTGCATCTTGAATTCCAAAGTTTGCTCATAACCATAGTATAGTCACCACGGAGATAAACTTTAAGTCTTAATTACAAATAAAATTAACTGGTTATTCAAACTGATCTTCACTGTGCATTCAGTGTTATTTGGCTTAATACACCAACTAAATGAAGATTAAAACAACACATTTTATAAAGTTCACTCGGGGTTCTCCTATGGCACTGCTGACTAAGGAGCAGAGCCAGCGTAATCACGGTATTTGAATAATGAGTTGGAATGGCTCGTGTAGGGTCGGCACTTCCCTGGGCTCTGAGAATACGCATGCATCAATGGGGAACAATGCGCTCAGTTCTCTTACAACAAAATTGGGCAGACCGTCCACATGGGTACTCTATGTCAGCGGCAAATTATTTTTCTTCAAAAGTACACCACGAGTCAGCTGCTCTATTCAACCACGCAACTGGCTTCATTAAGGCCAGATCAAGATTAGAATATCAGATGGTCAGAATGTCATTCAGAAAATAGACATTTTCTCCAGAAACTAAAGGCTAGAAATGACAAATTGCTATTTTCAAAGTAAAAATTTGTCACACCTTCACAGAGGCTTGGGAAATATTCGGAGAGAAGGCGAAGCTGAACAAAGCAAGCTCCAGGAAAGAAGCAAAACCCAAACTCGTTGGAAGTAGTCTTTTTTGTAGACATAGAAACATAGAAGATAGGAGCAGGGGTCGGCCATTCGGCCCCTCGAGCCTGCTCCGCCATTCAATGAGATCATGGCTGATCATCCAAACTCAGTACCCTGTCCCTGCCTTCTCCCCATATCCCTTGATCCCTTTAGCCTTAAGAAATATATCTAACTCCTTCTAGAATATATTTAATGAATTGGCCTCTACTGCCTTCTGTGGTAGAGAATTCCACAGGTTCACCACTCTCTGGGTGAAGAAATTCCTCCTCATCTCTGTCCTAAATGGCTTACCCCTTATCCTTAGACTGTGACCCCTGGTTCTGGACTCCCCCGCCATCGGGAACATCCTTCCTGCATCTAGTCTGTCTATTCCTGTTAGAATTTTATAAGTTTCAATGAGATCCCCTCTCATTCTTCTAAACTCCAGCGAGTACAAGCCCAATCGACCCAATCTCTCCTCATACGTCATTCTTGTCATCCCAGGTATCAGTCTGGTGAATCTTCGCTGCACTCCTTCCATGGCAAGAACATCCTTCCTCAGTTTTCTTTGCTAGTTAGGAGACGCTTTTGTGTTCTCTAGTCTCCTTTAAGCAACTTTGGTGATTTTTTGTGATAAAGGTGAAAGCTACTAACACTGGGAAACAGAACACTGTTCCACTCCTTACAATTCTAGCTAAGCAGCGACAGAGGCCAGACACAAGGTCAAGCTTGCTCCATTCTATTGGAGCCCCTTAACCTCATCCCCAGAAGAGCACTTCCTATTGTACGACTATTAAATTTCCATTTATAACACCAGTTCATTTTTGTCTCTCTACACAAATCAATTTTATACAAATTACAGGAAACTTTGTGATATCCGGCACCGACGGGACTGGCGTGTTGCCGATCTATCAAAACTGCTGGACATACAAAGTTAATGTTGAAGCATACGGAGGTTTTCATCTCCGTATCTGACAACAAACACTGTTGCTTAGCAACAGCTTGTAAACAGTCGGCCCATACCTTGGAAGCGTCTCTGTAGCTTAGCAACAGCTTCAGAGACACTTTCCAGAGCCTGTTTGAAAAAAAAGCCACGAGAAGCAAAAAAACCTAACAAAACGGCTCCTGATTTCTGCTGGTAGAGCGAGGTTTCCGGACATACAACCTCCGGATAAACCAAAGTTTCCTGTAGTGCCCAATACAGGCAGTTTTCTGGTGCGACTTTGCAATCATTAAAACAAGATTAAGACTACCATATCTAATTTCACATGGTCATTAACAACCAGCAAAATGAGATACGGCTTTTATGTCCATCAGCCTGGATTGGATTCCAATTCAGATCCCAGAGGTGAATGGTCAGTGCAGGAATTGATTGCTGAACACAAGTTTAAGATGGAAAGAGGCATCATAATAACAAAAAAATGCACAAATATATATTTTTTGTAAGAGCTTAATAGGAACAGGAGTAGGCCATATAGCCCCTCGAGCCTGTTCCACCATTCAATGAGATCATAGCTGATCTGTGACCCAACTCCATATAACCGCCTTTGCCCCATATCCCTTAATAACAAAAAGCTATCAACCTCAGATTTAAAATTAACAATCGATCTAGCATCTATTTCCATTTGCAGAAGAGAGTTCCAAACTTCTACCACCCTTTGTGTGTAGAAGTGTTTTGTAACTTCAATCCTGAAAGGTCTGGCTCTAATTTTTAGACTCTGCCCCCTAGTCCTAGATTCCCCAACCAGCAGAAATAGTTTCTCTCTATCTACCCCATCAGTTCCCCTTAATATCTTCAAAACTTTGATTAACCTTCTAAATTCTAGGGAATACAACCCTAGGTTGTGTAATCTCTCTTCGTAACTTAACCCTTGACGTCTACACTGCACTTCCTCCAAGGCACTATCCTTCCACTAGTCACATCCTGCCAATTAGAGTACCTGCCCAATTATCCCTACTCTGTGTCTCCTGCCACTCAGCCAATTTCCTAACTAGGTCAATAATTTGCCTTCAAATCCATGAGCTTCAGCTTTAGCTAACATTCTCTTATGAGGGACTTTATCAAATGTCGTCTGGAAGCCCATATAAATAACATCCATAGACATTTCCCTGTCCACTACTTTAGTCACCTCTTCAAAAAATTCAATCAGGTTCATCAGGCGTGACCTACCCTTTATAAATCTATGCTGGCTCGCTCTAATCAGCTGAACATTTTCAAGGTGTTTAGTCACTCTAACACTGATGATCTGTCGTTTTACCCATAACATATTTGCCCAGTTTACTGTGGACAGTCTCTGTCTCTTCGCATTGAAGTCAGCCTTGGTAAATCTAGAATCTTAGCAGCTGTTTTGCATTTCTCCCTTTCAAACACTACGTTGAACGCGATCATATTATGATCCCTTTTCGATATTCACGCGCCGTTAGGCTATTAACTAAATCTGGTTCATTGCTCATTACTAAATCCAAAATAGCCTGCCCCCTTGTTGGTTCTAGGACATATTGTTGCAGAAAACTATCCTGAACACACTCGAAATTCACTACTTTTCTGACATAAGCTAGTCTACTTATCCCAATCTACATGTAAGTTAAAATCCTCCATTAAAACCACTCTGTCTTTACTACATGCTTGTCTAATCTCTGCATTTATGCATTCTACCACTTCAAAGCTGCTACCAGGGGGTCTATAACACAACTCCTACTAGCCTTAAATCCTTTTCTATTTCTTAATTCTACCCATAAAGTCTCCACTGCCTGCTTACCTCTCGGTATATGCTCTCCTATTATTGAAGTGATTTCATCCTTAATCACTAAGGCTACTCCTCCCCCTCTACCATTTTCCCTATCTTTCCTATAGACCTTATAACCTGATATATTTAGTTCCCAGTCCTGACCGTCTTGCAACCGTATCTCAGTAATGGCTACCATGTAATACCCTCCAAGTTGAATTTGCACCGGCAATTCATTCAATTTGTTCCTTATACTCCGCGCATTTGTATAAAGAATGGTTATTTGGGCCACACCCCCTAGCATGTCCTTCAGCTCTGATGTTTTACTCACACATTTCTTATTTCTCTCTCCTGGTTTAATTACTTTACATCTTTTAGTTTTCCCTTTACCTGCCCTAGCCCACAGACAATAAAATCGGGTAACTTATCATAGACCATGGACTCTGAATCTTCCTGATTTCATGTCTCATTATCACACCACATGCGATTTCACCCACTGAGCTATCAGAAGTGAGCGCAGAGCATGGAACCATTTTGTCATTGTTCTCAAAATCAATATATAATGGCCCAAATTTTGCGGTCAGCGGCGAACGAACGATACGTGCTGTTCGTCGCACTTACACGTGCCCACAGATTTTCTGTGGGCTTTTACATTGCGATTTGCAGTACAGGAAACTTTGTGCTATCCGGCACCCACGGGACCGAGCTGCTGCCGTTGCCTCAAAACTGCCGTACTCTCCAGAGTTAATGTTGAGATACGGAGATTCTTATCTCCGTATTTGACAACAAACACTGTTGCTTAGCAACAGCTTCTAAACATTCGGGTGTGGCCTGCAAGCTCTGTAGCTGAAGCTGTTGCTATAGCTACAGACCTTGCACAGCTTGACTGTTCAAACAAAGCAAAAAAAACAAACAAAAAGAATAAAAAACGGCTGCTGATTTTTGCCGGTGGCTCCAGATTGCCGGATAGCACAAAGTTTCCTGTAATTAGAGAGCCGAAACAGCGCGGCGCCCACTACAGGGGATCTGGGACGTGTGTGAACAGACAAGCAACGGCGCGTCTCCTCAACCAATCAGACTGACGAATCCTCACAGACACGCAGAGTCTAAACCAGGAAGTGTAAGTTAGAGTATTTAATTCAATGTAAAATCATGTACAGAAAGCAAAATAGAAGGAAAGCAAGATGGGATTAAGAGAGAAGAGAGAAAAAAGAGACAGAAAGAAAAAGTTAGAAAAATTAACTTTTTTTAAAAATCACCAATAATTAAAATCTAGACTTCACACTTGTAAAAGTAAATTTTTAGTGCCAGAGTGGTTGTTTGGTAATAATTAAGAATTAACGCGCCGTTAAAAATTCACTTACATTTGAATGGACGACCTTAACTTTTTCCGGCTTATTTAATGGGTAAGAACCCCAATTTGATGCCGTTGCATGTATGTGAATGCAGAGCCTCTCGGCGAGGTACCAGTATAGCGAAGCTTGTGGAGGAGCAGGGAAAATTGGACAGCAACTTCCTGATTTCCATGTTTAACTGCGCGTGTGTGTGGTTGTCAGAGGTGCTGTCTGATTTACTCCACAGTAACGGTGAGTGCCGATAGCCTCACCATTATTCTTACCGCAAAATCCGGGCCAATGTAAAGTAGCTTTTCGGTTAAATAGTGTAGCTCCACTGAAATTATTGCAGCAGCCACACTGCAGGCATCATTTAACACATTTATAATAGAAAAGGACAAAAGCAAAAATAGATACGAGCATCTTTTTTTTTTAAAAAGAGCTCCTGATTAATAAGGGACCATTAAATTTCATTTGTAGCAAAGGCTGGCAAACAGTTTCATTGTGAAGGGTTTTGTTAATGTATGGATAGTGGCGATTGAAAGATTACTCACTGTGTCTAGCATCTGCAGGACTTTATCTTGCTCACATGCATCCAATCCATCAATAACAACCACAAGTCGTGTTTGATTCTGAGTAAAGCCATCAATAGACTTGGCCATCCGGGCCATGAGCTCCACTTCATTCTTTAGAACCTTTTAAAGCAAACAGACAATGTCTTTTCCACCAAAAAAAAACTTCTACTATTACAAGTGAACTGTTAGTATTAAACAAGTTATTTGTACATCTAGTTCTTTGAGTTGGGAAGAACTGAAACTAATCAAATTAAATGAAAATTAGAGGTCCACTCAAAGTTCATCCGTGCTTTGGCTGCGCAAGAATGCTGTAGCCAGAAATGTATTCTCTTTCTATCTTTCTCCTCGCTCCAAGCCAGAAGATCAAGCTGAGGTTAGGTTTCACAGGCCCTGCCCTGGCAACCTTCCAGTACATCTCTCAAGTGAGCATTCTTCATGTGTAAGTTTAGACAGCGTGTGCCATCAGACTATTTGCCAAGGAGGGTATTACAACCGACCCTGATCCAGTTTTCATTCAACATCCATTCACAAACTCTTTCCAGCAGGGGTCATTGAATAATCAAGAGTAGAGACTGGTTAATTTTCCTTACTTAGCTCAGGAGCACTGAAGTTAAGTTTTACTACTGCTGATGTCACCCGCACCCCACCCCCCCCACCCCAACGAGATCAAATGACTCAGCACAGACAAGGATCAAACCTGAGACCTTCTGGCTCATGTGACATTGCCGCCCTGGGCAGGGCCTTTGGCCACTAGACCTTCAAGCATGCTCATGTAGATTGGTTTTTAAATTAAGGCTCTGAAGTCTAATTTCAAACAAGGCTTAGACTGGAAGTCCTCATTTTATTCAATAAAACTGCCTTTTCAACAGTGGCCGTAGGCACAGGCACAATGGGCCGAATGGCCTCCTTCTGCGCTGTATCGTTCTATGGTATCTGTAGCATCATTTAGTATCACTTAGTGTCAGCTTGGCTCAGTTCGTAGAGCTGTCACCTCCAGATTACAAGGTTATGGCTCACAAGTTTGAGCACAAAATATAGACAGACACTCCAATGCAGCATTGAAGGAGTGCTACATTTCGAGAAGTGCTATCATTTCAACTGAGATATTAAACAAGAGATCCTTGCTGTCCATTTCAATGGATGTTAAAGATCCCATGGCACTATTCAAAATAGAGCAGGGAATTGTGTCTCAACCAATATCTCTAAAAATAGATCAACTTGTCATTCATCTCGTGACTGTTTTTGGGGTCATTCCTGGAGCAAAATGGCTGCTGCATTTGTCTACCTAACACCTCAAAATTATTCACTGTGTCAAGTGCTTTGAGGTATTGGTACATGAAAGTTGACATTTGACTGTAAGTATTTTTCTTCCAAATTATATCACTACTGCAAATGCTCTAACAAAGAATCCCTCTACAAAAAATGCACTCTCATATCCTAACAACAACTTGTATTTATATAGCGCCTTTAACACAGTAAAACGTCCCAAGGCGCTGCACAGGAGTATTTTAAAGACAGAAAAATTTGACACCGATCCACATAAGGATAAATTAGGGCAGGTGACCAAAAGCTTGGTCAAAGAGGTAGGTTTTAAGGAGCGTCTTAAAGGAGGAAAGAGAGGTAGCGAGGCGGAGAGGTTTAGGCAGGGAATTCCCGAGCTTAGGGCCCAGGCAGCAGAAGACACGGCCATCAAAGGTTGAGCGATTATAATATCAGGGATCCTCAAAGAGGGCAGAATTAGAGGAGCGCAGATATCTCGGGGGGGGGGGGGGGGGGGTTGTGGGGCTGAAGGAGATTACAGAGATAGGGAGGGGCGAGGCCATGGATGGATTTGAAAACAAGGATGAGAATTTTGAAATCGAGGCGCTGCTTAACCTGGAGCCAATGTAGGTCAGCGAGCACAGGGGTGATGGGTGAACGGGACTCGGTGCGAGTTCGGACACGGGCAGCCAAGTTTTGGATGACCTCAAGTTTACGTAGGGTGGAATGTGGGAGGCCGGCCAGGAGTGCGTTGGAATAGTCAAGTCTAGAGGTAACAAAGGCATGGATGAGGGTTTCAGCAGCGGATGAGCTGAGGCAAGGGCGGAGACGGGCGATGTTACGGAAGTGGAACTAGGCGGTCTTTGTTATGCTGCGGATATATAGTCGGAAGCTTTAAGGAAAATTTAGCTACAGGAAACTTTTGTTTAACCGGAGGTTAAAAGTCCGGAAAGCTCTATCTACTGGCAAAATTCAGGAGCCGTTTCCTATAGGTTTTTTTTACTTCTCGTTGCTTTTTTTTTTCCAGTCAGGCTCTGCAAGGTCTAGCTGAAGCTGTTGCTTAGCTACAGAGATGCTTTTAAGCTGCGGCCGACTGTTTTGAAGCAACAGGGTTTGTTGATTCACACGGAGCTCAAAAGCTCCGTATGTTTTAACATTAGCGCTGGTTTCTATGGCAGTTTTGATGGTACGGCACCAGCTCGGTCCCGTCGGTGCCGGATACCAGAAAGTTTCCTGTACTAGCACAGATATTCACATTAACCACAATTACATATTTATTTATTTTTTTATTTGTTCCTGGGCTGTGGGCATCGCTGGCAAGGCCAGCATTTATTGCCCATCCTTAATTGCCCTCGAGAAGGTTGTGGTGAGCCGCCTTCTTGAACTGCTGCAGTCCGTGTGTGAAGGTACTCCCACAGTGCTGTTAGGGAGTATATTTTGTGCCCTTGCTACCCTCAGTGCTTCTTCCAAGTGGTGTTCAACATGGAGGAGTACTGATTCATCAGCTGATGGAGGGCGGTAGGTGGTAACCAGCAGGAGGTTCCCTTGCCCATGTTTGACCTAATGCCATGAGACTTCAAGGGGTCTGGAGTCAATGTTGAGGACTCCCTCCCGACTGTATACCATTGTATCTCTGGTGGGTCTGTCCTGCCGGTGGGACAGGGCATACCCAGGGATGGCGGAGTCGTCGTCTGGGATATTGGCTGAAAGGTATGATTCTGTGAGTATGACTATGTCAGGCTGTTGCTCGACTAGTCTGTGGGACAGCTCTCCAAATGTTGGCACAAGTCCCCAGTTGTGAGCGAGGAGGACTCTGCAGGGTCGACCGGGTTGGGTGTGTCTTTGTCGTGTCCAAAGACGGTGCAGAGGCTGATGTCGGTGGTCCGACCAGTTTTATTCTTCTTGTTGTTTCTTGTAGCGGTTTGTTCCAACTGAGTGGCTTGCTAGGCCATTTCAGAGGGCAATTAAGAGTCAACCACATTGCTGTGGGACTGGAGTCACATATCGGCCAGACCGGGTCAGGGTGGCAGATTTCCTTCCCTAAAAGGACATTAGTGAACCAGATGGGTTTTTACATTACTGATACTCGCTTTTTATTCCAGATTTATTTAATTAACTGAATTTAAATTCCACAGCTGGGATTTGAACTCATGTTAGTCCAGGCCTCTGGATTACTACATAACCACTAAGCTACTGTACCCCTGATAAAACAAAAGTGTAGTCAATCTGATAATTAGGCAGTGGACCAATAGATTACTGGCATAAATGCTACAATTAATATTTTAAAAGAAATCTAAGACGACATTTGCTGTTTGAATCATGACTATCTGCAAATAAATAGCTCACAGAGAGAAAAGGCAATAATAAATGAAACAATTATAAAATGCATCTTTGGCATTCACACACTTCACCAACATCCTTCTTTCACATTATTGCATACAAAATACTTACTTTCATAAAGCCTTCGGGCTTCAGCTTGTGAAGCTTTGAAGCTGCTAGTAAAACTCGCTTTCTCTGAGAGTGAAGGACAGAATCGAGCACCTGCCACCACGTGTGGCAGTTAAGGACCAGTGCCAGACCAAGGATGCAAGCAATCGATATCAGAATGGCATTTACGGTCAGGTGTTCCTCATTTGCCTTGAAGATGGCCAGCAGCAAGATGCCAGCAACGAAGCAGGCCAAGATAAAAATAAAGATGACAAACGATGGGAGACAGCAGGTCTTTTTCCACTTCTTCACTCCTTTTTTACCTTTAAAAAAAAAATACAAACCAACATCATTTGTTTTCATAAATCTTAATTTTTGAAATGAGTGCTCCTTTTAATAGGGCTACACACACTGTATGGAATACACACACATCGTATCCCGTTCATTTCATCATATAATTTATCTTCAATACTTTATTAGTTTCTCATTAGTAATTATTTTAAGTCAGCCTAAGTACACAGAATTCACTGGTTGGTCGATAATGAATATATGAAATGGATTTGAAATTCACTACGAACACTGGACAATGTATCTTAACCACCAAACGCCGGAGTTTCCGCTTGGTTTGATTGCACTGATTATCAACTGAAAAAGCGCAAAAGATCGCAGAATTTACAACACCAGCGAGTCACGCCCATAACCACTTACGCTCAAGATTCTGCAGTCATTTAAGCTGGTTCAAAAGTCAATTCCCCCGAAGCAGTCCCACCCACAAAACTGGCCACGCCCCCCAGAGCAGCATGGCAAGTTTCCACCGATTGCACCAGTTTGGGCATCACAGACACCCGTGGTCCATTGTTAATGACCTGCAGCTGCAGTGACCAGCAGCCAATTGAAGCCTCACTCTGGTCTATGTCTCATACTGACGTTACAATTACTTTAAATTCAGTTTCAATTAGTTCAAATTCAGTCAACTGATCTTCCCTTAGTACACAAGACAGACCTGCGACCAACGGTCACTTGAAACCACTGATTGGCCTGTTTCTTCAGCTGCAGCAATTACTTGGAACACATTCCGTTTAAATTAAGTTTAATTCAGCCATGTTCCAGTCAGTAATTGATTACGCCTACCGACTGCGCTGATTCACGGAAGAGTTTATGTTCGGCCATGTGCAAATGCACAGAAACCTGGGCGCAACTGAATCTCGGCAAAACCAGCGCAGTTTCCAGCACATTTTCCCAATTGTACCCCTGGTGGAAACTCCAGGCCTAAATTTTGACACTGTGGGTGTTCCCCTGATCTCCCACCATTACTTCGGCAGAAGATTGACGGAACCACCAGAGAAATGGGATAAAATGGCTGAAAACGGCCATTTACAACCATTTCTCGGGGAATCCATTCGTCTCCAAGCGAGGTTATGGCACTTTGGGAGAAACCCTGGGAAATTTCCATGCCAATCTTTTTATTTAGCTCATTTGTCTAGACAGACGAGACAAAATATATTGTTGCAAGGGTACAAAGCGATTAGAGTCTTGCACTGAATTCAAACAAAAATGAATGTTCAAATGAATTGATCTAATTTATGTGGTATTGAACACACAGTAAAGGCCGTCTAAATAAGTTTCAGTTCAGACACACAAATGGAACAACATATCACCACACATTTTCCAGCAGGAACTGCTCACGAACTGGGCTCACATAGATAAAACATAGAAGATAGGAGCAGGAGTAGGCCATTCGGCCCCTCGAGCCTGCTCCGCCATTCAATGAGATCTTGGCTGATCATCCAAATTCAGTACCCTGTCCCTGCCTTCTCCCCATATCCCTTGGAAGCTCTTTGGGATCAAGCTAAGCAGAGGCATGAAGGAGAACGAAAGGGTGAGGTAAAATGAAAAATAGTTGGAAAAGTCGATGCACCTGAAAAATTGGTATACAACTTCAATTAGTTCTATTCAACTTGTTAGGGAATGGCGCACCTTGAAAGCTTGAAACCTAAAAAGCGGTAGAAAAACTATAAATACAGAAGAAGAGTTCAGAGCAGGAGTCATGTAAGCAACTATGTGCCTGCCACCAGACAATAATAGCCTATTGTATATCCCCTTACGATCATTAGTTGTCTGCAATGTCTGGGGTAGACAAGCTCGAACACAATCAGCATAGCTCATGTGGTGCTACTTGCAGGTTGTCCACAGTACAGGACAGGAAGCAGAGCCATTGAATGGTTAAAGCAGTATTGATTCAGGCATCTAAATTAGTGTGACTTGTGTAGCATTTCATCATTTTCATGCTAGTTTATTTTGTTTCATTAGAAACACTATTATACATACCGTACTGATTTATCGAACGATTCCCTCACTTGCTTAAATTACATTTTTCCAAAACTACTGACATTTGCAATGTCTAAGAATGATTGTACTAAGATTTCTCAGCTGACCATTTTCTTCAGCATTCATATTCTTCTTTCACTGCTCGAGTTAGAAGTGGGTGTATTTGAAAAGGTCTTGAGGAACTTTTCAAATACACTCAGCAAGGATGTAGAATAACTACAATCCCATCTTCTGCAATTAGCCGTGTGCAGCAGCAGGAAAGACAGCTCTGTTACATTCCTAAAAAACACTGGTAACCGTGAAGATAGGCAGCTTGAGGACTATTTTTTTTTAAATTAATCTGCTTTTCAATTTTAGCGTCTGCATTAACAAACTGTTAGTGCTTACAAACTGGAGATGACACAGAACGACAACAGCCCTTGGTTCAACTGGCAAAAACACACCACTCTTCTATAGTAGCTGCAATGAAAATCCATTTAAGCAATAGAGCTGTATATTCAAATTCGCAGATGGCACTAAGTTAGGAGGCACAGTAAGTTGTGTAGATGGGAGTAGGAAGTTACAAAGGGACTGACGTGAATCAACTGAGCGGCCTGCGGGTGGCGCTGTCCAGGGAGAGTATAAATACTCGGGCACGGGCCCAGCTTGCGCAGGACATTCTTAACAGGAACTAGTGAAGGACACAACTAGACCTCCATGTTGTAAAACAGTTGATTAAAGCTTTGTTTAACGCTTAGACCAAGTGCCTAGTAGTTTTCTTACGTCAGGGACATAGACCGATTAAATGAGTGGAAAAAAACTGTGGCAAGTGGGAGTTCAATGTGGGGAAGTGGGAGGTAATCCACTTTGCATCCAAGACAAATCAGAATATTTTCATAATGGCTAGAGACTAGGAACTGTGGAAGAGGAAAGGTATTTGGATATCCAGGTACACAAATTGTTAAAAGCTAGTGCACAGGTACAAAAAGTAATCAACAAAGCTAATAGGGTGTTGGCCATAACCTAAAGGGGGTTGAAATACAAAAGGGGCGAGAAAGTGATGCTTCCGTCGTGCAGAGCCGTGGTTATATCCCATCTGGAGTGCTGCCTTCAGTTTTGGGCACCGCACCGTAAGCAGGATATATTGGCCTGTGTGGGGGTGCTGCGCAGATTCACCAGAATGGTACATACCATGGTTTAAATTATAAGGACAGGCTGCATAAACTTGGCCTGTATTTCCTTGAGTTTATAAGATTGTGGGGTGAGCTAATCTTTAAAATGATAAAAGAATTTGATAAGAGTAGATAGAGAGAAGCTATTCCCTCTGGTGGGGGGGGGGGGGGGGGGGCGGAGTCCCTCAGTCTTCGAGACTGCAAAGAAGTGGTCATAGGCCAGCAGAAACATTTTGACTGTGGTCAATGACAGACTGAGTTCAAAGCTTTTGTGTTCAAACTCCACCATCGATGTGAGCACATAATCTAGGATGATACCTCGGTGCAGTTCTGAAGGAGTTCTCCATTGTTGGTGGTGCAATTTTCAGATGAGGCATTAGATCAAAGGCCTGTGTCTGCTCAGCGAACATAAAAGATCCCGTGGTAATTTTCCAAGAAGAGCAGGAAATTCTCCTGATGTGCTGGCCAACTTTCCTCTCTCAACCAACAGCACCAAAAACAGATTACCCGGTCATTTGTTTATTTGCTGTTTATGGGATCTTACTGTGTGTAGACTGACTGCTGCATTTGGCTAAAAATGTTACTGCATTTCAAAAATAATCCATTAGCTGTAAAGCGCATAGCACCTTATTACATCCTCAAAAAGTCGCTATGTAAATTAAAGTAGTCTTTTTCTTTTTTGCACATACAGGAAACTTTGTGCTATCCGGCACCGACGGGACCGAGCTGTTGCCGTCCCATCAAAACTGCCGGACAAACCAGCGCTAATGTTGAAACATAGAGATTTTGAGCTCCGTATCTGGCAACAAACCCCGTTGCTTAGCAACAGCTTCTAAACAGTCGGCCGTACCTTGCAAGCGTCTCTGTAGCTTAGCAACAGCTTCAGCGAGACCTTGCAGAGCCAGACTGGTGAAAAAAAAGCAACGAAAAGAGAAAAAACCTAACGAAACGGCTCCTGGTTTTTGCCGGTGGCGCGAGCATTCCGGACAGTTAACCTCCGGATAAACCAAAGTTTCCTGTACATGAAGTTTGGTACATGCTCCCAACTGCCCATGGTCTAGTGGAAGGAACAGAGTTGATGGGCAGAAATGTTATTTCTCATTCCATCCTTTCAATGTTTTATGAAATGCAAAAGAGATAAAGCCAGGGACTTCTCTGTAGCTGTTACAACGCTGCAGTGATGGAAAATAAATTACCATCAAGTAAACGAACCACAGGGTTACTGGTAAAGAGGTTTACAATATCCTTGGGCCTGCTAGCTGTTGATGAGGTTTGCCCAACTTATTAAACATTAGAAATGCATGTAGAAATTAATGCACATTAAACAACTGGAAGGGAATGAAACAAAACGGTAATTATAAAAGCAAAATATTGCAGTTGCTGGAAATCTGAAATAAAAATAGAAAATGCTGGAAACACTCAGCAGGTCAGTTAGCATCTGTGGAGAGAGAAACGGAGTTAATGTTTCAGGATGCTGACCTTCCATCAGAACTATTTGCAGCATTTTCTGTTTTTTATATTAAAAAAAGTAATAATCTTTGGCCCAATTAGACCATTTGGCAATGGCGCCTGGCAATTTCTTGAATGTCGTGATCAGTAGAAGCTGAAATGTTGGAGGTGGGAGAGCATGGAAAAACAAAACTACTCTTCTCTCCTGAAGGCAGTGGCTCCTAATGGGACACAGTTTTGCAGGTGCTGGCAGTCCACCGTAACTTCAGCAAGGTGGCCATTCTTAATGTGGCACGACACAGTTGAGCCAAATTCTTTTTTTTATTCGTTCCTGGGATGTGGGCAAGTCAGCATTTACTGCCCATCCCTAACTGCCCTCGAGAAGGTGGTGGCGAGCCACCTTCTTGAAGCGCTGCAGTCCGTGTGGTGAAGGTACTCCCACAGTGCTGTCAGGGAGGGAGTTCCCGGATTTTGACCCAGCGCCGATGAAGGAACAGCAATTTATTTCCATGTCAGGGTGGTGTGTAACTTGGATGGGGAACTTGCAGGTGACGGTGTTCCCATGCGTCTGCTGCCCTTGTCCTTCTAGGTGGTAGAGGTCGCGGGTTTCGGAGGTGCTGCCGAAGAAGCCTTGGCGAGTTGCTGCAGTGCATCTTGTAGATGGTACACACTGCAGCCACGGTACGCCGGTGGTGGAGGGAGTGAATGTTTAAGGTGGTGGATGGGGTGTCGATCAAGCGGGGCTGCTTTGTCCTGGATGGTGTCGAGCTTCTTCAGTGTTGTTGGAGCTGCAGTCATCCAGGCAAGTGGAGAGTATTCCATCACACTCCTTACTTGTGCCTTGTAGATGGTGGAAAGGCTTTGGGGAGTCAGGAGGTGAAACACTCGCCGCAGAATACCCAGCCTCTGACCTGTTCTTGTAACCACAGTATTTATGTGGCTGGTCCAGTTAAGTTTCTGGTCAATGGTGACCCCCAGGATGTTGATGGTGGGGGATTCGGCGATGGTAATGCCACTGAAAGTCAAGGGGCGGTGGTCAGACTCGCTCTTGTTGGAGATAGTCATTGCCTGGCACTTCTGTGGCACGAATGTTACCATTCTGTTATTAATTAATGTCTACACATGCATACTTTCCAATACAAGTCATGATGTAGCAGTCAGCAGTGGAAACCCTGGCTGATTTGTTCCCTTCTCCCCTCCCTGCAATGAGCGTAAGAGTGCTGTGGCCAACCGCAGCGGCAGTATTCAGGACAGACCAATTTTGGGTAGGGGACCTGAAACACGCGTTAGGCTCCTTATTTGCAAATAATGGACGATGTTCAGGCTTGGGCCGATAAGTGGCAGGTAACATTCACGCCACAGAAGTGCCAGGCAATGACTATCTCCAACAAGCGAGAGTAACCACCGCCCCTTGACATTCAACGGCATTACCATCACCGAATCCCCCACTATCAACATCCTGGGGGTCACCATTGACCAGAAACTTACCTGGACCAGCCACATAAATACTGTGGCAATGAGAGCAGGTCAGAGGCTGGGTATTCTGCGGCAAGTGTCTCACCTCCTGACTCCCCAAAGCCTTTCCACCATCTAAAAGGTACAAGTAAGGAGTGTGATGGAATACTCTCCACTTGCCTGGATGAGTGCAGCTCCAACAACACTCAAGAAGCTCGACACCATCCAGGACAAAGCAGCCCGCTTGATTGGCACCCCATCCACCACCTTAAACATTCACTCCCTCCACCACCGGCGTACCGTGGCTGCAGTGTGTACCATCTACAAGATGCACTGCAGCAACTCACCAAGGCTTCTTCGGCAGCACCTCCCAAACCCGTGACCTCTTCCACCTAGAAGGACAAGGGTAGCAGGGAACACCACCACCTCCAAGTTCCCCTCCAAGTCACACACCATCCTGACTTAGAAGTATATCGGCCGATCCTTCATCGTCGCTGGGTCAAAATCCTGGAACTCCCTCCCTAACAGCACTGTGGGAGTACCTTCACCACACGGACTGCAGCGGTTCAAGAAGTCGGCTCACCACCACCTTCTCAAGGGCAATTAGGGATGGGCAATAAATGCTGACCTTGCCAGGGACGCCCAGATCCCATAAACTAATTTTAAAAAAGGACCTAACTACGTGTTTCAACCTTCACCAACATAGTGGGCAGTGCACTACCGATGTGAGATGTGCATGTGCACACCACTCACCATAGTGCATGCTTCAACACCAACAATTTCTAGACCTTGAAGTTTAAGTCCTGCTATGGAAAATGTTGATATATAATCAAGTGATCCAAAACTTACCTTCTTTCACAGTAAACCAAATCATGCTTTATCTTTTTAAAATGGGTTGAATATAAAATATGATCTGCATGTGAATATTGTTTAAAATATCTTTCTATTTCATAAGTTTATATCATTCTGAAAACAAAACCCTTCTCATAACAGATTCATACCTTGCGTATCTTCAGTCTTGAAGACTCTAAAAAGTCTTGATGCCAGAAAACCAAACTCTCTTTCACAAGCATCAGAAAGAGTTGCAATCATCTCAGCCATTGATGTTTCTCCACCAACACTAGACAGCCTGTTATAGTCTGTGAAAAGAAATCTTTTAAACAAAAAAATAAATTTTTTAAAAATGAAATTCAATAAATTCACTAAAGCACCGAGGACAATGCTGACTTACAAGAGTTTAATACATGAAGTATTAAGGTGTATTTGAATTATTTCAACAATAAATGCTTCATTTTAAATCGGAAATCAGTAAATAGTGTGAAAAATTGCACATATAAATAAAGTGGAAAGTCAAAAGATAATTTTTGGAGCACGGTGGCATAGTGGTTAGCACTATTGCCTCACAGCGCCAGGGACCCGGGTTCAAATCCGGCTCGGGTGACTGTGTGTGGAGTTTGCACATTCTCCCCGTGTTTGCGTGGGTTTCCTCCGGGTGCTCCGGTTTCCTCCCACAGTCCAAAGATGTGCGGGTTAGGTTGATTGGCCATGATAAAAATTGGCCCTTAGTGTTAGGGGGGATTAAATACGTGGGGTTATGGGGATACGGGGATAGGATAGGGCTTGGGTGGGATGGCTGTCAGTATAGGGACTGGGTGCTAGGGTTTGGATGATCAGCCATGATCTCGTTGAATGGCGGAGCGGGCTCGAAGGGCCGAATGGCCTACTCCTGCTCCTATCTTCTATGTTTCTATGTTTATTAAGATGATCCTGGAAAATAAAAGATTCCCTACTTTTAGTATGGTGTGTCTGATTCGTTAACTGCAGTTTATCCCGCACATAGTTCTGGACAACCTCAGCCAGTGGGAGAAAATCACTGGGACAATGTTCCTCTCAGTAATATACTTTGAAGTCATGAAATCTTCCCTTACTCACGTACTGCACAAGAGCGTGCCCACAGAGTATTCATCAGCAAAAGTAGCCTGAGTACCTGTATAAGGCTTTGTTTATACAGCAGGATAGACAAATTCATCAATATGAAATAATGTCCAAATGTTCGAAAAACAATGAGATGAGGAAGATGGGAGAAGGTAATGGCCTATTTCTGTATTAGAATTTCTATGTATTTTTGTGCATGTAGAGGATAAATTATATTCAAAGAATGAAGGAAGATCACACCAGCAGTATGCAAATCTTTTTTTGTCATTAATTTATCCTTCATGTAGCTTAGGAGCACATATGTCATAGAAAAGCCAAAGAATGAGTTAACTATGATTGAATGTAAAGATCTGCCTTAAGAGGCAATCAGTCAACATAAGCATCTTCTTGGGAAGATAAATTGAACTTAATAAAGGTGCCAGTACACAAACGCACTACACCAAAAAACAGACTTTCAGTTCTTGCTGTGAAGATTGCAAGTTTTCTTCAGTCTATTCTCCAAAGGGGATGCTTTCCTCACAAGGAAACACAAAGGCCTAGAAATTGGGTTTTGGCTTAGCCAGGGCTTTAGCGCCGGAAATTAGTGCCGGCGCTAAGTCCCCTGCGCGCGCCAAAAATTCAGTGGCGCCGCGCCCAAACGGCTGCCGGCGCTACTGAAGGGTCTTAGCGCCTAGAAAAGGGCGCTAACTGCCGTTTCGCGCCACAATTCCGGCGCTGCGGCACCCGATGCGGTGCGGCAGGCTGGGGAAGTGCAGGCCTCCTCCTTCCGTTAAGGAGGAGCTGCCTGCACCCGGCCGCGGCCCGCGCAAATCTGCTTAAAAATGAGCCCGGCACCTCGGACAAGTGCCGGGCTTGCATCTGTTCCGGGAGGGGGGGGGAGCTGCGGGCAGGCAGCCGGCGGGAAAGCGGCCGGCCGCCGCGGGGCCTTTAATGCGCCGGCGCTAACTGCAGTAAGGCACCTCTGACAAAACGCTGGTTGCGGCTGCCACGGGCGAGGCGGCCGCAACTCAATTTCGGAGTTCGGGCGGGTTACCACGGCAACCGGGACGCTGCGCACACCGATGACGTCATCGGTGCCGGCGCAGCGCTACCGGAGCAACGCCGATTTAGGGCCCCAGGGAATTTCACTACTGGCCATAACTCCGGCGCAAGGCCCTCTAGCGCCTCAAATGAGGCGCTAAGGCTACTGAATTTTCAGCCGAAAGAGTTATATCCAATTTGTCTATGGGAAATTTGGTAAGTCACTGGATAGCATAATATCCCAACAGCATTAAATCACCAGCAGTGTATGACCAAAGTAATTTCACAAATGTTATATTACCATTCAATAGCATAAATAACTTTCCTATCCTGCCAAAATAACTGTTTGAGCTACTTGCTAGTGGATAAATGTGCCCAGTGAATCTGATATACGTCTGCTTAAGAACGACACTCCCCTTTGTACACTCGAAGAGGTACAGGGCTGTTAATGTATTTCAGTGGGGAATCGGCAAGTAAATTGTGCTTCTTCAGTGATCACTGTGACTCTGAAGCTTCTACCACAGAAAGCGCTGAAGAGAATTGGCTGAAACTTTTGTAAATTGAATCTATGATTCGGGACCACGTTGACAACCTCCACCAACATTCTCAGCTCATTTAGGTCGTCTGCAGCACAGCTGGATGGCTGAGCATTAGTTGGGGAAACTACAGCCCCAAGGCTCCCAACATCTGTATTCTTGCCCTGGAAAGATTTTTAGGCAAATAGTTCAGCACCACAAGGAATTGGAGCTTCCTCAGTGCAAGTTCAAAAAACTGCCAGTTCCTAGAAAAACTCCTCTCTCCCTGGTTATACAACATAATGCAGCATGTATGTGCTCCTGTTAGCTCAGTGGGATTAATGCCATAAGTGCCCGAGTAATACATGCCATGGAAGTCTCAAGTTCAATCCCCATTAGGAATGAGGAAATGACCAGGGTCCCCAATCCAGATCGCTATCCAGTTATACAGCACAGAAAGAGGCCCTTCGGCCCATCGTGTCCACGCCGGCCATCAAGCCCTGTCTAATCTAATCCCATTTTCCAGCACTTGGTCCATAGCCTTGTATGCTATGGCGTTTCAAGTGCTCATCTAAATGCTTCTTGAATGTTGTGAGGGTTCCTGCCTCTACCACCCTTTCAGGCAGTGAGTTCCAGATTCCAACCACCCTCTGGGTGAAAAAGTTTTCCCTCAAATCCCCTCTAAACCTCCTGCCCCTTACCTTGAAACTAAGCCCCCTGGCTATTGACTCCTCTACTAAAGGGGAAAAAGTTCCTTTCTATCTACCCTATCTATGCCCCTCATAATTTTGTACACCTCAATCAGGTCCCCCCTCAGCCTTCTCTGCTCTAAGGAAAACAACCCCGGCCTGTCCAGTCTCTCTTCATAGCTGAAGTGCTCCAGCCCAGGCAACAGGTTATCCCTGCTGGAAGCACATGTGCGCAAATATCGGACGAGAGCAGCGCTGTGACATATCCTCCAACCCATGGGGGAATAGCCTGCTGACACACCCTCATTAGCATGGTCTGGGCACCCTCTAGCACAGGACCTGAGCTGGTGAATCTTTAGGAACATCTATCTAATTTTTTTTTTTTTTTTTTATAAAAGATTTGGACTGAAAACCCACTTCAGTTTGAAAATACATCAGTGTGATGCTATGCATTACGCTGCCAAAACATCTTAAAAAATGACAGCAAATTTAACAATTTGGAGCTCTAAAGAACAGACTTAGAACTTAAATGTCCTTGGTCCAGTGAATTTCCCTCAACTGGATAATGGCAGGTGGAGAGTAAATGAGCAAAAGAGGTGAGCAATTATTTTGAAAAAGTTATGAAAAACTCAGGACTGAGAAAGGATAGAAAGCATTATTAAATGGCTTTTAAAATTGACCTTTACCTGACAGGCAAGGCTCTGGAAGTCTGTTCTGGTAGTTCGGGTGGGTTTACAAAAATCAATTTAAGCAGCAGCTCCAAGTAGCTGATTTGCCGAGCAAGCTTAGCACTCAATACCCAGGCCCAATTCCAATTTTCTCCCTCTCGTCGACCACCAAAGTATATAATTGCTTTGGAAATTAAAAATAAAAATTAAGTTAGTGTACTTCAATATAACGAACCACGTTAGTATTAAGAAGATAACCTGCATTGTAGGGTGATCTTTGCCCTTGTAAGGAACATCATCGAAACAACACTGGATGGAGTAAGTCAGACTTTCACTGAGAAAAATTACATATAGGAACAAACATAGGAACAGGATTAGGCCATTTAGCCCCTTGAGCCTGTTCCACCGCCGAGATCATGGCTGATCTGTGACCATACTCCATATACCCTTTTAAACCATAACCTTTTAACACATTTGGTGGTCATTCTGCCAAGATGTCACCGTATGACCCTTCCTGCTCTCGGGCAGCATACGAGGGCAAACACCATCTGCAATGCCAGTTCATTCTTCCCCAAGGCATTTCTGAAAAATACATGAATTGTTTGGACTCCAAACAAGATTACCACTTGGGAGCACAGTGTGCAGAAGAGGTTAATAACGAGGACGCTGCAAGTTAAGCCATCTTTCTTTCTCCTACAGATTGCTTCCTCCAAATAGCTGGATCCTGACCAAAGAGTACACAGGACGAGAAAGAGGGAGTTCACCATGGGGGGGGGGGGAAGAGAGAAACCAGCTGCAAGGACAGACCTGGGAAATGAAATTTCTTTCTCAGATATTAAGTCTATTGGTTTAGTGAATGTGTGTAGCTGCCCGACAATTATTCATTTATTTAACAGACTTCTTTTTCAAGCAGCAGTCATGGAACAGGTGGGTTGACCATTGACTAAGACAAAACATACTATTTTATCCTTGTACAAGATCTTGGTCAAGCCTCAGTTAGAACACTATCCAGTTTTGGTCCCCTCACATAATGGGCGATATTGAGGCTTTGGAAAGGGTGCAGAGGAGGGCTACTAGACTAATTCCCCGTTAAAAGCATTAGTTATCAAGGTAGGCTAAAAGAGCTGGGACTCTACACTTTTGAGAAGCACAGACTTAGGGGGTCATCTGATCAAGGTTTATAAGATGATGAAGGAATAGATTGTATTTGAGTTGACAGTTTGTTCCAATTTAATAGGTTAGGGAGGACCCGAGGTCACAACTTTAAGTTGTACAAGGACAGATCTAGGTTAGATATCAGAACGTGGCTCTTTCCCCAGAGAATCGTGGACCTCTGGAACAGGCTGCCGACTCCTGCAGTGGACACCAAGCGAGAGCTGGATCTGTTTCTGTCTGGGACAGAGATAGCCTCTTACAAAAGGTAGGTACTGCATAGAATTATCAGGGCCAGAGCGATCTCCTGAACTAGTTTCAACCGTCATGGCGGAGTCAGAGAGGAATTTCCCAGATTTCCCCCCCCCAAATTGGCCTGGGTTTTTAATCTGGTTTTTCACCTCTCCAAGGAGATTACATGGTTTTAGGTGGAGTGGAGAGCAAAGTCCTTGAATTTTTTTTTGTGCGCGGTCCCTTTGAAATTGCTGGACGGCCGCGCATGCGTGGCATCGTTTCCAGTGGCAACAACTTCAGAGCGGCCTGCGCGGGACCTCCCAAACGGTGCACGGCATCGCACCTTAGGGGGAACATTAGTGGAGCGTGTACGTACTGTGATACACAGGCTTTGACAATTGTGGGGGACAGGCCGGATGGACCAGAGGGCCTTTTTCTGTCGGGATGCTTCTAAGTGTCAGCTTCACTCAGTGGTGGCACTCTCAACTCAGCCAGAAGGCTGCGGGTTCAAGTCTCGCTGCGAGTTTCAGCACACAATCGAGTCTAACACCTCAGTGTAGTTGTAAGGGAATGCTGCATTGTTGGAGGAGCTGTCTTTCAGATGAGATGTTAAACGGAGACCCACGCCACAGGCAGGACGAAGTGCGCCCACTCCCGTTCAAAGTGGTCTAGGCAGCACGTAAAATTCATGCTGCTTGCTCATTATAATGTTTGCAGCGCTGATCTCAGCGCTAAACACACTGCTGATTGGCTTAGAGCTGAACGGTGGGGGGGGGGGGCAATATCGGGTGCAGTCTACTGGCCAATAAAATTAGGCCTAGGCTCTCTGCACTACTTAAAGTAGAGGTGCTTTGTTGCAGAAGCACCTCATTGTCAGTCTGGATAAAGCCGTGGCCCAACAGGCAAGAGAGAGGGCAAGGAGATTTTCAGATGCGGCACTGGAGGCTTTGGTCCTGGGGGGTTCAAGTATGCCATCAGGTCCTCTACCCGCAGCGGGACAGGAGGCCTACCAGGCAGAATGCCAGAAGGATGTTTTGGGAAGTGGGGGAGATATCGCAAGCTGTTAGTGCGACGTAAGTTGTCCCCAGGACCTCCTAATACACTGCTCCTGGCTTAAGTGTAGGTAGGACAAGTGCTCTCGGAAGACCCTAGGTGGGTAAGGCCTCCTGCGGAGAGCCCTTCAGCCCCTCCTCCTCCTCTCTCTGCAAGCATCTTGTCCTCCTCTTCGTTGCCTCCGCTCCATCTCCCTGTTATACTCGAGCACGAGGGGGACTGCAAGTAGAGTCCTCATGACTGGGAGCAAGTGGTGTGAGCAGGTCCCTTTAAATGAGGGGCAAGGCATTCTCCACTTGCAGCAACACTCCCGGTCACCTCACCAACTTTAAACTACTCTAGAAACCTCCAAATAGTTGCACAAACTTACACAGAGCCAGAAGAAATGAAAAAAGCAAGTCAGTTGCAAGTTGTTGCTGATCCATTTCAATAGCTTCTGGCGGTGGTTGGGGGGGGGGGGGGGGAAGAGAGTCCTTCATGCTGCTGAACAAATTTTTAGCTATTCGAGATTTGGAGAGGGCGTTGAATAGAACGGCGACGTCCAAAATGGCAGGTCGTGCATTAATTCAGCGTTGCATGCCGATTGACGTCACGATCTGCCTCATTTCCATATCTGCAGCAAGCGCGGAAAACAGCAGCGCTGCTGACCTGCCCAAAATGGTGGCTGCCACAGGACCCACCGGAAGTGAGGTGGCCACCATTTTCTCATCCGAACCAGCCTGATTGGCCGGCGCATACAGGCCAAATTTCACGACCCCAGTCTGCCTGATAAGGTGGATGTGAAAGATCCTGTGGCACTACTTAAACAGCAGGGTGTCATGGCCAATATTCCTCCCGCAACCATCATTATCAAAACAGATTATCTGGTAATTTATCTAAATTTCCCATTTGTGAAAACTTGCTGTGGATGTGGTTTACATGGACTTCAGTAAAGCTTTTGACAAAGTCCCACATAGGAGACTGGTCAAGAAGGTAAGAGCCCATGGGATCCAGGGTGCCTTGGCGCGTTGGATCCTAAACTGGCTGAGTGGCAGGAGGCAGAGGGTGATGGTCGAAGGTTGCTTTTGTGACTGGAAGCCTGTGTCCAGTGGGGTACCTCAGGGATCGGTGCTGGGTCCCTTGTTGTTTGTGATCTACATAAATGATTTGGATGAGAATGTAAAAGGTATGATCAGTAAGTTCGCAGATGACACGAAAATTGGTGGGGTGGTAAATTGCGAGGAGGAAAGCCTCAGGCTACAGGACGATATAAACGGGTTGGTCAGATGGGCGGAAAAGTGGCAAATGGAATTTAACCCTGAAAAGTGCGAGGTGATGCATTTTGGACGGACAAATAAGGCAAGGGAATACACAATGAGTGGTAGGACCCTAGGAAGTACAGAGGGTCAGAGGGACCTTGGTGTACATGTACATAGATCCCTGAAGGCAGCGGAGCAGGTAGATAAGGTGGTTAAAAAGGCATATGGGATACTTGCCTTCATTAGCCGAGGCATAGAATATAAGAGCAGGGAGGTTATGATGGAGCTGTACAAAACGCTGGTGAGGCCACAGCTGGAGTACTGTGTGCAGTTCTGGTCGCCTCACTATAGGAAGGATGTGATTGCTTTGGAGAGGGTGCAGAGAAGATTCACCAGGATGTTACCTGGGATGGGGCGCCTCAGCTATGAAGAGAGGCTGGACAGGCTGGGGTTGTTTTCCTTGGAGCAGAGAAGGCTGAGGGGGGACCTGATTGAGGTGTACAAAATGATGAGGGGCATAGATAGGGTAGATAAAGAGGAACTTTTCCCCTTAGTGGGGGGGTCAATAACAAGGGGGCATAGATTCAGGGTAAGGGGCAGGAGATTTAGAGGGGATTTGAGGAGGAACTTCTTCACCCAGAGGGTGGTTGGAATGTGGAATTCAATGCCTGAAAGGGTGGTAGAGGCAGGAACCCTCACAACATTCAAGAAGCATTTGGATGAGCACTTGAAATGCCATTGCATACAAGGCTATGGACCAAATGCTGGAAAATGGGATTAGACTGGACAGGGATGGATGGGCGGCGCAGACACGATGGGCCGAAGGGCCTCTTTCTGTGCTGTAAAACTCTATGACTCTATGACAAATTGGAATTGGCTTCCAAGCCAACAAAAGCTACACTTCAAAAGTAATTCATTAGCTATGAAGCACTTTGGGATGTCGGGGGAAGTAAAGGGCACTATATTAATGCAAGTTCTTTCTTCGGAACATAGGAACAGGAGTGGGCCATTCAGCCCCTCGAGCCTATTCCATTAGATCATGGCAGATCTGTATCTTAACTCCATCTATCCGTCTTGATTCCATAATCCTGAACGCCCTTGCCTAATAAAAATTTATCATTTGCAGTTTTGAAATTTTCAATTGACCTAGTCTCAATTGATTTTTGGGAGAGAGAATTCTGGATTTCTACTACCCTTTGTGTGAGGAAATGCTCTCTGACATCAGCCCTGAACAATCTAGCTCTAACTTGCTATGGACTTTCCCACCAGAGGAATTAGTTTCTCTCTATCGACCCATCAAATCCTTTAATTAGATCACCGCTTAATCTTCAATAATTAGATCACCCCTTAATCTTCTATACTCAAGGGAATACAAGCCTAGTCTATGCAACCTGTTCTCATAAATTAACCCTTTTAGCCTCAGTATCACACTGCTAAATCTGCACTGCACCTCCTCCAATGGCAATATATCCTTCCGGAGGTGCAGTGCCCAGAATTGAATGCAGCATTCCAGATCATCATATTCATAATCAACTTTATTGTCATTGTTAGTGCACAAGTGCAGTACAACGAAATGTAGGCTTGCGGCTCCCAAGAGTGTACATTTAGATTAAGACATTTAAACATTCAACATTCATTTGGCTTGTAATACATTAACATAAACATAATAAAGTGCATTGGCAGATGTGCAGGCTTTAGAGTTTATTTGTGGAGTTCAGTAGGATGACAGCCCTGGGAAAGAAGCTGTTCCTAAATCTGGTCGTACGGGTGTGATTGCATCTGTAGCGTCTCCCAGATGGCAGGAGGGCGAACAGACTGTGGCTGGGGTGGGTAGGGTCTTTGATGATGGTCAGTGACCTCCGTAAACAGCGTTTCTGATAGATGTTCTCTATGGTCTAACCAGAGCTCTGAACAGCTGTAACATCACTTCCACCCCTCTCGAGATAAAGACCAACATTCCATTAGCCCTCTTAACTATTTTTGTACCTGTCCACTAACTTTTAGTGATTTCTGTACTTGGACCCCTCAATCTCTCGGCTCCTCCACAGTTCCGAGCTTCTTGCAATTTCGAAAATACTCTGATCCATCTTTCTTTGGTCCAAAGTGGATGACCTCACTCTTTCCCACACTGAGCTCCATCTGCCAGAGTTCTGCCCACTCACTTGATCTATTAGTGTCCATTTGCAACTTTCTGCTCCCATACACACAACTTAATGCCTCCTAACTTAATGTCATCTGAAAACTTGGATAACCAACTCTGTATTCATTCATCCAAGTCATTTATAATTATATACTGTAGTTAAAAGCTGAGGTCCCAGTACAGATCCCTGGGGGACACCACTAGTCACATCCTGACAACTTGAGTACATATCCATTATCCCTACTCTCTGTCTCCTACCTCCTAACCAATTCTCTATCCATGCACTCTCATTTGTTAGGTTTTTTACGTGGAACCTTGTCGAATGCCTTCTGGAAGTTCATATAAATAACACCCTTATCTACCAAGTTAGTTATCTCCTCAAAAAATTCAACTAGGTTCATTAAACATGGCAGATGCAGAAAATTGTGCAAAAGCCATATAGGTTTTTTCTATAATCTTTAGTTCATTCCAAAGTGACGACTGGACTTCATGTAGCAAGCAGGAATAGCACCTCACCAATGTACCAACATCATATGGTGAAGTCTTACAGATTATCCCACTGTGCAAGAAATAAATTGTGACCTTTTAAACTCTTGTGTACAGAACCAATCTTTGTTTTCTAAGTATATATGCCATCAGTACCTGTACCTTGTGATTTTCTTGTGTGTAGCTTATTTTACTTGCAAATGAATATTAGTTTTAGGCTAAACGTAATGTGTGACATTATGGTATTTACTGCCTTTTGGAATAGACAAGAGAGCACGCTGAGCATCCCACCACCTTGTCTCCAGTGCTTTACACCGTAATTAAAGTAGAGCAGTTAGTCCTGTGGCATGCTATCCTATTCACAGGGTGCCTAAAGACACAGGTTTTTGTCCAAACAAGTCTTTTTGCTATGAACTGTTAAAAAAAAATTGGAAGAAAGCTCAAATCATACAATTATGTCAAGAAACTAACCAAGTTTGCATCATTGCTGGCAGGTGTAGCAATATTAGAACAGACGTATCACCAAGTTTTTTTACTTACTTCTGTAATTTCCTTGCTCTTGGGGGTTTACTTGTTTTCAAGTGTTATAATATGTTAATATTTGTACTCAAATTCTCATATTTCATATTGTTTACGTTGCAGGATACCATAGTTTCTTCTCTGATATCATTAGCCAAGTCATATATCACATGGCTTGAATGTCCTCGACTCAAATTAAATATCTCAACCTCATCACTACCACCGCCTCCTCCCCCACCCCACCCCACCCCACTCCAGAATGAGGTCTACTTCATTCACAACTCCTCTGGATGCAACGCCACAGCAATAGTCCCTTTAATTTTCTTTTTGGGGGCTGCGCAGCCCATTCAAAATACCACGCCTGCTCGGTTTTCCCCGTTTAAAAGCCGGCGGGCCGGCCGCGTGGGAGCTCGAGAGTGCTGCGCAGCGGCTTAAAGGGAACGTTGCTCCACAGCACTTCCTTTTGTAATGCACGAGACCAAAGGAATAAGCAGCAGCAGCTGAAGCACGCTATCAGCAATGGAGGAGTTTGTGGGGAGGGAGAGGAAAATAAATTGGAGAAAGTGAAGCTGAAAAAGAAAAAAGTAAAACACATTGCTCCTATACAGTAACACTTCCATTTCAAGCACTCTCAATTGCCTTGTTCGGCAAGACGATAAAATTGGTATCTGATCACCAGCAGCACTAATGGACAACAGATATATGTTTTTAGACAATAAGTTACACGTACCGAAGAAGATGTAAATAAGCGCCAGTAAACTCAGTCCAACTGCTATACCAAGCTTCAGATCAACTGCGAAGCCAAGAAGTACTCCTGTTCCGCCACATATCAGGAGTGTAATGAATACCACCAGCCAAGAGAACTGGAAAAGGGGTTCCACCTGCTGACCAGCAAATGTCTTCATTTCATCTAAGAGTAAGAATGAAACATTAGCTTGATCCGCAGAAAATTAGTACAAGTAAACTATTCACTATATTAAATTTTGATTCCAGGAAGAGTCTTTGCTAGCCGCATAACATGTTTATGGCCTAATTTCATGCATCTAAGGCTGAAAACAAACTGATTAAAAACAAAAAAATCTATATCCAAGAAAGGCTCACACGTATTTGTGATCCTTCTTCTGGTGCCCAATATTCTTAAAGCAAACATTAAACATCAACATTCGCAGTATTTTAATTTTCCAGCTGCCTATCAGCATGTGGGGCAAATGTTGACCCTGTTTCTGTGCTTGCCTTTGAAGCACGTGGCTCTGGAGTTTATCGCTTGCTGGTTTGAAGTCAATGCAGTCAGTCCAGGACCCTTCCAGTAACTGACATCACTAGAGCAGCCCAGCCTGGAGGGAAACCCTAGTCTGGGCATTTCCACTAAAACGGGGCAGTTTTTTTTTTTTTTTTTTAAGGTCAAACAAATTTCAGGTTAGTTTATTTTCATTTTCTTCTGTAAAAGGGGGAATACTTTCAATAAGTAGCATCTCCCTCAGACCTTAAGTTTTAGGTGTCAGCTGTAGCTCAGTGGGGAGCACACTTGCCAGAAGGCTGTGGGATCAAGTCCCACTCCAGGGAGTTGAGCACATAAATCTTGGCCCACACTCCAGTGCAGTGTTGAGGGAGTGCCGCACTGTCGGAGGTGCTGTCTTTCGAATGAGGCGTTAAACCGAGGCCCCGTCTGCTCTCAGGTGGACGTAAAAGATCCCATGGCACTATTTCGAAGAGGAGCAGGGGTGTCCTGGGGCCAATATTTATCCCTCAATCAACATAACAAAAAACAGATTACAGGAAACTTTGGTTTATCCGGAAGTTGTATGTCCGGAAACCTCGATCTAACGGCAGAAATCAGCAGCCTTTTTGTTAGGTTTTTTTTCTTTATTTTTCTTCTCCTAGCATTTTTTTTTAAACAGTCTCTGGAAAGCCTCTCTGAAGCTGTTGCTAAGCTACAGAGACGCTTCCAAGGTACGGGCCGACTGTTTACAAGCTGTTGCTAAGCAACAGTGTTTGTTGTCAGATACCTCCGTATCCTTCAACATTAGCGCTGGTCTGTCCGGAAGTTTTCATAGATCGGCATCACGCCGGTCCCGTCAGTGGGAGCTTGCTGTGCGCAAATTGGCTGCCGCGTTTCCTACATTACAACAGTGACTACACTCCAAAAAGTACTTCATTGGCTGTAAAGGGCTTTGAGACGTCCGGTGGTCGTGAAAGGCGCTATATAAATGCAAGTCTTTCTTTTCTTCCACTATAATGACTCAATAGCCAAAGAAAACAACAAACTGGATAAATTGAATATTCTGTACTGATGGGATTACATCTGTGAATAGATGGTCAAAATGAGAACTGACCGTCAACGTCTAATTAGTTCACTGAGGCAATGTCAAATATGATTCAAATAGTTTACAAAATTGTGCCATTTCCAGCAGATCATATCTGCAAGAGTGATCTACAGAGTGGAGAGGTCTTGTACCATCTCCTTTGTTGGAAGTAAAATATTTCATTGTTGGTTCACAGGAGAAATATCTTCCATCATTGCAAAACTCAAGGGATGAGAAAATGCCGTTCAGCTAACCAAACCGGTTCTTTCCAAACCACATACCCCACCCAATTCATTTAATCTCCTAAGGGTGTCTAAAGTTTATTTCCTTATCTCACCCGTTACAGTTATCTTCCTTGGGGTGACATTAGCAAAATCCCAGCAGCAAAGGAACAATCACACCCAACACAGTGTTCAATCATCTCTGCACATATTTTTCTACAATCCTCAATGTTGTCCAAAACAACTCACTCATTCAGCTTATTTTTTTTTTAAAAAGTGATAGCAATATAGCAACATTTGCTGGAAGTCTAATCCATATATCACTGCTCTGCACTGAAGGAAAAACCAACTTATAACATCAAATCTTCCTTCAAGAATTGTGTTTTTGGATTGGAAAAGCCACTGTATTATTTATTTAAGAAGGGAGGGAGAAACCAGGTAACTACAAACCCATCAGTTTACCGTCAATTATGGGGAAATTACTGAAATCTATTAGAGACCAGAGTGACTGAGCATGTGGACAAATATTATCTGATCAGAGAGAGTCAGCATGGATTAGTGATGGGTAGGTCATGTCTGACTAAACTAGTTGAATCTTCTGAGAAGCTCACTAGCATGGAGGATAGGGGAATGTCTATGGAGGTTGTCCATATGGACTTCCAGAATGCATTTGATAAGGTTCCGCACAAGAGAATATTACCAAAAATCAAAGTGCAGGGAATTGGATGTAATCTTGCGACAATGGGTTGATAATTGGTTGGGAGATAGGAGGCAGAGAGTAAGAATAAAGGGAATGTACTCGGATTGGCGGAATGTGACAAGTGGTGTTCCCCAGGGATTTGGACTGCGGCCTCAGCTTTTCACCCTATTTATTAATGACATGGATGAAGGAAGAGTTGGTTGGCCAAGTTTGCAGATGGCACTAAGTTAGGAGGCACAGTAAGTGGTGTAGATGGGAGCATTAAGTTACAAAGGCACATAGACAGACCAAGTGTGTAGGCAAAATTATGGCAGATGGAGCTCAATTTGGTGAAGTGCGAGATCATCTACTTTGGATCAGAGTTAGACGAATCGGAATTATTTTCTTAATGGCGAGAAACAGGAGCTGTGATGGGGCAGAGGGTATTAGATGTCCAGATACAAAAATCACTAAAAGCTACTACTTACCGGTACAAAAATTAATCAAAAAGGCTAATGGAATGTTGGCCTTTATCTGAAGAGGGTTGGAATTCAAAGTTGAGTGAGTGATGTTTCAGTTATACAGAGCCTCAATCAGACCCCCATCGGGAATACAGCGTTCAAGTTTTGGGCATCAAATGTTAGGAAAGTTATACTGGCCTTGGAGGGGGTACAGAGCAGATTCAACAGAATGATACCAGCACTTAATAGGTTAAATTGTGAGGACAGGTTGCATAAACTTGGCTTGTACTCCCTTGAGTTTAGAAGGTCTTCAAAATGATAAAGGAATTTGACAGGGTAGATACAGAGAAACTATTTCCACTGGGATATGGGGGGGGGGGGGGGATCCAAAACAAGGGGGCATAATCTTAAAATCAGAGCTAGGCCATTTAGAAACATTTCTTCACACGAAGGGTAGTGGAAATCTGAAACTTTCTTCCCCTAAAGGCTTGGATGTTGGGTCAATTGAAATTTTCAAGAGTGAGACTGATAGATTTATGTTAGGTAAGGGATATGGAGCAACAGCAGGTAAATGGGGTTGAGGTGCTAATCAGTCATCATCTAAGTGAAGGGCAGAACAGGCTCAAAGAGCTGAATGGCCTACTCCTGTTCCTAAATTCCTATGTTCAGGCTTGCTTATTTTTCATGCCTTTTTATGACTTCCTCCCCAATGTATCCTTCTGTATGCATTCTGTTTTAGCAGAATGGAAGCTTTGTTTTTAAACATCATTTTAAAGAATTGCTTGAAAATGAAAAATAACTGAAGAGGAGATGGAGGTTCCCGTGCAGTTGTCGGTACCCTGTATAGCCTAGCTTAGGCAAACTGTTTCCAGACTTAAATTATCTTGCACAATATTTGTGGTTGACCACACTGGAGGAAGATGTTAAAATTGAGAATATTTTGGGGCCAGGCATATGTGGAATAATAGCACAAGAATAACTAAAGTGCTATTCACACATTTAAAAAAAGTAGAGGGAAAATTACTCAACCAGCATGTAAACACTAGGACATGAATATCTAAAAAGGGATATTGTCGCAATGATTTTATCCCAATGGATGACAGAAATTCCAATTTATGTGGAAGTTGAATAAATGAGACCCTATGCGCATCACTGAACCATATATATCAATTCTGTAAATGTGCAATCACAATGTTTTACCTTCAAGCTTTTTCAGAAGAAATGATTTTCCGCTTCCCCACTGTGCATAAAGTCCGACACAAATAGGTGGCTGCATAGTTGGCTCGCTCAGGATATCTGCCAGTGCACTGCTATACAGGTCATAACCAAGCATATCTCCGTCCGTCTCCGAAGGTGAGAGATGTCCTGTGATTTTTTTTTATTAAAAAAGGGGTTATTTTTTTACTACAACATGTAATATCATATGAATTGGTTTCACCATACCTATTTGAAAAAACAAATTTATACCAAGTAGCAAAGAAAAATAAGGACAGTAAAGGAGTATCAGTCAGTCTGCTGCCGTTTAACTACAAGAGACGGATTAGAGAGGAAGGAGCTAGTTATGAAAGCAAGATAACTAAAGCAGAAAAAGGAATGGGGAAAAAATAAAAGCTGAGCTAAGAAAGAGATCGCAACAGAGGGTGGCATACATTATTAGCACCTCGAACCTATTCAAATGGTATTTTCTTTTTTGACTCCAATATAAACTTATCTACTTAACATAGGAAATCTCCAGAAAGGGAAGGAATATATAGTTAAATGATGCTTCAGTTTATTGCAGCTTACAGTGTAACTGCAGCTTCCTCTGAACACATGCGTTCTTCAACGTTGGGGCTCCACCAGAGCAGCTCAATGAATGACTTGCTCGCATCGTGGATCCATAAACCAGACCCATTTGCAATCTCAGCGAAGATACAAGCCCTCGGGATCAGCACTGCAACTTTAAAGCAAAACTAGCAGAAGTTTGCAGCTCAATACCGCAGAATGAAAGTTGATTAGATACGGCAGGGAGTTGTAGCTGTGCCCTGACGAAATCAAAAGAGGATGATTTTGATAACCAGTCCTGGAACACGGTAACATTTTTTGATGTCCTAGAGAAGTCTATGGAAGCAGCTTCCGTGTCAGAGGAAGCAAATTTCCTATTATGGTAACCTTTCCCCAGAACTACTGGACTGCAATCATAAGATCAAGTCAATTATAAAGGCCCTATGCGACTTAAAAAATAAATTCTCAGGATGTGAGCAACACTAACAAAGCTGCATTTATCGCCTATCCCTCAATGCCCTGATAATATGGTGGTGGATGTTTTCCTTGTGCTGATAGTGCTTCCAAAATGGTGTGAAGATATTAAACCAGTTATGATTGCTGCTGTGGGGCTGGGAGGTGCTGTCGAAGTAAGCTTGGCAAGTTGCTGAAATACATCCTGCAGCCACAGTGCACTGGTGGTGGAGGGAGTGGATACGGAGTTCAGTGGCAGGGATGCTGACCAAATGGATTTCTCCATCCTGGACGGTGCAAGCAGTCACGTTTTGTAGCGGCGCCCTTCCATGCAAAAGTATTCTTACACATGCCTAACTTGAGCCCTGTGGATAGTGGAAAGGCTTTAAGGGGGTCAGGCAATGAGCTGCACATCGTAGAGCACCCAACATCTGCTCTGCTCTTTTAATCAGTGATGGTACTATTGTTTAATTAAGCTTTTAGTCTCTGGTGACCTCCAGGAGGTTAATGGTGGAGGACTTGGCAATGGTGGGACTGTTGAAGGTCAGGGGAGATGGTTGAGGCTGCTCCATTGTCAAGAGTTGTGAATGGAGCTGGAAACTGTGGAATCATCTGCAAACAGCTCCACTCCTGACCTTATGATGAAGAGAAGGTCATTGATGAAGCAGCTAAGTTGGTCAGGCCAAGAAATCTGCCTTGAGGAACTCCAGTAGCAATGTCCTGGGTCTACAGTAATTAGCCTCGAACAACAATGAAAGTCGTCCTGTGGGCCAAGTATGACCCAGTCTTTGGAAGGTTTTCTAATTAACCCTCATTGACCTGTTTTCCTAGGAGTTCCTTGGTGCTATACTCAGCCAAGTGCTGCCATAATGTCAAGGGCAGATGCTCCCTTCTCTTCTGGTACTCAAGGCTCTCCGTCCACATCTGTATCAAGACTATGATAAAGTCAGGAATCAAGTGGTGCTGGCAAGACCTGAACTGAGCACCAGCAAACAGGTCATTGGTGAGTCGGTGTTGCGAGATGGCACTATTGATGACCTCGTCCATCAATTTGCTGATGGTTGGTAGGGCAGTAATTGTCTGGTTACATTTGTCCTGCTTTTTAAGGATAGGTCACACCTGGGTAATTTTCCAGATTGTCAGGTATATGCCAGTGTCATGGTTGCACTGCAATAGCTTGGCGGCGGAGAAAAAGTTGGTCACACACAGGGTACAAGATTCTACTTTCAAGACCTATCTTCCAACTTGCGGTATGACACGTCTATATTCAAGACATGTTGGTACAATTTCTCCAGCAGAGTATGGGGGAAAGGTACCAGTGTGGTTCCTGTTGAAAGTCATCACTTGGAAATGCTGCAATTAAATATGGTCTCCGCCACAAACTCCGTTCCCTAACCATCGACTCCATCCCTCACCTGAACACCTGCCTGAGGCTGAACCACACTGTTCCCAATCTTGGTGTCATATTTGACCCCGAAATGAGCTTCCGACCACATATCCACAGCATAACTAAGACCGCCTATTTCCATAACGGCGCCCGTCTGCACCCTTGCCTCAGCTCATCCGTTGTTGAAACCCTCATCCATGCCTTTGTTACCTCTAGACTTGACTATTCCAATGCACTCCTGGCTGGCCTCCCACATTCTACCCTGCGTAAACTTGAGGTCATCCAAAACTCGGCTGCCTGTGTCCTAACTCGCACCAAGTCCCGTTCACCCATCACCCTTGTGCTCGCTGACCTACACTGGCTCCCGGTTAAGCAACGCCTCGATTTCAAAATTCTCATCCTTGTTTTCAAATCCCTCCATGGCCTCGCCCCTCCCTATCTCTAATCGCCTTCAGCCCCACAACCCCCGCCGAGATATCTGCGCTCCTCTAATTTTGCCCTCTTTAACATCACTGATTATAAATCGCCCAACCATTGGTGGCCGTGCCTTCTGTTGCCTAGGCCCTAAGCTCTGGAATTCCCTGCCTAAACCTCTCCGCCTTGCTACCTCTCTTTCCTCCTTTCAGACGCTCCTTAAAACCTACCTCTTTGACCAAGCTTTTGGTCACCTGCCCTATTTTATCCTTATGTGGTTCGGTGTCAAATTTTTTGTCTTTTAATACTCCTGTGAAGCGCCTTGGGACTTTTTACTAAATTAAAGGTGCTATATAAATACAAGTTGTTGTTGTTGTTGCAATTTCCTGCGGTTTAATGCTTTATAACATTATAGGTGGCATGTATTAAGCATAGTTTTTTTTAAGTAATGTCATAAAGTGATATGCAACCAGGCCTGTCTTCAAGGATAAGAGAATGCATATGTCTGTAAACGCATGGCTCCTTGGCTCCACATTCTAAACTCCAACATTGCAAATTTGGCCAATTTCCCTTAACGCAACAAATCTCAACTTTTCAATTAATATTCTAACCTGGAAGAAAACTAACATACTCTAGCATTACTTCAAGAAACCCACACAGGATGTTTAGTAAGCTCTATTCCATATAGCTCTCTTTGTTCTCCTCCCACTGCTCCTCTAAAAGATAATGGCCTAGAAATTGGGTTGGGGCACCAAAGTGGCACAAAAGTCGCCTGAGTGCAGGATTTAGCGCAGCGTTCGAGGCTTTAGCGATCGTCAGATATTTTCAGTTCCATTGCCCCTAGAGGGAGACGGGGCGAGGCTTGAGGCGCTCCGCGTCCCTCTTAGGGCGCTGAAACTGAATATCGCAGCACAACGTGCCGCGCACACTGCGGTACTGCAGGCCTTCCTCCCATTGTTAAGGGGGAGGGGCCTGCAACAGCGCGATCCCTGCTCGCGCGAGTGCTGGCAAACGAGCCTGGCACCAAGGAGAAGTGCCGGGCTCGCAGGAAACAGCCGGCAATGCCGCGGGGGGGGGGGGTCAGGAGGCCGGGGACGGAGGTGCTGGCAGGCGGCCGCCGAAAAAGGTGGCCGCCCCGCACCTCCACCTTAACTTGCGCCGCTGCCGGCACAGCAAGGCCCCGTGAACCGGGCGCGGGTAGCGAACGGCGCAACTGCGGCGTTCGCTACCAAATATCGCGAATGGGGCGCTGCGCACACTGATGACGTCATCGGTGGCGGCGCAGCGCAAATGGCTAACGCCACCATTAGCGCCCCTGCTGAATATCGCGGGAGGCGCAGCCAGTGGCGCTACAGCCACTGACTGCCTCTTTAGGCGCTAACAGGTGGCGCTACTCACCCAATTTTTCCCCCAGTGACTTTCCTGTTCATAAAGCTCTCCTGCTGCTCATGGAAAAACAGCATGATGGTTAAGACGGCGAACATGTCACTCTAGGGCTCCATGTCACTCTAGGGCTCCATGTCACTCTAGGGCTCCATGTCAGGGAACTCAACATACATCTCCCATTCCATTTGTCACATATTTTTGATATCGTCTCACTATCCATGTGTGAAGGAACTGCTTCCTAAACCCTAGAGTAGACAAGTTATCCTGTAGTGCAACTCCTCCTTCAACTATGATCCAAACCTGTCCTGCTTCTCAGAATATGGATCTTGTAAATGTCTAAGCAGGTGTAATCCAACAGCATTCAATTTTTGTTTTAATCCAGCCACATAAAACCAACTATAGAATAACGTTATCCCCTTTTCCACAACACCCATTTCAGCATCAAAAATTAGTTAACTGACTCTTCCAATACCTCAAGAGAACTTATCCAGTAAGTAGCTGGGTTATACGGACCAGGAAAGTCCCAGGTTAGATCCAAAGTTTACGCTAAGATAACTGATCATTGGTGACATGTCAGCAAGCTAACAACAATTGATTTCATCATCCGTCGGCTAGTGCTAGGAGGGTTGGGGGGGGGAAATCAGCAAGGAATCACATTCCTGATCAGTATCCAGTAACCCCTGCTGGAAGTGTCCATGTGCAAATATCAGGACAACATTGGGTTCAACTGTGATGCCCCCCACCAAGTCTCACAGCCGGTTGACACTCACTATCAAAGCTCACGTGAATAATGGTCACTTGGTACCTGTGGAAATATATCCCAAAAGAAAAGTCAATGCCCTGGCTGTAGTATTCAGTTGATTATAATATTCAACTGTTAATCTGCCAAAATCTCAGATTTGAACTAGAGTCCCCCCCCCCCCCCCACCCCTGACTTAAAATGTCCATTTTTAAAATGGGCAGTCGCTTGTATCATCCAAAAAGCAATAACCATTACCCATTTTTATCAACTTCAAAGTTGCCGGTTATAGCGTTTTAAGTGCTCAGTTTACTTCAGGCAGAAGCAGCTATATTAAGGGATTCTGACAATGTAATGAATTTTTATCTTCTTTTTTCACACAGATCGTGGAACGTTATTTCAATTAAACTCAGATTATAACGAATGAAATTACAGGAGACTTTGGGTTATCCGGAGGTTGTATGTCCGGAAACCTCGATCTACCGGCAGAAATCAGGAGCCGTTTTGTTAGGTTTTTTTTCTTCTCGTGGCTTTTTCCCCCCCAACAGTCAGGCTCTGGAAAGTCTCTCTGAAGCTGTTGCTAAGCTACAGAGACGCTTCCAAGGTACGGGCCGACTGTTTGAAGCTGTTGCTAAGCAAGAGTGTTTGTTGTCAGATACGGAGATGAAAACCGCCGTATGCTTCAACATTAACGCTGGTATGTCCGGCAGTTTTGATAGATCGGCAACAGCTCGGTCCCGTCGGTGCCGGATATAACAAAGTTTCCTGTAGGTGGATTCTGTGAATTACAGGATTGAAATTTAACCAGCCTCTTGGTTTACTTAATAATTTCTTTGTTGAGGAATCTCCGCCACTCAACACTAACATGCAGGCGGTATATTTTCTATTCCAATTAGACTTTAGGGCATTATTAAAGGAATTGGAGAACATCCCTTTAACAGAAGGACGTTACTACAGCCCATCTGTGGTTAGTGAGATGTGACTTGGGCCAGGCTGTGAACTGTCAACAGCACAGAGACGAAAAGGAGGTGGTGTCACTGAGCAACAAATGGTTGCAAAAATCCATAATAGGATCGTGCTGGCGGACCTGGTCAGTGGTCATTCTATATTTACAACCCTCAAACTACAGGTTGCAGATAATCTACTCCTCGTTTTCCAGCGTGAGCTGTTTGTGTGTACGGCGTCGCTCAGACCCTATCTGGAGGACTTTTATACCCATATTACAGTGCTACAATGTTATACCGGCCATTGCATATAGCGGGCAAATCGCACCCACTACAAGCGGCAGGGACTGTATGACAAAAAAAGGATTCAAGGGGCAATTAGATGTGTTTTTGGGAATGGGAGGATATGATGAGAAGGCATGTAGGTGGGGCTGGTATAAAAATCAAAAAGGAGGCTTACGAACATGCAACAAAAAAGTTCAATTGCTTGGCATAGCCCTGCGAACTTGGTGCTTTGTCCCCTTTTTACGCTCAAAAAACAGGCGCAATGGGTTCTAACCCCACAGTTTTTTGTACTGGATTGTTTTTGCAATACAGCCACGAGCCATGCATTCTATTTGCCTCTGCAATAGCCTCTCATTACTGGTCCTGCACTTTCAGAGACTCGTACTACGGTTCCCTGTTTATTAGTTATGGCAGGCAGGATGGCCTT
The DNA here is from genome assembly GCF_052327205.1 of Somniosus microcephalus. Classification (NCBI taxonomy): domain Eukaryota; kingdom Metazoa; phylum Chordata; class Chondrichthyes; order Squaliformes; family Somniosidae; genus Somniosus; species Somniosus microcephalus. The sequence continues at coordinate 11,936,650 of NC_140995.1, forward strand.
ACTCCAGCATTTTTAGCTTCCCCCACTGTGGGAAGGTGGGTTCCCTGTCCCTAACCTCCTGAATTATGAAAAATGTTGTAATGGTTCAGGCAAGGACAGCCAAATCTACAAGCAAATATGGTTTCAATGTTTTTACCTCAAAGTTCTCAATATTCATAGTGTACATGTTTGCAACTTTTATACATTGGAGCTACATTCGCAGAGACACGATACAAAATAACGCACCTGGATTCAAATGCTCTGGAAGATTACTCTTCAGCTGCACAATGTCAAGGCCCCAGGTGCTGTCAGCTTTTTTAAGCATAGTTCACGGGGCTCTTCAGAATTTCCTAGATTGCAATAGGGCACCCAGCATACACAGTATCTCTCCTGATGGGATTGGGCAAAACCTCTCTGTATTTGTCTATTTTATTGGAGGTAAACTGGCCAACCTCTTATCTCCCTTTCAGAGTTCCACCTTCCACATTCTCTTTCACCCTTTTTTCCTCTGACTGGGAATGTAAGTGGAGGTTTGACATGTATTTTAAGACATTTTACATAGTTTTAATTTATATTAAAAATGAATCACTCAACCGGGAGATTTAATTAACTCTTTTTATCATTCATTCAGGACTACATACTTCATTGTTCTTCCTTTCTTGGAGTTTACAGACATCACATGGTTCTGTTGTTTACCTATCTTGTTTTAATCATCCTGTTCTGACCTGGTTATTGTTCTTGTTGCACTCTATTTATTTGCTGAAAATTATAAAATTACAAAACTTTTAAAAAACAAACCAAAAAAAAATTTGAATACAGTAAGGGTACAAGAAAAATAAGAGAGGGGGCATGATGTGGGTGGATTATTGTAATGTGCACGATGGGCCAAATGGCCACCTCCTGTGCTGTAATAAATTTCGATGAAATCAAGAGAAATTAAAATTTCAGGGGGGGAGAATTCTCACTAACGACATGCAAGAATATTTGTTCCATGTCCAACTTTGCTATTTTTGGTACAGGTAGACTACCCTTTATCCGAACTTCCGAAAACCGAAACCCTCTAAAAACCGAAGGTTTTTTCGTTCAGCGTAAGTCGTGCGCACGACATGACCAGAGTGGCGCACGACTTACGCTGAGCAGGGCAGAGGGTCACTGAGTTCCCTCCTGGGTAGGAGATTGCAGGCCGAGCCGGGCAGTGTGAAGGAGGTACCGGGAGAGTGAACCCAACAATACAGCGGCCCGTCCGATAGCTGCAGCGGCCTGTCCGATATTCTTTTCTCCCCCCCCGACCCCCACCCTTTCGGATAAGGGATAGTGTATCCTTTATCCGCACTTCCGAAAACCGAAATCCTCTGAAAACCGAAAGTGTTTTCGTTCAGCGTAAGTCATGCGCACGACCCCCAGCCGACCCCAACCCCCCCGCCGACCCCGACCCCCGACAAATTTCCCAGTCTTATAAAATACCTTCCGAAATCCGAAATTTTCCGAAAACCGAAACACGGCTGGTCCCGAGGTTTTCGGATAAAGGATAGTCTACCTGTACTATATTCCGGGGGGGTGGGGGGGAGCGCATAAACCCAGCTCCGTTACATCAAATGGAGTTGAAACTAAAATGAGGAATCAGCCATTTTAAACAGTATGGAACAACAAAGTAGCTGATGAACATCAAACTCTGCACAAACTAAAAATAACAAAGCTGTGATAGAAGCATTTGGAAACTGCATTGCTGATGTTCAATATAAAAGCAGCTATTTTTATTCACGTAAAGGGAGTTCTAGGAACTACATGAAGGCGCTGGGCTTGCAACCAACTGACAACCAAACACATTCTCCAAGTTTTCTTTACTCTCAGTAACTACCGGAGTTAATTTTGAGAAACACCTGTTCTTACACTTGGCTCCCACCCAAGAGAAAAAGTTATACCTTGAATTGATTATGACACAGCAATCTCATCAAGGTCTTCAGATGATGTTACAAAATGAAGAGCAAAGCAGTTTATAACCATTACAGGTGCACTATCCCTTATCCGAAAGCCTTGGGACCAGCTGAGTTTCGGTTTATGGAATTTTTCGGATTTCAGAAGGTATTATTATAAGACTGGAAAATTTGTATTTAATATAAATTTTAAAAGTTCAGGCTACCTCTTGCGACTGTTCCGTGTCTCATTCCCCTTCCTGCTTCTCTGGAAAGCCGGATATCGGCTGACTCCTACTAAGCTGGCCCGCAAATCAGGTCGGGGGTCGGGTGGGGGGGAGAAAAGAATATCAGACGGGCCGCGGTTCAGGTCTGGGGATGGGTCGTCGGGAGGAAAGAATATCGGACGAGCCGCGGTTCGGGTCAGGTCGGGGAGAAAAGAATATCGGGCAGGTCGGGGGGGGGGGGGGGAGAAAAAAATATCGGACAGGCCGCTGCAGCTATCGAACGGGCCGCTGTATTGTTGGGTTCACTCTCCCGGTACCTCCTTCACACTGCCCGGCTCGGCCTGCAATCTCCTACCCAGGAGGGAACTCTGTGACCCTCTGCCCTGAACCTGCCTGGAGTTCCAGGTTCAGGTCATCTGTAAAGGCCCGACATTCCCTACTCGCAGGCCTATCCCTCGGCAGGGAATCAGGAATGGAGAACCAGCCAGAATATGTCCAGGCCCAAAGATCCACTGCAACACCTGGGTGGGGTGGGGTGGGGTGGGGGCAGTGCCCTTTTAAGCCTCACTTGTCTGCTGCCAACTTCTGGCACCCGGGTTTCGGTGTACACCTGACATACTTGCAGCAAAAAGAGACGGATTAACACCTTGGGCCTTCCCACCTCATTTGGCTGGCTGTCCCTCAACCCTGGAAGATCTTCAGGAAGCACCCAAATAACATAAAGGGGTAGTTACCAAAGCCACAGTCTCTGCCCCCTTTTTCTTCTCCTTTGTGCCAGGGATAGCTGCGCACATGCTGGCATCTCCCAGTCAGTCTCTATTATAAAACGTTATCTTTTAGAATTATTGATTAGCAGCGACTCGAGAGTTAAGACATTCAGTTCCACTTCTGTAAAAACCACGGGCTGAAAATTCAGTAGGGTTAGCGCCCCATTTGAGGCGCTAGAGGGCCTAGCGCCGGAGTTATGGCCGGTTTGTAAATTCAGTGGAGCCCTGCCATCGGCGTTAGACCGGTTGCGCTGCGCCGGCACCGATGACGTCATCGGTGTGCGCAGCGTCCCGGTTGCCGTGGTGACGGGCCCCAACGCCGAAATTGAGTTGCGGCCGCCTCGCCCGTGGCAGCCGCAACTAACGATGTTTCAGCAGAGTCCTACCGAGTTAGCGCCGGCGCATTAAGGTCGCGCGGCGGCCGGCCGCTTTCCCGCCGGCCGCCTGCCCGCACCTCCCTCCCCGGACTCCTCCACCCCCCCCCCCGCGGAACAGATGCGTCTGGCCTGCGAGCCCGGCACTTCTCCGAGGTGCCGGGCTCATTTTTTTCAAGATTTCAACGGCCAGCGGGCGGGTGCAGGCAGCTCCTCCTTAACTGAAGGAGGAGGCCTGCACTTCCCCAGCCTGCCGCACCGCATCGGGTGCCGCAGCGCCGGAATTGCGCCGCAATACGGCAGTCAGCGCCCATTTCGAGGCGCTGACACCCTCCTGTAGCGCCGGCAGCCGTTTGGGCGCGGCGCTACTGAATTTTTGGCGCGCGCAGGGGGACTTAGCGCCGGCGCTAAATTTCCGGCGCTAAAGCCCTGGCGCGGCGCCAACTGAATTTCTAGGCCCACAACTGGAAATAAGGTGTCACTAGATGGTAATCAGGAGTGAGAACTCGGATAATTGTTTTTCCCCCACCCACACTAGGAGGGGAGGCCAAAGCCTATATTGTAGCACCGTAGCAGAGATTAGCTTACTTAGCACTGACTTTCCTCATCTGTATGGCTCAGCACCACACCAGATACTATGACATGCCATCAGAGAAGCCCAGTGTATTTTTACGTAATTAGCCAATTTTGATTCTTTTCACAAACACAAGTATTTCGCGATTGCACACAAACAAGTAAAGCTCTTACTTGCTCCAAATATCTGGGTCAAGATGCTTTTCTGATGGCTGCAATCTATGTTGTATGGAGTCTCGCTTGCTTTGTTAGGTCGGTACAGCAGACGTCCATCTTTAGGGTTTCTCAACAGCAATTCTGCTAATTTTCTGCTCCTCCCACGGATCGCTATGTGAAGTGGAGTGTCTCCCTTCTGAAACCATAAATAATAAAAACTTTTGGAAAAATATTTCCCAGTCCAACCATATTGTGCCTTGCTAACCAGACTTCATTTAAAAAAGACAAGTTTACATAAAGGCAATCAGAACATAATTCTGATTGAAGCATAAAAGTTCAGCATTCGACTAAATAAAATAAAAATAAGATTTCACAGCAGATTGATGACATTAAAAAATATTTATTGGCATCCAAATTCTGTGATTTTACTTAAAAAAGACATACAATATAATTAATTACAAGTAACACCTGGGGAATAAAATATTCAAGCACTGCCAGTATTATACATATGTATGTTATTGAATGACATTTTCCCATTGGAAGCAGTGCACTATACTTACTGTAGCGGTACAATTGTTGAACACCCAAATGCTCAGTCAAAAAATAAAAATCAAACAAGCAAATTTTCCAAGGCAAAATATTCACGCATATCTATGTTTAAGCACTAAAGTAAATAACATAAATAAGGGCAGCACTTTGCAGCTAAACGAGTTATCTCCACTCATTCAGATATTATTTCCATTAATTTACTTGGTTTGTTGGCCAAATAACCAATTACTCAGCCAGACAAATCAAATAAACCACTTCAATAAATTCACGAGACAGACTATTGCCTGTTTCAATGAGAGGGGATCTGATTGAAACGTATAAAATTCTGACAGGGTTAGACAGACTGGATGCAGGGAGGATGTTTCCCCTGGGGGGGGAGGGGGGGGTCTAGAACGAGGGGTCACAGTCTCAGGATATGGGGTAGGGCATTTAGGACTGAGAGGAGGAGAAATTTCTTCACTCAGAGGGCGGTGAACCTGTGGAATTCTCTACCACAGAAGGCTGTGGAGGTCAAGTCACTGAATAATATTTAAGAAGGAGATAGATAGATTTCTAGACACAAAAGGCATCAAGGGGTATGGGGAGAGAGCAGGAATATGGTATTGAGATAGAGGATCAGCCATGATCATATTGAATGGCGGAGCCGGCTCGAAGGGCCGAATGGCCTACTCCTGCTCCTATTTTTCTATGCTTCTGTATGGAGTACGGCTGCACGTATTTAACCATATTAGTGTCAGTCACAAACGATCTTTCAAATTGCTACAGAATAATCCACAAATTATACAAGGTAACAAAATGATTAAACTGTAAAAAGGTACAAAGTCAAAGTTGTGGTGAAAGATAAAATAGACCGTATGGCTAGACAGCAGTGGTGTAGAAAAATAAAAACAGAAAATGCTGGAAATACTCAGCCAGTCAGACAGCATCTGTGGAGAGAGAAACAGAGTTAACGTTTCAGGTCGATGACCCTTCGTCAGAATGTTGACAGGTCATCAACCTGAAATGTTAACTGTTTCTCTCTCCACAGGTGCTGCCTGACCAGAGGTTGGGGCTGGGGGAGGAAATACTGGCATAGATCAGGGTCAAATGTTGGCAGGCCAGGATGAAGTGATCTGCTACCATAAGGAAATTTCCATTTCCAAATTTGGTGATCCCCAATTCCGCAGCCTGGCAAGTAATGTACGCCTGCTTCATGCAGGCTTACCCTATATGCTGGGGGCACCAGATGATGAACTGCGAGGTTTTCCTCTGTGCATCATCTAGTCCGTCCCACCTCTTTCCGTAACGTCACCAGTAAAAAAGGCAGAAACAAGAACTGCTCGTCTTCACTCCTTCAGGAAATCCCCATGTGACACAACGGGTCTTGCTCCAAAATTCACTTTCACACTCCAGCCTAAATAATACTCCAGCATGCCCCGATTTCCATCTATGCCTCATATTTTGTATCTATTGATAGTAAAGAGAATGCACCACGGACTGCCAGCTCCAGATTGTATCTTGATCGAGTGTTTGCAAGGTTTGATCCGAATTTATTTCCAAAGTGCTTTCTTAAAGTAATAGCACTCTAATAACGCAAAAGTGATTTTCCCTATTTACACTGGATTACTTCACCTGAAGCCACAGTAAAATGAGATTTGATCCAAACAAATATTCTTGTGATAGCATTCTAGAAAAAACTTTGACCTTAAGCTGACAATAGAAACAGGATATTTATGTAATCACAGAGGTTACCTGCACAATGAAACGCAATTAAATGAGAGGTAGCATCAATGCTGATTAGTGATGCAGTGAAAAACAGAAAAGTAAATTTAGTACAAATAAAAAGGCCTTTTTTTTGCAAACGCTGGAAAGTAAAGTTACTGACGCATTCAAAGAAGCTATCATAGCAGCACATGCCCTGTAGCAATTTATGGTAGCTATGAAGATTGATTGAAATATTTGCTGTCATGTGAAATTGTGTAAAGAATTTTGGGCTACAAATTCGGTGTCGCCCCAGTGGGGGCGCTAAATTTTTTTGAAGTTGGAGAGTTAGCGCCAGGCACTAATCCTTCTAACCTCCCGCTAAATTGATTGTTAGCGCTCCAAGAAAGAACTGGAGCGCTAACTCAAGCGCTAATCACCTAACTCAGGGTGCTACACACAGAGAGCGGGGCGCTACACAGAGAGAGAGCAGGGCGCTACACACAGAGAGAGCGGGACGCTACACACACAGTGATAACCAATTTCAGGTGCAGTCCAATCGGGACTCATCATTCACACTGGCTCCTTCCAGTTCTTAAAGAGGAGGTTCAATCATTCTGCACCACCTCATTCTGAAGCGGAGCCTTCTAAGACACTGCTCCTTGGTTAAATTTATGTAGGAGAAGTGCTCCCGAAATACCCTGGGAGGATAAGGCCTCCTGTTGGCCCTCCTCCCTCTGGGCACATTTTCCAATCTTTGTCTCTGCCTCCGCTGCCGATGCTGGAGGGCGAGGTCGAGTGCCAGTACTGCCCCCATTAATGTAAGCAGTTGTAATGTAGAGAGTTTGAAATTTTAGCAGAATGAAAGTGACAAATTTTTAGCAGGCAGAACACTCCTGAAAGTAAGAAACGTTTAACTCACTTAAGTCGGCTGTTTTGCAATGTGAAACTGAGAAGGCAGCATTGATTGGCCACTAAAATGAAAGCGGATATTGATCCCTTTAAATACCGCTCCTACAGCGACCATCGAATGCAGAATGCCACCTCTTCCTGCCGTTGTTCAGGCCAGGCGCTAAGACAGGGGGCGACAGTCAATTTTGCATCTGAGCCGTTAACGGGGCGTTCCAAACTCACTGATGTCACGATCTGCCAGGTGCTAAAGGGCTAGGTGCTAAATGTTCGCGCCAGCGCTAAATCCTGGGTTAATTTCGCGTGCGGCGTTGGATTCACCGTGCCCTGCCGCAAACCCATTAGCACCCCGCCCCCCCGCCCCCCGCAGGTGCTAACATACCGAATTTCTCCCCCTTTATTTCGGAACTGAAAAATTTACTACTGTTCATCTTGCATCACCAAAAAGCACTTTTTTTTGTACAACCCCAACGAATCCTCTCCAACTGTACATTATGTTGTTTGCCTTAGAATCTCAATTATCCACCCGCCTCTTACCCACACTCTCATTTCACAGGAGTCTGGGGATCAGTAAACCACACTGTAGAAAGCAGTGAGAGAGGGCGCACTGGTCAACTGTTTAGGAGTATGGAGCAGCTTCTTATATTTGACTTTCCCTAAATTGGTTCCTTCTGTCAGCTCAAGAATACCTCAAAAGAAGATCTGAAAGGAATCAAAACTTGAGGGATATATAATAGGCAACTCCAGTCCCCAAAACTGCTCATCAGCACATTCCTCGTTCCAGTGAAATCTCAATTACAGGAAACTCTTCCATATCCAGCACCGACGGGACCGGGATGGTGCCGGTTGATTAAACATTCCGGATAACGGAGAGGTATATCTACCGAGACTATTTTTAACAAACAAAAATTAAAAAATCAAGAAATGTGCAGTATAATTGGGTACTCGCCTACAGAACGTTGTGTTCAATGGACTCGGACTCGGCAACATTTCCGGTTATTGAGGTGTTCGGATCAGAAGAGACTTCCAACAGCGCCAAGAAGCCAAGTACTGGCAGTTTGGAGAACTACCCCCACTGACTAACTCAGCCACTGCGGGAGACTCGAACTCGGCAACATTTCCAGTTATTGAGGTGTTGTTTTCGGGAGTGAGGATTTTGCCGGTTAATAGAGAATTCTGGATATTTAGGTGTCGTTTAAACGAGAGTTTCCTGTACCCATCAATTTTTATTATCTCTCCATCATGGCAAATAATCAAGGTTCCACTGCATATGAATTTTCTTTTTTTTTTTTAAATCTTACTGAATTTGACTCCCACTCCGTAAATTGTCCTGTACTGTGGATGACATCAGAATGAACGTGTTGAAAAGTTCCACACAATATTTCACTGTAATAATTTGTTTTCAACGCAAGTTTTACAACTTGTCGTAAAAGTCAATCATTGAAAATAACAGGACATCAAAGATGCTGCAGCATCAACTTTACTAATCAAATTACATGCAAAAGCAGCTGTTACCTTATCCACTGCCGAGACTTTAGCACCTTTATCCAGTAAAAGTTCAACAATCTCAATATTTCGCATTTTAGTTGCTTTAATGAGAGGCGTCTCACCATCCTGAAAATGCAAGATATTATTCATTTAAAAATCAGTGACTTAAATATTCTATAACCTACTTAACACTGCCTTCTCCAGATGACAACATGAAAAATAGGTCTTCTGTGGAGTTGTAGCAATTCTCAAAGACTCTGCAACAAATAATTTCATTGCATCCACCCCAAAAATCACCAATTAGAGCAAAAAAAAAAGAAATATAACTACTAATCAACTAATTTAATTTGTATTTAATCACAGTTAATGAACATTTCATTTGCAAATAGTTATACCTCTCTATAAACTCAATAGTTATATGTCAACAAGTAATATACCTGTAGTACTAAAACTGGAAATGCTTTAAGACTGGTGTTCTGTTTTTCAGTATTATAATATGGAATATCGCATACTTCAAATGTCCTGGCAATTCTTCGAAAATTTCAAACAAAATTGTGATGAATTGTGTGTCAGCAGAAACATCAGCACCCGGAAATACAGGAAATGTTTCCAGCTTATGCACCCAGAGTCAACAGTAAGTGCTCCAGGCTAGGTACAGTACAAGCTAAGTGCAGGGTAAAGCTCCCTTTACACCCCCCGCAACTTCAGTAGAACATTCCCATAGTACTAATTCATTATTCCATTCCCCTACTAGTTATTATTGTGGTCTCTCCGTCATGGAACTGTAGCTAATTTTGTGCAATAGGATCGCTCTCACTAGGAACTAAATCAAAACTTTACAAACTTATTCACTTAAGTCAATTAAAGATGGCAGAAAAGAAGAACTTTACCAGCAGAGAGAGAATTTCACCCTATATGTATGTGACTGTTTTCATTCGGAAGTGAACCTATGTGCCAGATCTTGCGGCGTGGCCAGTTAAGTTAGGCTTACTCGTGCACATTTAGATTTTAACATTTTTTGCCCACAAAGTTGCTGGAAGTGTGAGCTGATAACGGCGCAGCGAGGGAACCAGGGCATCTGAGACCTTGGTGAACAACAAGACAAACAGTGCATCTCCTTAACCAATGAGTTTTAAGGATTGAGAAATAAACAGAGGAAGAATGGAGAAGGAGGGTGAATTAGAGAGGTTGAATTCAATGTCAAATCAGGTACAAAAGAGAAATAAAGAGAGGGAAAGAGTGATTGAATTAAGAAAGAGAAAGAAAAAGACAGAAAGGAAATGCAAGAAAAAAAGTTAATTTTAAATTTGACATTTTTAAAACTCGAAACAATTCACAACTTGAAGGAATGGGACTCCACACCTAGAATTGTTTACTTTCTGGGCAAGAGGGGTTGACTGGTAGTCATTAACAATTATCTCATTGGTAAAAGGGTACTTATGCTATTAATTACTAGACTTAACTTTCTGTGGCGACTTTAATGGCCGATTAATGTGCAAATGCAGCAACTTCATGAAAATCAAGGGGAGGTTAAGGGCAAGATGCTGTTTTCGTGAAGCTAATGGCGGAGCAGTGCAAATCATTCAGCAATTTGTGGCGATTCGCAATTCATGGGGTATCTCTTCCTCGCTGCAAATTGTTGGCTGATTTTCACATTAATAACGGCTTGCATCGTTCATATGCCGTTACTTTTTCACCAAAATCTGGCCCATAAATATTCTAATGAACTGCAGCACCGACCATTACCAAAAGTGATACAACTCAGCAGATACAATAATACGGGTCTCACAATGGCAAGCACACGCAAGGATCCTCCAGGGGTCAAAGTTGCCAGCATCATTTGGGTCATGAAGTTCAGGGAGAGGGGAAAACTGATTGGGAAAGAGACCTTTTACATAATAATCAAGTTAATTTATTAGATCTGTCAAGATGTCTGCAAATTAGACCTTGCCTCCTGGGGGGACAAAGAGAGAAAGAATAAAGTGACAAGATACCAAAATAAAACAACATTAGTGTAATTTTGTACAGTATCGATTCCAGTAAGTATCCAGTCATACCTTAATGCAGATTTCTGTGTCAGGATTGCACTGAAGAATATCCCTTACTACGGTTGCATTTCCTTTCTCCACAGCCCAGTATAGAGCAGTTTTATTATCCTAAAAACAATTTTAGAAGAAATTACAGCATTAAATAAATTAAAATCTTATTTCACTTTGCCAAAGGCGGAAAAATCTTCCTTTTTCTTGGAACTAAACCACCCAATATTCAACTTTAAACGTGAGCTTGGCTCTGCGGTATTACTCTTGCCTCTGAGTAACAAGGTTGCAGTTTTAAGCCTCACTCCAGAGACTGGAGCACATAACCTAGGCTGACACTGTAGTGCAGTACAGGAAACTTTTTTTTATCCGGCACCGACGGGACCAACGTGGTGCTGGTTCATCAAAAATTCCGGATAACCGAGAGCTATAGTAAAAGATACGGAGAGCTGAGAGCTCCGTATAAAGCAACAAACCCTGTTGCTTAGCAACAGGTGCCGAACAATGGCCACAAGTTCCAAGCGTCTCTGTAGCTTAGCAACAGCTGCAGCCACACCCTTGCACAGCAACAGATCGAGGAAGGCAAGTACAATATGAAGTAAAACTTACCTGAACCTACTCCTGAATTTTGCCGGTTAACCGAGATTTCCGGTTATTTAGGTGCCGGTAAATCGAAAGTTTCCTGTACTAAGGAACAACCACACTGCAGCGGTGTCTTATTTTGGATGAGGTGCTAAACCAAGATCCCATCTGCCTTCTTAGGCGGACATAAAAGAAACCATAGTACCTTTTCAAAGAACAGCAGGAGAGTTCTCCCGGTCCTGGAGAAGATTTATCCCTCAAACTGCAACACTAAAAGCAGATTATCTGGTTGTTTCTCTCATTGCCGTTCATGGGACCTCTGTACACAAACTGGCTGCCGCATTTCCCTACAATAGCGACTACACTTCAGAAATACTTTATTGGCTGCGAATCGCTTTGGGACATCCTGAGTTCGTGAAAGGTTATATAAATGCAGGTCCTTTCAAAACAATTTTTTCCACCAACTGATGCGGTGAAGTGTAAAAGGACTACTCATTTTCCCCATCAGCATCAAACACCCTGTAACATCATCCTATCCTTTTAATTTTTATATTTTACCTCAAAGCGTCAACTCATGATGGGGTATGGTTCCTGAAGCAGAAAGCACCTTTCAGTACCTTCTCCAAGTAGCCATTCTTCATTTATAAGCCAAGACGAAGTCTATTAGCAAAATAAAGAGACCACATCTTGAGTATTGTGTGCAGTTTTGGTCGCCTTATCTGAGGAAGGATGTTCTTGCCATGGAGGGAGTGCAGCGAAGATTCACCAGACTGATACCTGGGATGGCACGAATGACGTTTGAAGAGAGATTGGGTCGATTAGGCTTGTACTCGCTGGAGTTTAGAAGAATGAGAGGGGATCTCATTGAAACGTATAAAATTCTGACAGGACTGGACAGACTAGATGCAGGGAGGATGTTCCCGATGGTCGGGGAGTCCAGAACCAGGGGTCACAGTCTAAGGATAAGGGGTAGGCCATTTAGGACAGAAATGACAGGGAATTTCTTCACCCAGAGAGTGGTGAACCTGTGGAATTCTCTACCACAGAAGGCAGTAGAGGCCAATTCATTAAATATATTCAAGAAGGAGTTGGATATATTTCTTAAGGCTAAAGGGATCAAGGGGTATGGGGAGAAAGCAGGGACCGGGTACTGAATTTGGATGATCAGCCATGATCGCATTGAATGGCGGAGCAGGCTCGAGGGGCCGAATGGTCTACTCCTGCTCCTATCTTCTATGTTTCTATGTTTAAAGCCATCATTTAACCTTTAAGAGAAAGCTTTGCATAAATATGTCCTCGTCTATCCAGGTAATAGAGGACCATTATGTCCCAGAAAGTATTTGATCATCTCAGTTTGCATTTAATAATCTCTGATTTTGTGGATAGTTTTATATTAAAAAACATGTCTCCTCCAGTGTTCACTACTGAAGCTAATCATCTCTGCAGCAATACCTTTCCTTGTCTTGTGATGATCTATGTTTAGACTTACCGTTCCCTTTATATCTATGTCAGCATATTTTTGCAGCAGAGCCCTCACAATCTCCACATGACCACCTTTGACAGCACCAATTAGGACCGTGTCACCACTCTGAAAAGAAAATGCACATACAACATGATGGAAATTTCTCCCACAAGCATAATTCCATGACAATGGGGAATTAATAAGATTGAACATAGCATCAGAATCATCATGTAAATGCACAAACTAAAGTTTAAACCTACTTTTGGTAAAACTGTGCTGTGTGCATGCTGTCCAAGCCATTCATTTAGTTGTTGCTTTTTTAAGTACACAAATACTCAACAAAAATTCCTGCCAATCACAAGGTTAGCTTCTAATCTCAAATATACCATTGTGATGAGGCGTTTCCCTGCAAAGAGGGGGGGGGGGGGGGATCAAAGAGCCAGTCATCACGCCCATCAAATGTGGTAGATTTCCTTGCAGCAAGTTATGCAAATGCAGGAACAGAATGCCCAGCCAGTCTGCTTGGAAAGGGATAGTGTGACACAGGGAGAAAAAGATGGACAAGAAATAAAGACATTCCAAAACTACACTAAGATTACAGTATCCCTTAGTAGAAAGCTTCAAGAACAATAATATGAAGAACTTTAAGGTTCTAAATTACTGTCAAAACCATGAAGGGAATTTTTATGACCAGTAGCCTATATATAATAAAATGCTAGTTACAAACGTCTGGGAAATAAAGTAGCAAGATCCACACTTTTTCCAAGGTTTAGGATTACAAGTGTTAGTTTGTGTAAATTTGAATCTGCATTGTAAACCTCAACTAAAATTCACTGAACACAAACTACTAGAAAAAAAATACTAAATACAAACCCGGTCAGGGATGTTGACATAAGTGCCAGCGTCCAACAGATCCTGAACAATCTCGATGTGACCTTCCTTGGCAGCAATCATCAAAGCTGTATTCCCATCTTTATCAGTCAGATTGACATTTGGGTTGCGATTTAGCAATTCCTTCACTCCTTCAGTATAGCCCCCTTTAACTGCCACTATTAAAGCGGTCATAGAGTTCTACAAAAAGATGTGAAAATTCGTGTTTTTTTTAACAAAGCTTAATACAAATAATATTTTTCTAACATAGATGCCACAGTGTCATCTCTTCCTTTCGAGGAGCTAGTTAGTATTAGTACTAGTTATTAGTATATCTCCTGTGGCGTTGGACACAGGGAGTGAAGACCAAGTGTGAGGTAGTACATTTTGGTAAGAAAAATAAGGAGGTCACATACTCCTTGGAAAAGTGCCTAAATGGAGTAGAGGAACAGAGAGATCTGAGGGTACAAATACACAAATCACTAAAAGTTGCGACACAGGTTAATAAGGCCATTAAAAAAAGCAAACAAAGCACTGGGGTTCATTTCTAGAGGGATAGAATTGAAAAGCAGAGAAGTTATGTTTAACTTGTATTGAACCTGGGTTGGACCATACTTGGGAGTACTGTGAACAGTTCGGGTCTCCATATTATAAAAAGGACAGAAGCACTGGAGAAGGTGCAAAAAGGATTTACCAGAATGATATCAGAACTCAGAGGTTATACCAATCAGGAAGGATTGAACAGGCTAGGGTTCTTTTCTCTCGAAAAGCAAAGACTGAAGGGTGACCTGATGTAGAAGTCTTTAAGGTTATACGGTAGACGTTGAGAAGATGTTTCCACTTGCGGGCCAGACCAGAATTAGCGGCCAGAAATATAAGATAGTCACGAATAAATCCAATGGGGAATTTAGGAGAAACTTCACCCGGAGAGTGGGAGAATATGGAACTCACTACCACAGGGAGTAGTTGAGGTGAATAGCAGAGATACATTTAAGGGGAAGCTGGATAAACACATGAGGGAGAAAGGAATAGAAGGATATGCTGATGGGGGTTATAGATGAAGAAGGGTGGGAGGCAATGTTTCCTTTAAGATGTTTTAAAACCTGAGCCATAGAATGCTGTCAAAAGGCTGCACACTGCCCTGGAGGAGCAGAAGATCCACAAGAGCTGTGCAAAAACGCCCCTGCTATCCCCGTCACCAAGTCCCTTTCTCGGCTTCCCTCGCAGTACCAGGCGGCCCCTTCCTGTGCTGCTGCTGCCTCTCAGAAGGGATTCTGAAATCAGTTGGGAGGTTGATAGGGCGTACAGGAGAACAGAAAACAGAGAGTAGGGATAAACGGGTTATTTTCAGGTTGGCAGGCTGTAACGAGCGGGGTGCCGCAAGGAACAGCGCTGTGGCCTCAGCTGTTTACAGTTATATTAATGACTTAGATAAAGGGACCGAATGCAATGTATCCAAGTTTGCTGATGATACAAAGCTAGGTGGGAAAGCAAGCGGTGAGGAGGACACAAAGAGCCTGCAATGGAATATAGACAGGTTAAGTGAGTGGGCAATAATGTAGGGAAATGTGAAGTTATCCACTTTGGTAGGAAGAATAGAAAAGCAGAATCTTTTTTAAATGGTGAGAAACTATTAAATGTTGGTGTTCAGAGAGATTTAGGTGTCCTCGTACAGGAAACAGAATTAGAATGCAGGTACAGCAAGCAAATAGGAAGGCAAATGGCATGTTGGCCTTTATTGCAAGGGGGTTGGAGTATAAGAGTAAGGAAGTCTTATTACAATTGTACAGGGCCTTGGCGAGACCACGCTGGAGTACTGTGCACAGTTATGGTCTCCTTATCTGAGGAAGATATATTTGCCTCAGACACGATGCAACGAAGGTTCACTGGATTGATTCCTGGGATGAGAGGGTTGTCCAATGAGGAGAGATTGGGCCTGTACTCTCTCGAGTTTAGAAGAATGATGGGTGATCTCATTGAAACATAAAAGATCCTGAGGGGCACTGACAGGGTAGATGCTGAGAGGTTGTTTCCTCTGGCTGGAAAGTCTAGAACTAGGTGGCATAGTCTCAGGATAAGGGGCCAGCCATTTAAGACTGAGATGAGGAGACATTTCTTCACTCGGAGTTGTGAATCTTCAGAATTCTCTACCCCAAAGGGCTTTGGATGCTGAATCGTTGAGTATATTCAAGGCTGAGAGAGATAGATTTTTGGGCTCATGGGGATATGGGGTTCGGGCTGGAAGGTTGAGTTGAGGTCGAAGATCAGCCATGATCTTACTGAATGGCGGAGCAGGCTCAAGGGGCCGTCTGGCCTATTCCTGCTCATAATTCTTATGTTCTAACTCCTCAGTCTTGAACCCAACTTGAGTTAAGGGATGCAATAGGGAGGCTGCACAGGGTGAGAAGAGGTGCAAGGAATAGGCTGGGAATCAGGGCTAGCTAGGAGAAAAAGAAGCAGGGTGCAAAAAAGTCAGAAACAATGACCATCAATATGGTAGAGATATCAGCCAACTAGACTGCAGTCAGCAGGGCTGCAGGTGTGCGTGATTGGGGCAAGGCAATGCATTCTAGTAGGAGGGAAGACTAAAGAGATGGGCCAGTGGCTGAACCCAAAGCCAGCTAGGCAGGAAGTAGTAGGTAGACAGTGGAGGGGTGTGGGGATTATTTATTTGCCGAGAGGCAATATAAATATATTAAAAGGTAAAAATAATTATTTTTAAAAAAATTTAAATCGAGGAACAGCAGTCTAGAGGCCTTGAAGTGGGTGAAAGGGAGGCCAGGAGAAGCGGATAGGAATTGGATTTATCTTTTAATTTTAGAGGGGAGTCAGAAGGCTGAAAAAGATCCCCAAAAAAGGAGGAAAAACAATTAAATTTAGCGTTTAAAAATAAACTGCTAAAAAAAAAGTGGTGGCACATGCTAGATCCAGCATTTAACGCAAATCACAAGAAAGATTTGGTGTTCTTTTCCCAGGTACTTTGTATCAGGGCCACTCTTAAGGATGCGATAAGCTGAGAACTCATTTAGGAGAATAATCTATAGTAGAGAATTTGACGTAGCTAAAATAAGCAGAAAGGGCAGAACCGACCCAAAAACATAGCAAAGGTGTTTTCCTTGAGCCTGTAGATCGAAAACAAACCCCACTTTTGCCCTGGCCCTTATCGCATTGAACACATTAAGCCAGAGAATTTAATTTATACCATGGCAAAACCTGCAGTGTTGATTCAACGACCTTACCTCCCAGATATACCTTGCATGCAATCAGCCCCTGCACCATTCCTGCAACTTCTGTTCTTCGTGAAAGCCCTCAGCTTGGCTCAATTGATGGCGCTCTCACTTCAGTCAGAAGACTGTGAATTCAAGCTCCACTCCAAGATTTGAGCACATAATCTGGGTCAATAGTTCAGTGCAGTACTGAGACACTGCTGCATTACAAGAGCTGCCATCTCTCAGATAAGATGTTAAAACTGGGTCCCAGCTACCTGCTCAGTTGTATATAAAAGGACTCATGGCATTATTTGAAGAAGAGCAAGGAGTTCTCCCAGCATGCTAACCAACATCCCTGCCTCAACCAAGACCACCAAAAACAGATTAACCGGTCATTCATCTTATCTGCTGTTTGTGGGACCTTGTTTCATGCAAAATTGGTTGCCACATTTGCCTACATATCAGCGTTTGCATGTCAAAATTCACTGGTTGCAAAGCACTTTGGAATATCCTGAGAATGTGCTATTGGCCCTGAATTTGCATTCGGTTTGATGGCATCACACTGCCTTTGAATGACCGCAAGTTCGTGATTTCCGCATGTGCTAAATCCCGAACTTGCAAGTTCCGACTGGGCATTGTTTCACCTACCCATTCAAATCAACGTGCTGGTGAAAAGTTGGATTAATTACCCATCTACTGCGCATTAATTACCCTGAAATGTTTTACGTCTGGTGCAAACAGGCGCAGAAGCCTGTTGCACAATGCAAGGGGGGGGGGGGGAGGGCAAATGAGAAAATTGTATTAGTTGGTATGTGCTGACTGACTCAGAGTGTTTCCAGCATTTTCTGATTAAAAATCTACTGGCCAGACTTCAGGTGTCAAAATCTTTCCCGATGAGTTTTTGAACCCAGAAATTAAGCACAGTAAACACCAGCAAAAGGCACTCTATAGATTGGATATATTGGTTTACAGGCAAAGTTTTTATGTGCCAATTATTTCTCTACATACAGGAAACTTTGGTTTATCCGGAGGTTAACTGTCCGGAATGCTCGAGCCACCGGCAAAAATCAGGAGCCGTTTCGTTAGGTTTTTTTCTTTTCGTTGCTTTTTTTTTCCACCAGTCAGGCTCTGCAAGGTCTCGCTGAAGCTGTTGCTAAGCTACAGAGACGCTTGCAAGGTACGGCCGACTGTTTAGAAGCTGTTGCTAAGCAACAGGGTTTGTTGCCAGATACGGAGCTCAAAATCTCCGTATGTTTCAACATTAGCGCTGGTTTGTCCGGCAGTTTTGATGTGACAGCAACAGCTCGGTCCCGTCGGTGCTGGATAGCACAAAGTTTCCTGTATTACAATAAAAAAACCTACAGATTTATAGAAACAAATTATGTACTGGGGTTTGCTATTTTATGGGCACAATTCAAATAATGGAGCATCTAATCTAATACTGAGTAGATAAGAACCGTATATCTAACAAATGCAGTATTATTTACACATAGTTATGAAAGATGTTTGATCAAACGTATATCTGGCATAACTAAAATATATATACCTAACTTTTTAAATCCCTTCAACCAACATTTCCAATTAAGAGTGGCTATTAAACGCGATGTAGCTTGTAAATATATGCCAGTAGAAGACTTCTGTCTTCTATTGACATATATTTACAATCCTGTTTTTTAGCAATCTCCTCGGTTTCCTGATTGGCCAAGAGTCAGGAAGTGAAAGGAGCACCGCCCCACGTGATCCCAGGTTCGCATAAGCACAACCCTGCGTCCCTGGAATCCGTGGACCACTACACTGCGCACGACTCTGCAGTGTCTGAGAGCAACTTCACGAAGAGGGGTTCGCACGAGGTAAGTGCGGATTTCGTTCAGATGTCAGCGGCGGACTCCTTAGCTACACCGCTGACTGCAAATTCAGAGCCAGTGTGCTATTTCACTTCCATTGCTCCGGTTAGTGATGTTTCAGTGATCCCTATGACATTGCAATCACCGGTTGTCACCACTGCCTCAAATTCAACCACTTTATTTTGTATGCTTATTTTAAGCCATAATTACAGCTGCAGATTACGATAGATACAGCTCAAAGGCTTTTACATAAATCTCATTTTTAAATGAACTATTTTTTAACTGAATGCAACATACAGCAGAACCATCTCCATAAACAGTAGGTATGATAGAGCAAGACAGGGTTATGAAGTGGTTTATACTATTAGACACTAATGCCCTTCTTTCCTGCGTTTGTAACGATGCGTTGGTTTTGTGCTTTTGCTGGTAGCGTGACAACTGATGAGTGTTCATAGGTAATTTTGTTGTATCTGTAGTCATATTGCAGACAATCAGCAACATTCAATTAAGTGATGTATTGCTTTATTTATTTGTTTTTTCTTGTATATTAGGTGGTGTTATAAAGTCCAAACAGTGATCGCACAAACTGGGACAAATTCTCACAAAACACAGTCCAGTGGTAACTGGAAGCAAGAAATATATGGGAAAAAGTATACCAGAGTAGCAACATGCAAGTCACAGTCCCATAATTTGATGCATGTTGCAACAAACTTAATTCAGCAGGAATGGTTAACTTCAAATCTGAAAAAGGGACAGAGTTCTAGGAGACAATACTGTCTACGAACTAGTTCTACAGGTAGCAAACAGGGCGTGTAAAGCTTTGCTATGAGTATTCTGCAGACTATCTGGACCAATGTTTAGGTGGTGCTACAGCAACTACACCTAACTCTCCTAGAAATAGCCTGCATGAAGAACTATATTTACTGTTAAATATTATTTACATATCCTTATACTACATGCTATAGAATTAATTTGCTAATCAAATCCAGGTTAGGTGTTTCTCAGCCAAAGAAAAGTCTATCTCTACTACATTAATGCAACTCCTAGTGACCAATTTAACACCAATGGAAGAGGGTTGAGACAGGTAGCCTCTCCGATAAATCAAGGAGAGAAGGGAAAGGGGGTGGGGGTCAGGTGACAAAGGAAAACAAAATTGAGACGGAGGGAAGTGCATGAGCCACAAACATCTGAAAAAAGGTTAACACTTTACTTGGGTAGATGATTCATAACCACAGGCACCAAAAGATAATAAGCTAACAGTAGATCAAGTTACCTTGACTCCATAAAGACCAATTTTCAATACCACAATACCACTAACTTTACGACTTAGCAAAGAACAATCTGTACACCAGATACAGTCATTTGAAAGCAAATCAGCAAAAATTCAACAATGTTACTTATTGTGTCAATGTTTTAGCTTAATGACTAAGTTTTAAACAGAAGTCAAAGAAGTACTAGGTTTGCCATTTTGAATATTGCAATGTTTGCATTTTATTACTTGCTGAAGTTAATTTACAATGATTACATCGGAGCATCATATTGGAAGACCTGCGGCACTCATAACGTCAAGTCAAGCCAAATTGTGAATATCAAATCATTAGAGCTATGCTACATTAAGTAATATTATTTTAATTTGGAAAAATCATTTAGCACCCATTTTCAACTCAAATGCGTTCAGGGGCTATACCAAAATGTACTTGCACACTGAAGATTCTTTATTCCTATGCAAAATTCAAGGGCACTTCATTACAGTTCAGCATAAATATTACACTTACAAAAACATTTTTTTTTGTTTAATCCTCTGCACATTTCAAAACTCATTTTAAACATATATTACATGTAGGAATAAAATAGTTGAGAATACATACAGCTCCTTCTTGATCGACATCAGCACCCATTTCCAACAAATGCTTCACGCACTCGAGATGACCCTTTCTGGCAGCCCAGATCAATGGAGTTGTTCCATACTGAAAAAAACGACATCAGAAAAAGAAATGCTTCTTGCAAATATACTTAAATCTTCTCAAAAGGTATTACTTCTATAGGTTTTAGAATTCACAGATGGGGCAGCAGAGTACCGTTCACAACATGGTTGTAAAGACGCGTTCAACATTTGACAAGTTATATTCTCATCGATCATCTTCAGTCCCAATTGGACTGCCTCCCTGAAGTCATGATTAGAATCCTTTCGTACACAAATAAATTTAAACAAGTAAACACAAGATTTTAAATTCTGTTTTTATAGTACCCCCATATGAAAAACTGCACAGCCAATTACTTTTTTAAAAAATCTCATGCGCACAATACTTCACTCCATTCTGGCAGAAGTTCCAGTAAAATCAATACTTTGCAAGAATTATTACAGTAAGACCTTGGCTACATATCCATTTGATACATCCAATAATATTTTGAGCTTAATGGAAGTGAAAAAGTTTTGTTATAGTCTTTAAAAACAAATTGTTTAATAAACATATTCAATACATAACTGGTTATCCACTATTTTTCCACTAAGTTTCAAACCTTGGCGCTAGCTTGTAGATTAAAATCATTTAAAAAATAATTCATCTTCCATTTAAAAATCAAATAATTATCTATTTATTTCAGAATGACAGAATCATCGCATTAAATAAGAGGAAAAGTTAGCTAACCCTTTCTCATTCTGAATGGTTCACCCATAACTGCCTTTATATCACCAAAAGTAGTTTGTTACCCCATCAATACATGATAGTTAGTGGGAAAGACAGGCCATTTTCCTTGCAAGATGTTCTTCATTCTTCCAATTAAAATTTCCTCCACATACTGCAGCATTATTCCGATTGGTGAGCAAGACCCCGAGGGACTGTGTCCCTCGAAGATGTGGATATTGCTACGACAATCACATACAACTTTCCTTTGCATGCACTATAAAAGTACGTCCCCAACCCAACTAGCCAGAGTATGCAGTCCCAGTTGGGTTCGCATTGGTATATGGAGGATGTTGGGTGAGGGACAGGTAAATGAGGATAGGAGAGGACACAAAGGGGCAGAGGAGAAGGGGGTGGTAGTGGGGAAGAGCAATGGGGAGGGAGAGGACTGCGGCTGGAAAATTACCTCAGAGTTGAGGAGGGAGTTCTGTGGATGAAAAAAATCATTCTGGCAAGGTGGGGCGGGGAAACCGGAAGTGGGTCAACCATACTGTCCTCCCGAAAGTGATGCCAAAATGGGACCATTTAGAATCAATAGTCTAAAAACGTTATGGGATCGGAGCAGAGATGGTCATGATGGCACATTCTTGATGTAAATGCTGTAATATCTGGTGAGCGAGAGCACATAACTGGTGAATTTTGGGGGGGGGGGGGGGGTAGTAGCACATCAAGTTAGGACACATAGTAGCTGCTAATGGAGAAAACAGTGAAGGAATAAAGAATCTGAGACCTGCAGTATACCCTCAGGCAGGACTGAGAAAGGGAGAAGAACCCCTCCATGTGTTACCACGAAAGGGGCTAGGCTCTTCCCCCCCCACCCCCCATACAAAAACACAGCAGATCAATCGGTATCGTCAGGACATTAGGTGAGGGTTACAGCCCGCAGCGAGTACAATGACTGTGGATGGAGGCATGGAATTTTCACTAAGCCATTTGATAGCTGACTGAGTTAGTTTTTAAATTTTAATAGAATTGAGGATTCATTTCAAGTCACATGAATGGATAGGTTCAAGTGGAAAGTAAATTAGGTTTATGAAGTTCCACAGTCAAATACAAAAGATGATGGCGTTACATTTCATGCAGGAGCTCAGAAGCCTAATGTGGTTTCCATGTGTCAACTGAAGCATTCAATTGTTATGAAAAATAACTAAGTGAATCTTGATGAATTTGAAATCAAATCTTAGGATAGAGCTGACATGAAGAAGTCAACAGTCCAGTGTCTGAGGGGAAGCCTCATGGGGAGGAAGCAACAATGGTGTACATCAAGCAACTCGGTTGTCATTCCAGCATCAGTCACATCGCGAGAACAAATATTTTTAATATTTTTAAAGCTCTGGATGGAATATCTGACCCATCAATTAAGAGTGTACATCGCATCTGTCTCAGGAGATAGTTATATTGGATTGTTTGTGTTTTAATACTGCAATCTCAAAAACAGTGGTTTCCAAACCCATTGTGGAGATATCAATATTAATAATTCTCCAGCTACTGGGCAGCCTCTGGGAATCAGGCATGACACAAAGATCAGCAAGCAGCCATGCTTTCGAAGCAGTATTATGGAAGTCTGCAATAGCAGACAATGCCCAACAGTTTGAGCACATGTCACAAAAGATCATTTATATTGCCTCACCTGTGTAACGGACTTATTCTCCAAACCAACAAGTTAGCTACTGCTTTGCTGCAAGCCACTACAAAATCATATGGTACTACTTCCCAACACAAGCTTCACAAATTAATTCCATCCAATTAAAACAAGTTATTTTGGCCTACGCTGCTGTTTTTCCTCCACATTAGCCAACTTGTCCATTCAGAAGCCGACTGAATGATGCGACTAGATCCTTAAAATGCTTAGATGAGGTGGCTCGTGTTGCGAAGAACAGCAGCACAAATATGATGGGCCAATTGGCCTGTTCCAGCTTGCTATAACATTTTATAATTCAATGAAACCTGAAGAGAATCTATGACACACTTATCTTTGCTTACTCTCGACAAGATGCCGTCAACTTTTGTTTAATAATCACTCCTGTGAAGTGTCTTGGGACATTTTACTATGTTAAAGGTGATATATAAATGCAACTTGTTGTCGTGATGAGCTACATTCTTATTCCTATTAATTCAAAGTTGCTTTTTGCTAAAAAAAAAAAAATTATCCAGTACTTTGAATTAAGCAATTTGAATAATACAGTACTGGAGACTTTTTTTTTGCACAATTTCAATTAACAGATAATTCAAGAATCATAATCAAAAATATAAGGATAAAGGATATCAAAAGTACAAGTGCTGCAGCCACAGATAAGTTCTAATAATTGATAGGAATTTTGCAAACAAACTAGGCAACTGAAAATTCCAAGGGGAAAATGTTGTATGGATGGTTCCTTCCTCAAGCATCTTGTCTTTGGAATTACAGACACAAAGGGTGAATTATGACATGCAAGCAAGCATTCTTGAAGTTGATTAAAATTGGATAGTAAGCCAGGAAGACCGGCTGATTAAGGAGAGCCATGAACATTTCCTTCTTGATGAGCATTTAAAAAAAAAATTCCCTCAGAATATGGGCGTTGCTAGCAAGGCCAGCATTTATTGCCCCTCCCTAGGAGACCTTGAGAAGGTGGTGGTGAGCCCTTCTTCTTGAACCGCTGCAGTCTATGTGGTGAAGGTACTCCCACAATGCGGTTCGGAAGGGAGTTCCAGGATTTTGACCCAGCTACAATGACGGGTCAGTGACATATGTCCAAGTTGGGAGTCAGGATGGTGTGTGACTTGGAGGTGATGGGTTTGGGAGGTGCTGTTAAAGAAGCCTTAGCGAGTTGCTGCAGTGCACCCTGTAGATACTACACGCTGCAGCCAAGGTGGTGGAGGAAGTGAATGGATAAGGTGGTAATGGGCTGCCGATCCAGCAGACTGCTTTATCCTGGATGGTGTCAAACTTCTTTAGTGTTGTGTGCTATTCCATCAGACTCCTGACTTGTGCCTTGTAGGTGGTGGAGAGGCTTTTGAGAGTCAGGAGGGGAGTCTCTCACTGCAGAATACCCAGCCTCTAACCTGCTTCAGTAGCCACTGCATTTACAGGAAGTCTAAAGGCTAAAGGCTAAGGCCTAGAAATTCACTTGGGCGCGGGCAGCTCGCTCGCGCCCAAAAGTTAGCGCTGGGCGGGGAGGCATTAGCGCATGCCGTATATTCGTCTTCTGCGCCCCAATTCGGAAGCGGGCGCTCCGATGCGGTGCGGCAGGCTGCGGTACTGCAGGCCTCCTCCTTCTCTTAAGGGGGAGGTGCCTGCAACGGCCGGAGCCCCGATCGCGAGTGCCGGCAAAAGAGCCCGGCACAACAGAGAAGTGCCGGGCTCCACGGAAACCAGCCGGCAATGCCGCGGGGGGGGGGGGGGGGGGGGGTGTGGAGGAGGCCGGGGAAGGAGGTGCAGGCAGGCGGCCGCCGAAAAAGCGGCCGGCCGCACCTTCCGCTTTAAAGCGCCCCACTATGGCAGCAGGACGGCCCCGTTTTCTGGTCGCTGTTTGCGCCCGCTTCGGAGGAGGCGGCCGCAAATAAATATGGGGATCGGCGCGGTTTCGGGGCGTTACGGGCCACCGCGCACACCGATGACGTCATCGGTCCCGGCGCAGCGCTAACGGCTACCGCCGCCAATACCGCTGCACTCAATTTCCGCGCTACCACCCCGCCGGCGCAAAAGACCTCTTTAGGCGCTAAGTGGGCGCAAGGCCCACTGAATTTCTAGGCCAAAAGGCGGAAGTCACACCCCCATCCACATCAATGGGGCTGTGGTGGAAAGGGTGGACAGCTTTAAGTTCCTCGGAGTCCACATCACGGAAGACCTCTCCTGGTCCCTCAATACCTCCTCTCTGGTGAAGAAGGCCCAGCAGCGCCTATATTTCCTAAGGAGGCTGAAGGGATGTAACCTGTCACCCCTGATCCTCTCTAACTTTTACCGCTGCACAATAGAGAGCATCCTGACAAACTGTATCACAGTATGGTATGGCAGCTGTAGCTACTACGACCGGAAAGCCCTGCAGCGGGTAGTCAAAACTGCCCAACGCATTACCGGCACCCGGCTACCGACCATAGAGCACATATACCAGAAACGCTGTTTACGGAGGTCACGGTCCATCATCAAAGACCCTACCCACCCCAGCCACAGTCTGTTCGCCCTCCTGCCATCTGGGAGACGCTACAGATGCATTCGCACCCGTACGACCAGATTTAGGAACAGCTTCTTTCCCAGGGCTGTCATCCTACTGAACTCCACAAATAAACTCTAAAGCCTGCACATCTGCCAATGCACTTTATTATGGTTATGCTTATGTTAATGTATTACAAGCCAAAAGTATGTTGAATGTTTAAATGTCTAAATCTAAATGTACACTCTCGGGAGCCGCAAGCCTACATTTCGTTGTACTGCACTTGTGCACTAACAATGACAATAAAAGTTGATTTGATTTGATTTGATTTGACATGGCTGGACCAGTTGAGTTTCTGATCAATGGCAACCCTCCAGGATATTGAAGGTGGGGGAATTCGGCGATGGTAATACCAATGCCACTGAATGTCATGGGGAGGTGGTAAGACTCTCTCTTGTTGGAGATGGTCATTGCCAGGCACAAATTGCATGGCAACAATATTACTTGCCACTTATCAGGCCAAGCCTGGATTGTTGTCCAGATCTTGCTGCGTACAAGCTTGGACTGCTTCATTATCTGAGGAATTGCAAATGGAGCTCAACACTGTGCAATCATCAGCGAACATCCCCACTTCTGATTGTACGATGGAGGTCATTGATGAAGCAGCAGATAAATAGTTGGGTAGGAGCCACTACCCGGAGGAACTCCTGCAGCCTGGGGAGGAGATGATTGGTCTCCAACAACTACAACCATCTTCCTTTGTGCTAGGTATGACTCCAGCCAGTGGAGAGTTTTCCCCCAATCCCCAGTGACCACTTTTGCTAGGGCTCCTTGATGCCACTCTCAGTCAAATGGTACCTTGATGTCAAGAGCAATCACTCTCACCTCACCTCTAGAATTAAGCTCTTCTGTCCATGTTTGGACCAAGGCTATAATGAGGTCTGGAACGGAGTGGTCTTGGCATAACCTAAATTGAGCATTGTTGAGCAGCCTATTGGTGAGTAAGTGCCGCTTGATAGCACTTTTGACTCCTCCTTCTTTCACTTTGCCGATGATTGAACGTCGGCTGAGAGGACAGTAATTGGGCGGGTTGGCTTTGTCCTGACTTTTGTGGACAGGACATACCTGGGCAATTTTCCATGTTGGGTAGATGCTGTGTTTTAGCTGTACTGGAATAGCTTGGCTGGGGGCGTGGCTAGTTCTGGAGGACAGGTCTTCAGCACTACAGCCTGGATGTTGTCGGGACCTGTAGCCTTTGCTGTGTCCAGTGCATTCAGCCGTTTCTTGATATCATGTGGAGGAATCGTATTGGCTGAAGACTGGCTTCTGTGATGGTGGGGACCTCAGGAGGATGCCATGAAGAATCATCCAATCAGCACTTCTGGCTGAAGATAATTGCGAACACTTCAGACTTGTCTTTTGCACTCACGTGCTGGGCTCCGCCATCGTTGAGAATGAGGATGTTCATGTAGCATCCTCCTCCGGGAAGTTGCTTAGCTGTGCATCACCATTCACGACTGGATGTAGCAGAACTGCAGGGCTTTGACCTGATTGTTTGGCTGTGGGATTGATCCTCTCAGTCGATATAATGTAGCTTCCGCTGTTTAGCATGCATGTAGTCCTGTGTTGTAGCTTCACCAGGTTGGCACCTCATTTTCAGTTCCACGCGGTGCTACTCCTGGACTGCTCGTCCACACTCCTCATTGAACCAGAGTTGGTCACGGTGATGGAGACGTGCAGGATATGCCAGGTCATGAGGCTACAGATTGTGGTGGAATACAGTTAATTCTGCTGCTGATGGCCCATAGCGCCTCATTGATGCCCAGTTTTGAGCATCTTTTCTTAATCTATCCCACTTAGCACAGTGGTAGTGTTACACGACACAATGGAGGGTGTCCTTAGTGTGAAGATGGGACTAGATTTCCACAAGGACGGTGCGGTGGTCACTCCTACCAATACTGTTATGGGCAGATGCATCTGTGACGGGTAGACTGGTGAGGTCGAGATCAAGTAGGTTATTCCCCTGTACTGATTCTATCACCTCTGGGCCGCAGGCCCAGTCTGGCAGCTACATCCTTCAGGACTCGGCCAGCTCAGTCAGTGGTGGTACTACCGAAACACTCTTGGTGATGTTGAAGTCCCCCACCCAGAGTATATTCTGTGCCCTTGCCCTCAGGGCTTCCTCCAAACGGTGTTAAACATGCAGGAGTACTGATTCATCAGCTGAGGGAGGGCGGTAATCAGCAGGAGATTTCGTTGCCCGTGTTTGACCTGAAGCCATGAGACTTCATGGGGTCTGGAGTCAATGTTGAGGCTCTCAGAGCCTCGCCCACCCGACTGTATACCAGTATGCCCCCATCTGTGATGGTGATGGGAGTCTGGGATGTTGGCTTATAGGTACGATTCTGTGAGTATCACTAGGTCAGGCTGTTACTTGACTCGTCCATGGGACAGCTCTCCCAATTTTGGCACCAGGTCCCAGATGTTAGTGAGGAGGACTTTGCAGAGTCGACTGGGCTAGGTGTGTCTTTGTTGTGTCCGATGCCTAAGTCACAGACGAGTGGTCCATGTGGTTTATCTTACTTTTTGTAGCGGTTTGATACAACAGAGTGGCTTGCTCGGCCATTTTAGAGGGCAATTAACAGTCAGCATATAGGCCAGACCGGGTAAGGATGGCAGGTTCCATTCCCTAAAGGACATTAGTAATCCAGATGGGTTTTTACGGCAATTTATGCCAGATTTTTTTTTTAATTTTTTTTAAACCGAATTCAAATTCACACTGCCATAGTGAGATTTGAATTCACATTCTCGATCATTATTCCAGGCCTCTGGATTACTAATCCAGTAATATAACCATTATGCTACCGTACCCCACAAAAGGGGCAGTTCCACGATTGTGGACAGAATCCCCCATACATCTTATAATCTCAAAGAAAATGGAATATTAATTCTTCGACAACTACTTGATGACAACCCAGTGCAAATGTCAGGATAATTCAGTCACCGGTATGTTTACAAGTGAATTATTTACTGGATGATTTGAACAGGCCCTGAAATGCGAGGGAACCCTATTCAAAATGTAAAGACAAGTTCGTTTTTTATGTTTTCTGCCCTACCACCTGTGGTGAAGCTCCTCCACTAAGTAACAACAGGTTGAAGGTGGTCCTCGGTGGAGTAGGATAGCTTCTGAATTATTGGAATGAGGCCTTGTAGTTCTTGCATAATTCTAATCGGTAGCTGCTGCCTTTGGGCATCTTGGACCTTGATCTGGCACTCTGTAAATCCATCCAAAATTCTTAAAGAACTTGCAAAATAGGCCTCACCTTCGCACAAACAGGCAAAATCCCTATCCTTGCAGATAGCCTAGGATAACCTTTCATAGTCATTTAGCAGTGGCTTAGAGTGTCAGTTCTACTGCTTTTAGGTGTTAATGCTGTAGTCTTTTTAGGGGAATTCTAAAAACGGTGCAGCCATTCTGTCCCCATTGAGAACAGTTAAAAAGTACAGGAAACTCTTTGGTATCCGGCACCGACGGATTGCCGGTTGATTAAAAATTCCGGATGGCGGAGAGGGTTATCTACCGAGGCTGTTTTTAACAAAGAAAATTTTTTAAAAATCAAGAAATGTGCAGTATACAGTAATTGGGTACTCACCTACAGAATGTTGTGTTAAATGGATGGTGGAAGATGCTTGATTAAGTACAGTACTGCCAGTTGAGGGTAATGCAATGCAATGACTACCAGCAGCATGGGAGACACACAGTACCCCTGTAAAATGGCAGATCAGAAGAGACTACCGGCAGCGCGGGAGAGTCAGACTCCTGTTATGGGGCTTTGAGGTGTTCCGACTTCCGACAGCGCCAAGAAGCCGAGTAGTGGCAGTTTGGAGAACTACCCCCACCACCGCGGGGGACTCGGCAACATTGCTGGTTATTGAGGTGTTGTTTTCGGAGTGAGAATTTTGCCGGTTAATAGGGAATTCCGGATATTTAGGTGCCGTTTAAACGAGAGTTTCCTGTCATTTGAAGACAGTAATGGCTAGCACCAAGCTGGCTTTCCTAGGTCAAACCATCTTATCTTTAGCTGAGGTCAGCCAAGCCAACCTTTCCCCTGTCCTCAACACATATGCAAGTTAAAAACCCAAACCTTTTTATGGGCACGGAGGTAACACCTTTCCTATACACAGTCAGATCCAGCTTACTTCCACAGCAATTTGACCCCACTGCTGAAGGCAATCTCTCTCCGATTCTAATGCTTTGGGTGCAGTTCAAGTGTGCCCATCAGCCACAATAAGGACCCTGGGCATTTTTCCAGTTCTTGCAGTCTGGCCTTCAGACACTGTTGCTCAGTAAGGAAGTCTTTCTGACTGCGAATCACAGCAGAAGCAAGAATGGCTACCAAGCCACATGGTTACGCTCAACGGGGCCAAACAGTTTTTGTTCAAAGTGCTCCTTGTGAATAGTTTGCAAATATTTTCCATTATAGAATATTCCACCATACAGTGAATTAGAGTACCAATACCTTTAATGCTTAATATTAGCTGCATTTTGGGCCCAGCACTTTGAAGAATTTAATTAACTGCTAGCTAGACGGCTGCAGGAGTGGACTCATTTCACTAAACAGGTTACCATTTTTTGGCAAATATATTAAATATGTCAGCATTCCAATACTGAGTGGCAGACAGAAACTTATGATCAAATTTCAAAACACACAAGCAAACAAATCCTGAAAGCATCTAAATGATATGTACTGCATCTTAGAATCGTAAATAACAGAACAAACTTGGCATAATATTATTCTGTGCTAAAAATAAAACCTTATTTTGGTAAGTATATAGGATGGTGCTTGTGCAGCTTCGATCCAGGTGCCATATCAGATAACAATGTTCACTCACTTTTCTTATAATTAAAACTACCAAAATGGTAACTCGGTATCACAGAATGCCATCGGCTCAAATCAGCCTGGAACTTCTGCGGCTCCACTAGGCTGCATCTCTGGCAGGATAGGACTTCTGCCCATCACACAGACGTGCCATTGACCCGACCTTCCAGCCACAAGGTCGTTTAAATAGTGGAGGCACGCCCTCCAGTCTCCACCAGGGAGTTGCGCCAGATTTGAAGTGGAGAGTTTCTTGGAGGCCTGCTGCAGAGTAGGGATACTGGCAGCCTCCACGGTGCCTACAAAAGAGACCAATTATTTTCAAAAATTTTGGTTCTCTCCTAACTCCGTGCAATCTATTGTTCTTCTGTATGCGTATAGCACTAAGTCGTAAGACGACAAGAGCTTTATGAAGAGTAAACTGGAAACAAAAAAATGTTGCAAACACACAGTTGTGGCTTCTACTTACAGCCTGACAATTCAGGCCTCAGGTATAACCGCAGTATGACATTTAGAGATAGGAAATCATTTGGATGACATCAATGGGGGCTTCCTCCAGCCCTTTACTACAGAAAGGAAACTGCTTTCATTTCCTATTATGTTGTAATTGGAGCCCCATAATGGCATGACTGCTGTACAGTTTTCCAGGCAATCCATTGGTGCAAGATTTGAAAATTTCCTTCCCATCTGAACTATTGTCCCAGAATGTGGCATATTATACTGGCATCAATAGAAAAATGTTAAACAAAATTATAAATCTCAGAATTACACTGATTAGAAGAGATACAGGAAACTTTGGTTTATCCGGAGGTTGTATGTCCGGAAACCTCGATCTAACGGCAGAAATCAGCAGCCGTTCTGTTAGGTTTTTCTTCTTTTTTTTTCTTCTCCTAGCATTTTTTTTTTTTTAAACAGTCAGTCTCTGGAAAGCCTCTCTGAAGCTGTTGCTAAGCTACAGAGACGCTTCCAAGGTACGGGCCGACTGTTTACACGCTGTTGCTAAGCAACAGTGTTTGTTGTCAGATACGGAGATGAAAACCTCCGTATCCTTCAACATTAGCGCTGGTCTGTCCGGAAGTTTTCATAGATCGGCATCACGCCGGTCCCGTCGGTGCCGGATATCGCGAAGTTTCCTGTAACTAGAATAGTTCTGGTTACAATTTTCACTAGTTCCATTTCCATTCATCCTCAACTGTCTCCTTGAATCAGTTTGCTAAGAAATCCTAATATGAATCTATCAATCTGGACTTTCTGTATTTATCAAATCATGAAGATTACATTTGTGTTACACTTCTATGCAGAAGCTGGAATTAAGCATTTGATTTTATGTTACATGTTACATACTTACTGTGTCAGAACAGTTGAGCCTACTTACTTTGTCAGAACAGTTGACTTTGGCTCCATGCTGTAGAAGCATTTCAACAATTTCATGATGCCCTCGTCCAGCTGCCCAAATGATAGGATAAACACTATACTGCTAATAAAAATGCCAAGCTTTCATTAACCGATTACTATTGAAACATATGAAGATATTAAGAGAAAATATAAACATGCAAAAAATGAATCTCAAAGTATGCATTTAAAATATACTGAAGTAAAACACGTGAACAAAAGTTTCTTTAAACAAAATGTAATAAATGGCTGGAATAGCATGTTAGGCTGGGTGGCTGTGCGACAAACCATTCAGGGAAGCCAAAATGTATTTGGATGTGAAGCTAGAAGGGAAGTCTGATTCTATAATGATGAGTTTCAGTAGGCGAAGTGCCTCTTCACAAATTCAGGTCCGCCATGGATACCTTCTTGGGTTCACTAGTGTCAGTTGCTCCCGCAAGGGGTCTGTGTGTGTTACTATTATGGGAATTGACTCACAACTACTCATACAATAGCATAGTCCAGGGGAGTAACAATAGCATCCCCTTGAGAATTGGTCCGAATAAGTGTGTCTTTTGCATGTGTATTTCTTTAATCTCTTCAAAAAGCAAGTTGAAACTTGATACAAATTTTTTTACACTGCTTTATTTCCATTAGGCGAACATACAGAAATTAGTTATGATCAGATTCACTTATTTCTATCAATACAACTAGTTTGTGTGTAATATAAAAATAATGAAGACGCTGCACTACCCCACATCAGTGGATCAGCTTGAAGTTAATTTTCTAATTCTCTTCTCCTATATTCAATCCTATTCACAGCCATTTGCTGTCTGGCTGCCTCTAGCTTGCTCAGCTCTCTTTTTCTAAATAAAATCCCAACTCGTGTCACAGTTTAGTCAAACTGAGTACCCACTCCGCAAGAGCGGAATCTACCAACCTAACGTGGCAACTACCCCTACTGGTTTCACATGAATAGAGCTGTCAGAAAAGCAATTAGTGCGAATGATCACTTGAACGTCAAAGTAGTTTTCATTGTCAGCAGGACACTGGTTCAGACCCCCATTCATATTTTAACCGAGCCTCTATCCTGTGAATTTAACCCCTTGAAAGCCAAGTTTCGCTCAACAGTAGTATTTTTGACATATCACACCAAGGTTTCCTTGTCACGATATGGTCTGATAACTCAAAATGTGACAATGGCTTTCCCCTGTCCTAATCTTTTCTCTTGCGATGTTATTTACTACAATTATGGTTTAAAAATGGACAGGCTAGAAAAAACTTGTTACAAAATTCAAGATCTAAGTAATGTTTTGGGTCCGTTGTCAAATTTCAATCAATAGTTAAGATGTAGCACAGCTCCCTCCCTCCACCACCCCACCCAACGACCCACCCCCCCCAAAAAAAACATGGTCCATCCCTTCTTTTCTCAAAAGAATAAACAAATTCCAGATGTAGGCAATGGCTTCTAGTTCTACCAATTCTTTATTTGACACCACAGCAAATTTCAAATCAATACATGAGTTTAAATACAAATTTCCCTCAAAAACACAGCCATCCCCTTTTCTCAAAAGAACAAAAAATATATTATTTTCTTTTTTCTCAGCCTTTGGCAGAAATCACCATTATGGAGACTCAAGCTGGAACAATGAGATCCAGCAATTAAATATATTTTCCGTGTGGGGGGAAAAAAAGACATTTCATGAAGTGTTATAACTAATCATGCACTGAGCAGTTTGCATCAATTATCTGCAAATCTCAGACAAATCTTCTCTAGATTCCATGTAGAATGTGTGCTTGATTTAGCCGAGTGCAACATAACATGTACAAGCCTAAATCAAATCCACTGAAAAGCATGTACATCAAAAGGAAAATATGGTATCTCTACATGCAATAAATTGTTGGTTCTAGCATAATTCAGAGACAAGTTGCTCACCTGTCCAGTAATATTTGGGTTTGCACCTTTCTCAAGAAGTAATCTTGAAATTTCTGCATGACCTTTGTATGCTGCCCACATAAGGGAAGTCCAGCCACCCTGCAACATCCAAAATAAAAAGGAAGCAGCTTTTAAAAAGCTACGTTTTCTTTCCCCTCACATAAATATAACACCGAGTTAGAAGCAGCATGTTGCAGGCAAGTCTGTAGACTCATTAAATAATTCTAACCAGTATGTGCAAAGTTTAGGAAAAACACCTAAAAAGGTATGATTCATTACTAAAGAATGGATTCAAAATCAGACTTCCCAATGCTCCGATTTACTCACCCATAGACTAACCCTAACTTTTATAACAATGATCCAAAGCATTTGCTCAGTTCAACTTTTAATCTGTATCTACCTCATCTGTCTGAATAATATATTGCAGCATTCTCCTTAAAAATGGTTGCTTTTATCTTCCCACCTTTATAGTTTCTTTTTAAATAAAGTTGTTCTATTATTAGAGGGAACCCTAGACACCATGCTAGCTATTGTACAGATACTTTGCTGGTTTAATTAGCAACACATCTTGCACTGTAGGATTCAAGCTGCCAATACAAACTGAAAACATGATTACGCTTTGCGTTTAGGCTGACAGAAAACATGTTATGGGTGTAATATAAACACCCTTGTAAGTAATGTTCTTTCGGAACAAGACATTTTTCTCTTCTTCCCTTTATTACTTTCCCTAACACCATTCTTGACTTAGAAGGCAGAAAGGCAAACTACTGGCTCAGAGGCATTGATCAAGACAGATTTATATGGAACATCAGCCGGAGGCAGACTGCCGTCCTTCCGAGAAGAAATTTGGCCTCCACTTGCCATCATCTCACACTGGCTTCACTGAGATCAGAATTCGAAGTGTAGGAATCATAAGAAGAATTCATATCCTACTCACTCCGTGGTGCAGTTTACTTGCGCGCCAACATGTTACGCCATGGTATGGTTTAAATACAGGCAAAAATTAGCATTCTAAACTAGTTATATTAAAAGCAAATCCCTACAAAAGCATTGGTCTCAATTTTCTTTATCGTGTGTCACATGCCAACAGTGTGGGTCTTTATTATTGACTTACCTAGGCAGTTCTAATTACATGCAACACAAATCCCTCTGTTAATCTTAACAGGCAATTTGATTTATTAAAAAAATACTGCTTGTTCTGATTAATAGTGACAAATTCAGTTTTTATCAATCCCAACCACCAAAAATAGTTATCCTCTTTATTCAAACAGCCCAGAATAGCCATCTCACAAACAACTACATAGACTGCTCTTCATAACTCATGATCAGACATGTTCCTTTCCATCACTGCAAAAAAAAACGGCATATTGTTGCTTTAAACCCACCATATCTCTGTGTTCCAGGTTAGCACTGAAGTTAATGAGCTCGCTCACAATTTCTAAATGTCCTTCCTTAGCAGCTGAAATAAGAGCTGTCCAGTTATCCTGCCAAGAGGGAAAGAATCTCAAGTAAGAGTGATTTTTAAAATACGTAGTTTAAACAAAACACAAACAATTTTATAGTTACTCGGTTATTAAGATTATACAGTAAAAGTACTTACGGCATCTTCCAGGTTGCAGTTAGCTCCTTTCTTGAGCAATTCTTGCACTATCTCAAAATTCCCTTGCTCTGCAGCCAACATTAGTGGAGTCTGCCCATTCTGCAATGTAAAATCCTTAATCAGTTACACAAAGATCCAATGTTCAAATTATCGTCAAAATCAACAAAAGTTTTATATTTAGTGAAGCTTTTTAAGTATTATCATTAATACATACATACATACCTTGTATCCTTTAGGCATTTTACACTTTTTAGAGCATGTAGCAAAGCAAACAAATAGACTGATCAACTACACGCCTCTCCAACAGGTTAAGATATTAAATGAAGATCGGCTGTCGCAGCTCAAACTTATTTCTAAGCATGCTCGAACATGTTCTTTATTAAGAATGATTAATGTAGTATTTGAAAATGCAAAGTATTTTGACAGTTTAAAGCTGTAATGCCTCACTTAAAAAGAAGTGAAGCATTTCCCAACATAACCCTAAACTTATGAGGGTGGATTTGAGGGAGAAAAAGAGGGGGCATTATCCCAAAATTCTACTTAATTGCCAAAACTATAAAGTTTGTTGCATTTGTTTACCTTAACAGTGGTCAGTCAACAGTGTGGGTGTGACAGACCTCAGGCTCCAGTCTGACAGCAGCCTATAATTGTGGTCACACCCACATGACTGGATAAACAAATTCACAAAGCTTTACATCACTAAGAAAACTGAAGACTCTGGCTCCCAATGCTAAGCACTTACCCAACATTAAAAAAAAATAGTAGAGTACTGAAGCTTTGAATTTGGACTGTCTTTTTATAGTGTCAGCTGTGGCTCAGTGGGTAGCACACTCGCCTCTGAGTCAGAAGATTGTGGGTTCAAGTCCCACTCCAGGGACTTGAGCACATAAAGCTAGGCTGACACTCCAGTGCAGTGCTGAGGGAGTGCTGCACAGTCGGAGGTGCCGTCTTTCGGATGAGACGTTAAACCGAGGCCCTGTCTGCTCTCTCAGGTGAACGTAAAAGATCCTATGGCACTATTTCGAAGAGGAGCAGGGGAGTTATCCCCGGTGTGCTGGGGCCAATATTTATCCCTCAATCAACATAACAAAAAACAGATTATCTGGTCATTATCACATTGCTGTTTGTGGGAGCTTGCTGTGCGCAAATTGGCTGCCGCGTTTCCCACATTACAACAGTGACTACACTTCAAAAGTACTTCATTGGCTGTAAAGCACTTTGAGACGTCCAGTGGTTGTGAAAGGCGCTATATAAATGTAAGACTTCCTTTCTTTCTATATTTACTCCAGTAGAAACTAAAGCAGCACACAGGAAGCTAAGATGACAATGCAAAGATAAACCTCGGCTTCTATTCTCTACTGCTAACCGTCTTCTTAAACTCCTGTCCCCGGTCTCCTCCACCCTCACCTCCAACAACAAATGTGAGAAGCTCATGGAGCATTCGTTCAGCTGCCTCTGCCACTTCCCTTCCTTCCCCTAGCTCACCGGGCCAAACTTCCTCGCAGGTTCCCCCCTGCCCTAGCCCTGAACTCTCATCTTTCTCCAGTTTCTCTCCAATCGCCCCTCATGACCTCTCCCAGGCTCATCTTGCCCATGAGACCCACTTCCTACTCCCTCGACCCTATTCCCACCAAACTGCTGACCACCCAACTTCCTCTTCTGGCTCCCATGTTAGCGGACATTGTTAACGGTTCTCTCTCCTCAGGTAATTTTTAATTAAAAATTAAAAATAAAGACACATGTAACTACTTTAGTTAAAAGAAATGTGCATTTTTAAACATCTCCAGCCTATTTTAGTATCTTGAAATTAAAAAAGGGGGAAAATAGCAAGGTTATTGTAAATAACTTCCTACCTCATTTCTTTCATCCACATCCTTGTACTTCTCCAGCAATGCCTTAAAAGCAGTGATATTCTCCTCTTCAACGTAGGTTAACAAGCTATGGGACGTGACAGTGGCCATTTGTGCTGCAATCACACCACAAATGTAGCCGTCGACTATACCTATAATAATAACAAGAATTTACATCACTTTCAAAATAATGGACAGAGGTGGTCAGGGATGTTAAGTGCTAGAGAAATAGAAGACTTCTCATTTCTGGCACCCAACATGAGCATCAAGCACTGCTACATCAGATTATAGTATTGTTACATGCCAGAATGAAGTTTCCTATAATTTCCTAACAATGCATTTCACCCAACTTCAAAAAAGCACCCACTACGGCACCATTCACCAGGCTGATACCTGGGATGGCAGGAATGACGTATGAGGAGAGATTGGGTCGATTGGGCTTGTACTCGCTGGAGTTTAGAAGAATGAGAGGGGATCTCATTGAAACTTATAAAATTCTAACAGGACTGGACAGACTAGATGCAGGAAGGATGTTCCTGATGGCGGGGGAGTCCAGAACCAGGGGTCACAGTCTAAGGATAAGGGGTAAGTCATTTAGGACAGAGATGAGGAGGAATTTCTTCACCCAGAGAGTGGTGAACCTGTGGAATTCTCTACCACAGAAGGCAGTGGAGGCCAATTCATTAAATATATTAAAGAAGGAGTTGGATATATTTCTTAAGGCTAAAGGGATCAAGGGATATGGGGAGAAGGCAGGAACAGGGTACTGAATTTGGATGATCAGCCATGATTGCATTGAATGGCGGAGCAGGCTCGAGGGGCCGAATGGCCTACTCCTGCTCCTATCTTCTATGTTTCTATGTTTCATTCATTTTCTGAAACTGCCAATTTAGTTCCACACTAGGGTCGATATGAACCCAAATCCTAGAGGTGACGGGACAATCTCTAATCCCCTGCAGTGCCTAGACCCTTTAGATTACCTACCATGTAGTGGCTTCATCAATTTTCAGATGCATCCACCATACCTCACTGCAAATTAGAGCACTTTCTGGGAAGCCACTTAATGCCGCTATCTCTTTTTAATATATTGATGAATATCTGCATACAGCAGTATACAAAACCTACACACAACTGGCAAACAGTGAGGATACCAGTCAACTGCAACAGGGCATAGAAAGGCTAGCAGAATGGGCAGACAAGTGGCAGATGGAATTTAATACAGAGAAGTGTGAGGTGATGCATTTTGGCAGAAGGAACAGGGAGAGGCAATACGCACTCAATGGCACAGTTTTAAAGAGTGTGCAGGGACAGAGGGACCTGGGAGTTAATGTGCATAGGTCCCTGAAGGTGGCGGGACATATTGAGAGAGTGGTTAGCAAAGCATATGGGATCTTGGGCTTCATAGATAGAGGTATTGAGTACAAAGGTAGAGAAGTTATGCTGAACCTTTATAAAGCGCTGGTTAGGCCACAACTGGAGTATTGCGTCCAGTTCTGGTCACCACACTTTAGGAAAGATGTGAAGGCCCTTGAGAGGGTGCAGAGGAGATTTACCAGAATGGTTCCGGGGATGGGGGATCTTAGCTGCAAGGACAGGTTGGAGAAGCTGGATTTGTTTTCATTAGAGCAAAGGAGGTTGAGGGGTGATTTGATAGAGGTGTACAAGATTATGATGGGTTTGGATAGGCTAGACGGGGAAAGGCTGTTCCCACTAGTTGATGGTACAAGGACTAGGGGACACAGATTAAGGTTTTGGGCAAGAGATACAGGGGGGACGTGAGGAAAAACTTTTTTACGCAGCGAGTGGTGAGGACCTGGAACTCGCTGCCGACGGAAGTGGTGGAAGCGCACTCAATGTTTTCAAGGAGAGACTGGATAGGCACTTGAGGGAAATAAACTTGCAGGGCTACGGGGATAGAGCGGGGGAATGGGACTGACTGGATTGCTCTTCAGAGAGCTGGCATGGACTCGATGGGCCGAATGGCCTCCTTCTGTGCCGTTATGACAATGACATGAAATGTCACTTCATTTTGACCAACACTATACAGTGAAACAGAATTAAACTCGACATTACACACTCCCCACCGCCCCCCCCCAATGCATGAAGGGAACAGTGTGACGAGGATGCTCTCTTTGAAGAACAAAGATCATCCTAAAATGTAGGTCGTCTTGTTTCACCATTTAACATATAACAGAACATGCATTTTTATAGCTCCCTTCATGTAGATTGTCTCTGGGCACTTTATGGGGGAATAAGGAAGACACTTGGCAGGAGAAAGGTTAAATTCATGGAGAAGGAGGAACCAAAAGCATGGCCAAAGCGATGAGAAAGGTAGGTAGCAAGGCCAAGTGGTTTTGAGAGAACAAGGAATAGTCACTGAAGGGAGGGAAGCTCTGACCAGGGAACAGAGGGAGTGGGGAACAAGCAGTGGATGTGCACAGAGACAAAGCTAGGGAAGATCACTTAAATATGGTGGGCCTAGACAGTAGAGGGATTTGAAAATGAGGAAGAGGGCCATGAAATTAATGTGCTGGGAGAGAGAGGGAGAGAGAGAGAGTCAATAGAGCTTGGCAAGAACTGGGATAATGGGTGCGCAGGAATCTGTGAATGAGAACTCAAGATCAACTGGAGTTTGTGAAAGGTGCAGGTGTCAAGACAAGAGTTAGAGAAATTGATTCTGAGGGTAATGGAGGCTAACGTAGCATAGGGAGAGGGGTAAGGCACAAGCGACGAAAGTTCTGGGGGTAGAAAAATGCAATCAGAGATACTGACTGGATGGAAGATAGAAAGGATAAACAAAATCCTATGGCCGAGTGAGCACCACCAGGTTAAGCTTAAGTGGTTGACTGGGAAAGCTAATACAGTATATCTCTCTCTCTCTCTCTCTCCCTATACACACACATCAATTCCTGTCAATGTCACACTTACTTGTAACACCTTTCCCGCCGTGCCTATTTCAGTCACATTAAAAATTGTTCTTGTGCAGTTTGAGTCTACTTATACTTGCCTCTGATGGGCTGATTTTTCCAATGTGACAGACCCTTAGCTTGGTCCCGTTCACCAGAAGCCCCAGCACTGCAAAAACAAAATGAAATACAATGAAGAGAGCTTGTGATAAAAACAAAAACAGTTCTGTTTTAACATGGCAATGGTTTCTTTATTTAATTCGGCAATGGTACATATGCGGTTACAAGTCATCTCCAGTCACAGGAATCATATCCCATCTTAGTTTGGTCAGTCTATCTGAGACAGGTGTCCAAGGGAGGGGTCAGGTCATTTCATTCAAAATACAAACATCTTTTGGAATTTGTTCAAATATGTGCTCGACTGGCTGTTTTTTTCTGAATTGAACCGTTGGGTTATTTAACGATAGCAAAATACTGCAGGTGCTGGCAATCCAAAATAACAACAGAAAATGCTGGAAACACTCAGCAGGCCAGGCAACATCCGTGGAGAGAAATTAGAGTCAACGTTTCGGGTCTAACCCTTTTTCAAAACTGGAAAGGAAATGAAATAGATCGAAAGGCAGGGCTGGGAGAGAAACAAAAGAAGTGGAGAGACATTAAGAGGTATTCAAAACGAGACGAGATGGTGATAGGACTAGTGGAGACAAAAGACGGCTCTAGATTAGGTGTGAAATGCGCTGGCAGAATGGGAGACAGCTGCCATGTGGAAAGAGAGAAAAAAAAGGAAAGGGGGGGGGGGGGGGGGAAAACCAAAAAAGGGGTGGATAAAAAAATATAAGTAAAAATGTAATGGGGGCCGAGGTTATGATCTGAAATTGTTGAACTCGATATCGAGTCCGGAAGGCTGTAAAGTGCCTAATCGGAAGATGAGGTGCTGTTCCTCGAGTTTACGCTGGGTTTCCGTGGAACAATGCAAGAGGCCGAGTACGGTGAGGTCCGAGTGGGAATGGAGCGGTGAATTAAAATGACAGGCGACCGGAAGCTCGGGGTCACCCTTACGGACTAAACGGAGGTGTTCCGCAAAGCGGTCACCCAATCTGCGTTTGGTCTCCCCAATGTAGAGGAGACCACATCGTGAGCAGCGAATACAGTATACTAGATTGCAAGTAGTACAAGTAAATCGCTGTTTCACCTGGAAGGGGTGTTTGAGGCCCTGGACAGTGGGAAGGGGGGAGGTATAGGGGCAGGTGTTACATCTCCTGCGCTTGCACGGGAAGGTGCCAGGCGAAGGGGAAGGGGTGCTGGGGGTGATAGAGGAGTGGACTAGGTCCACCTCACCTTTTAATTTTGAAGTTATTGATCAGTCCGTCTTTTCCAAATCAGAGTCTGTCTGTAGTCTTCAAAAGAAAGTCAAGCCAGATACCATCCATAAACGGAAAGAGGAAAAGAACCACTACACAAGAATATTACATGTACTCTAGTTTAGCACAGAGGTTGCAAGTTATTTATTTTCTACTACACAAGGAGCTGGCGAAACTCAAGTATAGTAAAAAAAAATGTGCAGTGTTACTGTTAATATTCACTTGTTCTTTCACTGTTTTAATATCTGTCAGTTCGAGCCTAAATGATGGGCCTATTCTACCACCTTCTGGTGACGAGGAGAATCACATGGAAGCGCATGATAAAAGCAGCAACAGCAATAACCTGAAGAGGGTTGTCGGTTTATTTCCTGGGCATGCCACAAATTCACCTCAACATCTGGGCAAATTAATACACTCGGACATAGGGAGCTAGGGTTCACGTAAAAGAAACAGAGAAACCGAGAAAGCCTCGAGTGAAAACAAGTAAAGAAACCCCAGAAGTAGGCTATAAAAATATATTCCCTGTGGCCATTTTAGTGTGTATATAAATAATAAATTGTCAACAGGAGTCCAACCTATAAATAATCAAGTCTTCAAGCCCCCACACACAGTAAAAGTGCAGAAGCCAGTTCAGTACTTCGCTGAAGTTGGCTTAGGGTTCAGTCACAGTGGGCAGTTTGGCAGCCATAGGGAAAGGGGAATTTGTGGAAAAAGTCTCTCACCAGTAATGGGGAGATCAGTATTATTTAAAATACTCAGTTGCATTATAAGCAGAAGTTTGTCCTCGTCATCGTACCCTTCCCCAGCTCCCTCCTGCCGCCCGTCATTGCTCCCAATCACCCTACACTGAGCACCCATACTTTTCCATCCACTATCTGCCTGCCACAAAAAACCTCGGTCACTGCAGTTTTGTCAGCAGCTCCCTCCAAATGCTCCCACACCCAGCCAGCCCCCTTCCCATTGTTTCCAGGCCCTTCCACTGCAACCCAAATGTTGCCACATCCCAAGTTGAACCTCCCATGTGCAGGACCCCTCTCCCACATCCCAGGACTCCCACCAGTGCTACCTTACTCCAAATTCCCTCTCCCAATTCAAATTCAAAATCGCTTTATTGGCATGATAAGGTACATCTTATGTTGCCAAAGCATCAAAATACATTTATGGTTGAACACATAAACGCAGTTCTATTCATACAGTGTATAAACAGGTATATCCCTGAGTGTATAAATATACATTCGCATTGTTTATATATACTCTTTTCTTAGTTTACTGGTTGTCCCTCTGTTCATGGCAAGCTGTAACATAGTGTGCCGCCAGTGTTACACAGCTTCTCTCCTCCCCCAGTAGGAATGGGAGTTTTTGGTTGTCATTCAGATTTCTGAATTCAGGGCATATTTGTGAGAATTTTTGGTAGAAATTCTCCCTGATGCCCTGATATTTTCCACAGGCTCCCACTCCTGACAGATCTTGCTAGCCCCCTCCCAGTGCTCCTAAAAACCACGTTTGCCCCTCCCAGTGATTCCACATCCCACAATCTCTCTCCTAGCTCTCCCAGATCCCGATATCCTCCAGCGTTTACAAATCCCAGAACCACTTCACCAATAGTACCACCCCATATGCACCCAACTGCTCACTACAGTTACATACAGTTCCTACAACCTAGCCCCTATCTATCTGCAACCTGAAGCAGCCTGTCTACCACCGACTTCTGTATCCTGCATTTTAAAAAGAAAAGCAAGAGAAAATTATCTACATAGTTAAATTAACATTTAATTGTAATAAAGTCTACCAATTTAATTTCCATAAAACTATGCAGAGCTCAAGCCCAAAAATATCAGTAACGCCAATAAAAAATCAATTTAACAGTCACCATAAATCAGTGGTCCTGTTAATACATTGCATGAAACTTAGCATGAAACATAGCCTAGAATTCAGCATGGGCAATGCCACGGGAGATCCATCAGGTAGATGGATGGTCTTGTCTCAAGTTTGTCATGTTCTATGACTCATTACAAATGCAAACGGATTCCAGTCACTGATGTTGGGCCTATAAAGTTACAAATGCCCCTTTGATTGATCTCACCAGTTTAAAAGTAGCTACAATTAGTGGGAATTTGCCTATTGAGAGCAGCTAAACATCACTACAGTCCTCCAGATCTGACACTACCCATAAGCAATGCCACAGTAGATCTCTAGTACTGCGCGTTCATTTGGTCACTTTTCCCAAGCATCTTTTAACTATTCACCTGCACAATTCCAAAAAAAATGCTTTGATTGTCGCCTTGTGGTGACTCGCTATTATAAAATTCAAATGCTGTTGGAACATAGGATTACTGAAAATTTCAACATGAGTTGTAATACTATTTCAATTATTAAATGAAATTTTAAGTATTTAAACACACCAACAGAGATAGTGGCCTAGAAATTCAGTGGCCTGCGCCACCAGTTTGTGCCCAAAGAGGGCTTTTGCGCCACTGTCCAAACCTGCCGCGATATTTAGCGGGGCGCTAATGGCGGCGTTAGCCTGTAGCGCTGCGCCGCCACCGATGACGTCATCGGTGTGCGCAGCGCCCCGCTATCGCCCCGCTGGCCATATTTGATCGCTGCCGCCTCCTCTGCGCCGGCCGCAAACAGCGACCGGTACACGGGGCCTACCTGTGCCGGTAGTGGGGC
This sequence comes from Somniosus microcephalus, assembly GCF_052327205.1. NCBI lineage: Eukaryota > Metazoa > Chordata > Chondrichthyes > Squaliformes > Somniosidae > Somniosus > Somniosus microcephalus. The sequence continues at coordinate 11,980,656 of NC_140995.1, forward strand.
GAGTTAAGGTGGAGGTGCGGCCGGACGCTTTTTCGGCGGCCGCCTGCCCGCACCTCCGTCCCCGGCCTCCTACACCCCCCCCCTCCCCCCGCGGCATTGCCGGCTGTTTCCAGAGAGCCCGGCACTTCTCCTTGGTGCCGGGCTCATTTGCCGCACTCGCGAGCGGGGATCGCACTGTTGCAGGCACCTCCCCCTTAAGAGTGAGAGGAAGGCCTGCAGTACTGCAGCGTGCCGTGGCGGCACTTTGCACGCCGATATTCAGTTTCGGCACCCCGCTTCCTTGTTTAGCGGCCGGCTTCCACTTGGGGCGCTGAAACTGAATATCCCGCTGGCGCAAGTGGCTCCGCGCGCAGCGGTAATTCCGGCGCCCAGGCGAGCTGGGCGCCCCTAACTGAATTTCTAGGCCAGTGTTTCTAGTTTAAATGGAAGTGTGGTACAGAATGGATTCTCATCAAATCTGGCCAGGTGAATGGTTACCAACTACTCAACAAACAGACCAATCAATCCTCAATCACATCTCTCATTTGGAAATTTCTCCCAATTAAATAACATCAATACTACATAGAAACATGATGTCCGAGCTTGTTCTCTTGAGCAATACTCAAATAGAGAGCCTTCTCATCCAAAGAGAAGAACATGGAATGCTTTACCACAAGCTATCAAGGCAAAAACTAGAACATCATTTAAAAAGGGAACTGATCGAGTATCGTTTGAAAAGAAAGATCATAAAATGATACGGGCAAAGTGTAGAGAAATAGGATTAGAACAGATGGCTCCAGTTGAAGTGCTACAGTACAAAGGGATCTGGGGGGTCCTGGTGCATGAAACACAGAAGGTTAGTATGCAGGTACAGCAGGTGATCAGGAAGGCCAATGGAATCTTGGCTTTTATTGCAAGGGGGATGGAGTTTAAAAGCAGGGAAGTCTTGCTTCAGTTATACAGGATACTGGTGAGGCCACACCTGGAATACTGCGTACAGTTTTGGTTTCCATATTTAAGAAAAGATATACAGTACTTGCTCTCGAGGCAGTTCAGAGAAGGTTCACTCGGTTGATTCCGGAGATGAGGGGGTTGACTTATGAGGAAAGGTTGAGTAGGTTGGGCCTCTACTCATTGGAATTCAGAAGAATGAGAGGCGATCTTATCGAAACATATAAGATTGTGAGGGGGCTTGATCGGGTGGATGCGGTGAGGATGTTTCCACTGATGGGTGAGACTAGAACTAGGGGGCATAATCTTAGAATAAGGGGCTGCCCTTTCAAAGCTGAGATGAGGAGAAACTTCTTCACTCAGAGGGTAGTAAATCTATGGAATTTGCTACCTCAGAGAGCTGTGGAAGCTGCGACATTAAATAAATTTAAAACGGAGATAGACAGTTTCCTAGCTGATAAGGGAATTAGGGGTTACGGGGAGAGGGCAGGGAAATGGACGTGAGTCTAGGTTCGGATCAGCCATGATCCTATTGAATGGCGGAGCAGGCCCGAGGGGCCGTATGGCCTACTCCTGCTCCTACTTCTTATGTTCTAACAAGGCTTTCTTAACTGCCTATAATATCACCAGCTGCAAGCCCATTCAACTCCACAACAAATGCCTATTGTAAGCAAACTGTCCAACAGCAAAGGCTAGAATCCTATTTATTGACAAAATATGGTCAACACACATACATTTGAAAAGAGAAACAAAACTACTTGTTGAATCCTAAAATTCACATTGGCATGGTCAATTAAAAAAAAAACTACAATGAACTAAAAAGGACACGAAAATGGTGGTGTACAAAGTAAACAGCACAACTTCACCCCGATTTGAAGTTTACAGCCATTGCAGAAACTGGCCACTTCGAACGAAAAAAAATTCAGTTACATTGCATGAAATCATTCGTTCAAAAAAAGTTAGATTTCTTTTTAAAACCAGCTTCATTTTTACTGAGCCAGTACCACACCACACCACGTGACACAATTATTCACCAAACAAGTTAAAAACAAACAAATCCCGGGCTACAAAGGCTGAGAAATCACAAGTTTTGTCTGTGCAATTTGGGATGTCACATTAACCTTGATCAAACTGCAGCCTTCTAAATTTCCAAAATAATTTATTATTTTACATGTCCAATGCCTGGAAAAATATGCTGGGGACATTTTCCCACACTTGAACTCGTACAATGACTGGACAAAGAATATTTTCAGGTGTAATCACCCCAAAAAAATTCTATCTTGCGATGAGATTGAACAGTTTAAATAGCTCCTTTTCTGGGCCAGAGAGGTTAATTGGCATTGCATTAACAATTATTACATCGTTAAAAAGGTACTTATACTGCTAAGTTCCAGCCCTAACTTTCTGCAAAGAGTTTAATGGGCAATTAATGTGAAAAATCCAGCAACAACTTAAAAATAACGGGGGATGCCATGTCGTTTGTGCGAAGCAATACGGCGGAGCGGTGCAAATCGACCAGCAAGTTCTGGAGATTCGTAACTCACGGTGTTTCTCTTAATCCCCTGAACTTGTTGGCCAAGTTAATAACCACGTGCTTCATTAACACGCCATTATTTTTCCAGCAAGAGTCGGTCAAATGTGTTGAGATTCTCTCTAAGCAACAGAAGAGAAACTGGACCTGCTGTTCGTCACACCCACATTATATCAATGCAAAGGTACAACTGCATCGAATAACTGAGCATTCTTCCATCAAGCATGCTGGGTGACTTTAAAGGACTAACTGAGAAACAAATCTCTATTGTACAGTGCCTGTAAAACCTGTGCAAATAATATATATTTTGAAGTGGAGTAACTTTAAGAGAGATTCAATAGGGCCATAAAAAAAGGCAAGTCGTACTATCACTCAATCATCCAACACTAAATTTTAAGTATTTGCTCATCTTTCTATGTTTTGCTTCCAGACTATTCATCCCAGCCTTTAACCGGCTCTATTTTTCTGGTATCATACAACACAAGCCACAAATCGACACTTATTTCTAGCTTCAAGAAGAACAAACCATTAAAAAAAATCACATTTACAACTCAATAAGCATTTTTTAGGTGAATTAACTGCATCTCTCTTTTTCAAACCATGATACATTCTGCACGATAATTTGACCTTTCAACAAAAATAATTTATGACAAAGAAAATAAAATGGCCTGGAGCAATCTGCACACTTAATATGTATGATGGTAATTATTGAAGTAGAACACAATATATATGTTTTCCTCTGACTTAAATTAACAAATTCAGGCTTACAAAACAGTTGTAGGTTTGTATTAGTTCAAACAAATGAACAGAATTCTAATAGTAAGGTTGTTTAAATAGCACATTATCTATTCCTTGTACCAGTGAAGCAATCATCTTTTGTGCAGGCATGTTTATTGCATGTCAGAGCAGAGCAGCTTAAGACGACCCCTGTCTTATGAAAAGCATTTCAATGTACTTGGGGAAAAATGCAACCAGCAGACCAGAAATAGAACTCAGGTCAAAGTTGCCCAGAAGCTAATTTAAAAAAATTAGACTTGCATTTCAAATTATTTTGCTTCTCAAACAAAACCAAAATAGCATTGTGTGTGATAATTTACAGTAAATTACTGCTGATTGCATCCATTCAAGACCCTTCTTGAAGTTCTCTGTATCTACAGAAAATAAAATACTAATAAAAATCGAAGAGGTTAATAAAAATGAAATGAAATAAACAAGGAGCATCAACAACATTGTACAGCAGCTGGGATACAAAATTCAACCCTGGATTAAATAATGCATGAGTAGGGATGAATGCTGCACTCTGTCCAATTATTTCAACTCTTCCCTGCAGCTCATGTGGCTTCCTTTGTGACAGTAAGAAAGATAAAACCACAATTAAGGATTTTGATTTTTATCCCCTGCACTGGCAAATTGTACTTATATAAAACGACAATGCATAGAGTTCTATCCATTAAATATTTGCCACTGAATTTCTAATGTTAAAATGTTATATCACTGTTTACAATCTGCAGCCGTCTCTTGCTGTGTGCACTTCTGAAACCTTGACAAATACATTGCCCAAATTACCCTGAAAGCAGAGAACTAAAATCAGCTCGATGAAGATGCCAAAAATGTCAAATAAAAGCAATTTTTACAAAGATGCAAAGCTGAAATGACATCCCAAAAGACACATTATACAATCCTGAAGACTTTTTTGTTCATCTTAGTAAGTGCTTTTGTTTTCACCAGAAGTGGGTTAATGCCTAAAATTTGAAATATTAGACGGAAAATAAAGGAAAATCCGTAAATGCTGGAAATCTGAAACATAAACATGCACGATTAGTAACTAGCAACGATGAAATGTCACAATATTCCAAGACAAAATATAAAATATCTGGATGTTTTTTTTTAATTCAGCATATAAACAAAATCACAACATGCATAAATAGGAGTCAAAAAAGTGGAATGACATTAAAGAGTCAATTTTCAGCATTTAAATAAAAGTACAGGTAGACTATCCTTTATCAGCACTTCTGAAAACCGAAAACCTCTGAAAACCGAAAGTTTTTTTGTGGAGCGTAAGTCGTGCGCACGACATAACCCGAGTGGCGCCAAACATGACCCGACGCGGCCGATGCTTTTCTGATCTGATTTGCGGGCCAGCTTAGCATAGGAGTCAGCCGATATCCGGCTTTCCCACAACTGGCGGCGGCAGTCGAGCCCCAGACCCCCGCTAAGTCAAGGAATTCAGATACGGAGCAGGGGGAGCTGTAAACCGACTGTGAGCGGCAGCACAGAGAAGCAGGAAGGGGAATGAGACACGGAACAGTCGCAAGAGGTAGCCTGAACTTTTAAAATTTATATTAAATACAAATACTAATTACCAAATTAATTTAATGTTCAGAGTTTTCCAGTCTGAAATAATACCTTCTGAAATCCAAAAATTTCCGAAAACCGAAACACAGCTGGTCCCAAAGTTTTCGGATACGGGATAGTCAACCTGTACTACGTAAAAACCTGAATGTTTCAATGTGCTACAAAGAGATCTGAATCAATACTATCTTTGCACCCTACTATAGCAGTTCAGTGCCTCAGTATTAGAATTGGTTGGAATTTCATTTGCACAATACCATGAATTAGTGAACATACTGGGTTAGACTTCTAATTCTACTTTGTAATAGTTTTCTTGGGGAAACAATCACCATCATAATTTTCCAAACGGGCAGGAAATAAATTTTTAATCTGCCATTTTGCAAAAGGGCCAAGTACCAATCACTTTTGTTGGTGGTCAGTATTATCACCAATATACATCATTCTCTTTTTAGTAACTTTATAGCCACTATTAGCCAGAAACAGGGAAAAACAGTATATTTGTTATTACCATTTTTCCTTCAATTGCTCGGAATAAATTCAATTTCCTGCCTACAAGGATATTTCCTACACAAGAAAATTCTGATGTATTTTGGCAAATGTTAATTTTAGGATGTAAGTCACATAGCAATAGCAAACATTTAGCATGGGTTAATAGTGCTGTTAATTTCAATTCCAAATGAAGTTAGCTTTCAAGAAAGTGATCCCATGTGAAAATAATCTGATCATGTTATTTCACTAATTTTATTGGAATGAAGCACCCATTTCTATGCTAAAGAATAAAGAAATCAAAAGCAACCCTATCTTTCTCATTTACTGGTAGATAACTTTCAGTGATTGTAAATGATGGTAATTTCTAAAATAGTTTTTAACAAAAGCAATCACCCCAGAAAAATTGTATGAAAGACATCAGAGTAATATAAAACTCAATTTTCAAAATCACTCTCTTCAATACCAACTTTGCTTTGTCTATAATTCTTTCCATCACCAACCATCCTCATTTCCTCTCAAATTGAGATTTATAATTTAGTGCCAATTTGTACCAGGTTATGGATAGCTGTGGTTTGCAATTACACCAACAAGAAAACAGGCTGAGGTTACCCAAACTCATTTCACTAGAGACACTTATACCCACAGAGGGGATATATTCACCCTTGCATTTGTTCAGGATGTAAAACAGATCGCATAGCTGAAAAGATACTGCATTACAACAACAACATGCATTTATCTAGCACCTTTAATATAGTAAAATGTTCCAAGGCCCCTCACAGGAGCGTAAAACAAAACAAAATTGACAGCGAGCCAAAGAAGGAGGCATTAGGACAGGTGCCAAAAGCTTGGTCAAAGAGGTATGTTTTAAGGAACGTCTTAAGGAGGAGAGATGGAGGCGAGGTTTAGGGAAGGAATTCCAAAGCTTAGGGCCTAGACAGCTGAAGGGACAGCCGCCAATGGTGGGACGAAGGAAGTCGAGGATGCACAAGAGGCCGGAATTGGACGACCATAAGTTCTCAAAGGGTTCTAGGGCTGGAGGAGGTTGCAGATTTAGGGAGCTCCAAGGCCATGGAGGGGATTGAACACAAAAGATGAGAATTTTAAATTTGAGGCGTTGGTGGACCGGGAGCCAATGTAAGTCAGCGAGCACAGGGGCGATGGGTGAATGGTGCAAGTTAGGATACAGGCAGTAGAATTTGGATGAGCTCGTTTATGGAGGATGAAAGGCCAGCCAGGAGAGCCGAGGTAACAAAAGCATGGTCGAGGGTTTAAGCAGATGGGCTGGGGTAGGGGCGGAGATGGGTGATATTGGAGGGCGAAGGAGGCGGTTTTGGTGATGGACTAGATACGGGGCCTGAAGCTCAGTTCAGGGTCAAATTGAACGCTGAGGTTGCAATCAGTCTGTTTCAGCCTGTGACAATGGCCAGGGAGGGGAGTGGAGTTGCTAACTAGGGAACTGAGTTTGTGGCGGGGGCCAGAGACAATGGCTTCGGTCTTCCCAATGTTTAATTGGGAGGAAATTTCTGCTCATGCAGTACTGGATGTCGGACAAGCAGCACGACAACACAGAAGCAGTGGAGGGGGTCGAGGGATGCGGTGGTGAGGTAGAGCTGGGTGTCGTCACCATACATGTGGGACCCGACACTGAGCTTTCGGATGATGTAGCCGAGGGGCAGCATGTAGATAATAGGAGGGGACCAAGGACAGATCCTTAGGGGACTCCAGAGGTAATGGTGCAGGAGCGAGGAGGGAAGCCAATCCCAGAGATTCTCTGGCTATGACGGGATAAGATTGGAACCAGGCGAGGGCAGTCCCACTCAGCTGGATACGGAGGAGAGACGTTGGAGGATGGGGTGGTCAACCGTATCAAAGGATGCACACAGATCAAGAAGGATGAGAAGGGATACGGCACCACAGTCACACTCACTACCCAGTCAGCTCAAATCTTTCACTTTGTATTAAACTCCTGGTAAACATTAAGTACAATGTTTTTGAATTGTCAACAATAATCAAGTGATATTTCACTTCCGAGTGTGCCTGGCTGTCTGCTGCCAAATCTGGTCTGACCATCTGAATATTATTGTTGGCTCTTTAAGCTAAATCTGCACCAGGATCATCCAGGAAAGCAGAAAAACTGCAAACTCCTCGAGGGCAACATTCATCTGGGCATACATCAGGCAGGGTAGGGTATGCTCAGCATCCGCCCGGAGTTGTCGGCGTGGAGCCCGTGCGATTTTCAGTCGGCCCCAATTTAAATTAATCTGCCAAACTGCCAGTGCGAAACGTACTCCCAATAAGCAGCTCACCAATTAGGAGGGCAGGAAATCTGGCAGGACAGCCGTTTCTTAAAAGGCCTGCAGCAGTACTTTTAAAAGGGGAGGTGCACTATTTCATGAGGAACTGAGAAAACAAGATTGTGCAGCAGCAGGCAACGGCTTCCAGCAGGGCCTTGAGATTCTCCAATGCAACGGTGGGGATACTGATAGAACAAGTAAACTTCAGGAAGGAGGTGCTCTCATCATAGAATCATAGAAAGTTACAGCACGGAAGAAGGCCATTTCGGCCCATCATGTCCGCGCCGGCCAACAAAGAACTATCCAGCCTAATCCCACTTCCCAGCTCTTGGTCCGTAGCCCTGCAGGTTACAGCATCCCAAGTGGACATCCAAGTACTTTTTAAATGTGGTTAGGGTTTCTGCCTCTACCACCCTTTCAGGCAGTGAGTTCCAGAACCCCACAACCCTCTGGGTGAAGAAATTTCCCTCAAATCCCTCCACCAATTACTTTAAATCTGTGCCCCCTGATTTTTGACCCCTCTGCTAAGGGAAATAGGTCCTTCCTATCCACTCTATCTAGGTCCCTCATAATTTTATACACCTCAATAAGGTCTCCCCTCAGCCTCCTCTGTTCCAAGGAAAACAGACCCAGCCTATCCAGTCTTTCCTCATAGCTAAGATTCTCTACTCCCAGCAACATCCTTGTAAATCTCCTCTGTACCCTCTCTAGTGCAATCACATCTTTCCTGTAATGTGGTGACCAGAACTGCACGCAGTACTCCAGTTGAGGCCTAACTAGTGTTTTATACAGTTGAAGCATAACCCCCCTGCTCTTAATAGTCTATGCCACGGCTAATAAAGGCAAGCATTCTGTATGCCTTCTTAACCACTTTATCTACCTGGCCTGCTACCTTCAGGGATCTGTGGACATGCACTCCAAGGTCCCTTTGTTCCTCTACACTACTGTGTCCTACCATTTAACGTGTATTCCCTTTCCTTGTTAGCCCTCCCCAAATGCATTACCTCACACTTCTCCGGGTTGAATTCCATTTGCCACTGTTCTGCCCATCTGACCAATTTATTGATATCTTCCTGCAGTCTACAGCTTCCTTCTTCAGTATCAACCACACAGCCGATTTTAATGTCATCTGCAAACTTCTTAATCATACCCCCTATATTCAAGTCTAGATCATTGATATATACCACAAAAAGCAAGGGACCTAGTACTGAGCCCTGCGGAACCCCACTGGAAACAGCCTTCCAGTCTCAACCATTACCCTCTGCTTCCTGTCTCTGAGCCAGTTTTGGATCCAACTTGACACTTTGCCCTGGATTCCATGGGCTTTTAACTTCGTGACCAGTCTGCCATGTGGAACCTTATAAAAAGCCTTGCTAAAGTCCATATAAACTACATCAAATGCACTACCCTCATCTACCCTCCTTGTTACCTCCTCAAAAAATTCAATCAAGTTTGTCAGATACAACCTTCCCTTAACAAATCCGTGCTGACTATCCTTGATTAATCCGTGTCTTTCTAAATGAAGATTTATCCTGTCCTTCAGAATTCTTTCCAATAATTTTCCCACCACCGAGGTTAGGCTGACTGGCCTGTAATTACTCGGTCGATCCTTTTCTCCCTTTTTAAACAAGGGTACCACATTAGCAGTCCTCCAGCACCACACCTGAAGCCAGCGAGGATTGAAAAATGATGGTCAGGGCCTCTGCTATTAACAGCCTGGGATACTTTCATCCGGGCCTGGGGATTTGTCCACATTTAAAGCGGCTAAACCCCTTAATACTTCCTCTCTCACAATGTTTATTTCATCTAATATTTCACACTCCATATTTCACTATCAACAGATAGTCGACAGGTGCCAAAGCAAATTAGTCAATGGGCATGGTAAGAGGTTGCATAAAATGACAATGCTAGTAGCATTATCCCCAGGATCTGGTTGCAGTGCCAAAGGGAACGCTCCTTCACATTTCTCATACTCTCTGCATTGCCCTGCAGGACTCTACCTTTGCCTCAGTACCATGAATCCTTCCCAAGGCTCTGTGAAGTTGGCAGGGAACACTTTACTGCATCTCATTCCTGCTTACACTCACAAAACCGGATATTTCCCCTCACAACTACGTTTCTCCTTTTTAGTCTCATTTGCTGCTTCATCCGGTCATCATGCACACTATGCTAAGCTGCCTTGTATATCTTGAAAGGACACAACAGAAGGAAGACAGCTGGAACAGGAGGAGATCCTGCCACTCTTCAAACACCGTTGCCAACGGAAGATGCCACAATCAACATCAGACAAAAGGCAAGCAGCATCAGAGATGAGGAGGCTGGAGACCATGCAAAACAGGGTATTTGTCCATTTTCCCTTCCTTTCCTCTTTCTACTCAACTCTCTCACACACTTAGCACGACAACCTTATGACCCAATATGCTGCCATTCACAGATGTCAACCTTTAAAGTATTGCAATCAGTGATATGGCTTCTCCAAAACTTGCCGGGGGGTCAGGGGCCCTTAGAATGCAACCAGGAAGAAATCTGGGCAAGAAACAGTACTTCAGCTTCCTTTAAAATATATACTCCGGGGGCTAAAAATTCCAGAGTGCTGGAAATCTGCCGGTGCCACCACAGGCTGTAGTTAATGGCCGCCAATAGCGCTGGCAGCACCAGTATATTGGTGCTGTTTGATAATCATCAGCGCTGCGCTAAACTTACACTGCAAGGCCAGTTTTCGGGTGGTAGTCTCAGCAGGAGGCCCAATGTAGCGTGGCCGTGTCATTGGAGCAAGAACAGTCTTCTCTTAAAGCAAGGCTGTCATTTTAGAAAGCAGGGTCAGTCGCTTTAAGGGGAACTGCCTTCTAAAATGAAAAAAATAAAAACCATTTAAAAATAGGCAGTTTTTAGCCCTTAGTGCTCAACTGCCTTATGGAAAAAAATAAGCCTTAATAAGAATTCCCAAATGGCAGACTTCAGCTCCTAAAGCTGAACCGCCTTCCACACCTAAAAAAAGGGAAAAGTGCTTCAGCACTAACACAAATGGCTCAGCAAGCCAGGGATGGGCACCCAAGGACTCGCACGCAGCACTCCAGCTTTGTACAGGGGCTCAATACTGCAAGAGAGGTCCTCTACCCACAGGGGCCAGGAGGCCCTCCAGAAAGAAGGATGCGGGACCAGATCACTGAGGCCATCACTGCCAGCAGTGTTACCCCCACAACCTGACTCCAGTGCCCAAAGAAACAAGTCAAGGTCAATGAATGCACAGACAAGACAGTCACTAAGGGAAGGCGTGATTAGTTGATTTCTGGAGGTCATATTGGATGGATAGATGTATAAAGTTGGATTGGAAAGTTTGCATTGTGGTGGCTTTTATCTCAGCATTGTGGTCAAGAGGACGCTGTGATGGTCAGTAACAGAGGGAAGGTAAGGTGTGAGACAAATGTTGAAAGGGGAATTGGGGTTGTGGTCACTGGTACCACAGGCAGATGATTCCATCCCAGATATCCCGGCCAGAAAGGGGTTGTCTAGGTTGCATCCTTCCTTCTGCATCTTACACTTCCCTCTGCGAGCGGATGCTGAAAATCTGCAATAAAAGCAGAAAATGCTGGAAATACTCAGGAGGTGAGGCAATATCTCGACCGGAGACGTGAACTCTGTTTCTCTCTCCGCGGATGCTGCCTGGCCTGCTGAGTATTTCCAGCATTTTCTGCCTTCCCAGAGGCCTTCCTTTACCACCAGAGGCCTTGCAAGCATTCAGCAGCACTCCCTGCACACTTTAAAAGCTTTTAATATCTATTGCACTAAGCTACTACTTCAATAAAATACAAAAAATCCAGTCCAAAAGCTTAAATGCAAATTTACCTGAAAGATAGAAACATAGAAAAATAGGAGGAATCGGCCATTCAGCCCTTCGAGCCTGCTCCGCCATTCAACACGATCATGGCTGATCCTGTATCTCAATACTATATTCCCGCTCTCTCCCCATACCCCCTGATGCCTTTTGTGTCTAGAAGTCTATCTATCTCCTTCTTAAATATATTCAGTGACTTGGCCTCCACAGCCTTCTGTTCACCACCCTCCGAGTGAAGAAACTTCTCCTCATCTCTGTCCTAAATGTCCTACCCAGTATCCTGAGACTGTGACCCCTCGTTCTAGATCCTCCAGCCAGGGGAAACATCCTCCCTGCATCCAGTCTGTCTAGCCCGGTCAGAATTTTATACGTTTTAATGAGATCCCCTCTCATTCTTCTAAACTCTAGTGAATACAAGCCTAGTCGACCCAATCTCTCCTCATACGACAGTCCTGCCATCCCAGGAATCAGTCTGGTGAACCTTCGCTGCACTCCCTCTATGGCAAGTATATCCTTTCTTAGGTAAGGAGACCAAAACTGCACACAGTACTCCAGGTGTGGCCTCACCAAGGCCCTGTATATAACTGTAAAGTAAGACATCCTTGCTCCTGTACTCAGATCCTCTTGCAATGAAGACCAACATACCATTTGCCTTCCTAACTGTTTGCTGCACCTGCATGTTTGCTTTCAGTGACTGGTGTACAAGGACACCCAGGTCCCTTTGTACATCAGCATTTCCCAATCTAGCACCATTTAAATAATACTCTACCTTTCTGTTTTTCCTACCGAAGTGGATAACTTCACATTTATCCACGTTATACTGCATCTGCCCTGTATTTGCCCACTCACTCAACTTGTCTAAATTGTCTTGAAGCCTCTTTGCATCCTCCTCACAACTCACAATCCCACCTAGTTTCGTGTCGTCAGCAAACTTGGAAATATTACATTTGGTTCCCTCATCCAAATCATCATTGATATATATTGTGAATAGTTGGGACCCAAGCACTGATCCCTGCGGTACCCCACTAGTCACCGCCTGCCACCCCGAAAAAGACACATTTATTCCTACTCTGTTTTCTGTCTGTTAACCAATTTTCAATCCATGCCAGTATATTACCCCCAATCCCATGTGCTTTAATTATGCACACTAACCGCTTCTGAAAATCCAAATACACCACATCCACTGGTTCTCCCTTATCTATTCTACCAGTCATGATGTGGAGATGCCGGTGTTGGACTGGGGTGGACAAATGTGAGAAGTCACACAACACCAGGTTATAGTCCAACAGCTTTATTTGAAATCACAAGCTTTTGGAGCGCTGCTCCTTCGTCAGGTGAAGTGAAGAGATGCATATAGGCACAGCATATATAGTCAGAGAACGCTGCCAGATGATTACAGGTAATCTTTCTAACTGCCCTTTATCACACCTCAGCAGAGATAATCACAGTAATCAACGGTGTGTATGGTGTCCAAACAGGTCAGTCAGGAAAACATTACATCAAAGAACAATGAGGTGGGGTCACAAGGGGTCAAATGTTACAGATGCTGGGGTCTGTATGAAAAACAAAAAACAATCAAAAAATAATAAAAAGAAAAAAAATGTTTTTGCTGGAAATCACAGCAGGTCCGGCCACATCTGTGTAGAGAGAACAAGCCAACGACGACTCGAGTCTGGATGACTCTACGTCAGGTGGGGTTACATGTAGCGTGACATGAACCCAAGATCCCAGTTGAGGCCGTCCTCATGAGTGCAGAACTTGGCTATCAGTTTCTGCTCGACGATTTTGCGTTGTCGTGTGTCTCGAAGGCCGCCTTGGAGAATGCTTACCCGAAGATCGGAGGCTGAATGTCCTTGACTGCTGAGGTGTTCCCCGACTGGGAGGGAACACTCCTGCCTGGCGATTGTTGTGCGGTGTCCGTTCATCCGTTGTCGCAGTGTCTGCATGGTCTCGCCAATGTACCATGCTCCGGGGCATCCTTTCCTGCAACGTATGAGGTAGACAACGTTGGCCGAGTCACATGAGTATGTACCATGTACCTGGTGGGTGGTGTCCTCACGTGTGATGATTGTATCTGTGTTGATGATCTGGCATGTCTTGCAGAGGTTGCCGTGGCAGGGTTGTGTGGTGTCGTGGTCGCTGTTCTCCTGAAAGCTGGGTAATTTGCTGCGAACGATGGTCTGTTTGAGGTTAGGCGGCTGTTTGAAGGCGAGTAGTGGAGGCGTGGGGATGGCCTTAGCGAGGTGTTCGTCGTCATTGATGACATGTTGAAGGCTGCGAAGAACATGGCGTAGTTTCTCTGCTCCGGGGAGCAGCACGGTGGCATAGTGGTTAGCACTGTTGCCTCACAGCGCCAGAGACCCAGGTTCGAATCCGGCCTCGGGCGACTGTCTGTGTGGAGTTTGCACATTCTCCCCGTGTTTGCGTGGGTTTTCTCCGGGTGCTCCGGTTTCCTCCCACACTCCAAAGATGTGCGGGTTAGGTTGATTGGCTATGATAAATTGACCTAGTGTTAGGGGGATTAAATACGTGGGGTTACAGGGATAGGGTGGGATATGTGTTGGTGTAGGGGTTACGGGGATCGGGTGGGATATGTGTCGGTGCAGGCTCGATGCACTGTGGGGTTTCTGTGATTTCTGTGAATACTGGACGACAAAGGGTACTCTGTTGGTTGTGTCCCGTATTTGTCTTCTGAGGAGGTCTATGCGATTTTTCGCTGTGGCCTGTCGGAACTGTCGATCGACGAGTCGAGCGTCATATCCCGTTCTTACGAGGGCGTCTTTCAGCATCTGTAGGTGTCCATCGCATTCCTCCTCGTCTGAGCAGATCCTGTGTATTCGCAGGGCTTGTCCATAGGGGATGGCTTCTTTAACGTCGTTAGGGTGGAAGCTGGAGAAGTGGAGCATCGTGAGGTTGCCCGTGGGCTTGCAGTAGAGTGAAGTGCTGAGGTGTCCGTCTTTGATGGAGATTCGTGTGTCCAAGAATGAAACCGATTCTGAGGAGTAGTCCATGGTGAGTTTGATGGTGGGATGGAACTTGTTGATGTTATCGTGTAGTCTTTTCAGTGATTCTTCGCCGTGGGTCCATAGGAAGAAGATGTCGTCGATGTATCTGGTGTATAGCATTGGTTGGAGGTCCTGTGCAGCGAAGAAGTCTTGCTCGAACTTGTGCATGAAGATGTTGGCGTATTGGGGTGCGAATTTGGTCTCCGTGGCTGTTCCGTGTGTTTGGGTAAAGAACTGGTTGTCGAAGGTGAAGACATTGTGGTCAAGGATGAAGCGGATGAGTTGTAGGATGGCGTCTGGAGATTGGCTGTTGTTGCTGTTGAGTACTGAGGCTGTCGCAGCGATGCCATCATCGTGGGGGATACTGGTGTAGAGTGCCGAGATGTCCATCGTGGCGAGGAGTGTTCCTGGTTCAAATGGTCCGTGGGTGCTGAGTTTCTGTAAGAAGTCTGTAGTGTCGCGACAGAAGCTGGGGGTTCCCTGTATGATGGGTTTCAGGATGCCCTCGACGTATCCAGAGAGGTTCTCACACAGGGTTCCGTTGCCTGATACGATAAGACGTCCGGGTGTGTTGGCTTTGTGTATCTTTGGGAGGCAGTAGAAGTCTCCTACGCGGGGAGTACGTGGGATGAGAGCGCGTAGGATGCTTTGAAGGTCTGGATCGAAGGCCTTGATCAGTCTGTTGAGTTGGCGGGTGTGTTCTTTGGTCGGATCTGCGGGTAACTGTAGTGTTCCTGGTTGTCCAGTTGTCGGTATGCTTCTTTGCAATAGTCCATTCTGTTCTGTATGATGATGGCTCCTCCTTTGTCTCTGCTGGTTTGATGACGATGTTGCGGTTGGTCTTGAGAGCGTGGATGGCGTTGTGTTGCGCTCGGGTGACATTCTGGACTGTCTTGCGAGTGCGGCTGATGAATCTGGCGTTGATGCATCTCCTGACAGTTTGAGCATACATGTCAAGCTTAGGGCGACCCTCCGAGGGGTCCAATTTGACTCTGTGTTCTCTGACTATATACAGGAAACTTTTGTTTAGCCGGAGGTTAAATGTCTGGAAAGCTCTATCTACCGGCAAAATTCAGGAGCCGTTTCCTATAAGTTTTTTTACTTCTCGTTGCTTTTTTTTTCCCAGTCAGGCTCTGCAAGTTGCTGTTGCTTAGCTACAGAGACGCTTTTAAGCTGCGCGGACTGTTTTGAAGCTGTTGCTAAGCAACAGGGTTTGTTGATTCATACGGAGCTGAAAAGCTCGTATGTTTTAACATTAGCGCTGGTTTGTACGGCAGTTTTGATGGTACGGCACCAGCTCGGTCCCATCAGTGCCGGATACCAGAAAGTTTCCTGTATGCTGTGCCTATATGCATCTCTTCACTTCACCTGGCAAAGGAGCAGTGCTCCGAAAGCTTGTGATTTCAAATAAAGCTGTTGGACTATAACCTGGTGTTGTGTGGCTTCTCACATCTATTCTACCAGTTACATCCTCAAAAAACTCCAGTAGGTTTGTCAAACACGATTTCCCTTTCATAAATCCATGTTGACTTTGTCAAATCCCGTTGATATTTTCCAAGTGTCCTGTTATCACATCCTTTATAATACACTCTAGCATTTTCCCTACTACTGATGTTAGGCTAACCAGTCTGTAGTTCCGTTTTCTCGCTCCCTCCTTTTTTAAATAGTGGGGTTACATTTGCCACCCTCCAATCTGCAGGAACTGTTCCATAATCTATAGAATTTTGGAAGAACATAATAAATAGGAGCAGGAATAGGCCACGTGGTCCCTCGAGCCTGCTCCGCCATTCAATAAGATCATGGCTGATCTAGGGCTCAAAGCCACTCCCCTGCCTGCTCCCCTTAACCCTTCACTCCCTTACCTTGCAAAAATCTGTCTATCTCCACCTTAAATGTATTTAATGATCCAGCCTCCATGGCTCTCTGTGGCAGAGAATTCCACAGATTTACAACCCTCTGAGAAGAAATTCCTCCTCATCTCAGTTCTAAAAGGGCGACCCTTTATTCTAAAACTGTGCCCCTGCATTCTGGATTTCCCCATGAGGGGAAACAGCCTCTCTGCATCTACCTTGTCGAGCCCCCTCAGTATCTTATATGTTTCAATAAGATCACCGCTCATTCTTCTAAATTCCGAGTATAGGCCCAGCCTGCTCAACCTTTCCTCATAAGTCAACCCCCTCATCTCTGGAATTAATCTAGTGAATCGTCTCTGAACTGCCTCCAATGCAAGTATATCCTTCCTTAAATAAGGAGACCAAAACTGTACGCAGTACTCAAGGTGTGGTCTCACCAATACCCTGTACAGTTGTAGCAGGATTGAAATAAAGGCCAACATTCCATTTGCCTTTTTGATTACTTGCTGTACCTGCATGCTAACCTTTTGTGTTTCATGCACAAGGACCTCCAGGTCCCTCTGAACTGTAGCATTTTGTAATCTCTCTCCATTTAAATAATAATTTGCTTTTTTATTTTTCCTGCCAAAGTGTATAACCTCGCACTTTCCCACATTATACTCCATCTGCCAAATGTTTGCCCACTCACTTAGCCTGTCTATATCCCTCTGCAGGTTCTTTGAGTCCTCTGCACAACTTGCTTTCCCACCCATCTTTGTATCATCTGCAAACTTGGCTACATTACACTCGGTCCCTTCATCCAAGTCATTAACGTAGATTGTAAATAGTTGAGGCCCCAGCTCTGATCCCTGTGGCACCCCACTAGTTACCGTTTGCCAACAGGAAAATGACCCATTTATCCCGACTCTCTGTTTTCTGTTAGTTAGCCAATTCTCTATCCATCCATGCTAATATATTACCACCAATTCCGTGAGCTCTTCTCTTATGCAGTAATCTTTTATGTGGCACCTTATCGAATGCCTTCTGGAAATCCAAATACACCACATCCACTGGTTTACCTTTGTCCACCCTGCTTGTTACCTCCTCAAAGAACTCCAGCAAATTTGTTAAACATGATTTCCTTTTCATAAAACCATGCTGACTCTGCTTGGCTGCATTATGATTTTCCAAATGCCCTGCCACTGCTTCCTTAATGAAGGACTACAGCATTTTCCCAACGACAGATGTTAGGCTAACTGGTCTATAGTTTCCTGCTTTCTGTCTCCCTCCTTTCTTAAATAGGGGTGTTACATTTGCAGTTTTCCAATCCGCTGGGACCGCTCCAGAGGCCAGGGGATTTTGGTACATTGCAACCAATGCATCCACTATCTCTGCAGCCACTTCTTTTAAGACCCTGGGATGCAGGCCATCTGGTCCAGGGGACTTGTCATCTTATAGTCCCATTATTTTACCAAGTACTATTTCCTTAGTGATAGTGATTGTCTTTAGTTCCCCCCTCCCTGTGGCCCCTTGATTATCCATTATTGGGATGTTGTTAGTGTCTTCTACCATGAAGACAGATACAAAATATTTGTTCAGAGTCTCTGCCATTTCCCCGTTCCCCATTATTAATTCCCCAGTCTCATCCTCTAAGGGACCAATGTTTACTTTAGCTACCCTCTTTTTTTATATACTGTAGAAGCTCTTACTATCTGTTTTAATGTTTCTTGCCAGTTTACTCTCATAATTCACCTTCTCTCTCTATTATTTTTTTAGTCATCCTTTGCTGGTTTTTTAAAAATTTCCCAATCCTCTTGTCTCCCACCAATCTTGGCAACATTGTATGCCTTCGTTTTCAATTTGACACCATCCTTTACTTCCTTAGTTAGCCACGGATGGTGCTCCCTTCTCACTGGAATATATTTTTGTTGAGAGTTTTGAAATATCTCCTTAAATGTCTGCCACAGCATTTCAACTGTCTTACCCTTTTATTTTTCCAGTCCACTTTAGCCAGTTCTGCCCTCATACCATTTGCCTTTGTTTAAAATCAGGACACTGGTTTGAGATGCAACTTTCCCACCCTCCAACTGAATTTGAAATTCAACCATGCTATGACCACTCTTTCCGAGAGGATTCTTTACTATGAGATAATTTATTAGTTCTATCTCATTACACAGTACCAGATCCAAGATAGCCTGCTCCCTGGTTGGTTCCATTACATACTGTTCTAGGAAACCATCCCGAATGGACTCTATGAACTCCTCCTCCAGGCTACCATGGCCAATTTGATTTGTCCAATCAATATGGAGATTAGAATCACCCACGATTATTACCGTACCTTTTTTACAGGCCTCCATTATTTGTTGATTTATATTCTGTCCAACAGTATTGCTACTGTTCGGGGGCCTGTAGACTACGCCCACCAGGGACTTTTTCCCTTTATTATTTTTTATCTCCACCCAAACCGATTCTACATTTTGATCTTCTGAGCCAATATCACTTCTCACCACTGCACTCATCCCATCCTTTACCAACAAAGCCACCCCACCTCCCTTTCCTTTCTGTCTATCCTTCCGAATTGTCAAATACCCTGGAATATTCAGTTCCCAGCCCTGATCACCTTGCAACCACGTCTCTGTAATGGCGATCAGATCATACCCATTTGTATCTATTTGTGCTGTCAACTCATCTATCTTGTTACGAATGCTGCGTGCATTCAGATATAGAGCTTTTAACTTTGTCTTTTTACCATTTCTCCTTGTTTTGGCCCCATTTTCTGTTGCACTTATTTTTAAACATTCTGTCCCTTCCCGTCACACTCTGGTCATTATTTCCCCCATCTCTATCCTGCTCTATTGCTTTCTGATTTCTCATTTTCTCTGACTTTTTAAATTCCCGCTCACCTGGATCCTCTCCCCCACTATTTAGTTTAAAGCCCTCTCTACAGCCCTAGTTATTCGATTCGCCAGGACTCTAGCCCCAGCATGGTTCAAGTGGAGCCTGTCCA
Source organism: Somniosus microcephalus (assembly GCF_052327205.1). Lineage (NCBI taxonomy): Eukaryota > Metazoa > Chordata > Chondrichthyes > Squaliformes > Somniosidae > Somniosus > Somniosus microcephalus. Next base: position 11,999,931 of record NC_140995.1, read on the forward strand.
AACGGAACAGCTCCCTCTTATCCCAGTACTGGTGCCAGTGCCCCACGAATCGAAACCCATTTCTCCCACACCAGTCTTTGAGCCACTCGTTCATTTCTCTGATCTTACTTACCCTATGCAAATTCGCTTGTGGCTCAGGTAGTAATCCAGAGATTATTACCTTTGTGATTCTGCTTTCTAATTTAGCCCCTAGCTGCTCATACTCTCTCAGCAAAACCTCTTTCTTTGTCCTACCTATGTCATTGGTGCCTATGTAGACCATGATAACTGGATCCTCCCCCTCCCACTCCAAGTTTTTCTCCAGCCCAGATGACAACCAATGCATCCACTATTTCCATGGCTAGCTCTTTTAGTATTCTGGGATGCGGATTATCAGGCCCTGGGGATTTATCAGCTTTCAGTCTCATTAATTTCTCCAGCACTATTTTTTTTTACTAATACTAATTTCCTTTAATGCCTCCTTCTCACTAGACCCTTGGTTCCCTAGCATTTCTGGGAAGTTATTTGTGTCCTCTTCCGTGAAGACAGAACCAAAGTATTTGTTTAATTGCTCTTCCATTTCCTTGTTCCTCGTTATAAATTCTCCCGTTTCTGACTGTAAGGGGCCTACATTTGTCTTCATGATGTGGGTGTCCCTTTGAGAAGCGCGGACAGAGTCTCTGTAGGTCTGCTGCACACTCGGTTTTCAGAGTGAGCTTATGACCCAGCGCTAAACTCAGCGCCACGGTCCAAGTTCGCAGAGCGTGGCATCAAATCAGCGTTGCTCGACAACTAATGTCACGCTCTCCACATTTGCATGTCTAGGGCCAGCGGTGCTAACGGCAGCACTATGGCCCTCACCATAATGGTGGCCGCCAAGTCCCGTGCTAGAGGCGGGCTGGAAGAGCGGCAGTCGCCTTTTTTTCCCACAAATCTGCCGGTAAAAGGTGGTGGTAAGTAGCTGAATTTCTAGGCCTGGGACTGCCACTGTGAATGGGGAGCCATTTTATCTGGCGGGCCAATGGATTTGCAATGAGGCATCCCACATTCAAACATCTGCAGATGCACCCACTGGGATTACCTGTGCAAATTTCTTCCTTGCTGAATTCTGTTGAAATTGATTTTTTTTTGGTGTTGCACCAATGCCTTTTACTTCCAAATCAATTTAAACCTTTATTGAAATCAGTGAGATGGCCTCTCCAAAACTGCTGCTGGGCAGTTCTGTGTCTTAATTTGGCTGGTGTTCGACATTCACCGAGTCAGTGCAATGCTTCTGGATCATTTGCATCCATGTGCCCTGCAGCTTGGAACAGATGCTGGGGTGGAAAAGATTTACTGTAAAGATTTCTGTGATTTTAGAGCACATTGGTGAGACTGTGCGATAGACATCAAATCCGTGCGACTCAGAGAATCCATGAGTTGACACATCTGCATTCATCTGCTGTTGCTTACCCTCGCCACTACTTCCTAACCCACGTGTTCCTCCCTTTTTTTCCCCTCAGTCCATCAGAAAACACAGGTGTTTCAATCACACAGCATTAGGAGAACCTTTCAGAAGCACAGAAATTACAAGATTATAATATGGGTGCTTATTTCTTAATGCTGCTGAAGAGTTGAAGACTTTTGGGGGACCAGTCTTTAAAAGATATAGGAAACTTTGGTTTATCAGGAGGTTGTATGTCCGGAAACCTCGATCTAACGGCAGAAATCAGCAGCCGTTTTGTTAGGTTTTTTTTCTTTTTTTTTCTTCTCCTAGCATTTTTTTAAACAGTCAGTCTCTGGAAAGCCTCTCTGAAGCTGTTGCTAAGCTACAGAGACGCTTCCAAGGTACGGGCCGACTGTTTACAAGCTGTTGCTAAGCAACAGTGTTTGTTGTCAGATACGGAGATGAAAACCTCCATATCCTTCAACATTAGCGCTGGTCTGTCCAGAAGTTTTCATAGATCGGCATCACGCCGGTCCCGGATATCGCGAAGTTTCCTGTAGATGCTTTCTGTGCAACACAATTGCTGCCCTAGACTGCCTGCTAAGGCGCTTCCACAAAAAGGAGTGAGGAGGAATCCACTACCAACTTGTGTGGGATTCTGGCACATGGCATTGACACTCTGCAGTCAACTATTGAGCGTGGGGTCGCCTCAATGGATGCTGCAGCTGGGCCCTCCATTCAGGAGTCTCTGGCACCACTAGTAGCATCTCTCAGGTATGTTCCTACTGGGGCCTTGTGGGCTCTGGGCTCAAACATCTCCTTGCCCTTGGACAAGCTGGGAGACAGAATTGATAGAGGCTTCATTTGGACGACAGATGTCCTAGAGTTTGTACTCCTGTAGACAGTAGCTCCGAGGGGTCACAAACCATGAGTACTCACAAGCCCTCGAATGAGCCATAGCTGCCTGCCACCTCCCACATTGCAGCCACTAGGGTAGCACCTCATAAAAGCACTAAAGTAGTTGAGAGAGCACTTGAAACAGGCATTAGAGACTCACATCAGGGTGATAATTAGTATGTAGGCATTTCTGTCAGTCAGCAGAATTGTAACGATAGCAAAATACTGCAGATGCTGGAAATCCGAAATAACAACAGAAAATGCTGGAAAAACTCAGCAGGCCAGGCAACATCCGTGGAGAGAGAAATAGAGTCAACGTTTCAGGTCCCTGAGACGTTGACTCTATTTCTCTCTCCACGGATGTTGCCTGGCCTGCTGAGTTTTTCCAGCATTTTCTGTTGTTATAGCAGAATTATAATGCTTTTTGACATGTGTGTGTGCGCAGTGTTCGTATCATAGCTGGTGACCTTGCAATCTTCCTTGACATGATTATTTATTGTAGGGTGGAAGCACTGCAAGAGAAATGCAGGGGAGCAGGAATTGTTCAGGTCAAGCACTCTACAATGAACTGCTGCTAAAGAAGTCTGGCTGCAAGCAATTGTTGGGGCCCTCCCACATCCTTGCCATCCTGTAAATCCTCAGTGCCTTCCCCATGATCATGCCGAAAGTCCCCTTCCAACAGTAGCTCCATGTGTCGCCCGTTGCAGAGCAAAGTTATGCAGGATACAACAAGCCACAATCATACAGAACACTTTGTGGGTTGCACTACAAGATGCCACCAGATCTGTCCAGGCAGCAAATTGCTGCTTGAGGACTCCAGACGGTCTGCTTCATGAGGCTCTAGTTGGCCCATGGATCAGACTGTACTGATATTCAGACACCTAGCAGATTCCAGAGAAGAGACATTAGCCAAGTGTGCAGTGGATAAGTCCTTAGCTCAATGAAGCCAGCCTCTCACTTGCTGTGCAGGGGAAATAAAAGAGTGGGGCAACAGAGGATTGCCATAATATAAAACGTCATGGCAGCTGCCAAGGGAGCGAGCATAGACCAGCATAATACACTGCTAGTGATCACACACTGGCTGCACATTAACAGAGTGGAAGCCCTTGTGATTCATAAAGGCAATGGGCTCATGTGGAGGTGCCCGCAAAACATCATGTGTCAATGACACACTGGACTTGTGGGAAGGTTGCAATCTGTGCGAACCCCAGAGTCCTTTCTTGTTGCTACCAGATGTCCATGGGAAGCAATGAAAGTATTTGATTTAGCAAACAAGGGCATCAGTCATCAGTTTAATGCAGACATGGTATGCAGGCTGCCGTCCCGTGGCAACCTTTAAAACCTTGCTTACGGCACACAACTCCTGTCCACACTTTGCATCATGATTTGTGTGTCAACATTTAACGTTGAAAATCACTATGAAAACATTTAGAATTGGAAAACCCTATCTAAAGTTGTAAACATTTGCTATGTAAACAGTAGACTATTATGTGTTGAAGGTTAGCGCAACTTTGTGACAGTCCAGAGCAGTCTCTCAAATCTCTATCCCCCAACTCAGGTCACCATGTTTGGTCTTAATTAATGTGCAAGTTTCATTTTAATTTCTATCGCCAACTTTTTAATTTTTAAAATACTTTTTGCACAGTTATCCCTCTTCTGGCACCCTGGTGGTCTCTCAAGCTTTGGTCCTGGTCTCTTGCTCTGCCTTCTCTTTCTCTCACCATTGGCCTACTGATGCGCCCGCTGAGCTCATGCCCGTCCCAGTCTCGGGCCCAGTCCAAATTGCCCTGACTATGAAATTCTGCTACCTCTCCACCAGCCCCTGTCCAACTCTTCTGGGGCCCAATAGCCCTTTGATGGCCCTTCACCCTGCCAGGCACACTTGAAAAACCTGTTCCTAGTCTCCACCAGGAACTGGCTTTTGAAGTGCAAGTATGCAGAATTACCTGAAGGGTTTCCCCATAACATAGCAGGGTTGAGGGCGCAAAAGGGTTGAGGGAGGAGGCAGACAGGTGTGACTGTGGTGGTAGCCATGGGGGGGAGGCAGTTCGAAAGGGGCCAAAAGGTAGTTGGAGTCCCATTCTCCTGAGGCTCCTCCCCCACAAGGGTGCTATATAACCCACTCTACCCCAGCTCAAAACTGCCAGATTTTCACAAAACTGCCAGCTCTGCCCCCTCATACAACAAAAACCCCACCCCAGGCCTGCTAGACCCACAACTTTCCTTCCCAAGCTTCCTCCAGCCACCACTCCAGATCTCCGGACCCCCTCAGTGGTCTCAACTCATTTGATTGCATTTCCAGCGCACCCAGAGCCCAGAACCACCCCAGACCCAGCTTTAGATATGATTTTCCCCATTAGAACTGCACTCCTATTATAAAATCTCGGAGACTCACTGTGTGCGGTGCTGCAAGAGATCTGCTAATTTATAATGAATTCTGAAGAAATGTTTCTGATCTTTATTAGGCTACATACAATTTCTACAATGCAAGATCAGGACACTAATTTTGGTTGCTTCACAGCCCTAGCTTAAAGGTATAGTGGAAAAAAAATCCACACTAATATAATTAATGGCAAGCTTTTTAAACAATCAGGAAACTTTTTAACACAAGAGCTATATTATCCAAAGTCTGAGTGAATCATTTGATTGGATTGTCGTCCCTCTCAGCTTCTCTCAGGATGTAATTATGACAAGAGTTTGGATTGGCCACCTCACAGCCATTGTTTAATGCTCTGGTTAGAAACTGGTTAAGCGAGTTCTGAAGGTCCCTCTCTCTCCACGAAAGAAGTTTCATCCCTTGTCCATCTCCAAGGCAACCACTTCCATTGCAACTTCTCTAAACCTTACACCCTAAATTACTACTGTATCACATGATTCACTTCCTTCTCTGGACTTTCCAAAATGACCTCATCACATCCAACTTCCCAAATCTAACTTTCTGTCGTTTGCTAGATCGGCCATCAACGGACATCTTATCATTTATCAAAGTTTCCTAAGGGTTCAATTATTAATTGCATCTTTTTCCACTTAACACCATCCAAAAGCTCAATGTAAATTGAAAAATACTCAACCGTCCCACAGATAATGTTTTGCACTCTTGCAAGTGGGAATTATGGATAGCCAATTGAAGATTCCAAATCTCAATCTCTCACTTTTTCTTTGAAGTTAAACATGGTCTGATTTCAGTGTTTTGTTAGAGTAGAACTTTATTTTCAGTTTCTTGATCCACATGTTGCTCAAGTGTCTCTTACACTACACACACTAGCAAACTGCTCCTGGCTTCCATCAACAGCACTCAAACATGTAATTTGACAGTGTCCCACTATGGCTTGGGACTCACTTCAACTTTTGCCTTCTGCTAGGAAGCATCTAGTCCATTCTCTGTATAGTCCATTCTCTGTACGAGATTAGTAAATGAGAAAATAGACGACCATAAGCAAATATTCTATCACTCTATACACCACAGACATGTCAGCTCCTGTGCACTGCAACACCAGTCTCCTCAGGGACAGAGGCAGCTTTTCCTTTTTAATCCCAATTTTCCATCTCCCCTAAGTTCCCAAGTATCAATCTCTGTTTCAAACACCTCGATTGATTCTGCATTGATGGCCTTTCAGGGCAGTTCGCTTTATAGCCTCACAATTAAATAAAAAGATTTTTTCTGGATTCACTTAACTGTTTAGTTTGAAATCGAAGATGATATCTTCCTGTTCTGGGTTATCCTATTCAAGAAGCTGTTTTCTATCTAACCTATCAATTTCCATTGTTATTTTGAGCACCTCAATCAGATCACCTCTTAGCCTAGTCACCTCCAGGGAATGTAACCCTAGTTACACGGCTCTCAGGATAGCTATGTCCCTTCATCCTAGGTGAATTGTTGCTGGATGTTCTCCGAGGCCAGTATGTGTTTTCTAAGGTGAGCCTTTCAAAAACTGAAAACAATATTCCAAATGCGGTCTGACCAGCACGCTGTATAACAGTAGTGGTACTTCCTTGCTTTTATATTCTATATATCCCTTCCAATGAAGCAACACCCTGCATGGAGGAGCTACATTTTAATAATTCATGTACTCGATACCTGTTCATCTACCGCTCCTTCCCCAGTGCTTCATAGAATCATAGAAAGTTACAGCACGGAAGGAGGCCATTTCGGCCCCTTGTGTCCGCGCCGGACGACAAAGAGCTCTCCAGCCTAATCCCACTTCCCAGCTCTTAGTCCGTAGCCCTACAGGTTACAGCATCCCAAGTGCACATCCAAGTACTTTTTTTAAACGTGATGAGGGTTCCTGCCTCTACCACCCTTTCAGGCAGTGAGTTCCAGACCCCCACAACCCTCTGGGTGAAGAAACTTCCCCTCAAATCCCTCCACCAATTACTTTAAATCTGTGCCCCCTGATTTTTGACCCCTCTGCTAAGGGAAATAGGTCCTTCCTATCCACTCTATCTAGGTCCCTCATAATTTTATACACCTCAATAAGGTCTCCCCTCAGCCTCCTCTGTTCCAAGGAAAACAGACCCAGTCTATCCAGTCTTTCCTCATAGCCAAGATTCTCTACTCCCAGCAACATCCTTGTAAATCTCCTCTGTACCCTCTCTAGTGCAATCACATCTTTCCTGTAATGTGGTGACCAGAACTGCACGCAGTACTCCAGTTGAGGCCTAACTAGTGTTTTATACAGTTGAAGCATAACCCCCCTGCTTTTAATAGTCTATGCCATAGCTAATAAAGGCAAGCATTCCGTATGCCTTCTTAACCTGAGATTTAAGGTGGTCATGGAAAAAGACAGACGGCCCGGAAATAAGGGTTCTAAATTGGGGGGAAGGCCGATTTTAATATGATAAGGCAGGATCTGGCCAAAGTGGACTGGGAGCAGCTACTTATAGGAAAATCCACATCAAAGCAGTGGGAGACTTTCAGAAGGGAAATAGAGAGAGTACAACGCCAACATGTTCCCGTAAAGGTCAAGGGTGGGACCAACAAGCAAAGGGAACCTTGGATGACAAGGGATATACAAAAATGCATCAGGAAAAAAAGGGGGGCTTTTGGCAGTTACAAAAGACTAAAGACGGAGGAAGCCCTAGAGGAGTATAAAAAGTGCAGGGGCATACTTAAAAAAGAAATTAGGAGAGCGAGGAGGGGCCATGAAATAACACTGGCGAGCAAAATAAAGGAAAATCCTAAGATGTTTTATAAGTATATTAAGGGCAAGAGGATAACCAGGGAAAGGGTAGGGCCCATTAGGGACCAAAGTGGCAATCTGTGTGTAGAGCCAGATGATGTAGGCGGGGTTTTAAATGAATTTTTTGCATCTGTGTTCACTATGGAGGAAGACGATGTAGACATAGAAATCGGGCAAGGGGACTGTGATATACTTGAACATATTAGCATCGAGAGGGAGGAGGTACTAGCGGTTTTAGCAGGCCAAAAAGTGGATAAATCCCCAGGCCCGGACGAGATGTATCCCAGGTTGCTGTGTGAGGCAAAGGAGGAGATTGCAGGGGCTCTGACACAAATTTTCAGAACCTCTCTGACCACAGGGGATGTACCAGAGGACTGGAGAACAGCTAACGTAGTACCATTATTCAAGAAGGGTAGCAGGGATAAACCAGGGAATTACAGGCCAGTGAGCCTAACATCTGTGGTAGGGAAATTATTGGAAAAAATTCTGAGGGACAAAATTAGTCTCCACTTGGAGAGGCAAGGATTAATCGGGGATAGTCAGCATGGCTTTGTCAAGGGTAAATCATGTCTGACCAATCTGATTGAATTTTTCGAGGGGGTGACAAGGTGTGTGGATGGGGTTAATGCTGTGGATGTGGTATACATGGACTTCAGTAAGGCTTTTGACAAAGTCCCGCATAGGAGACTGGTCAAGAAGGTAAGAGCCCATGGGATCCAGGGTGCCTTGGCACGTTGGATCCTAAACTGGCTGAGTGGCAGGAGGCAGAGGGTGATGGTCGAAGGTTGCTTTTGTGACTGGAAGCCTGTGTCCAGTGGGGTACCTCAGGGATCGGTGCTGGGTCCCTTGCTGTTTGTGATCTACATAAATGATTTGGATGAGAATGTAAAAGGTATGATCAGTAAGTTCGCAGATGACACAAAAATTGGTGGGGTGGTAAATTGCGAGGAGGAAAGCCTCAGGCTACAGGACGATATAAACGGGTTGGTCAGATGGGCGGAAAAGTGGCAAATGGAATTTAACCCTGAAAAGTGCGAGGTGATGCATTTTGGACGGACAAATAAGGCAAGGGAATACACAATGAGTGGTAGGGCCATAGGAAGCACAGAGGGTCAGAAGGACCTTGGTGTACATGTACATAGATCCCTGAAGGCAGCGGATCAGGTAGATAAGGTGGTTAAAAAGGCATATGGGATACTTATATTCTATGCCTCGGCTAATGAAGGCAAGAGCAGGGAGGTTATGATGGAGCTGTACAAAACGCTGGTAAGGCCACAGCTGGAGTACTGTGTGCAGTTCTGGTCGCCTCACTATAGGAAGGATGTGATTGCTTTGGAGAGGGTGCAGAGAAGATTCACCAGGATGTTACCTGGGATGGAGCGCCTCAGCTATGAAGAAAGACTAAACAGGCTGGGGTTGTTTTCCTTGGAGCAAAGAAGGCTGAGGGGGGACCTGATTGAGGTGTACAAAATGATGAGGGGCATAGATAGGGTAGATAAAGAGGAACTTTTCCCCTTAGTAGGGGGGTCAATAACAAGGGGGCATAGATTCAAGGTAAGGGGCAGGAGGTTTAGAGGGGATTTGAGGAGGAACTTTTTCACCCAGAGGGTGGTTGGAGTCTGGAACTCACTGCCTGAAAGGGTGGTAGAGGCAGGAACCCTCACAACATTCAAGAATCATTTGGATGAGCACTTGAAATGCCATTGCATACAAGGCTATGGACCAAATGCTGGAAAATGGGATTAGATTGGACAGGGCTTGATGGACGACGCAGACACGATGGGCCGAAGGGCCTCTTTCTGTGCTGTATAACTATGACTTAACTACCTTATCTACCTGGCCTGCTACCTTCAGGGATCTGTGGACATGCACTCCAAGGTCCTTTTGTTCCTCTACACTACTCAGTGTCCTACCATTTATAGTGTATTCCCTTTCCTTGTTAGCCCTCCCCAAATGCATTACCTCACACCTCTCCGGATTAAATTAACATTTGCCACTGTTATGCCCACCTGACCAATTTATTGATAACTTCCTGCAGTCTACAGCTTCCTTCTTCAGTATCAACCACACAGCCGATTTCAGTATCTGCAAATTTCTTAATCATACCCCCTATATTCAAGTCTAGATCATTGATATATACCACAAAAAGCAAGGGACCCAGTACTGAGCCCTGCAGAACCTCACTGAAAACAGCCTTCCAGTCACAAAAACACCCATCAACCATTACCCTCTGCTTCCTGTCCCCGAGCTAGTTTTGAATCCAACTTGACACTTTGCCCTGGATCCCATGGGTGTTTAACTTCGTGACCAGTCTGCCATGTGGAACCTTATCAAAAGCCTTGCTAAAGTCCATGTACACTACATCAAATGCACTACCCTCATCTACCCTCCTTGTCGCCTCCTCAAAAAATTCAATCAAGTTTGTCAGACACAACCTACCCTTAACAAATCCGTGCTGACTATCCTTGATTAATCAGTGTCTTTCTAAATGAAGATTTATCCTGTCCTTCAGAAATCTTTCCAATAATTTTCCCACCACCGAGGTTAGGCTGACTGGCCTGTAATTACTCGGTCTATCCTTTTCTTCCTTTTTAAACAAGGGTAGCACATTAGCAGTCCTCCAGCACCACACCTGAAGCCAAAGAGGATTGAAAAATGATGGTCAGGGCCTCTGTTATTTCCTCTTCTGCTTCGCTGAACAGCCTGGGATACATTTCATCTGGGCCTGGGGATTTATCCACTTTTAAAAGCAGCTAAACCCCTTAATACTTCCTTTCTCACTGTTTATTTCATCTAATATTTCACACTCCTCCCCCGATAGCAATGTCTGCTTCGCCCCTCTCCTTTGTGAAAACAGACACAAAGTATTCATTAAGAACCCTACCGACATCTCCCGCCTCCACACACAGATTACCCTCATGATTACTAATAGGCCCTACCCTTTCTTTAGTTATCCTCGTACTCGTAATATATTTATAAAACATATTCTCATATGCCACTCTCACATTCTAAGTACGTTACTTCACATTTTGTTACATTGAACTGTACTTGCCATTGCTCTGCTCACTCACTTAACCTATCCCCATCCGAAATGTTCTACTCTTCAGAATTCATTATACCTCCAATCTTAGTATTATCCTTATGTTCAGCTCCTAAAAATAACACTCATCACTTTGCAGGATAGAGATAATTCCCTACATGCAAGTAGGACATCTGGTGGATAACCCTGCTTTCAAGAATCTTTAAGACTAGCAGCATCACTGTGTAATTCCCCCACCCCCCTCAAATTTATCAAATGAGTTTCACTTTTTTTGACTACATTTCCATTATACCAGGCCCAAGGGAGTGGAGTAGCTTTACACTCTGTGCTATTTAGAGTATAGGCTGCAGTGATCAGCCCTTGCGATAACATTCATCACAAACAGCTTTTGTTCTGTATGGACAGCCCAAAACAAATATTCCAGATCATAACTTGCTGCATTAAAAAAAATCTCATTAGCCCTCTGGTTCTTTTGACAATTATCTTAAATCTGTGTTCTCTGGTTACCAACCCTCCTGCCAATGGAAACCATTTCTACTTATTTACTCTATCAAAATCCCCATAATTTTGAACACCTCTATTAAATCTTCCTTTAAGCTTCTCAGCTCCAAGGAGAACAATCCCAGCTTCTCTAGTCTCTCCACATAACTGAAGTCCCTCATCCCTGGTTTCATTTTGTTAAATCTCTTCTGTATCTTTTCCAAGGTCTAATTATAATAATCTACCCAACTCATTATTGTGAATGCAAACCTTGCTCTTATCACAGGAAACCATTTTCTCTCCATTGTATAAGCATGTCATTATTCCTTGCGTGTCTCACACCCACTCTCCATTTCGGTAACACCGACAATAACCCCAAATCGGGGATAATCTGCTCCAAACTGATCGTTACCTGAAATCAGATTTCACTCCATATAGTGACCTTTAATCCAACAGATTCTCAGCAGCTATGTGTGTTTTCCCCACGTTCATTGGGGCAGGGGTTAAAGATTGAATAGATTATGTCTGTGAAAGTGTAAAGAAGGGATCAGTTATCTGTATATTCTAATATTATACCCGTTCGCCCTCATAGTTCAGTATCACTCTGGTATTGCTCAGGTTCTCTCACAGGGCGAGAGGGGTAGAATAAGGTGAATGAACAGCCCAAAATTCATTCCTGCTTTTCAGGGCAATAACTTAAAATCTACCTTTAGCTGTCACTGTGATACCTTCTTTCCTGATTGTCAATTTCCCCCACCTCCAAGTAGTTCCTGCCTGCCTGCTTGATATGAAAAACTTCACCCTCAAGGACACAGGCACAGTAACCAAAGCTCTCCGGAATGCCAGGGAGCTGCTGCCACTCATCTCAGTCTCACACTGCTCAGGTCCTCAAACAGGGCTAGCTGAAGATGGACTGTGTTAGGGTTGAGAGTTAGAAAGGCTACAGCTTGGCTGTGCCTGTCTATTCTCCAGACCATGGCTGAATATCAAATGACCAAAGTTCTAAAGAATTTAATTATTGAACAGTTCTTGCAATAGTAAACAAATTGAACGTCTGATTAGCGAGTCAGTTTAATTTCAAATCTTCAAATTAAGGTCACAAGTCAAATTTTTGCAGTTACAATTTCCAGAGCTTGACATATACCAACAAACTGAAAGTGAGACAAGACAGCCCACATGCCAAGTATCCAATCTCAACTGCTCAGTGTACGGAAGGGACAGTAAGGATTTTTTTAAATAGACAAGTATCAGTCTTTCATGCTTCACACTGAACAGTTAAAATAATATCAATGACAGATCCCCAAGAGTGGGTTCCCTGCCTGTCCTCTTGGCCAGAGGTTTGCTTAATATGGGGCAACCTAAATTAAAATGGGAGCAAATACCTCAAAAGCTTTTTCTTAAAAAAGATTAAACACTTAGATGACCTAATCAGATGATCTTTTAACAACAGTAGCAGTGGGTGATGGAGAGGGCTCTCCTAGTGTCCCTTTAACTCCAGTGCCTGGGTTTGAATCTAGTCCAGACCAGAAGGATAAAAGAAAAACATATAGTAGATGCTTTTCTGTGGTTGGAGTTAAAAGTAACCATTCAGCAGTGCCTTTGTTACTGATTTAAAAGTCTAATATTGCACTGGCACCGAGGGTGCTCAAATCTGATCCTTAGTCTGCATTTACACTACAACTGTAGCATCAGTGCAAAACTAGTTTTGCTTCATCATACTAATGTGTAAACTTCAGTATAGATCTAAAACCAAGGGCCAACCTGATTCAAACAAAGCAGAGACTCTCCGGTTCATTCTGAAGTCAGGTAGGACCCACTCTGGAGTTACGCATCTTCTTGGCATCGGTGCAAAGTGTGGTGTAAATGCAGCCCGGGTGGCAGAAATGAAACGTGTACCATTCCCAAACATGGGCATCCCTCACTTTTGTCAGCACAAAATCCACAAAAAAAATAAACAATACTTTTGTAAATTAGAGTTCCACAATTAGACACTAGTCAGTGGCAAACAAGGCCCAGCTGCATTGGAGGATGCAGGGGGCAGAGTATACCAGGCCAGGAGAGCAAACAAAGTAATTAAGGTACAGCCAGCAGAGGAGTGGGCAATTAGATGTTTAATGTAGTTCAGGCACAGATTTTTAGTGCAAACCATTCAATGGTTGTGCCAAGTACATCGGGATTTCTGTTCCAAAAGGACGGGGGTGCCTGCTGTGAAGTATTGCTTTAAAAAAATCAACAGGTTGAGACTGACATCACCAGTCATCAACCATCTTCAGCTGCTTCATCGATGACCTTCCCTCCAACATAAGGTCAGAAATGGGGATGTTCGCTGATGACTGCACAGTGTTCAGTGCCATTCACAACTCCTCAGATAATGAAGCAGTCCATGCCCACATGCAACAAGACCTGGACGACATTCAGGCTTGGGCTGATAAGTGGCAGCTAACATTCGCACCAGAGAAGTGCCAGGCAATGACCATCTCCAACAAGCGAGAGTCTAACCACCGCCCCTTGACATTCAACGGCATTACCATCACCGAATCCCCCACCATCAACATCCTGGGGGGTCACCATTGACAAGAAACTTAACTGAACCAGCCACATAAATACTGTGGCAACAAGAGCAGGTCAGAGGCTGGGTATTCTGTGGCGAGTGTCTCACCTCCTGACTCCCCAAAGCCTTTCCACCATCTACTAGGCACAAGTCAGGAGTGTGATGGAATACTCTCCACTTGCCTGGATGAGTGCAGCTCCAACAACACAAGAAGCTCGACACCATCCAGGACAAAGCAGCCCGCTTGATTGGCACCCCATCCACCACCTTAAACATTCACTCCCTCCACCACCGGCGCACCGTGGTTGCAGTGTGTACCATCTACAAGATGCACTGCAGCAACTCGCCGAGGCTTCTTCGGCAGCACCTCCCAAACCCGCGACTTCTTCCACCTAGAAGGACAAGGGCAGCAGGCGCATGGGAACACCACCACCTCCAAGTTCCCCTCCAAGTCACACACCATCCTGACTTGGAAGTATATCGCCGACTCTTCATCGTCGATGGGTCAAAATCCTGGAACTCCCTCCCTAACAGCACTGTGGGAGCACCTTCACCACACGGACTGCAGCGGTTCAAGGCAGCGGCTCACCACCACCTTCTCCAGGGCAATTAGAGATGGGCAATAAATGCTGCTTTTGCCAGCGACGCCCACATCCCATAAACAATTTTTTTTTTTTTTTTATTACAACAAATTCGTTTTCAGGGAAAAAATACAAATAGGTGGTCACTATTGATCATAGCTCTAGCTCTTCAAGTAGTTATAAACACTATCTTTTTTAATCTATAATGTATTAAATTTGCTATGTAGGTCATGCACTCCTTATTTGGGCATCATACCTGCAGCTGCAAATTTATATCATATAGGATAGAGCTTCAAAAGCTTCAGATGGAGCAGATTCCCATACCTACAAGAGTATTAATGCACAGAGGAAAATTCACTTTGTCCTTGCTTTCCATGGGCAAAGCCATGAGAAATCCACTAGCATATATAAAACAGCATTCACAAATGCTTTGTGTACAACAGCACATTTTATAGAGTAAAAGAAATATTTTCAGTTGTACGACCCACACAACAGGAAGGTGCGTATTAACACCTTTAAAATAAACAAAATATTTTCTGAAAATCACAGGCAGAATCTTTGAAATATTTACATTCAAGTTAGGCATTGAAATACTTGGACCCCAATTTATAAAGAAACACATTCTCTTAGGCACACGTCCCTGGTCAAAACTAGGGCGGGGGGGGGGGGGGGGGGGGGGGGAGAGAACAGGTACAATAAACGTAACAACTTCCATTTACAGTATATAGCACCTTTAACATAGTTAAAACATCCCAAGGCACACAAGAGCATAATCAGAAAAAAACTGACACCGAGCCAAGGAGGAGACATTAGGACAGCTGTCCAAAAGCTTGATCAAAGAGGTCGATTTTAAGAAGCATCTTAAAAGGAGGGGAGGTTTAGGGAGGGAATTCCAGAGCTTAGGGCCTAGGCAGC
This sequence comes from Somniosus microcephalus, assembly GCF_052327205.1. Lineage (NCBI taxonomy): Eukaryota > Metazoa > Chordata > Chondrichthyes > Squaliformes > Somniosidae > Somniosus > Somniosus microcephalus. Next base: position 12,014,980 of record NC_140995.1, read on the forward strand.
TACATTTCTCAACTTTCTTTCGAGTAGTTTTTCTACTTCTATTTCTGTTTGTGCTGCTATCTCCATATTTTGTAAACTGAAAAATGCTGCAGGAGTAGTAAAGTTATTTTAATCAAATATTCCTCGGTGACCACGACATTTCTTTTGGGTAGTCTTTCAGAGATTAGAAGAGGTGCTTGCTAGATCTGCCGTCAATGTTTGCAAAGGAACATCCAGAGAGAAAACGTTTTTAAAAAATCACTGGTGTAAATCACTGTTAAAATCCGTAACAACATTGAATGTTAAATCATTAATGGAGCAATTTTAATTATTGAAACATCAACTTTTTTTTAAACTTCATTAAAAAGGTGGAGACCTATCCTGTTCAGGCATTCTTAAAACACTACGTTCTAACGCTTTTGTTTGTACTGAAAATTACTGTTTAACTTCCCTTAAATTTGTATTGAATTGTATCTATCTACCAAACAAAACTTTAAACGGTGCAGCATTTTCCAGTTTACAAAACATGGAAATGGCAACACAAACAAAGATAGAAGTACATGTCAGCTGAAACACAGTTGATTCAAACCTAAATATAGGTTTGCGTTGATTAAAATATTTCATTTAAAAAGCTGTTCTAACAAACAAAGGCAAACCACACTAGAGCATTTACATTTACCCCCCCCACCCCCCCCCCCCCCGGTTGGTAACAGAGCTGCACAAACCAGAAAGCTCTTGGGCACAATCCCCAATCTTTACTGAGTTCGCAGTAGCAGTGCTGCAATTGGCTAAGGGAGGGGAAAACACATCAGTCAGAACTCCCATTCCTGAATGCAACCCCAACTGGAAACTGCACACGTGGGTGGGTCAGAATCATTTGTAATTCCATAACCCCCACCCCCACCAACCCAACATCCTGCCACACATGAAGAATACCTATTAGAGGGAATTAGCACAGGAAATTGACATACATGGATCTAAACCTCAGCATGAAAAAAGAAATAAAACACACACTATAGTACTGTAATCCATAATTACTATAAAAATACTATTTTATACTTAACATACTGGGCCACTTTCCAATTTACCTCTGCTGGCAACACAAATACCAGTATTGCCTATCAAGCTCAAACACAAACAGGTGAGAGAACATGATTTTTTTTTTTAATTCCACAAATGACAACAGAAGACAGGACGATGCACTATTTCTTTCCAGATACTTGTGTTTGGATAGATCGTTTTTTTAAACCACTTGTTCAATGATTCTAAGTTCTCTCACATTTGTTTGTTCTCATTATTTCTTGTCACCAGTCCCATTTTAAGTCACCCTCATCCCAAATTGTGTGGATTTTTTAAAAAAATTAAACATTTATTTTCCATTTCTCCTTTTCCTCCACTATTCTCCCCTCCTCAACAGCGCCAATCACCCTCCAGCACTTATCCCAAATGGTCACTCATCATGTGACTCATCGAATGTCATCGGGCTATTTGGCTGTAGGGGACAGAAGAGTCAAGTCCAATCCTGTCCTCACTGAACGTTAAAGCAACTTTCTAGCAAAGGTCGCTGGATGGCAATCGGGAGAGGGAACCGTAGACAAATTTTCCTTCCCCAATCAAAGGGTGCTAAAGCCAGCTTGGCTGACATCAGTTCACTCAACACAGACCAAAGATAAAATCTAAATCCTCAAAATTATTCACTATCTTAACAAGCTGAGTCTACATTCTATTCAAGTTGTTTCAGCGAGACACGAGATGATGGCGATGACTGTTTTTTATATTTCCAATTTTTTTTTAAATGATAATTTGAATTGTTTTAAAAAACTGGAAATTAAATAAACTCGGTATCAGTAAAAGTGACCATGAAGCTGTTGGATTGTCGAAAAAACTCAATTGCTTCACTAATGTTCTTTATGGAAGCAAACCTGCCGCTCTTACCCAGTCTGGCCTTTATGCGATTCCAGTCCTGCACCAACATAGTTGACTTTTAATTGCCGTCAAGGGGCCTAGAAAGCAGCACAATTGTATCAAACACTAGCGGTGCAAGGCAGCGGCTCACCACCACCTTCTCAAGGATGGGCAATAAATGCCAGCCTTGCCTACATCCCAAAAATGAATTTTAAAAAAGACTTGCCGAAGCCACTGGTGCTGGGCTACTTTGTAATATGCCGGAAATCGGGTGCAGTTACAATGGTCCACAAACCAGGAAAAAACTTGACCGCCTCTAGCAATTACCAGTCAATCAGCCTGCCGAGCTGCCTAGGAAACCCAGCTGCATAAGTGAAGGACTACTTCAGTGCAGCTAAGAGGACAGAACCCGCTTTTGCAACACTGCACGGTCTTCAGGGCTGCAGACCTTAGTAACGTTCGATAAGGTTCCACACAAAAGATTATCATGCAAAATTAAGGCTCATGGGATTGGGGGCAAAGTATTAACGTGGATAGAGAACTGGCTGGCGGATAGAAAACAGAGAGTTGGAATAAACGGCTCGTTTTCGGAGTGGCAGGCAGTGACCAGCGGGGTGCCGCAAGGATCTGTCCTGGGACCCCAGCTGTTCACAATATATATAAATGATCTGGATCAGGGAATTGGATGCAATATTTCCAAATTCGCTGACGACACTAAACTAGGAGGAGGGGTGGGCTCTGATGAGGATGTCAGGAGGCTACAGTGCGATTTGGACAGGTTGGGGGAATGGGCGGATACGTGGCAGATGCACTATAATGTGGATAAATGCGAGGTTATCCACTTTGGGGGTAAAAACAGGAGGGTAGATTATTATCTAAATGGCAATAGATTGGGAGATGGGGAAGTGCAGAGGGACCTGGGTGTTCTTGTGCACCAGTCACTGAAGGAGAGCATGCAGGTGCAACAGGCGATTAAGAAGGCAAATGGTATGTTGGCCTTCATATCAAGGGGGTTCGAGTATAGGAATAGGGATACCTTACTACAGCTGTACAAGGTGCTGGTGAGACCGCATCTGGAGTATTGTGTACAGTTTTGGTCGCCCCATCTGCGGAAGGATGTTCTTGCCATGGAAAGAGTGCAGCGGCGATTCACCAGGCTGATACCTGGAATGGCGGGAATGACCTACGAGGAGAGATTGAATAGTTTGGGCTTGTACTCACTGGAGTTTAGAAGATTGAGAGGGGATCTCATCGAAACATATAAAATTATGGCAGGCCTGGACAGGCTGAATTCAGAGAGAATGTTTCCAATGGCAGGGGAGCACAGAACCAGGGGCCACAGTCTAAAAATAGCGGGCAAATCATTTAAAACAGAGATGAGGAAGAATTTCTTCACTCAAAGAGTGGTGAGCCTGTGGAATTCCCTGCCACAGAGGGCTGTGAAGGCTAATTCAATAAATATTTTCAAGAGAGAATTGGATATATTTCTGAAGGCTAAGGGGATTAAGGGTTACGGAGAAAAGGCGGGGACGGGGTACTGAACTGGTAAGATCAGCTAAGATCTCAGACGAAGATCAGCCATGATCTCATTGAATGGCGGAGCAGGCTCGAAGGGCCGAATGGCCTACTCCTGTTCCTATCTCTATGTTTCTATGTTTCTATGTTTCAATCAGAGCAATTTAGCTGAGTCAATGGCATTGAAATCCACACATCTGTCAGAGCAGATGGTTATAAATTCCATAATGCATCCGATAGGAAAAAAAGGCCGCCTTAGCAAACTCCCAATGTTAGTAAAAGTAGTAGAGAATCGCAGGTGGACACGTCAGGAGCAAAGTAACAAAACAGAGGCGCAGGGAAACAAAGGAGCAAAGCGAGGAGCAAAAATGTAGATGGGGAAGACAATGCAAGACCAAACCAGGTAATCAAAGAGGATGCAGAGCAAGCCTGGAAGAACAAAAAGGCTGAGATACAGTCTTAGTGTGAGGAGAGTTTATACGTTTAGTATATGGCAGCATGGATTTTTAGTTGGGGGGGCTGCTTGGAATTCTAATTCAGTAGTTATGCCTTGTGGAGCCACCCGCCTGCTCCAAAAATTTGGACACATCTGGCATAAAGTATGGTACTAATATGCTAAAATTACCCGAAGCATCCAAATTCTGTTGCTCTGTTTTGACAGAAACTGAACTTTTGGCAATAGGAACAGGTCATCAACTTTTAGTGTCAGCTGTGGCCGAGTGGGTGGCACCCTTATCTCGGAGTCAGAAGGTTGTGGGTTCAAGTCCCGCTCCAGAGATTAGAGCACAAAAAGCTAGGCTGACACTCCCAGTGCAGTGCTGAGGGAGTGCTGCACTGTCGGAGGGGCCGTCTTTCGGATGAGACATTAAACAGAGGCCCTGCCTGCTCTCTCGGGTGGACGTAAAAGATCCCGTGGCACTATTTCGAAGAAGAGCAGGCGAGTTATCCCCGGTGTCCTGGGGCCAATATTTATCCCTCAATCAACATAACTAAAACAGATTATCTGGTCATTATCACATTGCTGTTTGTGGGAGCTTGCTGTGCGCAAATTGGCTGCCACGTTTCCTACATTACAACAGAGACTACACTTCAAAAAGTATTGGCTTGTAATACTTTTAATTGGCTTTAAAGCGCTTTGGGACGTCAGGTGGTCATGAAAGGCACTATAGAAATGCAAGACTTTTCTTTTTTTGTCTTTTCTTTTCCCTTAAATAAATGTATTCTAAAAAATTAACTAATTGCTTGACCATTTTTTAAATGCATTATTCACCCACAAAATAACACCAGCCATAAAGCAATTGACAGATCAACTTTCAAAATACCTGTACACTGAATTTTTAGAATGTACAAAATAACTTGCACTTGCATAGAGCCATTAGTGTAGTGAAATGTCCCAAGGCACTGCAGAGAGAGAAGGAATTGACCACAGCAGGCAGTACACGAAACTCTCTTTTATCCGGCATCAACGGGACCAGCGTGGTGCCAGTTGATCAAAAAGTCCGGATTACAGAGAGGTATACTTACCAAGGTACGAGAGCCCCGTACACGGCCACAGATCCAGGCGTCCCTGTTGCATGGCAACAGGTGCAGGAACCCCGGTTACATGGCCACAGATCCAGGAACCCCGGTTACACGGCCACAGATCCAGGAACCCCGGTTACACGGCCACAGATCCAGGAACCCCGGTTACACGGTCACAGATCCAGGAACGGCCACTAATATGAAGTAAAACTTACCTGAATCTACTCCTGAATTTTGCCGGTTAAGAGAGATTTCCGGTGATTTAGGTGCTGGTAAAAAGAGCGTTTCCTGTATATGTGAGGCAAGAGTACATCTTCCTTACACTTATCTGTGAAGTGCTTTGGGGCTTCAGGTTAAAGGTGCAATATAAATGCACAAAGAGATAGAGTTTAAGGAGGTTTTTGAAGATGTATCATGTTTAGGAAGCAAATTCCATGGAGATCTGATGGCTGAAGGTTCTGGTAGAGATGGGGCCAGGAGGAAATCTCACCGTAGACCAGAGTTGGAAGGGCAGAGGGTGAAAACTGGTACATAGGAATGGATCAGGGTGTGGCAAGACCATGTAGGCATTTGTAAAGACAAAAAGCTTTCTACCCAATTAAGGCAGTGCTAGCAAGTACAATACTGGAATTCCCAAACACCACTTTTAGTCCCCCACATTCATTTGGAACTAGCCCTGCATTCTGAAACCATTTGCCACAATTTGTAGCCCACTGGTCTTTCTCTTACTAGATTCCCCACCCCCTGACCATCACCATGTGATAATCCATCAATCTTCGTTCATCTAAACTCACCATAGACCAGGAATGAAAAACTGCAAAAGCATTATTGTTCTTCCTGCACGTATGGCATGTATTCATGGAAAATCCAGTTTTATTACCAGTTTCATATAAAACAAATAGAATATTGTGATGGCGCCATTCGAAAACAGGAAACACATCTGATGTTATTTTCCAAAAAGAGGGCCCATCATCATCATAGGATACAATTGAGTTGAGTCTGCCCATTAGATAAATAAGTCCTTCATGTGCATTTTACACTAGACGGGTGGTACGTCCTCAATTACACCAAAGTCGCCCTTTACAAGATGGTGTGTTAGAAGAAACTACAGCTTCACGATCGCAGCTGCCGAGTTTGAATCGATTCCTCAGGTTGCCCGGACAGAAAACCAAAACCAATTAGATTTGCGTTTATTACCGCAGTTGGAGGGACCAGCTGGAATTTCCTTTTTGTTTTTGTTTGTTCTCAGGAAGGATGGCTTATACTAAATATATTTATTTAGAAGAAAAAAATGAATGACACTCCCTTAAAAAAATCCGATTCCCTACAATCATTTTGTTCCAAAAGGAGGTAATTACACCAACAACAAGTAAAAGCAAATCAGATTCCAAACATGTAACAATTAGAGGAGCCGTCAGGTACATAATTAGGCGGATGCACCTGCTACTGCTTTCTCGTCCAGGTTGAAGAGGCTTCGCCGCTTCCACTCAGCCACCGGTCCGCAAATCTGCAGCGGAGCGGCTGATCCCCGGGTCTCCCACCTCACAATCAATGAGCTGATCCCCGGGTCTCCCACCTCACAATCAATGAGCTGATCCCCCGGGTCTCTCCTCACAATCAATGAGCTGATCCCCCAGGTCTCTCCTCACAATCAATGAGCTGATCCCCCAGGTCTCCCACCTCACAATCAATGAGCTGATCCCCCGGGTCTCTCACCTCACAATCAATGAGCTGATCCCCCGGGTCTCTCCTCACAATCAATGAGCTGATCCCCCGGGTCTCCCACCTCACAATCAATGAGCTGATCCCCCGGGTCTCCCACCTCACAATCAATGAGCTGATCCCCCGGGTCTCCCACCTCACAATCAATGAGCTGATCCCCCGGGTCTCCCACCTCACAATCAATGAGCTGATCCCCCGGGTCCCCCACCTCACAATCAATGAGCTGATCCCCCAGGTCTCTCCTCACAATCAATGAGCTGATCCCCCGAGTCTCTCCTCACAATCAATGAGCTGGTCCCCCGGGTCTCCCACCTCACAATCAATGAGCTGATCCCCCGGGTCTCTCCTCACAATCAATGAGCTGATCCCCCGGGTCTCCCACCTCACAATCAATGAGCTGATCCCCCGGGTCTCTCCTCACAATCAATGAGCTGATCCCCCGGGTCTCCCACCTCACAATCAATGAGCTGATCCCCCGGGTCTCCCACCTCACAATCAATGAGCTGATCCCCCGGGTCCCCCACCTCACAATCAATGAGCTGATCCCCCGGGTCTCCCACCTCACAATCAATGAGCTGATCCCCCGGGTCTCCCACCTCACAATCAATGAGCTGATCCCCCGGGTCTCCCACCTCACAATCAATGAGCTGATCCCCCGGGTCTCCCACCTCACAATCAATGAGCTGATCCCCCACCTCACAATCAATGAGCTGATCCCCTGGGTCCCCCACCTCACAATCAATGAGCTGATCCCCCGGGTCTCTCCTCACAATCAATGAGCTGATCCCCCGGGTCTCCCACCTCACGATCAATGAGCTGATCCCCCGGGTCTCCCACCTCACAATCAATGAGCTGATCCCCCGGGTCTCTCCTCACAATCAATGAGCTGATCCCCCGGGTCTCCCACCTCACGATCAATGAGCTGATCCCCCGGGTCTCTCCCCACAATCAATGAGCTGATCCCCCGGGTCTCCCACCTCACAATCAATGAGCTGATCCCCCGGGTCTCTCCTCACAATCAATGAGCTGATCCCCCGGGTCTCCCCTCACAATCAATGAGCTGATCCCCCGGGTCTCCCCTCACAATCAATGAGCTGATCCCCCGGGTCTCCCACCTCACAATCAACGAGCTGATCCCCCGGGTCTCCCCTCACAATCAATGAGCTGATCCCCCGGGTCTCCCACCTCACAATCAATGAGCTGATCCCCCGGGTCTCCCACCTCACAATCAATGAGCTGATCCCCCGGGTCTCTCCTCACAATCAATGAGCTGATCCCCCGGGTCTCCCACCTCACAATCAATGAGCTGATCCCCCGGGTCTCCCCTCACAATCAATGAGCTGATCCCCCGGGTCTCCCACCTCACGATCAATGAGCTGATCCCCCGGGTCTCCCACCTCACAATCAATGAGCTGATCCCCCGGGTCTCTCCTCACAATCAATGAGCTGATCCCCCGGGTCTCCCACCTCACAATCAATGAGCTGATCCCCCGGGTCTCCCACCTCACAATCAATGAGCTGATCCCCCGGGTCTCTCCTCACAATCAATGAGCTGATCCCCCGGGTCTCCCCTCACAATCAATGAGCTGATCCCCCGGGTCTCCCACCTCACAATCAATGAGCTGATCCCCCGGGTCTCTCCTCACAATCAATGAGCTGATCCCCCGGGTCTCCCACCTCACGATCAATGAGCTGATCCCCCGGGTCTCCCACCTCACAATCAATGAGCTGATCCCCCACCTCACAATCAATGAGCTGATCCCCTGGGTCCCCCACCTCACAATCAATGAGCTGATCCCCCGGGTCTCTCCTCACAATCAATGAGCTGATCCCCCGGGTCTCCCACCTCACGATCAATGAGCTGATCCCCCGGGTCTCCCACCTCACAATCAATGAGCTGATCCCCCGGGTCTCTCCTCACAATCAATGAGCTGATCCCCCGGGTCTCCCACCTCACGATCAATGAGCTGATCCCCCGGGTCTCTCCCCACAATCAATGAGCTGATCCCCCGGGTCTCCCACCTCACAATCAATGAGCTGATCCCCCGGGTCTCCCCTCACAATCAATGAGCTGATCCCCGGGTCTCCCACCTCACAATCAATGAGCTGATCCCCCGGGTCTCTCCTCACAATCAATGAGCTGATCCCCCGGGTCTCCCCTCACAATCAATGAGCTGATCCCCCGGGTCTCCCCTCACAATCAATGAGCTGATCCCCCGGGTCTCCCACCTCACAATCAACGAGCTGATCCCCCGGGTCTCTCCTCACAATCAATGAGCTGATCCCCCGGGTCTCCCACCTCACAATCAATGAGCTGATCCCCCGGGTTTCCCACCTCACAATCAATGAGCTGATCCCCCGGGTCTCCCACCTCACAATCAATGAGCTGATCCCCCGGGTCTCCCCTCACAATCAATGAGCTGATCCCCCGGGTCTCTCCTCACAATCAATGAGCTGATCCCCCGGGTCTCCCCTCACAATCAATGAGCTGATCCCCCGGGTCTCCCCTCACAATCAATGAGCTGATCCCCCGGGTCTCCCCTCACAATCAATGAGCTGATCCCCCGGGTCTCCCCTCACAATCAATGAGCTGATCCCCCAGGTCTCCCACCTCACAATCAATGAGCCGATTCAAATCGGCAATAATAACAGCCACAGGCAGCGAAGGGTCGTTTCTGAATATCAGCGTAAAGGGCGCGGGTCCTCGGGGAAAGAGCCCGACCCGCGGAGCCGCCACTTCACCATAAAACACAATAAACATCAGACCTCAGCCTTTCAACCCTCACTCAACACAGGCTCGGGTTCACTCACCCACTACTTTCTTTATATATAAAACGCCGCTCCTCACGCCGAAGCTCCAATGTGGTTGTTGATATAATTTGTTTTCTCTATTGTGATGGAGACAGCGGCATCGCCCGGGCAGCCATTTTACCGCCAACCGACTGGCGGTCACGTGCCCCCCCGCTTGACGTCACGGAGACAATACCGCCTCTCTCCCCAAAAAAACCAAAGTCCTTGTGTTCCAGCAAAGATCCAGACATCAGGGACCCAAAATAAATTTCACACTAGGAACAACCAAAATTGAACAAACCACTAACTACACATACTTGGGCTTAAAAATCAGGTCTACGGGAAATTTTCATCTGGCTGTGAATGAACTGAAAGAGAAAGCAAGAAGGGCTTTCTATGCCATTAAAAAATCAATCCAAATAGAAATCCCAATTAGCATTTGGCTCAAAATTTTTAAATCAGTAATTGAACCAATTGCACTCTATGGCAGTGAAGTGTGGGGACCGCTAACACAACAAGAATTTGCAAAATGGGACAAACACCCAATTGAGATCCTACATGCAGAATTCTGTAAAAGTATCCTCCGGACTCAAAGGAAAACCGTAAACAATGCATGCAGGGTAGAACTAGGCCAATATCCATTAATAATCACTATCCAAAAAAGAGCCACCAAATTTTGGAAACACCTAAAAATGAGCAACCCCCACTGCTATCATTCCGAAGCCCTGAAATGCCAAGAGAGGACCATAAAGAAGAATACCCTCAGTCAACTAGTCCTGGGACTCAGTGAAGTAACTACTAACACTACTAACAATAACCAGCCCCAGGACAGTGACAGCGTAACACAAAGAATTTGACCCAACACAATCGTCACTAAGCAAAAGGAAAAATATCTGTCATATTGGGCAGAAACAACAAAAACCCAAAACAAACTCAATTGCTACTTGGCCCTAAACAGACAATACAACATGGCTGATTACCTGACCATGGTAAAGGATAGCAAACTGAGAAAAACCTTGACAATGTACAGACTTAGTGAACACAGCCTGGCGATCGAAAAAGGTAGACACAGGCAGACCCGGCTACCAAGAGAGTACAGGATATGCTCTCACTGCAGTCAGGGAGTGGTGGAGACAGAGATGCACTTCCTCACAGCTTGTAGAAAATATCAGGGCATAAGGGAGAATTTCTACCCAAAATTCACAAAAATATGCCCGGAATTCAGAAATTTGAATGACGACCAAAAACTCCCATACCTACTAGGGGAAGAGAGAAATTGTGTAACCTTAGCGGCACACTATGTTACAGCTTGCCATAAACAGAGGGACAACCACTAAATATAAGAAAAGAGTATATACAAATTATATGAATGTATATTTATACACTCAAGGATATATCTGTTTATACACTGTATGGATAAATCTGTATTTATGTGTTCAACCATGAATGTTTTTCGATGCTTTGGCAACATAAGATGTACCTTGTCATCATCATGCCAATAAAGCGATTTGAATTGAATTGAATTGAGTGTTGGTCAGTACCGACTCTCTCCACAGGGAGTGCTGGATAATACAGCCTTTCTCCACTGGGCGTGCGGGACAATACCGCCTCTCTCCACAGGGAGTGCTGGACAATACCGCCTCTCTCCACTGGGAGTGCTGCTCAATACTGCCTCTCTCCACTGGGAGTGCTCAGTCTGTCAAATTAGGTAACCACACCTCCCCCCCTCCCCGACCCTGAACACGGGGGCCCCACAAGGATGTGTGCTGAGCCCCCTCCTCTACTCCCTCTTCACCCACGACTGTGTGGCTGTTAATGGTTCCAACACCATCATCAAGTTTGCAGATGACACCATGGTAGTAGGCCAGATCACCAACAACGATGAGTCAGCCTATAGGGAGGAGGTCCAGCATCTCGTGAAGTGGTGCGTCGACAACAACCTGGCCCTTAACACCAAGAAAACAAAGGAAATAATCGTGGACTTCAGGAAGTCCAAAGGCAGAAGTCACACCCCCATCCACATCAATGGGGCGGAGGTGGAAAGGGTGGCCAGCTTTAAGTTCCTCGGAGTCCACATCACGGAAGACCTCTCCTGGTCCCTCAACACCTCCTCTCTGGTGAAGAAGGCCCAGCAGCGCCTATATTTCTTGAGGAGGCTGAAGGGATGTAATCTGTCACCCCTGATCCTCTCTAACTTCTACCGCTGCACTATAGAGAGCATCCTGACAAACTGTATCACGGTATGGTATGGCAGCTGTAGCTCCCATGACCGGAAAGCCCTGCAGCGGGTAGTCAAAACTACCCAACGCATTACCGGCACCCGGCTACCGACCATAGAGCATATATATCAGAAACGCTGCCTACGGAGGGCACGGTCCATCGTCAAAGACCCTACCCACCCCAGCCACAGTCTGTTCGCCCTCCTACCATCTGGAAGATGCTACAGATGCATTCACACCCGTACAACCAGATTTAGGAACAGCTTCTTTCCCAGGGCTGTCATCCTACTGAACTCCACAAATAAACACTAAAGCCTGCACATCTGCCAATGCACTTTATTATGGTCATATTTATGCTAATCTACTGCAAGCCAAATGTATAAATGTATGTTGAATGTTTAAGTGTCCTAATCCAAATTGTACACTCTCGGGAGCCGCAAGCCTACATTTCGTTGTACTGCACTTGTGCACTAACAATGACAATAAAAGTTGATTTGATTTTGATTTTGATTTTTTTTGGGGAGTGCTGGTCAATACCGCCTCTCTCCACTGGGAGTGCTGGACAATACCGCCTCTCTCCACTGGGATTGCTGGACAATACCGCCTCTCTCCAGTGGGAGTGCAGGACAATACCGCCTCTGTCCACTGGGAGTGCTGGTCAATACCGCCTCTCTCCACAGGGAATGCTGGTCAATACCGCCTCTCTCCACTGCGAGTGCTGCTCAATACCGCCTCTCTCAACTGGGCGTGCTGGACAATACAGTCTCTCTCCGCTGGGCGTGCGTGACAATACCGCCTCTCTCCACAGGGAGTGTTGGACAATATCGCCTCTGTCCACAGGGAGTGCTGGCCAATACCGCTTCTCTCCACAGGGAGTGCTGTGGACAATACCGCCTCTCTCCACAGGAATTGCTGTACAATACCGTGTCTCTCCACTGGGAGTGCTGGTCAATACCGCCTCTCTCCACTGGGAGTGCTGGACAATACCGCCTCTCTCCACTGGGAGTGCTGGTCAATACCACCTGTCTCCACAGGGAGTGCTGGTCAATATCGCCTCTCTCCACTGGGTGTGCTGGTCAATAACACCCCTCTCCACAGGGAGTGCTGTTCAATACAGCCTCTCTCCACTGCGAGTGCTGCTCAATACCGCCTCACTCCACTGGGAGTGCTGGACAATAGCGCCTCTCTCCACTGGAAATGCTGGTCAATAACGCCTCTCTCCACAGGGAGTGCTCGACAATACCGCCTCTCTCCACTGGGAGTGCTCGACAATACAGTCTCTCTCCACTGGGAGTGCTGGACACAATGCAGCCTCTCTCCACTGGCAGTGCTGGACACAATTTCTAGAGGTGGTCACCCCGCAGCTTAAGAGTATGCAAGCAGAGAGGGAATGGGTGACCGCCAGACAGAAGAGGAGGACCAGGCAGGTAGTGCAGGAGTTCCCGGAGTGCATCGTGTGCTCTCCAACCAGTATTCTGTTGTAAGTAATGGTGAGGGCGATGGTTCCTCGGGAGTGCAGCCAGAGTCAAGTCCAAGGCACCATGGGTGGCTCAGCTGCGTGGGTGGGGGTGGGGGTGGGGGGGGAGGAAAAAGAGTGTAAGAGCGATAGTGCGGGAGCAGACAGACGTTTCTGCGGCAGCAGACTTGACTCCAGGATGGTATGTTTCCTCCCTGGTGCCAGGGTCAAGGATGTCGCTGAGTGGCTGCAGAACACTTTGATGGGGGAGGGTGAAAAGCCAGAGGTTGTTGTCCATATTGGTACCAACGACATAGGCAGAAAGAGGGATGAGGTCCTGCAGGCAGAGCTTAGGGAGCTAGGAGAGAGATTAAAAAGTAGGACCTCAAAGGTAGTAATCTCTGGATTACTCCTGGTGCCATGTGCTAGTGAGTACAGAAATAGGAGGATAGAACAGAGGAATGCGTGGCTGGAGAGATGGTGCAGGAGGGAGGGCTTTAGATTCCTGAGGCATTGGGACCATTTCTGGGGAAGGTGGGACCTGTACAAGCCGGATGGGTTACACCTCAACAGAGCCGGGACCAATATTCTCGCGGGGAGGTTTGTTAATGCTGTTGGGGAGGGTTTAAACTAACTTGGCAGGGGGGTGGGCACCAGCATATAGGAGTAGAAAAGAGGAATAAGATGCATAAAAGAGTGGGTGTGTTGGATAGTACTAGAGAAGATAGTACTAGAGGCGGTAGTAGTAGCATATTAGACAGGAGCAGACTAAGAAAGACTACGAAAAATTTAAAAATGTGTTTAGAATGCATGTACGGAAACGCACAAAGTGTGGTGAATAAGGTTGGTGAGCTACAAGCACAATTAGTTGTGTGGCAATATGATGTGGCAATAATGGAAGCATGGCTTAAAAATGGTGAGAACTGGGCACTTAATAGTCAAGGGTACAAGGTGTTCAGAAAAGATAGGGATGGAAAAAAGGGAGGTGGGTGGCAGTCAGTACTGATTAAGGAAGACATTGTAGTGTTGGAAAGGGAGGATGTTCTTGAGGACAGAATCCATTTGGTTAGACTTGGGGAGCAAAAAAGGTATGATCACGCTATTGGGGGTATTCTGTAGGCCTCCAAATAGTGAGAGGGAGGTAGAGGAGCAAATCTGCAGGGAAATCGCAGAGATATGCAAGAGCTACAGAGTGGTGATATTGGGGGACTTTAATTACCCAAATATCGATTGGGATAATGCTAGGGTAAAGGGAAAGGAGGGGGAGGAATTTCTGAAATGTGTTCAGGAAAATTTCCTTGACCAATATCTTCTTGGCCCAACTAGGAAGGAGGAATTGCTGGATCTAGTGCTGGGGAATGAGATGGGCCAGGTCGACTAAGTGTCTGTGGGAGAACACTTGGGTATGAGTGATCATCGTATCATAAGATTTAGATTAGCAATGGAGAGGGGCAAGGAACAATCTAGAGTGGAACTTCTAAACTGGGACAGGGCTAACTTCAATGGGATGTGAAAGAATGTAGCCAGAGTAAAATGTAACCAAAGACTGACAGGAAAAATTGTAACAGAACAATGGGTGATCTTTAAGGAGGAGATGTTCCAAGTACAGGCTAGGTACATTCCAACAAGAGGGAAGGGTAAGGGAACCAAAGCAAGGGCTCCTGGGATGACAAGGGAGATAGAGAAGATGATGAAACAAAGAGGGTGTATGATGCATGTCAGGTGAATTCTTTAAGGGAGAACCAGACCAAATACAATAAGTTGAGAAGGGATGTGAAGATGAAAATAAGATTGGCAAAGAGAGAATATGAGAGTAGAATGGTGGTGAACATAAAAGGGAACCCAAAAATCTTCTGCCGGCATGTAAACAGTAAGCGGGTAGTAAGAGGCAGGGTGGGGCTTATTAGAGACAAAGAAGGTGATATATGCTTAGAGGTGCAGGGCAAGGCTAGAATACTCAATGAGTACTTTGTATTGGTGTTTACTAAGGAGGTGGATGCTGACAAAATATCGGTAGAAGTGGAAAAGGTAGAAGCAATGGAAGGGGTGAAAATTGATAGACAGGATGTACTAGAAAGGTTGGGTATGCTTAGAGTTGACAAGTCGCCTGGTGAAGGTGGCTTGCATCACAGGTTGCTAAGGGAATTGGGGGAGGAGATAGCGGAAGGGCTTGCCATAATTTTCCAATCTTCCCTAGATGCGGGGGAGGTGCCTGAGGAATGGAAAGTGGCAAATGTGACACCATTGTTCAAGAAAGGGTGTAAGGATAATCTTAATAACTATAGGCCGGTCAGTTTAACATCAATGGTGGGTAAAGTTTTAGAAACAATAATCAAGGAAAAATTAACGGGCATTTGGAGAGGTTTAAGCTAATTAAGGTGAGCCAACATGGGTTTGTAAAAGAAAGATCATGTTTGACTAATCTAATTAAATTTTTTGATGAAGTAACAGAGAGGATTGATGAAGGGAATGCAATGGATGTTGTCTACCGGGATTTTCGGAAGGCGTTTGACAAAGTACCACATAGAAGGCTGGTTAACAAAATTGAGGCTCATGGAAAAGGTGGGTCAGTGACAGCTTGGATAAGGAATTGGCTTAAGGACAGAAAACAGCGAGTTGTGGTAAATGGCTGTTTTTCAGACTGGAGGATGGTAGACAGTGGTGTTCCCCAAGGGTCAGTGCTGGGGCCACTACTTTATATATAAATAAATGACCTGGATATTAGAATACAGAGTAGAATTTCTAAATTTACCAATGACACCAAACTTGGGGGTCTGGCAAACAGTAATGATGATATCAATCGACTGCAACAGGACATAGAAAGGCTAGCAGGATGGGCAGACAAGTGGCAGGTGGAATTTAATAGAGAGAAATGTGAGGTGATGCATTTTGGCAGAAGGAACAGGGAGAGGTAATATACACTTAATGGCACAGTTTTAAAGAGTGTGCAGGGACAGAGGGACCTGGGAGTTAATGTGCATAGGTCCCTGAAGGTGGCAGGACATATTGAGAGAGTGGTTAGCAAAGCTTATGGGATCTTGGGCTTCCTAAATAGAGGTATTGAGTACAAAAGTAGAGAAGTTATGCTGAACCTTTATAAAGCGCTGGTTAGGCCACAACTGGAGTGTTGCGTCCAGTTCTGGTCACCACACTTTAGGAAGGATGTAAAGGCCCTTGAGAGGGTGCAGAGGAGATTTACCAGAATGGTTCCGGGGATGGGGGATCTTAGCTACAAAGACAGGTTGGAGAAGCTGGATTTGTTTTCATTAGAGCAAAGGAGGGTGAGGGGTGATTTGATAGAGGTGTACAAGATTATGACGGGTTTGGATAGGCTAGACGGGCAAAGGCTGTTCCCACTACTTGATGGTACAAGGACTAGGGGACACCAATTTAAGGTGTTGGGCAAGAGATATAGGGGGGGATGTGAGGAAAAACTTTTTTACGCAGCGAGTGGTGAGGACCTGGAACTCGCTGCCGACGGAAGTGGTGGAAGCGGAGACACTCGATGTTTTCAAGGGGAGACTGGATAGGTACTTGAGGGAAATAAACTTGCAGGGCCACGGGGATAGAGCGGGGCAATGGGACGGACTGGATTGCTCTACAGAGAGCCAGCATGGACCTGATGGGCCGAATGGCCTCCTTCTGTGCCATTATGACTCCCTGACTCTATGACGATACAGGCTCTCTCCACTGGGAGTGCTGGACAATACAGCCTCTCTCCTGCTGGACAATACAGCCTCTGTCCACTGGGAGTGCTCGACAGAATACAGCCTCTCTCCACAGGGAGCGCTGGACAATACAGCCTCTCTCCACAAGGAGCGCTGGACAATACAGCCTCTCTCCACAGGGAGCCTGGGGACAATATAGCCTCTCTCCACTGGAAGCCCAGGGAAAATACACCCTCTCTCCACAGGGAGTGCTGGACACAATACAGCCTCTCTCTACCGGGAATGCTGGACAATACAGCCTCTCTCCACAGGGAGGGCTGGACAATACAGCTTCTCGCCACTGGGAGCCTGGGGACAATACAGCCTCTCTCCATGGGGAGTGCTGAACAATACAGCCTCTGTACACTGCGATTGCTTGACATAATACAGCCTCTCTCCACAGGGAGCCCGAAGACAATACTGCCTCTCCACGGGGAGCCCGGAGACAATACAGCCACCCTTCACAAGGAGCCCAGGGACACAATACAGCCTCTCTCCACTGGGAGCCCGGGGACAATACAGCCTCTCTCCACTGGGAGTCTGGGGGCAATACAGCCTCTCTCCACAGGGAACGCGGGGACAATACAGCCTCTCTCCACAGGGAGAGCTGGACAAAACAGCCTCTCTCCACAGGGAGCCCATGGACAATACAGCCTCTCTCCACAGGGAGCCTGGGGGCAATACAGCCTCTCTCCACAGGGAGCCCGGGGACAATACAGCCTCTCTCCACAGGGAGCCCGTGGACAATACAGCCTCTCTCCACAGGGAGCCCGTGGACAATACAGCCTCTCTCCACAGGGAGCCCGGGGACAATGCAGCCTCTCTCCACAGGGAGCCCGTGGACAATACAGCCTCTCTCCACAGGGTGTGCTGGACAATACAGCCTCTCTCCATGGGGAGTGCTGGACAAGACAGCCTCTGTACACTGGGAGTGCTGGACAATAGAGCCTCTATCCACTGGGAGTGCTGGACAATACAGCCTCTCTCCACAGGGAATGCGGGGACAATACAGCCTCTCTCCACAGGGAGAGCTGGACAATACAGCCTCTCTGCACAGGGAGAGCTGGACAATACAGCCTCTCTGCACAGGGAACGCGGGGACAATACAGCCTCTCTCCACTGGGAGTGCTGGACAATACAGCCTCTCTGCACAGGGAGAGCTGGACAATACAGCCTCTCTTCACAGGGAACGCGGGGACAATACAGCCTCTCTCCACTGGGAGTGCTGGACAATACAGCCTCTCTCCACAGGGAACGCAGGGACAATACAGCCTCTCTCCACAGGGAACACTGGACAATACAGCCTCTCTCCACAGGGAGAGCTGGACAAAACAGCCTCTCTTTACAGGGAGCCCGGGGACAATACAGCTCTCTCCACTGGGAGTGCTGGACAATACAGCCTCTGTCCACTGGGAGTGCTGGACAATACAGCCTCTGTCCACAGGGAACACGGGGACAATACAGCCTCTCTCCACAGGGACAGCTGGACAAAACAGCCTCTCTCCACAGGGAGCCTGGGGACAATACAGCCTCTGTCCACTGGGAATGCTGGACAATAAAGCCACTCTTCACTGGGAGCGCTGGACATAATACAGCCTCTCTCCATGGGGAGCCTGGAAACAATACAGCCACCCTCCACAAGGAGCTCAGACACAATACAGCCTCTCTCCACAGGGAACCTGGGGACAATACAGCATCTTTCCACAGGGAGTCCGGGGACAATACAGCCTCTCTCCACTGGGAGCCTGGGGACATTACAGCCTTTCTCCACAGGGAGCCTGGGGACATTACAGCCTCTCTCCACAGAGAGCCCAGGGACAATACAGCCTCTCTCCACTGGTAGTGCTGGACAATACAGCCTCTCTCCACTGGGAGTGCTGGACACAATACAGCCTCTCTCCACTGGGAGTGCTGGACAATACAGCCTCTCTCCACTGGTAGTGCTGGACAATACAGGCTCTCTCCACTGGGAGCGCTGGACAATACAGCCTCTCTCCACTGGGAGTGCTGGACAATACAGCCTCTCGCCACTGGGAGTGCTGGACAATACAGCCTGTTCTGGACTTATGGACATTATGGACATTTTACATGCAGATAGCACCCTCTGGTGGTGGTTATTGTGTTAGCAGTGTTTGTATACAGCAGAGGTCATTTGACCTTTCTACATTTCTTCCTGTTTGACCCAGGAAGTAGAATTCCAGAAAGAGCCTAGCAGCGCAATGGAGAATCTGCCATGAGGGGTTCCATCCTCAATCCAATGTAATCTGATCTCATATGTTAGGCCAGGCGCAATATCTGTGAGTATCTTTGTTTGTTAGCATAATAGCAACTTTGTCAGTGCGGTATTTTGACAATACTATGTTTATGAGAAGTAATAGTTGATATTTACAGAAGTACAGTCCAAATGTTAGTTAGTTATACAATTAGTCTATTCTACTGTTGTAAATATGTTTATATCTTATGTAATATCGAATGTATAGTACTCAGTTTATGTACAAAATATACTTTGTCTTTGTTTACAGTTTCACAAATTTGTTCAAGTAAAGCTTCAAACAGCGAAATGGCTTCACGAGGAATTATTTGAATAAGTGTTTAACTTGCTGGATAACTAGATAGGAACACGTCTAGCGAGGCCAGTACAGTGAAAAGATAGCAATATGGCTAGCTGTGAAGAGTGGAGCAGCAGGAACTCAGAGTGAGCCTTAACCTCGTAGACCACACCTACCTCACATCAACATGTCAGAAGATAATAACGAAAATGCTATGCAGCAAGGAGAAGACCTTAAAGAGGCAGACGAAACTGTAGAATGTGACAATCGGTCTATAAGCTCCAGTTACTTCAGATCGCAAGCTGGTTCACGGTCACCAAGTTGAACGCCAGGCTGAACAGGCCCGTCTCCAAGCCACATTAGACGCTCTGCAGCAACAAAAAGAGATAGATGCTGCATTAGCTGAGACACAAGTATTCGAGGCAATTTTGGAGGGAGCTGATCCCGAGACAGCTTACAAACCTTTAATTCCCGTTTCGCGGCAGAGTCGACGACAGCGCACCATAGATTACGTGAGCGACCATGCCGACATACAGTCTACAAGAGAAAGGGATGAAGGCCCGCACATCTCTACAGATGCAAGCACTTCATATAACATGCCCCAAGTTGCCAACCAAGGTCAAAGTAGACAGCGTGCCTCAAGCCGCAGAGTCTCCCCCAGCAGGACGGAAGACACGGTGCAGAGGAATAGAACGCTGGATAGAGAAAGTCAGCAGCGAACCCCCTCTCGTTTCCTTGAGACCCCCAACAGAACCCCTATTCAGGGCAACCCTGGCACAGGTCCCAGTACCTACGACCTTGCCAAATACCTTGCACGCACCCAGCTGGTGACTACAGGGTTAACCAAGTTTGATGACAGGCCGGAAAATTATCGGGCTTGGAAGTCCTGTTTCCACGATGCCATATCGGGCTTAGACCTGTCGGCAGGAGAAGAGCTCGGCCTCCTTATCAAATGGCTCGGCCCAGAGTCAGCCGGACAGGCATGCAGGATAAAAGCGGCCAATGTGGGACATCTGCCAGTGGGGTTGAAGACGGCATGGGCGAGGCTGGAAGAAAGCTACGGCTCGCCTGAAGCCATTGAAAGGGCTCTCTTTGACAGGTTGGAGAACTTTCTGAGGTTGACGAGTAAGGGACCCCAGAAGCTCCGCGACCTTGGAGATCTGCTGTTGGAACTCGAAGCCGCAAAGCAGGACGGCTACCTACTCGGTCTATCGTACTTAGACACTTCCAGAGGGGTAAGTCCCATCATTGAGATGCTTCCATCTAACCGGCAGGAGAAGTGGATAACGTTTGGATCAAAGTTCAAGCTAAAGCACAACGTGGCCTTCCCACCATTCTCTACGGTTGCCAAATTCATCCGTAAAGAAGCCAAAGCCAGGAACGACCCCAGTTTCAACCTCTTCTCCTCCCACCCAGCACTTGCCAGAAGAGACAAGTTTGACAGACATGGAAAGACACCAATATCTGTCCACAAAATGCAAGTGTCCTCAACTGAGAACACAAAGATTCAGAAGAAACCTGAGGATATGAGCAAACAATGCCCTATCCACAACAAGCCCCGTCCTTTAAAGAAGTGCAGAGGCTTCAGGGAGATGTCCCTGGAAGATCGGAAACAATATCTTAAAGAGAACTTTATATGTTTCAAGTGCTGCTCTTCCACGAAACATCTCGCCAAGAACTGCAAGGTAGATGCAAAATGCACAGAATGTGAAAGTGATCGGCACATTTCAGCACTCCACCCAGGCCCAGCTCCTTGGAAATCAGAGTCGCCTCCTCCTGCCTCAGAGCACGGCGGGGAGAGAGAGGGAGCTGCCAGTCCGGAGATTACATCCAGGTGCACCGAGGTGTGTGGAGAAGGAGTGAGCGCAAGAGCATGCTCCAAGATATGCCTCGTTAATGTGTACCCTGTAAGACGTCGCCAAGAATCTGAGAAGATGTATGCCATACTAGACGAACAAAGCAATCGTTCTCTAGCAAGATCCGAGTTCGTCAACATCTTCAAGATCAAAGGAAGTCCATCGCCTTACACGCTGAAGACGTGTGCTGGACTTTCAGAGACAGCCGGCAGGAGGGCCTGCGGTTATGTTGTTGAGTCAGCCGATGGGAAGATTAGCCTCCCCCTTCCTACACTCATCGAATGTAATCAAGTCCCTGACAACTGTTCTGAGATTCCCACTCCGAATGCAGCTCGTCATCACCATCATCTGAGACGCATTGCAGACGAGATCCCACCTCTTGATCCAGATGCAGGCATACTTCTGTTGTTGGGAAGGGACATCCCGAGGGTACATAAGGTAAGGAAACAGATCAACAGTCCACATGACGCCCCTTTCGCCCAAAGGCTAGACCTCAGCTGGGTCGTTGTTGGAGATGTGTGCCTCAAGGGAGCTCACAAGGCATCTCAGGTGAGCACACTCAAGACTTCCATCTTGGAGAATGGTCGTCCAAGCTACCTTACCCCATGCAGTAGTCAGATCCGAGTGACAGAGAAGTTCAGTCATACGGCTCAGCCTCAGAAAACCCCAGCGCTGATCTCTGCAGACAGCACACAGATGATGCTCACTGGAGAGAACCCGGGTCAGTCAGTCTTCTGTCGCACCGCCAACGACCACAAACTTGCTCCATCGATCGGCGACATGAGGTTCCTCCAGATTATGGACAATGAGGTCTCTCGTGACAGCTCTAACAGCTGGGTTGCACCCTTACCCTTCCAGAACCCCAGACGACAGCTGCCAAACAACAGGGAGTATGCCTATAATCGTCTTAACTCACTCCGTCGCACACTAGAGCAGAAGCCAAAGATGAAAGCACACTTCCTAGAATTTGTAAAGAAAATGCTTGTCAACAATCATGCAGAGAGAGCTCCTCCACTCCAGGAAGGCCAAGAGTGTTGGTACCTCCCTTCCTTCAGAGTCTATCACCCCAAAAAGCCGGAACAGATCCGCGTGGTGTTTGACTCCAGTGCACCATATCACGGAGTCTCTCTCAACGACATACTCCTCACGGGGCCCGATCTTAACAACAGCCTCTTGGGAGTACTCAAGAGATTCAGGAAAGAGCCCGTCGCCATCACTGCCGATATCCAGCACATGTTTCATTGCTTTGTGGTGAGAGAAGACCACAGAGACTTCCTCCGCTTCCTGTGGTATCGGGACAACAACCCCAACAGAGACATTGTGGACTACAGAATGCGTGTCCATGTCTTTGGGAATAACCCATCCCCTGCTGTCGCCATATATGGACTGAGGAGGGCTGCCAAGGAAGAAGACGACGACTTTGGCAGTGATGTGAGAGGGTTCATCGAACGAGAGTTCTATGTCGACGACGCACTGAAGTTATTCCCGACCAAAGCAGAGGCCATCAGTACCCTCGGACAAGCTCAGGAACTACTTGCACTATCCAACCTCAGGCTGCACAAGATAGCCTCTAACAGACCAGCAGTGATGGAGGCATTCCCCCCTGAAGATCGTGCTAAGGACGTCAAGGATCTAGACCTCTTCACTGATAACCTCCCCCTACAGCGTAGCCTAGGAGTGTCTTAGAACATAGCAACAGACACGTTCACATTCCAAGTCTTAGATGCCAAGAAACCCTTCACACGTAGAGGAGTGCTCTCTACAGTCAACAGCCTATACGACCCTCTCGGCTTCTTAGCCCCTGTCACCATACAAGGCAGGCTGCTCCTCAGGGAACTCTCCACATGCGCTGAAGAGTGGGATTCACCTCTCCCTGAAGAGATGGAAGCGGAGTGGGACAGATGGAGAGACTCACTCCAAGACTTACAGGAGATCCGAATACCTCGCTGCTATACGTCTTTCTCTCCCTTAAATGCCCAATTCAAAGAGCTTTGTGTCTTTGCAGACGCATCTGCTAAGGCCATTGCAAGTGTGACTTATCTGAAGGTCACCACTCAAGATGGACAAAGCAAAATCGGCTTTGTTTTTGATAGGGGCAAGTTGGCGCCCCAGCCAGACCTCACCATACCCAGATTGGAACTGTGCGCAGCAGAACGCAACCTACCCCCTCACAGCAGTCTACGGAAGCTGCATCCTATCGTTGACACCGACGGACTGTCTCTGAGGTGGTTTTTCTTTTGTCGCCAGAGGACTCCAGTGACAAGTAGAGTTCGGACTATGTGGAGTCGTTAACGACCCCAGACGGGGAGTGTTCTGGACTTATGGACATTATGGACATTTTACATGCAGATAGCACCCTCTGGTGGTGGTCATTGTGTTAGCAGTATTTGTATGCAGCAGAGGTCATTTGACCTTTCTACCTTTCTTCCTGTTTGATCCAGGAAGTAGAATTCCAGAAAGAACCTAGCAGCGCAATGGAGAATCTGCCATGAGGGGTTCCATCCTCAATCCAATGTAATCTGATCTCATATGTTAGGCCAGGCGCAATATCTGTGAGTATCTTTGTTTGTTAGCATAATAGCAACTTTGTCAGTGCGGTATTTTGACAATACTATGTTTATGAGAAGTAATAGTTGATATTTACAGAAGTACAGTCCAAATGTTAGTTAGTTATACAATTCGTCTATTCTACTGTTGTAAATATGTTTATATCTTATGTAATATCGAATGTATAGTACTCAGTTTATGTACAAAATATACTTTGTCTTTGTTTACAGTTTCACAAATTTGTTCAAGTAAAGCTTCAAACAACGAAACGGCTTCACGAGGAATTATTTGAATAAGTGTTTAACTTGCTGGATAACTAGATAGGAGCACGTCTAGCGAGGCCAGCACACAGCCTCTCTCCAGAGAGAGCCCGGGGACAATACAGCCTCTCTCCACAGGGAGCCCGGGGACAATACAGCCTCTCTCCACAGGGAGCTCGGGGACAATACATCTCTCTCCACTGTTAGTGCTGGACAATACAGCCTCTCTCCACTGGGAGTGCTGGACAATACAGCCTCTCTCCACTGGGAGTGCTGGACAATACAGCCTCTCTCCACTGGGAGTGCTGGAAACAATACAGCCTCTCTCCACTGGGAGTGCTGGACAATACAGCCTCTCTCCACTGGGAGTGCTGGACACAACACAGCCTCTCTCCACAGGAAGTGCTGGACAATACAGACTCTCTCCACATGGAGCCCGGGGACAAAATACAGTCTCTCTCCACAGAGAGCCCAGGGAGTGTAATGGAATACTCTCCACTTGCCTGGATGAGTGCAGCTCCAACAGCACTGAAGAAGTGCGACACCATCCAGGGCAAAGCAGCCCGCTTGATTGGCACCCCATCCACCACCTTAAACATTCACTCCCTCCACCACCGCACAGTGGCTGCAGTGTGTATCATCTACTGTAGCAACTCGCCAAGGCTTCTTCGGCAGCATGTCCCAAACCCGCGACCTCTTCCACCTAGAAGGACAAGGGCAGCAAGTGCATGGGAACACCAGCACCTCCAAGTTCCCCTCCAAGTTACACACCATCCTGACTTGGAAATATATCGGCCGTTCCTTCATCGTCGCTGGGTCAAAATCCTGGAACTCCCTCCCTAACAGCACTGTGGGAG
The DNA here is from genome assembly GCF_052327205.1 of Somniosus microcephalus. Lineage (NCBI taxonomy): Eukaryota > Metazoa > Chordata > Chondrichthyes > Squaliformes > Somniosidae > Somniosus > Somniosus microcephalus. The sequence goes on from NC_140995.1 coordinate 12,039,863, forward strand.
TACCTTCACCACACAGACTGCAGCAGGTCAAGGAGGCAGCTCACCACCACCTTCTCAAGGGGAATTAGGGATGGGCAATGAATGCTGGCCTTGCCAGCGACACCCACATCCCAGGAATGAATAAAAAAACGGAAAAGATCCCCAGCCTGTTCAATCTCTCCTGATGGGCGTAACCTCTCAGTTCTGGTATCATTCTAGTAAATCTTTATTGCACCATCTCCAGTGCCTCTATATCCTTTTTTAGAATATGGAGACCAGAAAACTGTTCACAATACTCCAAGTGTGGTCTAACCAAGGTTCTATACAAGTTGAACATAACTTCCCTGATTTTCAATTCTATCCCTCCAGCTAAATGAACCCCAATGCTTTATTTGCTTTTTTTTATGGCTTTATTAACCTGCATCACATAGAAACATAGAAGATAGGAGCAGGAGTAGGCCATTCCGCCCCTCGAGCCCACTCCGCCATTTAATGAGATCATGGCTGATCATCCAAATTCAGTACCCCGTCCCTGCCTTCTCCCCATATCCCTTGATCCCTTTAGCCTTAAGAAATATATCCAACTCCTTCTTGAATATATTTATAGAAACATAGAAGATAAAATTTTAGTAATCTGTGTATCTGTACCCCCACATCCCTCTGTTCCACTACCCCATCTAGACACTTATTTTCCAATAGCATGTGGCCTCCTTATTCCTACCAAAATGTACTACCTTGCACTTATCTATACGGAGGTTAATTTGCTAATTATACGCCCATTCTGCAAATTTATTAATGTCTTCCTGTACCTTGTTGCAGTCCGCCCCGTATTAATTATGCCCCCCAATTTGGTGTCATCCACAAATTTAGAAATTGTACTTTCGATTCCCGAGTCAAATCATTTACGTAGATGGTGAACAACAGTGGTCCCAGCACTGACCTTTGTGGAACGTCATTTGCCAATCTGAGTAACTACCTTTAACCCCGACTCTCTCTTTTCTGTTTTGTAGCCAGCTTGCTACTTGTCCTGACTCCACATATTCTGACCTTAGTCATGAGTCTATTATGTGGTACCTTATCGAAGGCCTTTTGGAAATCTAGATAAATTACATTTACTACATTACCTTTGTCTACTCTCTCTGTTACCTCTTCAAAGAATTCAATGAGGTTGGTCAGGCAAGACTTTGCCTTTTGAAATCCATACTGACTATTCATTATTATAGTTTTGGTTTCTAGATGTTCTTCTATTTTTTCCTTTAGTAGGGATTCCATTATTTTTCCTATAACTGATGTTAAGCTGACTGGTCTATAGTTCCCTGGATATGTTCTAGCTCCCTTCTTAAATATAGGTATTATTATGTTAGCTATCCGCCAGTCCTCTGGCACTACGCCTTTTTCCAACGAATTATTAAATATGTGTAATAGTGCCTCTGCTATCTCTTCCCCAGATTCTTTTAAAATGCGCAGATGTAATCCATCCGAACCAGGGGTTTTATCCTCTTTGAGTTTGATTAGTTTATTTAATATTTCTCCTCTTTATTTTAAATGCGGTTATATCATTTCTAATCTCATCTTCCACTGTCATGTGCACCTGATCTGTTGCCCTGGTAAATACTGAAGCAAATTAATAATTTAATATTTCTGCCATTTCGCTATCGCTGCCTGTGATTTTATCCTGGCCGCCCCTTAGTGGCCCGATTCCCATCCTGACTTTCCTTTTTTTATTAATGCGCCTGGACAATATTTTTTGCTCCTTGATAATTTAATTTCATAGTTCCTCTTTGCCTTCCTAATTGTTTTTTTGACTTCTTTCCTAATCTCTTTGTATTCTCCCTTGTCATGCTCTCCCCTGCTGTCCATGTACTTAATCTACTCCTCTTTCCTTACCCTCAATTTTTCCCTTATGTCTTTATTCATTCATAGTGTTTCATTAGCGTTTAGCTTGTTCTTGTTTTTTAGCAGAATATATTTTCCCTGGACTCTGTTGAAAACTATTTTAAATATTTCCCATTGCTGTTCTACATCATTGTTTGTCAAGTTGTTGTCCATTTTATTTTCCTAAGTTCTATTCTCAGCCCCTCAAAATTAGCTTTTCTCCAATCTATTACCCTGGTCTTCATCATACTTATGTCCTTCTCAATTATTACCTTAGAGCGTATTATATTATGGTCACTATTGCCTAGATGTTCCCCTACTTTTACTTCTCTTATCTGCACTGGTTCATTGCCTTCTTAAACCACTGAAGTCCACGTGGTGAAGGAACTCCCACAGTGCTGTTAGGTAGGGAGTTCCAGGATTTTGACCCAGCGACGGTGAAGGATCGGCATTATATTTCTAAGTCAGGATGGTATGTGACTTGGAGGGGAACTTGGATGTGGTGGTGTTCCCATGTGCCTACTGCCCTTATCCTTCTAGGTGGAAGAGGTCGCAGGTTTGGTAGGTGCTGCCGAAGAAGCCTTGGCGAGTTGCTGCAGTGCATCTTGTAGCTGGTACACACTGCAGCCATGGTGCGCCGGTGGTGGAGGGAGTGAATGTTTAAGGTGGTGGATGGGGTGCCAATCAAGCGGGCTGCTTTGTCTTGGATGGTGTCGAGCTTCTTAAGTGTTGGAGGTGCATTCATCCAGGCAAGTGGAGAGTATTCCATCACACTCCTTATTTGTGCCTTGTAGATGGTGGAAAGGCTTTGGGGAGTCAGGAGGTGAGACACTCGCCGCAGAATACCTAGCCTCTTACCTGCTCTTATTACCACAGTATTTATGTGGCTGGTCCAGTTAAGTTTCTGGTCAATGGTGACCCCCAGGATGTTGATGGTGGGGGATTCAGCAATGGTAATGCTGTTGAATGTCAAGGGGAATTGGTTAGACTCTCGCTTGTTGAAGATAGTCATTGCCTGGCACTTCTGTGGTGCGAATGTTACCTGCCACTTATCAGCCCAAGCCTGAACATCGTCCAGTTCTTGTTGCATGCGGGCATGGATTGCTTCATTATCTGAGGAATTGCGAATGGCAGTGAACACTGTGCAGTCATCGGCGAACATCCCCATTTCTGGCCTTATGTTGGAGGGAAGGTCATTGATGAAGCAGCTGAAGATGGTTGGGCCTAGGACACTGCCCTGAGGAACGCCTGCAGCGATGTCCTGGGGCTGTGATAATTGACCTTCAATCACCACAACGATCTTCCTTTGTGTAGGTATGACTCCAGCCCGTGGAGAGTTTTCCCCCCGATTCCCATTGACTTCAGTTTTACTAGGGCTCCTTGATGCCATACTCGGTCAAATGCTGCCTTGATGTCAAGGGCAGTCACTCTCACCTCACCTCTGGAATTCAGCTCCTTTGTCCATGTTTGGACCAAGGTTGTAATGAGGTCGGGAGCAGAGTGGTCTTGGCAGAATCCAAACTGGGCATCAGTGAGCAGGTTATTGGTGAGTAAGTGCTGCCTGACAGCACTGTCGATGACATCTTCCATCACTTTGCTGATGCTTGAGAGTAGACTGAGTGGCCGGATTGGATTTGTCCTATTTTTGTGGACAGGACATACTTGGGCAGTTTTTACCATTGTCGGATAGATGCCAGTGTTATAGCTATACTGGACCAGCTTGGCTAGAGGCGCGGCTAGTTCTGGAGCACAAGTCTTCAGTACGATAGCCGGGATGTTGTTGGGGCCCATAGCCTTTGCTGTATCCAGTGCGCTCAGCCATTTCTTGATATCACGTGGCGTGAATCGAATTGGCTGAAGACTGGCTTCTGTGATGGTGGGGAGCTCAGGAGTAGCCAATATGGATCATCCACTTGGCACTTCTGGCTGAAGATGGTTGCAAACGCTTCAGCCTTATCTTTTGCACTCACGTGCTAGGCTCTACCATCATTGAGGATGGGGATATTCATGGAGCCTCCTCCTCCCGTTAGTTGTTTAATGGTCCACCACCATTCACGACAGAATGTGGCAGGACTGCAGAGCTTTGATCTGATCCGTTGATTGTGAGATTGCTTAGCCCTGTCCATAGCATGCTGCTTCCACTTTTTAGCATGCATGTAGTCCTGTGTTGCAGCTTCCCCAGGTTGCCACCTCATTTTTAGGTACACCTGGTGCTGCTCCTGGCATGCTCTTCTACACTCCTTATTGAACCAGGGTTGGTCCCCTGGCTTGATGGTAATGGTAGGTTGAGGGATATGCCGGGCCATGAGGTTACAGATTGTGGTGGAATACAATTCTGCTGCTGCTGATGGCACACAGCGCCTCATGGATGCCCAGTTTTGAGCTGCTAGATCTGTTCTGAATCTATCCCATTTAACACAGTGGTAGTGCCACACAACATGATGGAGGGTGTCCTGAGTATGAAGATGGGACTTCGTCTCCACACTGATTGTGCTGTGGTCACTGCTACCAACACTGTCATGGACAGATGCATCTGCGACAGGTAGATTGGTGAGGATGAGGTCAAATAGGTTTTTCCCTCGTGTTGGTTCTCTCACCACCTGTCACAGGCCCAGATTGGCAGTTATGTCCTTCAGGACTCGGCCAGTAGTGGCGTTACCGAGCCTCTCTTGGTGATGGACATTAAAGTCTCCCACCCAGAGTACATTCTGTGCCCTTGCTACTCTCAGTGCTTCTTCCAAGTGGTGCTCAACATGGCAGAGTACTGATTCATCAGCTGAGGGAGGGCGGTAGGTGGTAATCAGCAGGAGGTTTCCTTGCCTATGCTTGACCTGAAGCCACAAGACTTTATGAGGTCCGGATTCAATGTTGAGGACTCCTAGGGCCACTCCTTCCCACCTGTATACCACTGTGCCATTACCCCTGGTGGGTCTGTCCTTGCTCGTGGGACAGGACATACCCAGGGATGGTGATGGAGGAGTTTGGGACATTGGCTGAAAGGTATGATTCTGTGAGTATGACTATTTCAGGCTGTTGCTTGACTAGTCTGTGGGACAGCTCTCCCAATTTTGGCACAAGTCCCCAGCTGTTGGTGAGGAGGACTTTGCAGGGTTGACTAGGCTGGGTGTGCCGTTGCCGTGTCCGGTGCCGAGGTTGATGCCGGGTGATCGGTCCAGTTTCATTCTTATTATTGTGTTCCGTAGCGGTTTGTTACAACTGAGGGGCTTGCTAGGCCATTTCAGAGATGACTATATTACAACAGTGACTACACTTCACAAGTACTTCATTGGCTGTAAAGCGCTTTGGGACGTCTGGTAGTCGTAAAAGGTGTTATAGAAATGCAAGTATTTCTTATCTAACTTGCGCAATATCACAAGAGTAATTAAAAAATATCACAGATATAGACTGACAAACAGAACAGAATATATAGATTCTTGATCACAAAAATACGTTCTCTCACCCTCCTTCCATATTCTATGCCTTGCTTTTGAACCATTCTTTCCTCACCCTCCAAGTATCTCATTCCATCTTTCTCTCCCACCTCCCCATTACCCATCTTTCATGCATTGCTATTACTCTCTACCTTCCATTGCAAATAACAGAGAGCAACAATTGAGTTTGATTTTCCTAAAAAAAATCACAAGGTAAAGTCTGAAGTTCGGAACTTTGAGGTAAGTTTCAACAGGACACACACGGCGCACGGCAGATATGCACGACACACACCCACACCACCCACGACACACCACCCACGGCACACACACACACCACCCACGGCACACACACACCACCCACGACACACACACAAACACGACACACATACAAACACGACACACACACGACACACACACCACCCACACAAACACGACACACACACACACGACACACACACCACCCACACAAACACAACACACACACACACACACACACACACGACACGCACTTGCAAGGGGTACAGTTGCCTCCCCACCACCACCCATTTTCTGTCCGTGAGCAAGATCACTGGTGATCAACTATAATTAGAGCAAATGATTTGATGCAACAAAAATCATGGGACGGTTGCAGAGAACATAACATCTTACAGTTTGCAAAAAGATACCTTTCTGGCACTCCCGGTATTTTCTCCTCTCACCAGCATTCTATTTTAATCACCAATAGGCTTTAAAATACCAGTATTGTGCTTCTCTTGAACTGCCCCACCCTTGAATGGAAGTTCCCACTGGTTACAGCAACAGGTGGCTGCAAGCGCGCTGTGCACCCGCATGGTTTTAAAATTTAGTTTGGATTTACTCGCCAGTAAGTAGAGCAAGTACTGCAGGCATGAACACCTGTTAGAAATCAACTGGAAACTTCCCTCAGGTTGAGATAGGCAGAGCGCTCAAAAATATGATCAGAATTAAGGAACCAATCAGGAGAGAAACGGTCAGGGAAAGTTACGCTCGAGTGAAACATCAGGATTTCACAAGATAGTATACCACGACAAATCACTTGCTCTAACTGGAACTCATTGTTTTATAATAACATTAAACAGTGACACGCACATTGACAATCTGCCGGTATATATAAACTTTTCCTCCAGTGCATGTTGAGTCAGTCACACTTCAGTCATCCTGTATAATATGTAAATCTGTCACACTTAACCGAGCGAGAATGAGGAACTGAAAGAAATTAGTATTAGTAAAAAAAAGTACTGGAGAAATTAATGGGACTGAAAGCCGATAAATCTCCTGGACTGATGGCCTACATCCTAGGGTTTTGAAAGAGGTGGCTATAGAGATAGTGGATGCATTGGTTGTCATTTTCCAAAATTCCATAGATTCTAGAACGGTTCCCGCGGATTGGAAGGTGGCAAATGCAACCCCACTATTTAAGAAAGGAGGGAGAGAAAACGGGAAACTACAGACCAGTTAGCCTGACATCAGTAGTAGGGAAAATGCTAGAATCTATTATTAAGGACGTGGTAACAGGGCACTTAGAAAATAATAATAGGATTGGGCAGAGTCAACATGGATTTTATGAAAGGGAAATCGTGTTTGACGAATCTGTTGGAGTTTTTGGAGGTTGTAACTAGCAGAATAGGAGGAGGAACCAGTGGATGTGGTGTATTTGGATTTTCAAAAGGCATTCGATAAGGTGCCACACAAGAGGTTATTAAACAAAATTAGGGCTTATGGGATTGGGGGTAATATATGAGCATGGATTGAGGATTGGTTAACAGATAGAAAAGAGTAGGAATAAATAGGTCATTTTCGGGTTGGCAGGCTGTAACTAGTGGGGTACCGCAAGGATCAGTGCTTGGGCCTCAGCTATTTACAATCTACATCAATGATTTGGATGAGGGGACCAAATGTAATATATCCAAGTTTGCTGATCACAGAATCACAGAAACCCCACAGTGCAGATAGAGGCCATTTCGGCCCATCGAGCCTGCACCGACACATATCCCACCCGATCCCCGTAACCCCAACACATATCCCACCCTATCCCTGTAACCCCACCTATCACTAAGGGTCAATTTATCATAGCCAATCAACCTAACCCGCACATCTTTGGACTGTGGGAGGAAACCGGAGCACCCGGAGGAAACCCACGCAAACACGGGGAGAATGTGCAAACTCCACACAGACAGTCGCCCGAGGCCGGATTCGAACCCGGGTCTCTAGCGCTGTGAGGCAACAGTGCTAACCACTATGCCACCGTGATGATACGAAGCTGGGTGGAAATGTAAGTTGTGAGGAGGATGCAAGGAGGCCTCAAGGGGATATAGACAGGCTAAGTGAGTGGGCAAGAATATGGCAAATGGAATATAATGTGGAGAAATGTGAAGTTATCCACTTTGGTAGGAAAAATAGAAAAGCAGAGTATTTTTTAAATGGTGAGAGATTGGGAAATGTTGGTGTTCAGAGGGGCCTGGGTGTCCTTGTACACGAATCACTGAAAGTTAACATGCAGGTACAGCAAGCAATTAGGAAAGCAAATGATATGTTGGCCTTTATTACAAGAGGATTTGAGTATAAGAGTAAAGACGTCTTACTGCAATTATATAGGGCCCTGGTGAGACCACACCTGGAGTACAATGTACAGTTTTGGTCTCCTTACCTAAGGAAGGATATACTTGCCATAGAGGGAGTGCAACGAAGGTTCACCAGACTGATTCCTGGGATGGGGGGATTGTCCTATGAGGAGAGATTGAGTAGACTAGGCCTATATTCTCTAGAGTTTAGAAGAATGAGAGATGATCTCATTGAAACATACAAAATTCTTAAGGGGCTTGACAGGGTAGATGCAGGGAGGATGTTTCCCCCTGGCTGGGGAGTCTAGAACCAGGGGTCACAGTCTCAGAATAAGGGGTCGGCCATTTAGGACTGAGATGAGGAGAAATTTCTTCACTCAGAGGGCGGTGAATCTTTGGAATTCTCTACCCCAGAGGGCTGTGGAGGCTCAGTCGTTGAGTATATTTAAGGCAGAGATCGATAGATTTTTGAATATTAAGGGTATGGGGATAGTGTAGGAAAGTGGAGATGATCTTATTGAATGGCGGGGCAGGCTCGAAGGGCCAATTGGCCCACTCCTGCTCTTATTTCTTATATTCTTAAACGATTGGTCAAAATTACATTTTCATAAAAAGCATCAAGTCACAGCTAAAGAGATAGTGAAGAATCAAATCACAAAGAAGGAACAAGAATAGGAAAACTACCAACATATCAAGACGACAAATAATGCTGAAGCAGACAATCAGCGAAATAATGCAGTAGACGTAATATATTTGGTTTTTCAAAAAGCCTTTCATAAGGTACCACATAGTAGACTTATAACTAAGATCAAAACATGTTGAGTCAGGGGACAAATAGCACAATGAATAGCAAGCTGGCTGCAAAAAAACAGAAAAGAGAGAGTAGGTGTTAAAAGGTAGTTACTCAAACTGGTGAAAGGTGGGAAATGGTGTTCCACAAGGATCGATGCTGGCGCCACTGTTGTTCACTATTTACATAACCGATTGACTCAGGAATCGAAAGTACGATTTCAAAATTTGCAGACGGCACCAAATTTTGCTGGGGGGGGCGGGAGGGCGGGTGCGGGGTGGGTGGTATAGTTAATAGAAGAGCTTCGGACACTGTGATGCATCAGGGAGGGGGAAGAGTTATCTGGACACTTTGATCCAGGAGGCAGCCACATCCCTTAGGATAAATACTTCAAATATCGTCCGTGGTCAGGGACAGGAGGGTGTGACTGAGAGTGAGGTAGGTATGGGGATCCAGATGGTAGCACTGGGGGAGCCTCAGCCCTTGCACTTGTCTGACATGTACGAAGTTCTTGCAGCCTGGTGTGGACGAGAGCAGGGGCTGCAGGGAGAATGAGCAAACTGACCACAGCACCGTGGTTCAGGGGGCCATTCAAGCTGTTGGGCGGGGGGGGCGGGGGGAGTTAAAAGAAATGTAGTAGTGGTAGGGGACGGTATAGTTAGAGGGATAGATACTATTCTCTGCAGCCGTGAGCGTGAGTCCCAAAGGCTGTGTTGCCTGCCAGGATTAAGGACATCTCCTCGGGGCTGGAGAGGAACTTGGAGTGGGAGGGGAAGATCCAGTTGTCGTGGTCCCCATAGGCACCAACGACATAAGTAGGAGTAAGAAAGTTTCTGCTGAGGGAGTATGAGCAGCTAGGGGCCAAATCTCTGGATTACTACCTGAGCCACGAGCAAATTGGCATAGGGTCAATAAGATTAGAGAGTTGAATGCGTGGCTCAAAGATTGGTGTGGGAGAAATGGGTTTCAATTCATGGGGCACTGGCACCAGTACTGGGGAAAGAGGGAGCTGTTCCATTGGGACGGGCTTCACTTGAACCATGCTGGGACCAGTGTCCTGGCGAATCGAATAACTAGGCAGTAGATAGGGCTTTAAACTAAATAGTGGTTGGGGTGGAGGGTTCAGATGAAGGGGAATTTAGAAAGTCAAAGAGAAAGAAGGCGGCAATAGTGCAGGGTAGCGATAGGGGTAATGATAACCAGAATGTGACAAGAAGAGACAGCGTGTATAAACATGAGTGCTTCAGCTAATAGGGTCAGAGTAGGGAAAAATGGTAAAGAGACAAAATTAAAGGCTCTTTATCTGAATGTACGCAGCATTCGTAACAAGATAGATGAGTTGACGGCACAAATAAAAATAAATGGGTATGATCTGATAGCCATTACAGAGACGTGGTTGCAAGGTGACCAAGGCTGGGAACTTAATATTCAGGGGTATTTGACATTTTGGAAGATTAGGCAGAAAGGAAAAGGAGGTGGAGTAGCTCTGTTAATAAAAGAACAAGATCAGTGCAGTGGTGAGAAATGATATTGGCTCAGAAGATCAAAATGTAGAAACAGTTTGGGTGGAGATAAGAAATAGCAAGGGAAAGAAGTCACTGGTGGGAGTAGTCTATAGGCCCCCTAACAGTAGCTACACTATAGGACAGAGTATAAATCAAGAAATAATGGGGGCTTGTAAGGAAGCTACTGCAATAATCATGGGCAATTTTAATCTTCATATAGATTGGACAAATCAAATTGGCAAGGGTAGCCTTGAAGACTAGAATTCATAGGGTGTATTCAGGATGGTTTCTTAGAACAATATGTTGTAGAACCAACCAGGGAGCAGGCTATTTTAGATCTGGTAATGTGTAATGAGACAGGAATAATTAATAATCTCATAGTAAAGGATCTTCTAGGGAAGAGTAATCGTAGCATGATAGAATTTCAAATTCAGTTTGAGAGTGAGAAACTTGGGTCTGAAACTAGTGTCCTAAACTGAAATAAAAGCAATTACAAAGGTATGAAGACAGAGTTGGCTAAAGTGGACTGGGAAAATAGATTAAAGGGTAAGACGGTAAATCAGCAGTGGCAGACATTTATGGAGATATTTCATAACTCTCAGCAAAGGCTTATTCCAGTGAGAAAGAAAGATTTTACGAGAAGGATGAACCATCCATGGCTAACTAAGGAAGTTAAGGATGGTATCAAATTGAAAGAAAAACCATACAATGTTGCAAAGATTAGCAGTAGGCCAGAGGATTGGGAAATTTTTAGAAACCAGGAAAGGATGACTAAAAAATAATCAAGAGGGAGAAGATAGATTATGAGAGTAAACTAGCAAAAAATATAAAAACAGACAGTAAGAGATTCTACAGGTATATAAAAAGAGAGTAGCTCAAGTAAACGGTGGTCCCTTAGAGGATGAGACTGGGGAATTAATAATGAGAAACAGGGAAATGGCAGAGACTTTGAATAAATATTTCATATCCGTCTTCACGGTAGAAGACATTAAAAGCATCCCAATAATAATTGATAATCAAGGGGCTTTAGGGAGGAAGTTAAAACAATCACCATCATTAGAGGAAAAAGTACTAAGCAAACTAATGGGACTAAATCACAGAATCACAGAAACCCCACAGTGCAGATAGAGGCCATTTCGGCCCATCGAGCCTGCACCGACACATATCCCACCCGATCCCCGTAACCCCTACACCAACACATATCCCACCCTATCCCCGTAACCCCACGTATTTAATCCCCCTAACACTAAGGGTCAATTTATCATAGCCAATCAACCTAACCCGCACATCTTTGGACTGTGGGAGGAAACCGGAGCACCCGGAGGAAACCCACGCAAACACGGGGAGAATGTGCAAACTCCACACAGACAGTCGCCCGAGGCCGGATTCGAACCCGGGTCCCTGGCGCTGTGAGGCAACAGTGCTAACAAGTCCCCGAGACTTGATGGCCTGCATCCTAGGGTCTTAAAAGAAGTGGCTGCAGAGATAGTGGATGTATTGGTTGTAATCTACCAAAATTCCCTGGATTCTGGAGAGGTCCCAGCGTATTGGAAAACCGCAAATGTAACGCCCCTATTTAAGAAAGGAGGGAGACAGAAAGCAGGAAACTATAGGCCAGTTAGCCTAACATCGGTCATTGGGAAAATGCTGGAATCCATTATCAAAAGGAAGCAATAGCAGGACATTTAGAAAATCATAATGCAATCAAGCAGCAGCAACATGGTTTCATGAAAGGGAAATTGTGTTTGGCAAATTTACTACAGTTCTTTGAGGATGTAAGGAGCAGGGTGGATAAAGGGGAACCAGTAGATGTAGTGTATTTGGATTTCCAGAAGGCATTCGATAAGGTGCCACATAAAAGGTTACTGCACAAGATAAGAGCTCACTGGGTTGGCGGTAATATATTAGCAGGGATAGAGGATTGGCTAACTAACAGAAAACAGAGTCAGGATAAATGGGTAATTTTCAGGTTGGCAAACTGTAACTAGTGGGGTGCCACAGGGATCAGTGCTGGGGCCTCAACTATTTACAATCTATATTAATGACTTGGATGAAGGGACCGAGTGTACTGTAGCCAAATTTGCTGATGATACAAAGATAGGTGGGAAAGCAAGTTGTGAGGAGGACACAGAGTCTGCAAAGGGATACAGACAGGTTAAGTGAGTGGGCAAAAATTTGGCAGATGGAGTATAATGTGGGAAAACGTGAGGTTATCCACTTTGGTAAGAAGAATAAAATAGCAAATTATTTAAAGAGAGACTACAAAATGCTGCGGTACAGAGCGATCTGGGGGGTCCTCATACATGAAACACAAAAACTTAGCACGCAGGTGCAGCAAGTAATTAGGAAGGCAAATGGAATGTTGGCTCTTATTGCAAGGGGGAGTATAAAAGTAGGGAACTTATGCTACAACTGTACAGGGCGCTGGGGAGACCACATCTGGAATACCGCTTGCAGTTTTGGTCTCCTTATTTAAGGAGGGATATACTTGCATTGGAGGCAGTTCTGAGAAGGTTCACTAGGTTGATTCCTGAGATGAAAGGGTTGTCTTATGAACAACGGTTGAGCCTGTACTCATTGGAGTTTAGAAGAATGAGAGGGGATCTTACTGAAACATAAGATTCTGAGGTGGCTCGACAGGGTAGATGCAGCGAGGATGTTTGATATACCTATCAATTTATCCAATGAAAAGCGACGAGATACGAAAGTAACTATAGGTTTTTATTGGCTAAATAACAGAGCCCACCCTCGTGGGTGATCGGATCCAACAAGGAGGAATACCAGCCAGTCGACCACCTTTATACCTGGGCAGGTAGGTGGAGCCGTGGGCGGAGTCAGCAGTGGTCAGCCCAGGTATAACAGTGTGACAAGAGGCGACCTCGTATAGTGATACAACAGTGTGAACAGTGATAACCATAGAGTAACGATATAACAGTGATAACTATAGTGTAACGATAGTGAACGATAAAAGTGGTTTACCACATTCACCCCTTGTTTAGATTTGAGTCCGGCGGGGTGAAGTGTACTACCAGTTCTGGTATGTCAGTCTGTCCGGAGGCCTCGTAAGCCTTTCTGATCGTCGCAGCGGCGGTGTTGCATTATCCGGTGTTAATGCTGGTGTCTGCGTGGTCGGCGAAGGCTTGTGGGGTTCCGGCATGCCGTCTACCTCGGGTGGCATTGGGGGGGTGGTGTCTCAGGAGTGCCCGAGGGTGCGAGGTCTCGTAAGGAGACTGTGTCCTCCCGCCCGTCTGGGTATGCCACATAGGCGTACTGGGGGTTGGCGTGCAGGAGGTTCACCCTCTCGACCAGGGAGTCCGTTTTATGGGCCCTCACGTGCTTTCGCAGCAGGACGGGCCCCGGAGAGGTCAGCCAGGTTGGTAGCGTGGTTCCTGTAGTCGACTTCCTGGGGAAAACAAACATTCGTTCATGGGGGGTGGCGTTAATGGCAGTGCACAGTAGTGACCGGATGGAATGCAGCGCTGCCGGGAGGACTTCCTGCCAGCGGGAAGTTGGGAGGCCCTTAGACTTTAAGGCTAAGAGGACGGCCTTCCATACCGTCGCGTTCTCTCTTTCCACCTGCCCGTTCCCTCGGGGGTTGTAGCTGGTGGTCCTGCTTGCAGCGATACCTCTCGCTAGTAGGAACTGATGGAGTTCCTCGCTCATGAAGGAGGAGCCCCGGTCACTATGTATATAGTTTGGGAACCCGAACAAGACGAAGAGGTCGTTCAGGCATTTAATGACCGTGGTACTGGTCATGTCTGGGCAGGGGAAGGCAAAGGGGAAACGGGAGTACTCATCAACAATGTTGAGGAAGTACACATTGCGGTCAGAGGACGGGAGGGGCCCCTTAAAGTCGATGCTCAGGCACTCGAAGGGGCGGGTGGCCTTGATCAGGCTTGCTCTGTCCGGCCTAAAGAAGTGCGGTTTGCACTCGGCACAGGTCTGGCAGTTCCTAGTCATGGTCCTGACCTCCTCGATGGAGTAGGGCAGGTTGCGGGCCTTAATGAAGTGGTAAAGTCTGGTGACTCCGGGGTGGCAAAGGTCGTTGTGGAGGGTCTGAAGTCTATCAATTTGCGCGCTGGCGCATGTAATTCGTGAAAGAGCATCAGGGGGTTCGTTCAGCTTACCTGGCCGGTACAAGATATCATAATCATAGGTGGAGAGCTCAATTCTCCACCTCAAGATCTTGTCATTCTTGATTTTGCCCCTCAGCTTGTTATTAAACATAAAAGCGACCGAACGCTGGTCGGTGAGGAGGGTAAATCGTTTGCCTGCCAGGTAATGCCTCCAGCGTCGTACCGCCTCCACAATCGCCTGGGCCTCCTTCTCGACCGACGAGTGTCGGATCTCAGGGCCCTGTAGGGTCCTTGAGAAGAAGGCCACCGGTCTCCCCTCCTGGTTAAGGGTAGCGGCTAGGGCGAAGTCGGATGCATCGCTCTCCACTTGGAAGGGGATGGACTCATCCACTGCGTGCATTGTGGCCTTGGCAATGTCTCCCTTAATGAGGGAGAAGGCTGTGCACGCTTCCTCCGTAAGGGGGAAGGATGTGGACTTCATGAGGGGTCTGGCTTTGTCCGCATAATTGGGCACCCATTGGGCATAGTAGGCGAAGAGCCCCAGGGTTCTCTTTAGTGCCTTTGGACAGTGGGGGAGGGGTAGCTCTATGAGGGGGCGCATTCTTTCGGGGTCGGGGCCGATGACTCCGTTCTCTACTACACAGCCGAGGATGGCAAGGCGCGAGGTGTTAAACACACATTTCTCCTTATTGTAGGTGAGGTTCAGCCGTTGGGCCGTACGGAGGAATCTCTCCAGATTAACATCATGGTCCTGCCGGTCGCGGCCGCAGATGGTGACGTTATCTAGGTAGGGGAACGTGGCGTGCAGCCCGTTCTGGTCAACCATCCGGTCCATCTCCCTTTGGAAGACCGAAACCCCGTTGGTGACGCCGAAGGGAACCCTAAGGAAGTGGTAGAGGCGGCCATTCGCCTTGAAGGCGGTATACTGGCGGTCCTCAGGGCGGATAGGGAGTTGGTGGTAGGCCAACTTAAGGTCGATGGTCGAGAATACTCGGTATTGTGCGATCTGATTGACCATATCAGATATGCGGGGAAGGGGGTATGCATTCAGCTGGGTGTACCTGTTTATGGTCTGGCTGTAGTCGATGACCAGGCGGTTTTTATTGCCGGTCTTAACGACCACGACCTGGGCACGCCAGGGGCTGGTGCTCCCCTCGATGATGCCCTCCTTCAGGAGACGCTGCACCTCGGAGCTAATGAAAGCTCTGTCCCCGGCGCTGTACCGCCTGCTCTTGGTAGCGACGGGTTTACAGTCGGGGGTGAGGTTAGCGAACAGGGAAGGTGGCGGGACCTTGAGGGTGGATAGGCCGCAGGTGTTACGCGGTGGGCGGTTTAAAATCTGTTGGTTGTCGACTGTGAGTGGGGGGAGGGGTCCGCCGTATGCTAGCGTGACGCTTTGGAGGTGGGATTGGAAGTCTAGACCTAGTAGGACGGCAGCGCATAGCTGGGGCAGGACGAGGAGTTTAAAATTTTTATACTCCGTGCCCTTAACCGACAGGGTCACACCACAGTAGCCGCTGATGTCTGTGGCGTGGGACCTCGATGCCATCGAGATCCGGTTGCGCGTTGGCCGGACAGTGAGGGAGTAGTGGCTCACTGTGTCTGGGTGGATGAAGCTCTCCGTGCTTCCGCTGTCGAACAGGCAGGTCGTGGTGTGGCCGTTTACTTTGATGTCCATCATGGACTTGGACAGGTGGTGCGGGCGGGCTTGGTCCAGTGTGACGGAGGCTAGTGTATAGCTGAGCGAGTTGCTGTCGTCGGCGGGTGAGGCGGTGGTCGGGTCTGGAGGCACGGTGGCGGTCGAGCGTGGTGGGTAAAATGGCGGCGCCCACGAGGTTGGACAAAATGGCGGAGAAGATGGCTGCCCCCACAACTCACATGAGGCACTGCTGGTGTCGGTTGCCTGGATCAAAGATGGCCGCCCCCATGACTCACATGTGGGGATGCTGGCCTCTGTGGCCTTGATGGAAGATGGCCGCCCCCACAGCTCGCATGAGGCACTGCTGGCCTCTGTTGATCTCCCTTTGCAGGCCTTTGCAAAGTGGCCTTTCTTCAGGCAGCTCGAGCAGGTCGCGTTTCTGGCTGGGCAGCGCGCCCTCGGGTGTTTCGCCTGGCCGCAGAAGAAGCAGCCGGCGGCCCGATCGCGGGGGTCCGATGTCGCAGCCGGTACCGGGGGTGGCGGTCCTGATCGGGTCCGGGATGCCGACGCTGAGGTAGGTCCCAGGGGGGGTGTTGCGGGGGGTATTGCGGCCGGGGTCGGTCCCGAGTCCCAGGGTCGCAAATTACAGTACCTGGAATATGCCTCGAGGTCCCGATGGGCCACTTCTAGGGAGCGAGCGAGGGCTGCAGCTTTGTCCAGGTCGAGGTCCTTTGCTTCAAGCAGTCTTTGCCGTGAGTAGTCGGACCGCAGGCCTTTCACGAAGGCATCGCGGACATTGTCTTCAGTATTTTCTGCCGCCGTTACCGCTTTAAAGTTACAGCCCCTGCCGAGTGCTTGTAGCGCCTGTAAAAATTCATCTACAGACTCTCCTGGCTGTTGCGGGCGGGATCTTAGGAGGTGCCTGGCATACATGGAATTTACCGGGCTCTGGTACTGTCGTTTCAGCCGGTTGATGGCGTCCTCGTATGTTTTAAGGTCCCGGATGAGTGCGAATACTTTAGGGCTCACTTGGGCAGTCAGAACTCTTAGCTTAGATTTCTGAGGCACGCCGGATTCTCCCAGGTAGGACTCGAAACAGCTCAGCCAGTGTTCGAAGTCGAGGGCTGAGTTTGCTGCCTGTGGGTTTAGATCCAGGTACGGTGGTCGGAGGGCTCGCAACCAAGCCGGCTGCTGTGGCTGTTGTAGCTGGGCGTTTGGCTGGTCGTTTGGCTGGTCGTTTGGCTGCTCAAGTAACGACATTTTAAAATTTAGCCAATAAAATTGATATACCTATCAATTTATCCAATGAAAAGCGACGAGTTAAGAAAGTAACTATAGGTTTTTATTGGCTAAATAACAGAGCCCACCCTCGTGGGTGATCGGATCCAACAAGGAGGAATACCAGCCAGTCGACCACCTTTATAGCTGGGCAGGTAGGTGGAGCCGTGGGCGGAGTCAGCAGTGGTCAGCCCAGGTATAACAGTGTGACAAGAGGCGACCTCGTATAGTGATACAACAGTGTGAACAGTGATAACCATAGAGTAACGATATAACAGTGATAACTATAGTGTAATGATAGTGAACGATAAAAGTGGTTTACCACAATGTTCTCCCCTCGTGGGGGAATCTAGAACTGGGGGCATAGTTTCAGAATAAGGGGTCGCCCATTTAAACGGCGATGAGGAGGAATTTCTTCTCTGAGGGTCGTGAATCTTTGGAATTCTCTACCCCAGAGAGCTGTGGAGGCAGAGTCATTGAATATATTCAAGGCGGAGATTGACAGATATTTGAGCTACAGGGGAGTCAAGGGTTATGGGGAGCGGGCAGGAAAGTAGAGTTGCGGCCAAGATCAGATCAGCTATGCTCTTATTGAATTGCGGAGCGGGCTCGAGGGGCCAAATGGCTTACTCTTGCTCCTATTTCTTATGTAACCTTGGTTAGACTACACTTGGAGTACTGTGAGCAGCTCTGGTTAGATTGAAAGGCCGGACGGGAAGCACTCTTGCTGTTAAAGCTGGAAGAGAGAAAAATAGGAGGCCAGCAGCCTCATCAAAATATTTAAATGAGCAACCCGCCTCCTTGGAGTGGGTTGGTTGCCCGCCTCCCCATTCCACCGCCGTTAAAATCGAAAGTGAGTGGGTTAGAGTCGGCCTGGGTTCGTGTTTGAGATTTTAAAAATGTTAACGTCCCACGCGACCAAAAATCACCTGTTTTGGGGTGTTAAAATTACCCTCCCAAGTGTCCGGAATCAACTGCAATAAAAATATTTAAATACTGCTCACTATACCAGACTTCCTGTAGTGAGGGTTCTCGGTGCCTGCCCCCTTAATTAGACTTTTCACCTCAAAATGATTTTTCTTCATAAATTGCTGGATATGCAATTGACAACGGCATGATGAGGGCAATGGAGCATCTGGGACCTTGGTGAACGACAATGTATCTCCTTAACCAAAGAGATTTAAGGATCGAGAAAGAAACAGTGGAATGATGGAGAAGGAAATAGAGTGAATTTGAGTCAAATCTAATCTAACGTTGGAAAAACTCAGGCGGCCAGGCAGCATCCATGGAGAGAGAAACGGAGTTAACGTTTCAGGTCGAAGGCCCTTCGTCAGAACTCTTCGACCTGAAACGTTAACTCTGTTTCTCTCTCCACGGAGGCTGCCTGGTCTGCTGAGTTTTTCCAACGTTTTCTGTTATTTCGGATTTCCAGCATCCGCAGTATTTTGCTATCGCATTTGAACCCCTAAATAGTTAGCATATTAGCATCTGCCTTTTCTCTGAGCTCTTCTGAATGTTATGCTGCCACATCATGTTGATTCTAATAACGGTGCCTGTTACCATCTCTATCAACAACTGTTCCACCTTTGCTTCCTGCTGAATACTCACCTGGTGACATCAATAGTGTGGACAAGACTAGCAGTTTTAAAAAGTCTCTTCCCTTTTACTGTTCTTCGGTCCTCAACGCCAACTGCTTCTTGGGTACGGTAGCATAGTGGTTATGTTACTGGACTAGTAATCCAGAGACGCGAGTTCAAATCCCACCACAGGCAGTTGGGGAATTTTAATTCAGTTAATTAAATAAATCTGGGATTAAAAAAATAAGCTAGCATCAGTAATGGTGACCATGAAACTATCGGATTGTTGGAAAAACCCATCTGGTTCACTAATGTCCTTTTAGGGAAGGAAATCTGCCACCCTTACCCGGTCTGGCCGATATGTGACTCCAGACCCACAGCAATGTGGTTGACTCTTAACTGCCCTCTGAAATGGCCTAGCAAGCCACTCAGTTGTAACAAACCGCTATGACAAAGTCAGCACTGTGGGAGTACCTTCACCACAAAGACTGCAACAGTTCAAGGCGGAA
Source organism: Somniosus microcephalus (assembly GCF_052327205.1). NCBI lineage: Eukaryota > Metazoa > Chordata > Chondrichthyes > Squaliformes > Somniosidae > Somniosus > Somniosus microcephalus. The sequence continues at coordinate 12,059,101 of NC_140995.1, forward strand.
GCCGACCACCACCTTCTGGAGGGCAACTTGGGATGGGCAATAAATGCCAGCTTTGCCAGTGATGCCCACATCCCATGAACAAATAAAAATATATATAATTCCATGGATACCAGTATGTACCTTGCCCAAGTAGTCATTCATTATGTGTGAGCCTCAACAGTGAATCGGGCGATTCAACTGCAAGGGGCTTTGCGGCCGAGCCCAATCTTGTCCTCGTCCAATATCTTGACACATGCACTTCTTGTAGGAAGTACTGCATAGAGATTAGATACAGAAACACTGGCTGATTTTCCCGTTCATAAATCAGGAGCACCAAGGCCCTTTGCAGCTCCCTACCATCCCTCGGGCTAAGGTTAGCTAACTCCATACAGACCAAACTTGGGACCTACCTGATCTAGAAGGTCCAACCATTACAGAGTGCAATCCTTTACACCCACCTGAGGGGGCAGACTGGGCCTCACAGTCTATTTCAGTCCTGCTGTGTGTCAGTATAACCAGGGGACGAGATGAAGTTGCTCAGTATTGCCTAGAACTTGTGGCATCAACTTTGTGGCATACCAGTTGCTTAACATAATGCAAAATAGCGTAAAGTTAAACTAGCTTGAAATTTAAAAGTAATGCACTTTTCGCTGCCCTCATTTTCAAATTATATTTTTTGATCACATTCATTCTACATGGGAGTAAAATCATGTGTAATCATTTAGCATGAAATTTTAGTTTGTTAAATGGTGTTTATGTGGGTTGATTATATTTGCAAACAACCACATTTTACAGGCAGTCAATATCAGTCATCAAATGGTTGCTGCATACGTATCAGCCTAGAAAAGCAGCAAAAGCTGGACAGTGCAGTTGAGGACTGGGTGTCATTAATTAAGAGGAACAAGGCTAGGACAGTTGAGGTGAAGATTGAAATCAGAGTGATCACATGGTGCAGAGGCTAAAAGGAAGAGGGAAGGGAGCCTTGTGGAGGGTGTGTGTGTGTGAGCAGTAAACAAAGAATTTTAAATGAATGGCAGGAGGGATAGAAGAAAGCAAGGTGCTCAAGAAGAGCTGGACGAATGAAGAGAGCAGCAAAGGCATCATTTGGAGATGAGGACACTACCACTGCCATGGCAGTTTGGGCAAGTGGTGATAATGGCCAGGCAGAGAGGCCTCCATAAAAGGAGGAAGACGACACTGCGGTGAGCCAGGTTAGTCAGTACCAGGCTGTCTATACAATTAACCAGAAAGTCCACCCCACAGCACTTCCAGTATAATTACATATTTTCACAGGGACTGTGCCTCTACCCTTAAAAACCGTTATCATCTTTCCTGAAAAAAACCTGCATCATTCTGCCTGTCCTTACGAACTATGCCATCTCCAACTTCCCTTTCCTCCCTTTTGTCCACAAGTGTTATCTTCCAGCTCTCCCTTAATTTCTTGTTCAAATGTCTCCAGTCCAATATCTGCAGACTACCCTAATCAAAGCCACAAACGGCATCCTCAGATAATAACCATGGTGGTTTATCCATTTTACTCCATTCCACAGCATTCTACATAGTTGATCACGTCATCGCTCTCTATTGGTTTTCCTCCATCATTTCATGGTCCCATTTCTACTTATTCAAAAAGTAGCTAGCACAGCAATAGCAATGGCTTCTCTTCCCTCCTCCATATACTCACCTTCGAGTCTCCCCCTCCTCTTAGTGATCCTCAAGCTGTCCATCAGTGACATGATCTGGAGCCATTGAATCAGTTTCCACATCTATATCAATGACACCCAGCTGTACCTCTCTCTATGTTGTCATACTGTTTCCCTGACATCCAAGCTCGGGTGACTCACAACTTTCTCCATTGGAAGGACTGAAGCCACCGCCTTTGCACGCCTCCCCCCCCCCCCCCCCAAACCCGTCTCCCGATTCAATCCCCCTCTTCAACCACTGTAACTGGATCGTTTGCAACTTTGGTGGCCTGTTCTACACTGAACTGAGTTTCAGAACCTATATTCTCTCCATCACAAAAGACATTTATTTCTACCAGCTCTACACTGTCCACTTTCGTGCAATCGCTATTGCAACCCTTACACATACATTTGTCAGCTCTAGACTCAGCTACTCAAATCACCCTCCTAGTTGTCCAAAATGCAGCTGTACGCATCCTGCACTAATGCCCACCCATCACTATGGCTATGTCGACCTATCATCTTTCAATCCCTCACGTCAACCTATCCAGTCTCTTCCTTCTCTCCCACCCCACCCTCCATTTATTTGACTCTGGTCTTTTGTGCCACTCACGCCACCCTTTGTAGCTAACCTGCGTCTACCTGTCCCGACCTCTGCAATTTCCTCCTGATTTTTCTACACCTTAGAAACCGCATCAAAACCCATCTTTTCTACCAAACTTTTAGACACCCCTCCAGCACTTGGAAAGCAGTGACAGGATCGGACAAAGTCAACATGGATTTACAAAAGGTAAATTATGCTTGACTAATCTACTGGAATTTTTTTGAGGATGTAACTGGTAAAATAGATAAGGGAGAACCAGTGGATGTGGTGTATTTGGACTTTCAGAAGGCTTTCGATAAGGTCCCGCATAAGAGGTTAGCGTGCAAAATTAAGGCACATGGAATTGGGGGCCAGGTATTGACTTGGATAGAGAACTGGTTGGCGGACAGAAAGCAAAGAGTTGGAATAAACGGGTCGTTTTCCGAGTGGCAGGCAGTGACTAGTGGGGTACCGCAAGGATCGGTCCTAGGACCCCAGCTGTTCACAATATATATTAATGATCTGGACGAGGGAATTGGATGTAATATCTCCAAATTTGCAGACGACACAAAGCTGGGTGGGAGGGTATGCTGTGAGGAGGATGTCATGAAACTCCAGTACGATTTGGACAGGTTGGGTGATTGGGCAGAAACATGGCAAATGCACTATAATGTGGATAAATGTGAGGTTATCCACTTTGGTGGCAAAAACAGGAAGGCAGATTATTATTTGAATGGCAATAGATTGGGAGAAGGGGAAGTGCAGAGAGACCTGGGTGTTTTTGTGCACCAGTCGCTGAAGGTAAGCATGCAGGTGCAGCAGGCAGTTAAGAAGGCAAATGGTATGTTGGCCTGCGTAGCAAGAGGGTTCGAGTACAAGAACAAGGATGTCTTGCTGCAGTTGTACAGGGCCTTGGTGAGACCACACCTTGAGTACTGTGTGCAGTTTTGGTCACCTTACCTGAGGAAGGACGTTCTTGCCATGGAGGGAGTGCAGCGAAGATTCACCAGGCTGATACCTGGGATGGCAGGAATGACGTACGAGGAGAGATTGTGTCAATTGGGCTTATACTCACTGGAGTTTAGAAGATTGAGAGGGGATCTCATCGAAACCTATAAAATTCTGTCAGGTCTGGACAGACTAGATGCAGGAAGGATGTTTCTGATGGCCGGGGAGTCCAGAACCAGGGGTCATAGTCTAAGGATAAGGGGTAAGCCATTTAGGACTGAAATGAGGAGGAATTTCTTCACCCAGAGTGGTGAACCTGTGGAATTCTCTGCCACAGAGGGCGGTGGAGGCCAGTTCATTAAATATATTCAAGAAAGAGTTGGATATATTTCTTAAGGCTAAAGGGATCAAGGGATAGGGGGAGAAGGCAGGGACAGGGTACTGAATTTGGATGATCAGCCATGATCTCATTGAATGGCGGAGCAGGCTCGAAGGGCCGAATGGCCTGCTCCTATCTTCTATGTCTATGTCTAGTTTATATCAATTTTCCTCATACCTATGTAGAGTACCTTCTGACATCCTTGCATTAAAAGCATTATATAAATGTAAGATGTTGTGTAATGGGAACAGGGGTGGGGGGTAGGGTACACATGAAAGCCTGAAGGCAAATGCAAGTGCTGAAGACACAAGATTTATTTTCCAGAGATCTGGGATACGTTCTTTCCCACCACCATTCCCCACCCTGCAAAAAAATGGATTAACATTTTATTTGATGTTTTTTGTCCAGCATTTTGGAATCTATAATGAACACAGCATTGCATTCTTTCACCTAAAAAATAAAAAAGACATTATTCGCTTAGGTAGGAAGAATAGAAAAACAATATTTTTAAATAGTGAGAAACTATTAAATGTTGGTAATAACAACAGAAAATGCTGGAAAAACTCAGCAGGCCCGGCAACATCCGTGGAGAGAAATTAGAGTCAATGTTTCGGGTCGAAACCCTTTTTCAAAACGGGAAAGGAAATGAAATAGATCGAAAGGAGGGCTGGGGAGGGAACAAAAGTGAAGAGACATTAAGAGGTATTCAAAACCAGACGAGATGGTGATAGGACTAGTAAAGAGACAAAAGACGGCTCGGATTAGGTGTGAAATGTACTGGCAGAATGAGAGACAGCTGCCATGTAAAAAGAGGGGGGGGGGGGAACCCAAAACAAAGGGGTGGGGGAAAAAGAAAAAATTATAAGTAAAAATGTAATAGGGGCCGAGGTTATGATCCGAAATTGTTGAACTCGATATTGAGCCCGGAAGGCTGTAAAGTGCCTAATCGGAAGATGAGGTGCTGTTCCTCGATCTATTTCATTTCCTTTCCAGTTTGGAAAAAGGGTTTCAACCCGAAACGTCGACTCTAATTTCTCTCCACGGATGTTGCCTGGCCTGCTGAGTTTTTCCAGCATTTTCTGTTGTTATTTCGGATTTCCAGCATCTGCAGTATTTTGCTATCGCATTAAATGTTGGTGTTTGGAGATTTAGGTGTCCTCGTACAGGAAACAGAGTTATCATGCAGGTACAGCAAGCAATTGGGGAGGCAAATAGAATGTTGGCCTTTATTGCAAGGGGGTTGGAATATAAAAGAAGTAAGGAAGTCTTGCTACAATTGTACAGGGCTTTGGCAAGACCACACTGAGTACTGTGCACAGTTTTGGTCTCCTTAGCTGAAGGATATATTTGCCTTAGAGGCAGTGCAACAAAGGTTCACTTGATTAATTGCTGGGCTGAGAGGGTTGTCCTATGAGGAGATTGGGCCTATACTCAAGTTTAGAAGAATGAGATATGATCTCAATGAAACTTACAAGATTCTGAGGGGGACAGACAGGGTAGATGCAGGCTGGAGAGTCTAGAATTAGAGGGCATAGTCTTAGGATAAGGGGTCAGCCATGTAAGACTGAGATGAGGAAGTATCTCTTCACTCAGGGGGTTGTGAATTATTGGAATTCTCTGCCCCAGAGGGCTGTGGATGCTGAGTCGTTGAGTATATTCAAGGCTGAGATCGCTAGATTTTTGGACTCTCGGGGAATCGAGGGATATGGGGATCGGGTGGGAAAGTGGAGTTGAGGTTAATTATCAGCAATGATCTTATTGAATGGCAGAACAGGCTCGAGGGGCCGAATGGCCTACTCCTGCTCCTAATTCTTATGACATTTGTTCAAATTTCTTGAAAACGACTCTTTAAAATATAAAGAAAAACTACTCATTCTCAAACATGGCAAAACTCCAATCTCCCAACAGCAACATAATGTACTACGGGGGGGGGGGGGGGGGGAGAGAAGAGAGAGAGGAAGGGTTGTTAATCCACTCACCTTTTAAAAAAAGTATTGCCCAACAGCAAACTAATTTTGAACCAGGTCAGATTGTACTGCTCCTAGTCAGTCAGTCAGGGCTAGAGGCAGCAAAGTGTACACAATTCTTCCAAATGCTGCACCCCACCCCTGCCAATCACAAAAGCAAAACAAGACATTGCAATTACATGAACCGACCTCAACTTGCTATCTTTGCAATTGCGGTTAAACTCTAATTCAGTTTTGTACCAAATGCATTGTGCATTTAAAAACAAAGCTGGTATTGCTCTTAATTTGGTCTGTTCTGTGCACTAGTCATAAAAATAAAAACCCACTCCCCAAATTAGTGGCAATGACATCCATTGTATAGCAAATTGTGAATTCATAAAGTTACACAAGAACCCATCTCTACAACTATTCATTAAAACAATGAAACACAACTCAAACTTTTTTTATTTAAGTTATTTTTTGAAGAGACACAAATTCTCAGCAATTGTTTGAATCAAACGTTGATAATCACACAGATGAAACACCACTTTATATGAAGTTACAATCACTTGAACAGCATGTATCAAAACAATCAAAAAATAACTGCTGCACTGTACAAAAGGAGAAGAATCTGAAATGACATCAGTGCAGCACTTTACTAAGTCTCCCCCCCGCTGTAGATTACAAGTACAAAATATTTTATACATTTCATTAAACAAAAAATTAGTCCAAAATATTGTACTATAATTTTGCTATAAGAATTAAAAACCAGACAACATTGTGAAAATTGGAAAGGCATATTTTGGTGATTATATTCAGTTTAAGATCGTGAAAAGCACACAAGCCACTGAACATTTCTTTCACTGGGAACAAGAAACCGTAATCAGTCATGTTTAACGTGGTATTAACAGGAAAATAACATTGATTACAAAGTCAATATTTGAAAAGGTTTTTTCCTCCTTGTCTAAGCCATTTATGAAACTAGTCTAAAGGCATTTTTAATGGTCAAATCCAAAAACAAATTACAGGGGATCCAGAGTTGTGGGGTTTTTCTTTAGGAGTTGTGTCAATAGAAATCTAATATTTCACCTTCTGACATATGTTTTTGAACCATTTTCTCATTTTCCTGAACTGAACGGGAATGAATTTTAAATTCAGTTCAACACTTTGTCCAGATAATGCAAAGTTTAAATACAAATATTTAAAACTTGTAAACTTGATACACCCACAGTGCAATGATACATACACATGGAATAAAAATTCTACCATTACTCGGCCTTAAGTAGTCTCAATATTCATATCACCCATGCATCAATGGTCAAGCCCAGAATGTTGAAACTAAGGCTAGTTAAAAAGAATGAAACAAGGAACTTAGATTATGCTTAGCCCTCTCAAAAACTGCTACTGAAACATGCATTGAATGTACAAAGAACGCAGATATATTACTGTAGGGGTGATAGTGTATGCTACTTTATTAGTCCAGCTTTGTAGAAAAGCAGAATTCTTGGCCTTTTTCGTAATTTGCCTTACTACACCTCCTACTTCGAACTAGTTATTTACAGGAGACTTTGGTTTAGCCGGAGGTTGTATGTCCGGAAACCTCGATCTACCGGCAGAAATCAGGAGCCGTTTTGTTAGTTTTTTTTCCTTCTCGTGGCTTTTTTTTCTTCTCGTGGCTTTTTTTTCCCCAACAGTCAGGCTCTGGAAAGTCTCTCTGAAGCTGTTGCTAAGCTACAGAGACGCTTCCAAGGTATGGGATGACTGTTTAGAAGCTGTTGCTAAGCAACAGTGTTTGTTGTCAAATACGGAGATGAAAACCTCCGTATGCTTCAACATTAACGCTGGTATGTCCGGCAGTTTTGATAGATTGGCAACAGCTCGGTCCCGGATATAACAAAGTTTCCTGTACTACGTTAGACAGCCCGCTGTGGAAATGACCAATGTAAAGGTGCTCAACAATTCTTTTCAAGTTTCTTGATTTCTGATTAAATATATATCCTCTCAAATTCCATTTTTAAAAACAGTAATATACAACATGAATGAATGGATCATAATATTTAAGCAACTGTGGCCATATTGTTTCGGATAAACTACAGAGAAATTACTTACTATTCTTTTTTAAAAAACAGCTAAAGCGATCCTATTTATGGCCTGACACATTGGTAGTTATTTCATTAACAAATATTCTGTGCTTAGTAATGTTTCACATTAAATCTTCTTGTACATCATCACTTATCTTCGTGATCTAGCTCAGGAAAACTGACTGAAAAGATCTCAGTTCTGAACATCCACACCTGCATAGTATCAAGAGCTCACATTTTAGCAATGTCGACGCTAGTAATATCAATTTAGCAATTAATTTTCCATTTATTCCTTGCAACAATTTCAAGTACTTCTGTTTTCTTGTTGATCCAGTAAAAGTACAAGTGTTTCTTTTTATTAAAAAAAGCTTAAAATTTGACACCAGAAATTATTTAAAAATCAGAAAGGATTCAAAAAAAATGTTTATTGCCCAGTATCTCCACATAGCACTCAATTCTATAAAAGGATTCATAGCATCCGATACAAATGCTCTGCTCCATTTAACAGCAGTCGATGCAAAACCTAACTACAACCGAGGGTGGGGGGAGGAAGAGTCTATAACATGAACCATCTATTCAAAAAGATTATACAAACTGACCGCGGCATCTCATTGTTTGATATGGAATTTTGTTTTGATGGTGTAACTCCATTATATGCTACCAATAGAATATACAGGACATTACCCAAACTAAAGCTAAGGGGACTACAAAAAATCAAATCAGAACTCGTGTAATGTTGTGTTACTTTAAAAAAAAAAAAATGTAATTTCTCACAATCAGGGCTAATTAAAGAAAAAAAAGCCTAAACATTTTAAACCATATTGACCGATAGCCCCGTTATATATTATAGAACCACTTTACCAATCAAAAAAGGAAAAAGTATTCAAGGTTTAAAAACTGCATGCGGTCAAGCAGTCATGGTTTTCCACAAGGGGGTATTCGAGTTAGGGAGAGGATTACAAACTGGATTAAAAATTGTTTAATACAATACTGCGGATGCTGGAAATCTGAAACAGAAAATGCTGGAAGCACTCAGCTGGCCAGGCAGCATCCGTGGAGAGAGAAACAGAGTTAACGTTTCAGGTCTGGGACCCTGCATCAGAACTGGAAAAGGTTAGAGATGTAACAGATTTTAAACAGGTGCAGGGGGAGGGGGAGGGACTGAAGGAACAGTCTGTGCTAAGGTAGGAGGCAGGAGATCAAATGTTGCAAATGGAGATCGCAGAATCAAACAGCCTGAAAAATGGGGGCAGGGATTATAGTCTGAAATTGTTGAACTTGATGTTGAGTCCAGAAGGCTGTCAAGTGCCTAATCGAAAGATGAGGTGCTGTTCCTCGAGCTTACGTTGAGCTTCATTGGAACAGTGTAAGAGGCCGAGGACCGAGAGATCAGAGTGGGAGTGGAGCGGAGAATTAAAGTGACAGGCGATCGGGAGCTCGGGGTCACCCTTACGGACTGAACGGAGGTGTTGCGCAAAGCGGTCGCCCAATCTGCATTTGGTCTCCCCAATGTAGAGGATACCGCATCGTGAGCAGCGAATACAGTATACTAGATTGCAAGAAGTACAAGTAAATCGCTGTTTCTCCTGGAAGGGGTGTTTGGGGCCCTGGACAGTGAGAAGGGAGGAGGTAAAAGGGCAGGTGTTGCATCTCCTGCGCTTGCACGGGAAGGTGCCGGGCGAAGGGGAAGGACTGACTGAGGAGTGGACCAGGGTGTCGTGGAGGGAAAATTGTTTAGACAGGAGAAAACAGAGGGCAGGAGTTTGAGTGATGGGAAGTGGGTAGTGGTGTCCCTCGGGGTTCAGTTCTGGGCCACTTCTGCTCACTGTGTACATCAATGATTTGATATCGGCCTAGGAGGAAGTAATGCCGAAATTTGTAAATGACATCAAAATAAGAGACAATAGTTAATTCTTTAGAAGACCAAATAAAGCTGCATAGAAATATTGATAAAAGAGGGGAACAAGATGGGTTAAAAGTGGCAGATGGAATTCAATGTCACAAAGTGTGAGGTGATGCATTTTGGTAAAAAAAACAGTAATTGCACTTTGAATGGAAGTAGGTTCAGTGCTGTGGAAGAGCAGATGGGCGTGGGCTACAGGCTCACAGTACATTAAAGACAGCATCGCAGACTAATAAGGTTTCAAAACAAATGCTAATGGAATAAAGTCAAGGTAATGCTGAGCTTAAGACCTCAGTTAGAATAGTGTGCAGTATTGGACTCTACACTAATCGGAAGGATACTGAGGCTTTAGAGAGAGAGGGTACAGCACAGATTCAGTAGGATGCTGCTCGGTATGAGGAAATACAAATACGAAGACAGACTTGAAAAATTGTGTTTTTTCCTTGTTGGAACAATGCAGATTACAGGGCGATATGATCGAAGTGTTTATTAAAGGATGGGACAGGAGAGTGAAGCAGACTATTTCCAGTAGTTGAGTCCACAACAAAGGGCCATTGATACAAGATTAAATGTAAAAGATTTAGAACGGGGGCAGGAGAATCTATAAAAGAAGTGTTCAGAGGCGGTGGAAATCACTTCCAGCATTAGTGGTGGAGGCAGAAACTGTGTCAACAGTCAAGATTAGACTGAATAGATGGACGAAGGAAAGGGGGACGAAGGGATGAATATAGGGCAGGTAAACACGATTGGAGCTTTGTGTTCACGGAGAGAGGAAACGCCGATATGGACTGGTTGGGCCGAATGGCCTGTTTGTGTTGTAACGTCTATGTGTTCGTGTATCCCTGACAGATTTAAAAAAAAATTCTCACTCAACACATCTCGTTGGGGGCACATGCCAAGGACAATACTAGAGAGATTATTGCACGCAAGAACATTTTTAATGGACTGTGGGGAGGGGGGAAAGAGGAGGAGAGGGGGAGGGAAACCAATGCCACAGGTCTTTTGTTTGGAAAATATACATTTAAAAATAAAATGCTCTATTGATAGCTGCAGATGATCATGAAGAGCAGCAGATCACGTGGACGGAACAATGTGCAGCCAAATGTTTGGGGGGGGGGGGGAAATGGTCATTAGACTCAGATCACAAACTACAGGCATTACAGAATAATCAGATACAGGTGTAAATTTCTGTGACTGCAGGATTGGTATTTCAGACCTGTGAAAATCAAATGCTAATGCACATATATGTTCAACAGTGGACAGTACAGCAATAATGGCAAACTTTGCGATGTTCAATTGTGTGTGTTTTTTTTAATATAAACAGTAAGAATTTTACTTAAAATAAAAATAAGCTGGACTTTCACCGATAGTAGTTGTTGGAATTTAGTCGTCTTGGAGCAGGAAGTTACTCTTATAGAAAGTGGTTTTACAAAAAGGAAAAAAAAAAAAGGCATCACAACATAATTGCAGAGTATTGATATGAATCCACATCAGTTTAAAAAGGAATGAAAAGTGACTGTTGCCAACACACTGCAAGCGGAGGACTGGATTCCTGCAGAAAGCAGCACAGCTTCCCCAGATCAACCTGGGCACTTGAAAACAAAAGAATTCAGGTCTTGGAAGTCAAACCCTTCAATTCCCGATTCCAAAGCAAGCGCCCTCTAAAATGCCACGTGCCATTTATGGTTTGGATAATAGATGCAGAATGACGAAAAAAAACATCCCAAACAAAATTGCACAATTAAAATATCACACCCTCCAAGTTTCTATGAATTTAAACTCCAAATATAAATTATCCTGGCAATTAAATGTCTCTGTTCAAGTTTATTATAAGTTTTCTACATGCCTAACTTAGTGCAGTACTCCTTTGCAAGTATTTTTTAAAAATTTCTTTCCCTTCGATCTTCCACGCCTCCAAACATACTGCAAAGCCTCTCAAGAGCCAATGCCAGTCCTGTAATTACACAGAGCAAATGGAATAGAGTTACCCTGAAGTGGAATCAACAATTTGTTCTGCTCGCTATCTATCCAACACAACAGCAATAGACATAAAACTGTGGGACTGCAACCAATACCATCTGGTCAGGAAAGCTGTGCTGTCAGCTTGACCTACTGGGTTGCCAATGAACACACAATATATGCCAACTAGTTTATTTACCTACAACTATTTCAATAGAAGTCCTCGATGGTGTAAATCACATACCACCACATTCCTTCAGGTTCTAAACCATAAGCTACATATGTTCAGACCACCCACCCAATGAATAAAAATAAAGTAAAAAAAACACTGTTCAAATTCACTCAATAGATTATATCATAACAATTAGCTGGTCGTGAGTAATGAGGCTAAATCCCTGAAAGAGACAGTCTTGCACCCTTTGCTCTGGAGCCAACTCGGGCCCAGACTTTGGATTTGAACATCTCTTATCACTGCTACAGTTGTAGTGTAAATGCAGTCTCTGATAGCTTAACTCGCACACTGTCTCCCAAAAAAACTGGACAGGGGAAGAGAGGGGAAATAGGCATGCTTATTTTTTTTTAATTATTTTTTTTATAAAAAGGAACTAATTACTCTTACCAAATGGGACTTTTTTTCCTACATATAGTACACAAAAAGATCTCAGTATGAGTCAACTGATGTGTAAAAGAAACCAAAAACAAAACAGGGGCAATCAAGATAACTTGTAAATTTCTGAGTTAAAAACAAGTATGAAGCGAGTTGTGTGATCTCCCCATTACAATGAAGTCATGTTCATTTTCACAGATCAACTGCAGTTCTTTGGGACGAGTCATTGTCAGCCAAGACTGATCCACCTTGAAATAGTTTAAATGGAACAAAGTGTCTCATCATACCTGGGGCCACATACAGTTTTTGGTTTTGTACAAAAGATTCTAGTTGGATTGGCTGTACATGTCTCATACAGCACAATGACATGGCTTATCTAAAAGTGCGGTTATAATAACCTCTTGAAGGCAACGTTTTAATAGAGGGCAAGAAAACTGGTAGTCTCTGGACTGGAGTAGTGTGCATAGAAGAGATTAATTCTAACCAGCTGACTTTTTATGGTCTGCGTAGTGCGGCTAATCACTTGTTACCTTCATTCTTCCTCCACTTCACCACCTTTTTAGTCAAATATAAATGAGTGTTTGCTTCTGTGTGGCATTTCAAAAAAAATTTATTTGAAGTATTTTGTCACTTCAGAATACTTTGCACAAGTCCAACAGCACAGTACCCTCTTTAATATGCCCTCAGTAGTTAAGGAAGGTAATGAATTTATTTGCAGTCCTAACCTCCCATTCAAATGCACTTGGTGTTCACGACGGTCTTGGTATCTGGTTTAAGTTGTTATTCATAGCAGAGTAACTGTTCATAGGCAGCACATTGTCCACTTCTAGCCGTTTCTGCTTTGTGTGATTTTGTTCATTTTCCTTTCGTCTTGGCTTCATTGGCAATACTAATATGACCAACAGGGCAACAATATGGAGACAATAATACCAAGAGCTAGGGGGGGGAAAAAAAGTTAAAGTTAGTGAAGTATGGCAAGCAGATAGATGCAAGTACTGAAACTGCAAATTAAACTGATTACATTTTTTTCCCAAAAATACAGGTTGAGCGTCCCGAATCCAGCAACCTCGGGACCGAGGCCGAGCTGGTTTTCCCGGACTTCAGAACGTGTTTCTGATGTCCGGAAACGCCCGAGCCCAGGTTGCGATATTTCCGGACTTCAGATATCAGAAACACGTTCCGAGTCCGGAAATGCCTGGGCCGAGGTTGCAACACTTCTGGTTTTTGGTAAGCCTCCCTCAGGGTGTCCGGATTGCGGAACATTTTACGGATTCCGGACGACCCTGCCACCAATCGTCCCGGAATCCGGATTCTGGACGCTCAACTTGTATTTCTTTGGTACTAAGAAAGCTACCCATCTAAATTATCAGATTCATTGCAGGGGCAAAAAAAATAAGCGTCAAAATGAGATAATGCAATCTAAAGCACCAAATGCATCTCTTTAAAAATACTGCGTCATACAATGGAGGAAAATTGGAATGAACAATGGACTTTAAAAAGAGATCTTGGTTCATCAAGAAAGACAGATGACTTACCAAACATCCAGTCATCCTTACTCTCTACATAATAGGACACTTCCCCATACCCTGGGGATTATGAACATTTATAGTCAGTAGATGCATGAAATATATACACTTGCCCCATTACATTTGGCCTGGGGTATAGGCCATAACCTTGTGCGATTTTTCTTCCTCCTTCCTTGCACTGTATTTCCATTAAATTTTACAGAACAGAGGCAATTCAGTGACATTCCTTAATCACTTGAAATGCACCACCACTGAAATCCTCAAAAATGGAATAAGTTTAGAACCTTGTATTAAACTGACAAATGATAACTCTTAAAGCGGTCAGGTAACAGCAAAGACCTGAGGAAAGATGGGAGACAGACATCTTCATTCAGTGAATGGGGGGCAACTAACTATAAAAGAAAAACGAAAAACGAACAAGAACAACTTCTTGCATTTATATAGCACCTTTAACGTAGTAAAACGTCCAAGACGCTGCACAGGAGTGTTAGACGACAAAAAATGGACACCGAGCCACATGAGAAATTAGGGCAGGTGACCAAAAGCTTGGTCAAAGAGGTAGGTTTTAAGGAGCGTCTTAAAAAGGAGGTGGAGAGGTAGCGAGGTGGAGGGGTTTAGGCAAGGAGTTCCAGAGCTTAGGGCCCAGGCAGCTGAAGGCACGGCCACCAATGGTTGAGCAATCATAATCAGGGATGCTCAAGGAGGAAGAATTTGAGGAGCGCAGATATCTTTGTGGGGGGGGGGGGGGGGGTGGTTGTGAGGCTGAAGGAGATTACAGAGATAGGGAGGGGTGAGGCCATGGAAGGATTTGAAAACAAGGATGAGAATTTTGAAATTAAGGCGTTGCTTAACCGGGAGCCAATGTAGGTCAGTGAGCACAGGGGAGATGGTTGAACGGGACTTGGTGCGAGTTAGGACACGGGCAGCCAAGTTTTGGATGACCTCAAGTTTACGCAGGGTAGAATGTGGGAGGCCAGCCAGGAGTGCGTTGGAATAGTCAAGTCTAGAGCTAACAAAGGCATGGATGAGGGTTTCAGCAGCGGATGCAGGGATGGAAATAGGCGATCTTAGTTATGCCGCGGACATGTGGTCAGAAGCTCATTCCAGGGCGAAATATGACACCAAGGTGGCGAACAGTGTGGTTCAGCCTCAGACAGATGCTAGTTGGAGTGATGGAGCCAGTGGCTAGGGAACGGAGTTTGCGGCGGGGCTCAAAGACAATGGCTTCGGTCTTCCCAATATTTAATTGGAGAAAATTTCTGCTCATCCAGAACTGGATGTCAGACAAGCAGTGTGTTAATTTAGAGACCGTGGAGGGGTCGAGAAAAGTGGTAGTGAGGTAGAGCTGGGTGTCGTCAGCGAACATGTGGAAACTGACGCTGTGTTTTCGGATGATGTCGCCGATGGGTACCATGTAGATGAGAAATAGGAGGGGGCCAAGGATAGATCCTTGGGGGACACCAGAGGTAACAATGTGGGAGTGGGAAGAGAAGCCATTGCAGGTGATTCTCTGGTTACGATTGGATAGATAAGAATGGAACCAGGCGAGTGCATTCCCACCCAGCTGGCTGATGGTGGAGAGGCGTTGGAGAAGGATGGAGTAGTCAACCATGTCAAAGGCTGCAGACAGGTCGAGAAGGGACAGTTTACCCACAAAGGAGGTCATTTGTGACTTTGAGGAGAGCCGTTTTGGTACTGAATAATCCCCCTTTCTTTTACAGCTAAAGAAGTGAAATTAAAAACGAACTCGAGACAAAAAAAAACCTCCCCCAAAAAACACAGCTGCTTGAGCGATTGGGATTGTCTGCTTCACACCCGTCGGCCGACATCCACATCAAACAAACTTGTTCTTTTCGCGTTTCCAGCGGGTCAGGAACAAGTCCTTGCATTTTCAGCTCTCAGCCAGGCGGCACCCTGCCGTCTCCAGCCAGTGATGCGCAAACCTGAACTCTCCTCCCCACAAAAACAAACAGTCGGCAACCTGACGGGCCCCAGGTCTCCAACAGCCCCGCTCCCTCCACCGTGCAACTTTGCGGCACATAAATCAGTGCTGCCGCGGTAACGGGATTTCGGCTCGAATCGGCACAGCGGCGGTTTCAACTCGCCGACATTAACGATCCAAGATTATCCCATGCAACTGGTTCGGGAAAAATTCGTGCAAGGAATAAAAAAAAACTTTCAGCAGACTGCACGAAGCCAGCAGGAGGTTTGTGGTGAACAATGGCGACTTGGCCTTGGTTGAACTTTAAAACTTACTAATCCAGAATCATAGATTAGTGCAGCACAGAAGGTGGCCATTCAGCCCAGAGTCTGCATCGGCTCTTTCGAAGAGCAATCCAGTTAGTCCCACTCCACTGCTCTTTCCCCATATCCCTGCAACTTTTTCTCCAAGTATTTATCCAATTTCCTTTTAGAGGCTGCTATTGAATCTGTATCCACCACCTCATCAGGCAGTGCATTC
This sequence comes from Somniosus microcephalus, assembly GCF_052327205.1. NCBI lineage: Eukaryota > Metazoa > Chordata > Chondrichthyes > Squaliformes > Somniosidae > Somniosus > Somniosus microcephalus. Next base: position 12,075,155 of record NC_140995.1, read on the forward strand.
CAAATCCTAACCACTCGTCGAGAAAGGCGGCCTTGGTCACACACGTGGGGCAGAAAGTAAACCCCAAACACATCCTGTCGGTTCAGTGACCAAGCGGCCACTGCATACTAGAATTTTTGCTTAAATACAAATGACTTCCATTCCCCGTGGATGGCAGGTGGTGATGATGCGTAAACACAGCGAGATTTGTAACTGTGACGTTGAAGGTTTTTCCTCGCAGGCCCACAAATTTAGTGTCCATCAAGGTAAAAGGATGTTAGTAGTGGAGAATGGAACAGTTTTCCACTTTTCAGCTTGAGGGCAAAACGAAAGTGAAATGAAACAATGTCACACATTGCGGTTTACAAAAAAAAGTGTCAAAAGTTTCTAACATGCACGGCCACCCATTGTAAGCATCAACAACTCCCAAGTCAGGCACAGTATGGGCTAGCTGCGGAGCAAAGCTCCCACCGCACTACCCATCAAGCACACCTAGGCAAGGTAAAACCCCCAGTACCACACACCACAGACATCACAAGCAAAATTGACAAGAATCAAAACTGTACAATATTTAATAAAACTAGAGGCAGCGGAGTTTAAAAAAAGAGAATCTATGACATTATAAAGACCACAATTTATAAATGTTACACCTGTAGCCAGGCATGGAACACCAAATCAGGCCAAAGGATCTCCAGACTCTCCGCCGAATATATCCACACTATCGGCTTGAGGGCAAAACGAAAGTGAAATGAAACAATGTCACACATTGTTTTTAACAAAAGATTGTAAACCGCAGTGTCAAAAGTTTCAGAGATTTCTAACATGCATGTCCACGATCTGGAACCTCAAGTGGTCTCATCCGCTTCCTCCACTGTCCAGTGCCCGCAATTTACCCCGAAAGGCCTCGCCCATTGCGGTGTTTCCCTTCCCGCTTGCAGTGCTGCAAACTGAAGGCTGCCCCACCTCCTGCACCATTACTCACTCTGCTCTTCCCAGCCACATCTCTCCTCTCCATGAGACTGAAAAATAAACAAAGCTGGACCCCAATGGAAGGCTTTTCCAAATAAGTCGCCCTTCGCTGCATTACCAGCCAGCCAACCTCAGCTCTCCTCCCACATACTCCAACTAGCTGGGGAGCCCCGCGTTGCGAGGGCAATTTTGGGGCGCGAGGGCAATTTTGGGGCGTTTGGTCTCCCTGCCCCTGTGTGTCCCCCCTCTCCCTGTCATGTCCTCTCCCTGTCCTATCCCTCCCTCCCCTCCCCCCTCTGTCCCTCTCTCCGGCCCCTCCCCCTGCCTAGCGCCTGAGGTCCGGTGCCGTTGCTGAGGTCCCCCGCGTATCGCGCGGCTGATGGACGGCCGCTGCGGGCGGCGCATGCGCGGTGAGTGCGGGCGGCCCGCGGGAGCCGGCAAGGCCGTTAGCGAGCGGGAAACTTCGGGCGGCACGCCCGCGCTCCGTCCGCGACACCTGAGAGGGGGGAAGTAGAGAGAGACAGAGAGGGAAGAGGAGAGAGGGAAGAGGAGAAGGAGAGAGAGGGAAGAGGAGAAGGAGAGAGAGGGAAGAAAGAGAGAGAGAGAGAGAGAAATTTTTTCAGCTTCAGGCCCCGAGTCCCCCCTGCGCGAGGGTGAGGAGGAGGGGGGGGGGGGGGGTTGCTAAACACAATATAAAACTCAAATAAATTGTTAATTAATTGCCTAACACATAATTGAAATATTTACCTTAGTTCCCTAACACAAAGTGTGGGGGAAAAAATCGTGGAAAATCAAGATGGCGGCCACTCACCTCGGTTCAGAAGGATAAGGCCCGCCCACACACGCACCGATTGGTCGACCGGTCAGGTCACCGAAGCGTAGGATTGGTCAATCGTCGAGTCACTCGACACTCAACTGTAGGAAGACCTCGACGTCACATGGTCGCTAATGAGCGGAACGCTGAACGTTTTTGGGATACCGCGGGCGGGATTTTTGTCCGGCCGAAACGTAAATACGCCGATGACCGGTCCGGAATCGCAAGCTTTCTTTTGAGGCGACGCGCGCGTCGGTATGCTCTAACTTCCAAACGTATAGTGACCAGGCGGACAGACAGACAGACATCGGGACAGACAGAAGAGCCGCTTTATATATATAGACTAGCTGGGGGAGCCCGGCGGTGCCGAGGCTTTCTTGAGGGCATGTTGTTGTTGGAAGAGAGAGAGGGAGCGACTGGGGGGAAGAGAGAGAGGGAAGGAGAGAGAGAGAGAGAGAGGGAATGAGAGAGAGGGAAGGAGAGAGAGAGGGAAGGAGAGAGAGAGGGAAGGAGAGAGAGAGGGAAGGAGAGAGAGAGAGGGAAGGAGAGAGAGAGAGAGAGAGGGGGAAGGAGAGAGAGATGGAAGGAAAGAGAGAGATGGAAGGAGAGAGAGAGGGAAGGAGAGAGAGGGAAGGAGAAAGAGAGGGAAGGAGAAAGAGAGGGAAGGAGAGAGAGACAGAGAGGGGGAAGGAGAGAGAGAGATTGGGAGTGTGAGAGAGAGAGAGATTGGGAGTGAGAGAGAGATTGGGAGTGAGAGAGAGATTGGGAGTGAGAGAGAGAGAGATTGGGAGTGTGAGAGAGATTGGGAGTGAGAGAGAGAGAGAGAGAGAGAGAGATTGGGAGTGTGAGAGAGAGAGATTGGGAGTGTGAGAGAGATTGGGAATGTGAGAGAGAGAGAGAGACTGGGAGTGTGAGAGAGAGAGATTGGGAGTGCGAGAGAGAGAGATTGGGAGTGTGAGAGAGAGATTGGGAGTGTGAGAGAGAGATTGGGAGTGTGAGAGAGAGAGAGATTGGGAGTGTGTGAGAGAGAGAGATTGGGAGTGTGTGAGAGAGAGAGATTGGGAGTGTGTGAGAGAGAGAGATTGGGAGTGTGAGAGACAGATTGGGTGTGTGAGAGAGAGAGATTGGGAGTGTGAGAGAGAGAGACTGGGAGTGTGAGAGAGAGAGACTGGGAGTGAGAGAGAGAGAGAGAGAGAGAGATTGGGAGTGTGAGAGAGAGAGATTGGGAGTGTGTGAGAGAGAGAGATTGGGAGTGAGAGAGAGAGAGATTGGGAGTGTGAGAGAGAGAGATTGGGAGTGTGTGAGAGAGAGAGATTGGGAGTGTGAGAGAGAGAGAGATTGGGAGTGTGTGAGAGAGAGAGAGATTGGGAGTGTGTGAGAGAGAGAGATTGGGAGTGTGAGAGAGAGAGATTGGGAGTGTGAGAGAGAGAGATTGGGAGTGTGAGAGAGAGATTGGGTGTGTGTGAGAGAGAGAGATTGGGAGTGTGAGAGAGAGAGAGAGATTGGGAGTGTGTGAGAGAGAGATTGGGAGTGTGTGAGAGAGAGAGATTGGGAGTGTGTGAGAGAGAGAGATTGGGAGTGTGAGAGAGAGAGAGAGATTGGGAGTGTGAGAGAGAGAGAGATTGGGAGTGTGAGAGAGAGAGAGATTGGGAGTGTGAGAGAGAGATTGGGTGTGTGAGAGAGAGAGAGATTGGGAGTGTGAGAGAGAGAGAGATTGGGAGTGTGAGAGAGAGAGAGATTGGGAGTGTGAGAGAGAGAGAGAGATTGGGAGTGTGAGAGAGAGAGAGATTGGGAGTGTGAGAGAGAGAGAGATTGGGAGTGTGAGAGAGAGAGAGATTGGGAGTGTGAGAGAGAGAGAGATTGGGAGTGTGAGAGAGAGATTGGGTGTGTGAGAGAGAGAGAGATTGGGAGTGTGAGAGAGATTGGGAGTGTGAGAGAGAGAGAGATTGGGAGTGTGTGAGAGAGAGAGATTGGGAGTGTGAGAGAGAGAGAGAGAGATTGGGAGTGTGTGAGAGAGAGAGATTGGGAGTGTGTGTGAGAGAGAGGTTGGGAGTGTGTGAGAGAGAGAGATTGGGAGTGTGTGAGAGAGAGAGATTGGGAGTGTGTGAGAGAGAGAGAGATTGGGAGTGAGAGAGAGAGATTGGGAGTGAGAGAGAGATTGGGAGTGAGAGAGAGATTGGGAGTGTGAGAGAGAGAGAGATTGGGAGTGAGAGAGAGAGAGATTGGGAGTGAGAGAGAGAGAGATTGGGAGTGTGAGAGAGAGAGATTGGGAGTGTGAGAGAGAGAGAGATTGGGAGTGTGAGAGAGAGATTGGGAGTGAGAGAGAGAGTTGGGAGTGTGAGAGAGAGATTGGGAGTGTGAGAGAGAGATTGGGAGTGTGAGAGAGAGAGATTGGGAGTGTGAGAGAGAGAGATTGGGAGTCTGAGAGAGAGAGATTGGGAGTGTGAGAGACAGAGAGAGATTGGGAGTGTGAGAGAGAGAGATTGGGAGTGTGAGAGAGAGAGATTGGGAGTGTGAGAGAGAGACTGGGAGTGAGAGAGAGAGAGATTGGGAATGTGTGAGAGAGAGAGATTGGGAATGTGTGAGAGAGAGAGATTGGGAGTGTGAGAGAGAGAGAGATTGGGAGTGTGAGAGAGAGAGACTGGGAGTGAGAGAGAGAGAGAGATTGGGAATGTGAGAGAGAGAGAGATTGGGAATGTGAGAGAGGGAGAGATTGGGAGTGAGAGAGAGAGAGATTCGGAGAGAGAGAGAGAGAGATTCGGAGTGAGAGAGAGAGAGATTGGGAATGTGAGAGAGAGAGAGATTGGGAGTGTGAGAGAGAGAGAGACTGGGAGTGTGAGAGAGAGATTGGGAGTGTGTGAGAGAGAGAGATTGGGAGTGTGAGAGAGAGAGAGATTGGGAGTGTGAGAGAGAGAGACTGGGAGTGTGAGAGAGAGAGAGATTGGGAGTGTGAGAGAGAGAGACGGGGGGAGATAGAGAGAATGGGGAGATAGAGAGAGAGAGCGACTGAGGGGTGAGAGAGAGAGAGATGTGGAGAGAGAGAGAGAGGGAAGGAGAGAGAGGGAAGGAGAAAGAGAGGGAAGGAGAGAGAGAGAGAGAGAGAGAGAGAGAGAGGGAAGGAGAGAGAGATTGGGAGTGTGAGAGAGAGAGAGATTGGGAGTGTGAGAGAGATTGGGAGTGAGAGAGAGAGAGATTGGGAGTGAGAGAGAGAGAGAGATTGGGAGTGAGAGAGAGATTGGGAGTGAGAGAGAGAGAGAGAGAGAGAGAGAGATTGGGAGTGTGAGAGAGAGAGAGATTGGGAGTGAGAGATAGAGAGATTGGGAGTGTGAGAGAGAGATTGGGAGTGTGAGAGAGAGAGAGATTGGGAGTGTGAGAGACAGAGATTGGGAGTGTGAGAGAGAGACTGGGAGTGTGAGAGAGAGAGAGATTAGGAGTGTGAGAGAGAGAGAGAGATTGGGAGTGAGAGAGGGAGAGATTGGGAGTGAGAGAGAGATTGGGAGTGAGAGAGAGAGAGAGAGATTGGGAGTGTGAGAGAGAGAGAGATTGGGAGTGAGAGAGAGAGAGATTGGGAGTGTGAGAGAGAGAGATTGGGAGTGAGAGAGATTGGGAATGTGAGAGAGAGAGAGAGAGAGAGATTGGGAGTGAGAGAGAGAGAGATTGGGAGTGTGAGAGAGAGAGACTGGGAGTGTGAGAGAGATTGGGAGTGTGTGAGAGAGAGAGATTGGGAGTGTGAGAGAGAGACTGGGAGTGTGAGAGAGAGAGATTGGGAGTGTGAGAGAGAGAGATTGGGAGTGTGTGAGAGAGAGAGATTGGGTGTGTGAGAGAGAGACTGGGAGTGTGAGAGAGAGAGAGAGAGATTGGGAGTGTGAGAGAGAGAGACTGGGGGGGAGATAGAGAGAGAGAGATTGGGAGTGAGAGAGAGAGATTGGGAGTGTGAGAGACAGAGATTGGGAGTGTGAGAGAGAGACTGGGAGTGTGAGAGAGAGAGATTGGGAGTGTGAGAGAGAGAGACTGGGGAGAGAGAGAGAGAATGGGGAGATAGAGAGAGAGAGCGACTGAGGGGGAGAGAGAGAGCGACTGAGGGGTGAGAGAGAGAGAGATGTGGAGAGAGGGAGAGACTGGGGAGATAGAGAGAGAGACAGGGGGAGAGAGAGAGAGACTGAGGGGGGGAGACAGAGCGACTGAGGGAGAGAGGGAGACTGGGGGAGAGAGAGAGAGATGGGGGAGAGAGAGAGACGGGGAGAGAGACTTTTTCGAGGGCATGTTGTTGTTGGAAGAGAGAGAGCGAGTGGGGGGGGGAAGAGAGAGAGAGAGCGAGTGGGGGGGGGGGCGGTGCAGAGGCTTTTTTGAGGGCATGTTGTTGGAAGAGAGAGAGGGAGCGACTGGGGGGAGAAGAGAGAGAACGACTGGGGGGGGGGAAGAGAGAGAGCGACTGGGGGGGAAGAGAGAGAGCGACGGGGGGAAGAGAGAGAGCGACTGGGGGGGAAGAGAGAGAGCGACTGGGGGGGAAGAGAGCGCGACTGGGGGGGAAGAGAGAGAGCGACTGGGGGGGAAGAGAGAGAGCGACTGGGGGGGAAGAGAGAGAGCGACTGGGGGGGAAGAGAGAGAGCGACTGGGGGGGAAGAGAGAGAGCGACTGGGGGGGAAGAGAGAGAGCGACTGGGGGGGAAGAGAGAGAGCGACTGGGGGGGAAGAGAGAGAGCGACTGGGGGGAAGAGAGAGAGCGACTGGGGGGGGGAAGAGAGAGAGCGACTGGGGGGGGAAGAGAGAGAGCGACTGGGGGGGGAAGAGAGAGAGCGACTGGGGGGGAAGAGAGAGAGCGACTGGGGGGGGAAGAGAGAGAGCGACTGGGGGGGAAGAGAGAGAGCGACTGGGGGGGAAGAGAGAGAGCGACTGGGGGGGAAGAGAGAGAGCGACTGGGGGGGAAGAGAGAGAGCGACTGGGGGGGAAGAGAGAGCGACTGGGGGGGAAGAGAGAGAGCGACTGGGGGGGGGAAGAGAGAGAGCGACTGGGGGGAAGAGAGAGAGCGACTGGGGGGGGGAAGAGAGAGAGCGACTGGGGGGGAAGAGAGAGAGCGACTGGGGGGGAAGAGAGAGAGCGACTGGGGGGGAAGAGAGAGAGCGACTGGGGGGGAAGAGAGAGAGCGACTGGGGGGGAAGAGAGAGAGCGACTGGGGGGGAAGAGAGAGAGCGAGCGACTGGGGGGGAAGAGAGAGAGCGACTGGGGGGGAAGAGAGAGAGCGACTGGGGGGGAAGAGAGAGAGCGACTGGGGGGGAAGAGAGAGAGCGACTGGGGGGGAAGAGAGAGAGCGACTGGGGGGAAGAGAGAGAGCGACTGGGGGGGGAAGAGAGAGAGCGACTGGGGGGGAAGAGAGAGAGCGACTGGGGGGGAAGAGAGAGAGCGACTGGGGGGGAAGAGAGAGAGCGACTGGGGGGGAAGAGAGAGAGCGACTGGGGGGGAAGAGAGAGAGCGACTGGGGGGGAAGAGAGAGAGCGACTGGGGGGGAAGAGAGAGAGCGACTGGGGGGGGAAGAGAGAGAGCGACTGGGGGGGAAGAGAGAGAGCGACTGGGGGGGAAGAGAGAGAGCGACTGGGGGGGAAGAGAGAGAGCGACTGGGGGGGAAGAGAGAGAGCGACTGGGGGGAAGAGAGAGAGCGACTGGGGGGAAGAGAGAGAGCGACTGGGGGGGAAGAGAGAGAGCGACTGGGGGGGAAGAGAGAGAGCGACTGGGGGGGAAGAGAGAGAGCGACTGGGGGGGAAGAGAGAGAGCGACTGGGGGGGAAGAGAGAGAGCGACTGGGGGGGAAGAGAGAGAGCGACTGGGGGGGAAGAGAGAGAGCGACTGGGGGGAAGAGAGAGAGCGACTGGGGGGGAAGGAGAGAGAGCGACTGGGGGGGAAGAGAGAGAGCGACTGGGGGGAAGAGAGAGAGCGACTGGGGGGGAAGAGAGAGAGAGCGACTGGGGGGAAGAGAG